>NC_136057.1:1627123733-1627723733 GCF_964261635.1 Lissotriton helveticus
GTGAGTGATTTATAATGCACGGAACGATGTCAGCGGCAGTCTAAACCCGACCCACTGGGGGAACACTGTGTTTTTAATTTGGCAGACTACGGCATCCACTGGGATCATACGCAGAAGGGAACTACAAGTACCATCAGGCCAGCCGGCCTACGCCTTAATGGGCGGGACTTGCAACGCTTATCAAGGCTCCCTCTGAAAGCCGTTGTTTTGTGCCTTTACCTTGCCCGTGACCAAGAGCACAGTGAGTGCTCGAAACGCGTTGGGCTCTACATGCTTGGAGTAGAGCTGCCTTTCCATCGAACTTGCTTCCTCGCAATAAAGGCTGAAACCTTCTGTTATGTGGCGTCTCCTCATTGGGTGCAATGATGTGTTGGATGTTATGCGGCCTGACCCAGGTCGCGGAGATGCTCTGCCGCGTGTGGTGCGGACCTGGTGTTCTGGAACACTCGAGACACAAAGGAACAGAAGGGCCACTGTGAGTGATTTATAATGCACGGAACGATGTCAGCGGCAGTCTAAACCCGACCCACTGGGGGAACACTGTGTTTTTAATTTGGCAGACTACGGCATCCACTGGGATCATACGCAGAAGGGAACTACAAGTACCATCAGGCCAGCCGGCCTACGCCTTAATGGGCGGGACTTGCAACGCTTATCAAGGCTCCCTCTGAAAGCCGTTGTTTCGTGCCTTTACCTTGCCCGTGACCAAGAGCACAGTGAGTGCTCGAAACGCGTTGGGCTCTACATGCTTGGAGTAGAGCTGCCTTTCCATCGAACTTGCTTCCTCGCAATAAAGGCTGAAACCTTCTGTTATGTGGCGTCTCCTCATTGGGTGCAATGATGTGTTGGATATATATATATATATATATATATATATATATATATATATATATATATATATACACACACATACACACATATATACACATATATACACATATACTAGCTGTACACAGCCACGCGATGTTTTGGCTCAGTCTGGTTAAATGGAAGACAAAGAAAAGAGTAAGCGCACTTTTCTAATATGTTTAATTTCACAATGCTTGTGGGTATACAATGTTTTTGTGACTATTGTCTCTATGCGTCCCTTGTAGTTGTTGCGCAGCAAGCACATCGATAGGGTCTGTTCTTGCCTTTCGATTAAAAACACCCGCGTATTGTACACACGTGTATTCGAATCCAACGTTGTGTATATATAAACACACGCTAATGTTGCAAAGAGAACCAACTCCTCCCCCTCCCTCCACCCACTCCCCGGTCTGCCATCCTGACACCAACTGTCTATCCTAATATATGTAGACTATTGTCTTTATGCGTCCCTTGTAGTTGTTGCGCAACAACCAAATCGATAGGGTCTGTTCGGCCTTTCGATTAAAAACCTGCGCGTATTGGACACGCACGTATTCAAATCCAACGTTGTGTATATATAAACACGCGCTTAATCTAATCCAACGTTGTGTCAAAATTTCAAAGCAATCGGTGAAGAACTTTCGGAGATTTGCGATTTTGAACAAACGAACATATATATATATATATATATATATATATATATATATATATATATATATATATATATATATATATATATATATATATTACCTACTGGCGATAGCCAGTAGGTATATAAAGTTAGGATTTTTTTCCTATGGGATTTTTGAAAATTCTATGTCGAATAACTTTGGCGTTTGAGGACAGAATTGGCTTAAATTTTCAGGAAAATGGAACATTTAGTTTCTGAGCAGCCCCTGAAAATTTGGGGGGGTTTCGTCAAGGGGGGGCCGAGAAAAAAGGGGGGTCCCAAAACGTGTTTTTCCCATGCAATTTTCCATAGGGCGGTTGGCCTCACTTTTAGCCTGAACGGCTGAATGGATTTACACCAAACTTGGCAAAATTGTAGGGACTGGTAGCCCGATGTGCCTTTGCTATGTCTCAAGATATAGGCTCCAGTGGTTTTTACGAAAATTAACTTTGAAAAATATATATTGGGCTACATTGGGCTATATATATGTTGGAGCCCAAATGTAGCCCAATGTAGCCCAAAGATGGCCACCAGAGACAAAAAAAACAAATGTAGCCCAAATATCAGCCAGATGTAGCCCAACTATAGCCCAATGACAGAATGTCCCAGAGTGTTCTAAAGAACAACTAGAGTGCTAACAGTCCTACTTATTACAAAGGTATGGCACACCTGAAGCCATCTTGATTGGAATAAAGTGGTAACTCTTAAAACATTTAATTTAAAAATGAACAAAATGAGGGGGTTCATTTTGCCATAGAAAGTATGATTAGCGAATATATGACGAAATCCCGCATACCATCAGTCCGCAAAAAAAATCCCGCATGTACTATTAGGCCGCAAATTAAAATAACGAAAACTTTTAGAACGAATATGCCTTTAGCATACACTAAACAACTAAACTACCCTAAACCCTAAAACACTACCCCCAGCATGACCCTACACTACACAAACAGTACAACACTACCCTAAACCCTAAAACACTACCCCCAGCATGACCCTACACTACACAAACACTACAACACTACCCTAAACCCTAAAACACTACCCCCAGCATGACCCTACACTACGCAAACACTACAACACTACCCAAAACCCTAAAACACTACACCCCAGCATGACCCTACACTACGCAAACACTACAACACTACCCTAAACCCTAAAACACTACCCCCAGCATGACCCTACACTACACAAACACTACAACACAACCCTAAACCCTAAAACACTACCCCCAGCATGACCCTACACTACGCAAACACTACAACACTACCCTAAACCCTAAAACACTACCCCCAGCATGACCCTACACTACGCAAACACTACAACACTACCCTAAACCCTAAAACACTACCCCCAGCATGACCCTACACTACGCAAACACTACAACACTACCCTAAACCCTAAAACACTACCCCCAGCATGACCCTACACTACGCAAACACTACAACACTACCCTAAACCCTAAAACGCTACCCCCCAGCATGACCCTACACTACGCAAACACTACAACACTACCCTAAACCCTAACACTACCCCCAGCATGACCCTACACTACGCAAACACTACAACACTACCCTAAACCCTAAAACACTACCCCCAGCATGACCCTACACTACGCAAACACTACAACACTACCCTAAACCCTAAAACACTACCCCCAGCATGACCCTACACTACAACACTACCCAAAACCCTAAAACACTACGCAAACACTACAACACTACCCAAAACCCTAAAACACTACCCCCCAGCATGACCCTACACTACGCAAACACTACCCAAAACCCTAAAACACTACCCCCAGCATGACCCTACACTACGCAAACACTACAACACTACCCAAAACCCTAAAACACTACCCCCAGCATGACCCTACACTACGCAAACACTACAACACTACCCAAAACCCTAAAACACTACCCCCAGCATGACCCTACACTACGCAAACACTACAACACTACCCAAAACCCTAAAACACTACCCCCAGCATGACCCTACACTACGCAAACACTACAACACTACCCAAAACCGTAAAACACTACACCCCAGCATGACCCTACACTACGCAAACACTACAACACAACCCTAAACCCTAAAACACTACCCCCAGCATGACCCTACACTACGCAAACACTACAACACTACCCTAAACCCTAAAACACTACCCCCAGCATGACCCTACACTACGCAAACACTACAACACTACCCTAAACCCTAAAACACTACCCCCAGCATGACCCTACACTACGCAAACACTACAACACTACCCTAAACCCTAAAACACTACCCCCAGCATGACCCTACACTACGCAAACACTACAACACTACCCTAAACCCTAAAACGCTACCCCCCAGCATGACCCTACACTACGCAAACACTACAACACTACCCTAAACCCTAACACTACCCCCAGCATGACCCTACACTACGCAAACACTACAACACTACCCTAAACCCTAAAACACTACCCCCAGCATGACCCTACACTACGCAAACACTACAACACTACCCTAAACCCTAAAACACTACCCCCAGCATGACCCTACACTACAACACTACCCAAAACCCTAAAACACTACGCAAACACTACAACACTACCCAAAACCCTAAAACACTACCCCCCAGCATGACCCTACACTACGCAAACACTACAACACTACCCAAAACCCTAAAACACTACCCCCAGCATGACCCTACACTACGCAAACACTACAACACTACCCAAAACCCTAAAACACTACCCCCAGCATGACCCTACACTACGCAAACACTACAACACTACCCAAAACCCTAAAACACTACCCCCAGCATGACCCTACACTACGCAAACACTACAACACTACCCAAAACCCTAAAACACTACCCCCAGCATGACCCTACACTACGCAAACACTACAACACTACCCAAAACCCTAAAACACTACACCCCAGCATGACCCTACACTACAACACTACCCAAAACCGTAAAACACTACACCCCAGCATGACCCTACACTACGCAAACACTACAACACTACCCAAAACCCTAAAACACTACCCCCAGCATGACCCTACACTACGCAAACACTACAACACTACCCAAAACCCTAAAACACTACCCCCAGCATGACCCTACACTACGCAAACACTACAACACTACCCTAATCCCTAAAACACTACCCCCAGCATGACCCTACACTACGCAAACACTACAACACAACCCTAAACCCTAAAACACTACCCCCAGCATGACCCTACACTAAACAACCACCACAACTCTACACTACACTAACACAACACTACACTGCACAACACTACACTACACTACACAATCACTAACCCACGAAAAAATGAACACAAACCCACTTACCTCTCTCGTCATCGTGGTTTTCACAACGCAAATGCATTTACCATACATGCCTTTAAAACGTAATTCTTTGTAAAGGCATGCGCGATAAATGCACATGCGTTTTGAAAAAATGCGGGATAATGGTATGCGAGGTCAATGACCTTGCGGGATAATGGTATGCGGACTGAAAGTCTGCGGGATAAAAAATGCGGGAAAATGGCTGCAAACCATGATTAGCAGCAGACTTCCCTGGTGAGCACTAGCTTTACTACAGTGATCTAATGAGCAACTAGAGTGCTAACATTCAGAATTTATGGCAAATGTGTGACACATCTGAATGCCTTCTTGATAGAACCAAAGTAAACAAGCATTGAAAATGCAATAGATCTCGCCCTCGTTTAAGTTAAAGCCATTCTGTTTGTAATGAGGTGGCTTTTTAGCTTTGCTTTTATTAGTGTTTTTAAAACTTTCATGTAAATAACATGCATATGTATGCATATATGTATATGTATGCATGCATTTATATTTATATAGATATGCAGATTATATATGTATATTACCTACTGGCGATAGCCAGTGGGTATATATAGTTAGAATTTTCAGAAATCCCATAGAGAAAAAATCGTATGTCTAATAACTTTGGCGTTTGTGGACGGAATTGGCTGAAATTTTCAGGAAAATGGCACATTTGTTTCTGAGCAGCCCCTGAAAATTTGGGGGGGTTTCATCAAGGGGGGGCCGAGAAAAAAGGGGGGTCCCAAAACGCGTTTTTCCCATTCATTTTTCCATAGGGCGGTTGGACTCACTTTTAGCTTGAACGGCTGAATAGATTTACATGAAACTTGGCAAAATTGTAGATATGGTTTGCCCGACGTGCCTTTGCTATGTCTCAATATATGTGCTCCAGTGGATTTTGAGAAATTAACGTTTAAAACAATATATATATCTGTGACAGCGCTCCGGTTAGCGCCCCGGTTCGCGTACCTGACGCGTAACGGAACTTCGCGGAGCGAAGCTGATTGGCTCTCCGGTGTCTGTCAACATTCTAAACAGTCCGGAGCGGCCGCCATCTTGTCTCTCGGTACGATCGAGAGACAAGATGTGGTGAAAAACGAAGGGGGAAATTAAGGAAAGGGGGCAAGGTAGACCACTCCTGACCCCCTAGGATTGATGAGGGGGATATTGAAGTCCCCCGCGATTTTTCGCGGTAGAGTCGCTTCCCGGTACGCGAACCGGGCAACTAACCGGCAGCGTAGCGGGAGTCCGCCATCTTGTGTTTTTGGAGCGTCCGGTTCGCGTACCGGGTAGCGTCCCGGTAAGCGTAACAAGGGGAAAACCAAGAGAAACAGTAAAAAAAAAATTAAGGGAATAGATTTCCAGCAAACTTGGCAAAATTGTAGGGACTGTTTGTTTGATGTGCCTTTGCAAGGCCTCAAGATATGTGCACGTGTGGATTTTGTCTAATTAAGGTTAAAAAAAATATATATATCTGTAAGCGTGCTCCGGCACGCTTACGTTACGGGTTTTGTTTGCGCTGCAGAGCCGATACGTCACGGTTATGCGACGCGTCATGAGGCGTCTCACGTGGCTACGTGATACGTCACGTAATAAAGAATATATTTTACAGCTATAGATATTAGCTTTTAAAAAACCAATGAAATTCACTGAAAAAAACATAGGTTATAGACCATATATAGTTAGGAATTTGCATTTACAAAACCTTGAAAATTCACTGAAAAAACCATAGGTTAGAGACCATATATAGTTAGCTGGACATTTTATTGACATAAAACCAATGAAATTCCATATATAGTTAGTTGCACTAACTATATATCGCGCACCCGCAATCCACTGCTGATGATGTCACATATTACATCATTCATGACATGGTCAGTGACATCACTGATGACATCTCAAATGACATCTCAAATGACATCACTGATGACATCATGACACACCAATACCAGTTACTACATACGCACTCACTGATTCCTACGTCTACACACACATTCACTCATTCACCCATACAATCACTCATACATACAGTCACTCATTATTACAACACTATCATATGCACTCATACACCTATGCAGACACTCACACACTGCCACTCATCCATGGAGTTACTCACACACCTAGTCAGTCCTGTAAAGAATCAATCACACTTCCATTTCCTCATCTATACAGTTAAACACAGAACACCATACTTCAGTGACATCACTGATGACATCACTGATGACATCTCAAATGACATCACTGATGACATCTCAAATGACATCACTGATGACATCATGACACACCAATACCAGTTACTACATACGCACTCACTGATTCCTACGTCCACACACACATTCACTCATTCACCCATACAATCACTCATACATACAGTCACTCATTATTACAACACTATCATATGCACTCATACACCTAGTCAGTCCTGTGAAGAATCAATCACACTTCGATTTCCTCATCTATACAGTTAAACACAGAACACCATACTTTTCACACATATACTAACACATACGTACTCTCTTATACAATCACTGATACAAGTACACATTGATATGCACAGAGTCACACACCTCCCAGCCAGCCACACACACACTCAGTCTTCCATACATCCACTCATTGTTCAATATGTAAAACATATTTAAACTTTACAAAAATACACAGACACTAGATGATGTCATCAGTGATGTCATTTGAGATGTCATCAGTGATGTCATCAGTGATGTCATTTGAGATGTCATTTGAGATGTCATCAGTGATGTCACTGACCATGTCATGAATGATGTAATATGTGACATCATCAGCAGTGGATTGCGGGTGCGCGATATATAGTTAGTGCAACTAACTATATATGGAATTTCATTGGTTTTATGTCAATAAAATGTCCAGCTAACTATATATGGTCTCTAACCTATGGTTTTTTCAGTGAATTTTCAAGGTTTTGTAAATGCAAATTCCTAACTATATATGGTCTATAACCTATGGTTTTTTCAGTGATATATATATATATATATATATATATATATCACCCTAAAGGGCTTTAAACCACAATAAAAAAAGATTACTAGCTGATTACAGGAAGAAAATGTCCCCAAGGAGACAGCAGACCTCCAACCTCCCAATAGGAGAAGTATAACTACACCAAGCATATCAAAGTTTTTGAGATGGAACACTCAGGATATTCTAAAGAAAGAAAAGAACCATAGAAGCCTGACACTGCATCCCAGATAACCTCACAGGCAGTGTTCACGGAACAACAATCTTCCCAAAATGGAAGTAGGATAACATTCTCCAGAAATGGGGGGGATAACCATTAGTAATATTGACATACTGCAGAACACCAAATAGAGACCTTGAATCTGCCATATGTAAAGCCTTTTAAAAAGAGAAATACATATCAAGGGACCGTAACCCCATGCTCAGGCAAGGAACACACAAAGTTGTAATGGTGGCAGAACCTCCTCATAGGGCATCCTAATCTTTGACAAAATTCACATGACTAAAAATCAATCCGAGCATCATCTAAATTAAAAGAAAAGTGCACCCCACAAAAATTTGCACCAAGGAATGCAGCCCAATGAAGGAACAGTGAAGTGGAAATCCAGAGTGAACACAAATAAACATACACTCTGAATAAAAGGTCTCACAAGGTGCCTATACAAGATGTCCCTATAAGAGATACCAATAGTCAAAAACTACTGCATACCAGCATATCACACCGCTTCCGAACCGGAAGAAATATCACAAACATTTAACCTCTTGAGGAAATAGGGAAGAGAAACTAGGCATCATAATCGGTCAGTCTTAAAAAACAGTAATTCCTGCTACTGCAGGAACACCACATTGGGTATCAACAAGTGGAACTTAAACCACCATGATAAGACCAATCGTAACAGAAACCAAAGATTAATATCCCCCCTACAATGCTAGTATACTGAAAAAGAGGAATATCATTCAAGAAAGAGAAACGAGGACTCGTTTTTACTTTTTCTATCATGGAGACGCCATAAAGCAGAGTCGACCTGGGCATCAAAAAGATTGGTGATATCAAAGGGCATATCAACCAAGACAGCCTGGACCACTTCTGAAAAACAGGATGTCTGTAACCAGGCACAATGTCGTAGTGCCACAGAGGATGCCTTGGCCCAGCCTACAGATTCTGTAGTATCCATGCCATATCTATTAATCAACTTAGCTGCCTGTTGTTAATCCCTGATCAGCTGTTTAAGATTAGGTCGGAGGACATCCGGAAGTGTTGGCAACATAGCCTGGAAGGAATTCCAGAAAGCGTGAGAAAAATGCCCAAGGACACAAGACTTGTTAGTGGACCTTAAGGCAGAACTAGCTGAGGTAAAATATCTCTGCCACACAAATCTTTCCTCATAGATTCTCTATCCGATGGAGCATTAGGCAGAAAATCCATATTCTGATAGGCTGACTTAGCCTGTACCACCAGACTATGAAAGGTAGGATACCTGAGGATCCTAGCTGGATCTCCAGGAGCAGGCAGATGCCTGCGAGATGTAGCACCATCCACTGAAATCCTTGTATCAGGTTTAGCCCAAGTACCCAACAATATGTCGTACAGGGCCGTACTATATGGGAAAACAGGCTCCACCCCTGTCTGACCCTGATAAAGCACGACAATCAGTGGAGTGGCATATTTTTCCAACATAAGGAGAGACAACTCCAAAATCATAGCTACCCTCTGCAAAGAAACATGCCTCAGTAGTAAGGCTAGGAGGGGAAAGAAGTCCTGAATCTGGAGACGACTCCAATCTACTAGCTTTCTCAAGTACAGACAACCTACTCTTTTCCAAAAGAGGTGGAATGGCCTCAGATATAGGCTGTAAAAGGCCCAATTCCTCTATGTCACCATGAGAGGCAAGCAGGAAGACAATACCCATTATGTATTGCATTCGGTGGTGATGGCAGGATGCCATGTTTTGTAATTTATGGTATGACCCCATGCTAACATATGTACATGTATATTGCGTGTGAACAGTTTACATGTGATTCTTGTATATCTGATAGAGACATCTAGACGAAGATTCCTTAACTCATGAAGTCTCACCCAGGCATCTGACTATCTGGAAATGTTTCAGCTGTACCTCTGTGCGCCAGGGGACGGCGCCTTACAACTCCGTGATGTTGACTCCGCTTGTGACGTAATTCGAGTCATATAAGTCCTCTCTGGCACTCGGACACCAGTTTCTTCTTTTCCGCGCTGCAACGCGTATCTTGAAAAGCGGTACCTCCGGCCATTTTTTCTGGCCTACTTAGACAGTTTTTGTCAGTAGGGAACAGTGTGCCCTTTTCCCATGTCATCAGGCTTTAAGCCTTGTGGGTATTGTGCATGACAGTTGCAGATCCGCATTCCATTCGTATGTGGCGTTTGGGAGAACAGCATGACTCGGAGGACAGCGACTCCATCAATTCCACACCAGACATCGTTTGATGCAGAGACGGCGATGCTTCAACGTCGATAGGAGGAGATGGAACAGCCTGGATTGGAGATGCAGATATTTTTGCCAGAGTTTGCTGATCAAGTACAGACGCCGAAGGTGGAGACCACAAAGGGCTGTGCACTGGCATCGCTGGTGAACCAGCCAAGGCAGTCCGGCACCAACCCAACGACTCCATCGGCTCTACTGCTGCTGAGGCCGAATCCACTGACGTTGCCAAACTCAACTCCTTAGGGCCTGGAGGTGCACAAGAGGAAGATGGGGGCCCAAAGATGAGACTTAGAGAGTTATAGTACTCATTCATCTAGGCCATCGACACACGGGCTCCCGGGAAGACTGGGTGGTGCGGGCGGAGTCGAGCACGGCATCCTAGACCGGCGTGTGGGAGGAGCCATGGGAGACAGAGTCTTCACGTGGCGAAGTCGGGGGTGCACCAAATTCAAGTGCTTGCACTTACCGCGGGAAGTTGAAGGAGAGCGGCGTCCCTGGGAACGGCTCAGACTCTTGGAACAGCCCATGAACAGACCTCAGAATGGGAAGGCGATAGATGCCTTGAAGTCTCCAAGAACCGTGACAGGTGCACCTCCAGTAGTTTCAATACAGCGCTCCTTGAGTGTCTTCGGAGTCAGCTTCTGGCAGGAGCCGCTGTCCTCCGAGTCATGCTGTTCTCCCAAACACCACATACGAATGGAATGCGGATCTGCAACTGTCATGCACAATACCCACAAGGCTTAAAGCCTGATGACATGGGAAAAGGGCACACTGTTCCCTACTGACAAAAACTGTCTATGTAGGCCAGAAAAAAATGGCCGGAGGTACCACTTTTCAAGATACGCGTTGCAGCGCGGAAAAGAAGAAACTGGTGTCCGAGTGCCAGAGAGGACTTATATGACTCGAATGACGTCACAAGCGGAGTCAACATCACGGAGTTGTAAGGCGCCGTCCCCTGGCGCACAGAGGTACAGCTGAAAAATTTCCAGATAGAGTCAGATGCCTGGGTGAGACTTCGTGAGTTAAGGAATCTTCGTTTAGATGCCTCTATCAGATATACAAGAATCACATGTAAACTGTTCACACGCAATATACATGCACATATGTTAGCATGGGGTCATACCATAAATTACAAAACATGGCATCCTGCCATCACCACCGAATGCAATACATCTAGAACAATCATTGCCCACTGTCTCTTTGAGGGCGGGCTTGGTGATCTTCAGGTTATAGGACAAGTCCTGAAACTTGCATTGTCAGGGACAAGCTTAGGACTCTGTACACATAAGATAAGCAGGACCCACCAGAGCCAAAATAAAAGTTAAGATACCAGTTTACTATACATCCTGGCACATAAGGCAGGGGTACCTGCCTGTTCAACATGCAGGGGACATTCCTGTACCATCCTTTATACAGTGTTATCTTATAAATAGAAAATTAACAACGTGCTCAATAATCCAAAGATTATATCAGGAAGAACGCAACATAGAGCAATGCCATTGGATGCTTAATTCAGACTTCATGAATGAGGGTTGATAAAACTTTAAAAAAATAATTGTCAATGCATTCTTAACGTTTGGGAGATCATTTTGCTTGGATGATGAAGAATGAGTACACCATGTTTGGCAAGCAGGAAATGGTGTATCCGATGGGGTACAAGGACTAGTAAAACAGCTAGATTTGTCCACCAATTAGATAGATTATTCCACAAAAATATGATTAAAAAAAACATTTTAGTTAATTTTCACATAATTACTGGAGATTTAAACTCATCTATAGATAATTCTTTCTTTAGTTAACCCTGTGGCATTTTACATCCTACCTACCAGTTTTCCAATGGTTGGAATTCTGTCCACATGAAGAGCATGTTTGGACCATTTTGCCATTTGATTTTTGCTCCATTGTTGTGGGCCTACAAAATAAAACAAAATGGTTACACTAAACATTTTAAATGGGCACCTAAACTGACCAATGACACATTTACAAATCACATAAGTCTTAATTTACGTTTCACAGCAAATTATTTATTCTGCCAAGACTGACAGGAACATTGAATATAATCCGTTTGAGGAGTGAAACAAAAAAATATACAATGTTGCTGTCAAAGATACAGCTAAGTAGCATTCAATTTAATAGCTATTGGCAGACATTATTTGAAACTGTTAGACTTCAGGAGTGTAGTTGGTTGAAGAGAGATAGATGATACTACAGCTGCTACAGAAAGGTTTGTAACCTGAGAGTAAGAAAATTATTTAATGCAAGTTAGGATATTGCCAGGTCAGTCTGAATACTACACTGTTGGAATAGGAATGTCTCATGCAGTTGTGAATCTATCTAGGACCCTATTTAAATATTCCCGATTCATGCCCTTATGTGGTTATAACAAAACATATCCTTATAAAGGCATAAGAATCATACCCATATTTAGTCATAGCCAATGCAGTCCAAATACGGCAAGGCCACTCCCATAGACTCCTAGAAAGTACAACGCGTTCTTTAAACAAACCAAGCCTCCAGCAGCCCGGGACATCCCCCTGCTTTTGTTTTGATTTGTGCAATAACTCCTGGAGTCCAGAAAGAACTGTAAGTTCTTAGTGACTTCTTATGTCCAACCTTACGTCAAACTCGGCACCTTCCAGGTATAAATATACCAACGTTGCCTTAAGCAAACACACGGTGGTTTGGAGCAGACCGGCTATCTACTTGCCCGAAGCCCAGCTGATGTGAGTGCCGAAGGAAGCAGACCCTCCCCTTGACGCACTGAGAGAGACGCTGTCTTTTCTCCTGCCGAGGAATCCAGCTCCAGTGTTTCCAGTCACCCTTCGGGTTGCTGGGAGATCCAGTCCTGAGAAAGAGATACAAGACCTCCTTCATTCTATAACCAAGGTACGGAGCTGATTAGATCCTTAGAGAATTCTTGATTCAGATTCTTGGCAAAAACTAACTTAACTTAAACTGCAGCTCATATACTCCTTCCCAAGTACTAGGCTTAGGTTAGGTACACCGGGGTAGGCGTATCTTAGAAGCACCAGTTGAGTACGTTTAGTCAATGATTTTATGTATGTATATATTTTATCCATTTTAAGTATCATATGGCTCAGAAACCATATCAATGCTTTTACAGTATTATTTCATAATACTACTTTTACTGTACGCACTTTACTTTATAACAAGTATTGCAATTGTGGCAATTCACTTCTCTTGCACGAGAAAGAGGACTGCTCAATAAATAACACCTTTTATTGAAAACACCCGTCTCTCTATTTCTCTGCACTCTGGTGAAACTAAGCATGCACGATTGACTGAGTGAAATAGCTGTCTATTGTTTTCACACGACTCTGGAGATATACTCCTTGTTCTGGAGGGAGCAAAGTTGTCATGTTTATGCGGTTGTCAGAAACTAATCCCTTCTTGTCTAATCAGGAAAGTTAACTCCTTCCTGTTCATTCGAGAAAGTTTCTAGTGACCTCTGAGCTAGCTGGCATACCTAATTAAGTCTAACATATTCAGTAGAGACCTAGATGACCTCAGTCCTACGTCTAAACTATTGTTTATGTTATTCCAATGTGCAGTGCCTATTGGGAATATAGGAACTACACTTCAATGCCCTGCATGTCTTAACTCTGAATACTGGTGATCATGATTTTTGGATTCGGCCCAACCTCACACTAATCTAGTGTGCTAACAGAGGCATAGGCCTGCCCCTGGTTAACGAGGTTCTGGACTTGTCCTGGACCAGAAGCCGCACACCAAGTGAACCGGTCATAGTAACAAGCTGGACTACGGTCCTGGTAATGAGTTATGGTGGTGACAGCCTACCATGTTTTGGGGTGATTACAATTGGAGCAGCCTTTTTACCAGAGTTATGCAAGCCGAAGCCTACTGACCCCACTCATTCAAACTGCTGCTGCTCACAGTAAACCCAGAATCTCAGGGCCAATAGCCAGTGTGCTTGAGCACGTGCATGTATGCTACTAGAAATGTGCACTAACTGGGTGTAGGCGTAAACCAGAGTGCACACAGGTAAGTGAGTACCATTTTGGAAGCCTATTGCCTGGTCAAATGTGCAAAATGGAGGTGAAGGTGCGGTCCCAGATAGAGTACTGCTGACATTCCTGACACTGGAGAGAAAGAACCCCAACACTGAAGTGGGGAAAGAGGAGGAAGGCTTCCATTGAGATATTCAAGTAGGGCCGTTATTTTACTTCCATTTGGTAGATGGCAAGGATGATACTGCAGTATTTGTTGTCAGGATGTGAAGAGTCCTTGAAAGCGAGCAACCCTTTGTCTCTTTTCCTGATCACTATCAAATGGGACAGTTGCAAGCCAAAGTGCCGGCAGCTCATACCTTTTGTGCCTTTGTTGTGGTTGCTCCAGCCTGGAGACAATCCAGGTGTGATGAGGATTACTCAAGACAAAGGCTGAGTCTAGAGGACAGCCTGTGAAGGACAGAGGCATGTGGAACTGACCCAAACCGATTCTTGAGAGGCAGACTGTAGAAGTTCATACTGTGTCTGCTAGCTGTCTATTTAAATGGGAGCAGTTGGCTCGCTTGTGTCCCAGTTCCAAGTTCTCTTCAACCTATGAGGGTGATACTGTGCAGAGTGCTCAGAGGTCCACTTCATAATGAAGGGTTGGGATCTGCCAGAAATTCAGCTCAGCAGGGGTGAGGAACAATCACCAGGAGTCCGTTCTGAAGAACCAATTTCTGACTTTTCTTGAGACCCCAAGGAATCCTGCCTAAGTGAAGCACCAACCATGCAGGAGAAGTAGATAGTTGGAAGGGGCTGTAGCATCTGACCCTGGTGCAGAGCCATCCAACACTCACAACCTGAATGATAGAGGAGGTCAAGAGCACAGATTTATTTGAGCAGTTTTGTTTGAGACAGTGTAGCACTTCTAAAGATTTCTGGCTGGTCTCAATTTACTATCCACATTGTCACCACCAAGGCACTGGAGCTTGTGTGCCCAATTGGCTGGCCCAACTGAAGAAGTGATAGGTAACTGCCTGTGGTACTGGCTATGTATCAGGGAATGTAGACGTGTCACCCTGGCACTGCCAATTCATGCAGTACGTTCCAGACCACCCCATGGAAATAGAGACTGCAGTCTACAGGTGCATGGCCAGGGTATCCCTCTGTGAGTAGAGAACATAGCTCTGCCTTAGATGTGCCCAGAAGCAAACCCTACCCTGAACATCTGAATCTGTCCCTTCATGGCACAATATGCTGAAGATAACACCTAGCAGCTGCGACACAGAGACCTCAACACTCATCGGGGTACTGCACTGCGACCCAGGATGTCTCCTGGAAGTGAGTTGCTATTTCAGGAGCCCTCCCACCTGGAGAAGAAGACTCCACCATGGAATGCCCTGCACAACTGATCTAAGACCCACTGGAGTGATGAAGCCGAACCTGTTGAATCATCAAAATCTGACCAACCCAGTGATTGTCAAAGCCCAGAAGACAGCCTACACCAGAAGCACCAGACCCTGCTGTGGCTTATCTGAGAACTGCAGTGTGCACAGCATCTGATCACCCCCAGCAGAAGTGTTATGCTGTGTGAGAATGCCCCACCAAATCAATCAATCAGGGGTTTGTAAAGTGCACTACTCACCTGTTAGGGTCTCAAGGCACTGAGGGGTTGTGTCCCGGTGAAGCCACCTCTGCGGGGCGGTTCAACGCAGCCCCCAGCCACCTCACCACAGACAGGTGAGAGACTAAAATGAGATTGAGTCCCTGAGATTGTTTGCTGGGAGAAGTGAGGGGAGAGATCGGCATCCATACTAGAAGCAATGCCACGATCTTAACCTTGAAAACCCTTAGACTGGACCCAGGGAGCAAGACGTGGATAGAGGGCATGGGGTACTTTAGAACACAAGAGACTCACACCCATAACTTGGGTATTCCGTCATTATTGTAGTGTGTTCTACTTTTTTTTGGTGTAAAATACTTTATGATGGGAAGCACTGGGCTGGACAATTATGTGTATGTGAGTAACTCCACACAAACCTCCTTGAGAGGTTTGTGTCTGCTCATCATCACTACCACTAAGAGTCAAGTGCTGAAGGGTTGTTCTTGGCTCAGTGTGTAGAGGCATAGTAGGATAGGCCCCAGTACAGCAGAGGCAAACTACCTTAGCACCCAAGGATTTGGCCAAGTAGCCCCAGCCTGGGCTGTGGCCTCCTGAATGCGGTCTGACACATGCTGCTTGCTCAATTTAGGAAAAAAATAAAAATGATGTACAAGCAAATTTTCATCTGCACTATTTATAGTAATGGCACACCCATTGATTCATTAAACGGAACTCTTCCACAGCATCTTACCATTGATCCTTGTCAAGTGACTGTGCTTCACTTGTGTTCTGACGGCAATGGGATGACCACCCTACATCTAGAAAAAAAAAAGATACACCACAGCATAAAATTACATCAGGTATATTTGGCTGAAGCAAGTGTTAAAAACCATTACCAGGTGTCAATGTCATGTACATGTTCTACTTCACAAAACATTTCTGGGATCTGTACAACTTACTGAAACCACCAGCACAATGATAGCAATAAATACCTGTCTGACACCCAGGCATTACAGCTATCAATGTGTTGGCGTGCAAAGGCTGTAAAATGCTCTTGAAAGCAGTGAGTAAACATCCCACTTTACTTCATCAAAATGACTAGCAATAGAAAGACTGTCGTCAAACCTTATTTCTAAACCTACCAAATGTAAAGATAGTTGTTGGAAAGTCAAGCTACCTTGTCTTGTCCACATGTGACCAGTTAAGAGAGTGGGAAGAGGGAGCAAGGAAGAAAGGCCAGGGCAGTGGAGGATGCTGGCAATGGAATCCTGCAGAAGGGAGATAGAGACAGTGGAGATATATGCCTCAGGAAAGGTTTGTATCTAAAAGACATAAGGATGGGTACAGACACAGACGTCTGTAGAGGAGATGAAGGTGGGTCTATCGCAAATCCAGGACCTAAGGGGACAGACACTGTGGTTAGAGAACACATACATTGGGGCAAAAGGAGAAAAGACCCAGCAAGAAAAGAAAGAAGAAAATATACAAAAACAGGGCAAGGCGGGGACACAAGAGGACGGGGCAAATAACACTTAAGAAACTTAAAATTAAGAAATTGCCATATTTGAGGGTGACAAAGCACGTGGGTGCACACAATGTTGGCAACCAACTCGAAAATATGGGAAAGGGTGTATGTGGAGATGTTAAAAATACTACATTGTGAATTATGGGTGAAAGAAGGGTCAAAGGAGGAAGAATTTGAATTGTCAAAACAGCCTAGGGTGCCGACAATAGAAAATTCGACTGCGGCTTTCCCAATTTTTGCTAGTGTATGCTCCTGAAAAATACCCAGAGAGGTGTGTCTCCTTGTTCAAATACATGGATGTGATAAGAAGAGCGCAGATCATGTACAGTGGTTTTGCTTGATCACATTAGGAGGAGGAATTTCGAGTGCATGGGATGCAAGAGGAAAATGGGGTTGGAGTGGAGATTGATACAGACTCATATCAATATACAATGGGTTCAGTTAAGTTTGGGAAGACCACATTTACTGCAAGCAGCCTTCCATTAGGGTACAACCCTTTCAAAACTGTTCTACCCGCGGGGATGGGGAATGGTCTGAGGAACCAAGGATGAGTGCAGAGGACATGGTGGGATTTTACCAAAGGTCTCTGCGCAAGAGAATGTTGTAGATTCCAACACAAGTGCTTTAAGTGTATGGAAAGACATCCACTCATGCAGTGCTCCGGGCTGGGAATAGTGGCCAGAGACAGCAGATAGGGCAATAGAACCAGCATAACAGCATGTATGGCAGCCAGCAAAGGAATCAGACAGCAGCGGAGGATGTGGGGCACTTGGGAATATGGGCAAAAGATCATACCCCAAATAAAACACATTGGTAAGACGCATGGTTGGCACACTACCCCAGAGAGTATGCACAATCGTTAAGCGAAGGTTTTCGGTAAGGATTCTGGCTAGGGTATGAGGGAACAAGGTTCTGTAGGTGGGTGGAGAACTTAAGGTTAGCGCAGTCCCAAAGTGGTGGTTCAGGGGAAACTGCTAACAGGAGGGCAGGATGGCGATTGCCTAATCTGATCATCTCACCCATTAGGGTAGTATCAAAGAAGGAGAAGGGTCACTTTCACTGCAAACAACACTTGTCTTGGTCGGAAGGAGCTTCCGTCAATGATTTTATTACTGAGAAAGTAACTTAAGGATCATATTCATCAGAGGATGTTGTCAGGGCTCTGGTGGAAAAAGTGGGAAATGGGGCACAGATTGCAAAATGTGACAAAATTGTGTTTTAGGCTGTTGCCGGTACACTAGGAAGACGTTCAATTGTTGGGGATTCAGTTTGATGGACAGTAGTTTGCCGATAGACCACAAGAGATGGAACAAACCATGGGTAGTGATTTGTTTGAGCGTTTCAGCTCTTTCCTACTGTGGTTTTCACAAGGCAGACAGGCAAGGAGACAGTGAACCTACCTTGATGACTTCTTCCTGGTGAGTCAATCCAGTTCAACGGACTGTCAACAGCAGTTGGCAAGTTTTCACAAGCTCATGGGTGAACTAGGAGCGCCTCAGCCCCAAAGAAGAGACAAGGTCCAAGCACTGTGTTGTAATTCCTGGGGACTGAACTGGATTCAGTGGCCATGGAGACGTGCCTCCCGGTAGAAAAGAAACTGCACATTCAGATGTTGCTTGACAATATGTTGGCAAAGCCAAAAGTGACAGTTTAGGAAGTACAGGTGCATTTGAACTTTGCGTGCAGAGTAGTGAGAACAGGGAGGACATTTTGTAGGAGACAGAGCCTGTTTCTAGATGGACACTTGCAGCCATGTTATCACATATGCTTGTCGGCAGGTACGAAAGAGGATTTACGCATGTCGTGCAGGTTTCTGGAGGATTTCAATGGCATCCCAATGATGGCCCCAAAGGAGTGTGAATGGAGTGTGCAGATATATTCTGACGCCGCAGGGGGCATCAGTTGCGGTTTGTACTGGCAGGGCAGGTGGTGTGTGGAAGAGTGGCAGGGCAACTGGAAACATGTAGGCAGGAGCATTGCCTTCTGGAGGAGATTGGCTATGGTGCACACTTATTTAAGTGAAGCACCTTGCACTAAACCAGACAACCCTTATGGTGATTTTAGTGGTCTTAGACAAGCATAGAAAGCTCTCTAAGTGGTAGCTGTGGAGAGCAGCCTTTAGCTTTAGTCCAGGAGGAGTGTTAAGCAGCTTGTTTTACCATAACTAATCATATAGTGTAGATTAAGCTAAAAAGAACCACACAGTATAGTTATAAAAATAATGTATTTAGAATAACGCATTGGTATATCTCCTACCAAGAGATATTACCACATAGCACAAATACACAGTGGCCTCAAGGGGGAGACCAAACCATATACTAAGAAAGTGGTATGCAAACTGTGGCCAAAGTCGGCGGAGCGGAAGCTCCTCTTGGGAACGTGGAAGGATACTCTCTTGTTGAGGTATTTGGGTCCAATGTTGTTGGGGGATTGGTAGGCGTGGGTGAGGAGTTGAAGGTGACCCTCTTCTCGACGGGGAGCAAGTGAAGGCCTCGTAGGTGTTGGGTCAAGTGTTCGCGGTGCGGTGTCCCGAGGACGAGTCTGGCTGTGACGTTCTGGATGGTTTGGAGTTTGTGTAGAAGAGCTCTGTTGATTCCGGCGTAGAGGGCGTTGTCCAGTCTGCTGGTTATGAGTGCGTGGGTGATGGTCCTTCTACAGTCAGGGGGGGGGGGAGGGGTGCATCCATTTGAAGGTCTTACGGAGGATGCACTGGCAGCTGCAACTAGTGGAGGCGACGGCGTTGATCTGGCGGTTCATGGAGAGGGAGGAGTCAAGGATGATGCTGAGGTTTTGTGCGTGGTCTGTAGGGGTGGGTGGGTTCCCAAGGGTGGGAAGCCACCAGGTGTCGTCCCAGGTGGAGGTGCAGGGTCCGAGGATGAGGACCGTGGTCTTTTCTGAGTTGAGCTTCAAGCAGCTGTCTATCATCCAGGGTACTACATTCTTCATTCCTTCCTGGAAGCAGAGTCTGGTGTCTTCGGGGTTCTTCATAAGAGAGAGGATGAGCTGTGTGTCGTCAGCGTAGGATACACTGCTGAGCCTGTGCTGTCTGACAATGGCAGTGAGGCGGGCCATGTAGATGTTGAAGAACGTGGGGATGAGAGATGATCCCACCCTGAACCCCAAGGAGGCGGTGGGCAGAGTGGAAGCACAGCTGTGTACTCAATGCAAGTCAATGGGAAAGTCACGGTTGCAGTTTTCAAGAAGGACCCTTCCCAGTGGACCCTGAAGAAATTCCATGGTAGATGGAAGGTTAGAGAGTCATTCCACCAATGGATATCCCAGGAACCAGGATACCTACACCAGGAAAGCCTGATACATAGGTGCGAAGTGACGTCGGAATTTGCCGTAGACCACAAGTGAGTACATCGGTGAAGATGCCACTGGTGAAGGTGAAAGAACCTGGTGTAATCCAAGGATAGATTCTTGAAGAGAAGTACCTGCAAGAAGAGGGGAAAGAATCTATGCCACTCAGGAGTGAACAGGAGGCACGGAAGACCAATGACCACAGATGATGGAAGATGCAGGATAGTTGATGGGGACCTTGTCTCTGCAGCTGTGAGGACCAGGCGAGGCTGTGGAAGACCAGGAGCCGTTCACAAGCAGTCCCATGTCAGAAGTGGAGAGTCAGGGGGTTGGTGTCTGGCAGGAGCACCAACAAGCCTTGGCAGCAGCAAGAGATGTGGTAAATGAAGACGGTGCAGTGTCTGGACCAACATAGTCCAGGGGACTCACCAAATGCAGGCGAGTCCGAGCAGGCCCGAGCAAGCAGGGGAGCCTACTGAAGCCAAAGAAGATCCTCAAGAGGACCCACAGGCCGAATGCACAGTAGTCGCAAGAGGACCCCGAGCAGCTCACCAAAGGTGCAGGCCCAATGGTACAGAGGATGTGGTGAGGATGAAGACCTTGGTAGCAGGAGATGGCGGAGGCTGGAGCTTCTTGTAGCCCGAAGATCTCTGGAGGACAGATTCATCAAGCCTTGGCAAAAGTGGTGCGCAGGGGTTCTCTTCCAGTGGTTCCGGCGAGGAATACTGGCCTCAAACTTGCTGAGAAGACATTGCAGGCCTCGATGGAGTTTGATAAATACCACCTGTGTTGCTGAGCCTTTCCGAGTCAGTGGGAGATCAGGAGCAGCAGACTGGTCAGCTTTGTTGTGGTGCTTGCAGATGCAGGGGAATGACTCCTTCCCTCCAAGGGAGATTACTTCAGGGTGCCTTTGATGCCCACAGGCCTGGAAAAGAACCTGGTGAAACACAGGCACAGACGACGACGAAGACTGACAAGACAACGAGACCAGCAGCTGCAGGAGTCTTCCTTGATGAAGTTTCGGTTCCAGGAGAAGTACAACAAAGTCCAAGGTGCCCAGACGGTTGAAGTTAAAGTGGTTTCGGATCTGAAACTCAAGAGCCACCCACAGGTAAGCCATTAAGTACCCTAGGGAAAGGGTTAGGACTATTCAGGGTTCCCTCCCAAAGGAAGGGCTGAACAGAGAGGCGGGTACTCCCATGTGCTTTGCCAAGTTTGGTGCCAGAGTGGGAGACATTGGCTTCCTGAACTGGTTCCAACTGCACTATGCAAGCAGGGAACAAAATGTGCCCTTCAAAGAAGTCAGGTGGCGCTGGCAAGTGCTCCCACCCCAACCCAATACACTAAGTCCAGTGTAGGAGGTGGTCACACCTCCCTGTGACTGGAAACCTACTGTTCTACCTTCCCCTGCTCAAGGCTTGCTCAGCAGCAGGAGGGCAGAATTGTGTCTGGGGTAGGCAGCAGCACTAGCTTACTGTTAGACCCTGAAAGACTGGTAACAGGAATACAAGGGGGGCTCACCAAGGGATCACCTCAGTACGTGGGGTCCTACATCCAACACTACACTGGAATCGGTGTTGGGGTAGGATTTCAACATGTTTGCTACCAAACAGGACCAGTTTGGGTGCAGCCAAGATACAGTTAGACATCTCGTAAATGACTTGATGTCTACTATATGTATTAAATTGCTGACCACACTTACAAAGCCTGGAAAATCAACTCTGGGGTTTATAGGGGGGTCCAGCTCATGCAGGACCCCCCTATCACACTTATAAGCTAGCAACCTGCATTCAGGATTGAAAGGCCTGCTTAGAGAGTGACATATGTTTCAAGTGCAGTGACCTCAGATATAAGGAAACATATCTGTTGTGAGTGGTGCTAGCACCAGATCACTGGCAGGCCTGTAGTCACAGTTTGAGTGGTCTCCCATGGGTGCCACAATACATGTAGCAGCCCATGAGACACCCCTGGTGTACCTGTCCCCTGGGTACCTTAGTACCATATTCTAGGGACTTAAAAGGGTACACCAGTAGCCAATGGGGAAGGTACCAAAGTACTTACCATGTCCGATTTAGGGAGAGAACACAGTAACTGGGGTCCTAATTAGCAGGATCCCAGTCAAATTAGTCAGAAAAAAGCATAACACCAACAAAATGCAGGGGTAACCATGAAAGCAGATACGACTTTCCTACACCTTCCTATAGTTTTTCCCCCTAGTGGCAGCAGTCACGCTCTGGGGTCTGGAACTGGCACATAGGAAAGTTATTTTTAGAGTAGACATTATGGTGGTGGTACATGTGGTGAACAATCAGTCAGCAAGGGATTCACAGGTGCTTATGCTGCTGCGCGTCTTTGTAATGGGCTGCTTGAGACATGATATAGCATTTAAGGCCAGGGGTGTGCCAGGGGTGGACAGTGACATTGTTGATGCTTTATCTTGTTCACAGTGGGAGAGAGAGTTTCCATGGGCTGATCATGGAGGCGGACGAGGTCAAGACACCTGTGCAGACTGGCATATAGACCATGGGCGAGAAAGGATGCTGCAGTTGGTGGTAGGGCCTCTGGCGGAATCCAATAGGAAATCGTACATGCAGGCTTGGCAGGAGTTTTTAGCCGGTCAGCTTAGGCGGAGGTGGGAGTCTTGGGCCAAGGTAGATGATGTGCAATTTACCCTGGGGTTGATCGAAAAGGGGTTATCACGGATTAAGATTACAGGGAAACTGGCAGGTATTGCCTGCATGGGCAAGCTGTTTTGGGGTTATGCACTGTTGGCCGGGGAACTGGGGAGACGTATGCTAGAAAGATGGGCAAGGGTAACAGGTAGTCGGCTGCGGGGGGGTCAGGAGGCCAGTGTTGAGGGAATGTTTAGCTAACATATTAGGAGTACTGCTGGAGATATGCTTCGGCAGAGGGGACCTATTTTGTTTTCAAGGCTGATGTCCTGAATGTTCTTTGGGGCATTCAGGGTGCCCTACCTATTGAAGAGGAAAGGAGTGCCAGGGTTGGAATGGACAGAAGGTGGGGGTAGGAGAGGAGAGTGGGGTAGCTTAGAGTTACGACTTCGACAATCTAAGACTGACCAAAAATCTAAGGGGAAGACAGTCTTGATACGTGCTTTCCCAGATCGGGGCTTGTGCCCAGTCCAGTCCAGTCCAGTCGGGGGCTAAGCTGAAAGCAATCGGTTGTGCTAGGCATGGCATGTTTTTTTGTTGAGATAATGGGGAAGTGGTGACCTCTTGTCAGTTATTTTGGGTTATGAGAAAGGCACTGGCAAAACTTATGGAAGCCCAAGGAGATTATGGGACACACTTGTTCAGGATCGGGATGGCCACGGAGGCAGCTCTGCAAGGTTGGGGCAGGGACAGGATCATGGAGTTGGGGCCTCGGTCGTCAGATTGCTTTTGCCAGTATGTTCAGCTGGGGAAACAAGGGTGTTGATGAGGAAGTCAATTGTTGATTCTCATATAGGTTATTCCTTTCAGTTGCGGTGGAGGGGCCAGAAGAACAAGTTACTTACCTTCAGTAACACTTTTTCTGGTGGATACAATATTTGCTTGTGGATTCCTCACCTTTTGAATATCCCGTGCGCCAGCATTTCCCGGGAATTTTTTTTTCCTAGCTCTCCCACTTAGACGAGGAATTCACAACAGACAGGCTCCGCTCGCGACACCGTATGACGTCATCGGAGCCAAAGAAGGACCTAGTCGGCGAGCTGACGTCGGTTCTACCCATTTTTTTCCGTGCCACCGAGGCAAACGGGCAGACCGAAACATTTTCAAATATACACATAGCATATCAAATATATACACATATGTCAAATCACAAATGCATAATCAATAAAAGTAAAGAGAAATAGCAAAGGAAAAGCATTTCTCATTATTAAGATATAAACCTAATTAAAATAAAATATTTTTTGGTAGAAGCAGGGGGACAACTGGGAGGCGGGTGGGACCGTGAGGAATCCACAGGCAGATATTGTATCCACCAGAAAAAGCGTTACCGAATGCAAGGAACTTGTTCTTCTGATGGATACTTCTGCCTGTGGATTCCTTACCTTTTGAATAGACTCCTAAAGCTGTACCTCTTCGTAAGGAGGGTGTCCATCTGACTAGACCAAAAAATCCTACAAAACAGAGCGGACAAAATGGCCATCCCTCTTAACCTCAGAGTCAAAGCAGCAATGCTTTGCAAAGGCCTAAGTTGCTGCTTTACAGATATCAAGAACAGGAACACCTCTAGATAAAGCCGAAAAAGTAGATTTAGCTCTGGTGGAATGAGCTCTGATACCTTCAGGAGCGTCCTTCTTGGCCAGGGCGTAGCAAATCTTGATGCACAAGATAATCCACCTGGACAAAGTCCTCTTGTGCACTGCCTTGCCATTCATCTTTCCAACATAGCCCACGAAGAGCAGAATGTCCAGCCTCAGATCTCTAGTGCGATCCAAATAAAAGCAGACGGCCCTCTTAGGGTCCAACCGATGCAGTCTCTCTTCCTCCTTGGAAGGGCGAGGGCGAGGATAGAAAATGGATAAAGTAACAGATTGTCCCAAATGAAAAGGGGTAACCACCTTGGGAAGGAAAGCAGCCCTGGTCCTTAGAACTAACTCGAACTAAGAGCCTGAAGCTCACTTACCCTCCCAGCCGAGGTAATGGCTATCAAGAAAACCGCTTTAAAAGAAAGACGCCTCAACGAGCAAGAGTGAAGAGGCTCAAACGGAGAACCCATTAAAATAGCAAGTACGAGATTCAAATCCCACTGAGGCATAATGAAAGGTGTGGGAGGAAGCTTATTTGTAAGGCCATTAATGAACCTCATGACAATGGGGACTTAAATAAAGAAGGCTGGTCAGGGAAACATAAAAAGGCAGACAAAGCCAATAAATAGCCCTTCACAGTGGCTACAGCACAACCTTGCTGTGCCAAAGAAAGAGAAAACTCAAAAATATTAGACAAAGGGTCAATGTCTCTCTCTCCGCACCACTTAACAAATCTGGTCCATCTGGAAGAGTAAACCGACTTAGTGGAGTGTCGACTGGCTGATCAAATAACGTCCACTATCTCTGGCAGGAGAGAGAAAGAACTCAGGTTGCCCCGTTCAATCTCCTGGCATGAAGGTGCAGGCTCTGGTGGTGGGTGTGTAGAACCTGCCCCTGCGACTGCGAAAGGCGGTCTGCCCTGAGAGGGAGATGGAGCGGAGGGTGCGATGAGAGGTGAAGTAGGTCTGTGTACCACACCCTTCTTGGTCAATCCGGGGCGATCAATATAACTTGGGCCCAGTCTTGGCGAATCTTCCTCAGAACCTGAGGAATCAAGGGTATGGGAGGAAACACGTAAAGGAGTTGTGAGCTCCAATCTATCTTAAACGCGTCCCCAATGCTCTCCGCATCGGATACTGGAGACTCCAGAACAACGGGCAGTGCACGTTCTCGTGAGTGGTAAACCGGTCCAACTGAGGAGATCCTCACATCTGAAAGATGCGATAGACCACCTCCGGATGAAGCCGCCACTCGTGATCGGCTGAGTAACGCCGACTGAGACTGTCCGCACGAACATTCAGAAAACTGGCCAGATGATTTGCAAAGACACAAATCATTTGGCCTTGAGCCCAGGACCAGAGTCGCAGAGACGATATGACCCTACACCTCCCCGCTTGTTGATGTACCACATCTCGGTAGTGTTGTCTGTCACGATCTGAACCGACTGACCGCGAAGGGAAGGAAGGAAAGCCTTTAGTGCCAAACGTGGCCACCGGCAGAGGAGACTGAAAGGGCTTTCCTTGCGACAGCTTGCCCTGCACACTCCACCAAGACCGCTCCGCTGCAGCTTCTCTGGAGATTCTGATATTCTCCCCGAGATCTCCGTTGTGACCACTGCCTGCAGAGGCACCACTGGAGTGCTCTCATGTGCCAGCGTGCATGGTTGACCAACAGAATGCAGGAAGCGAACAGACCAAGCAGGCGAAGAACCTTCAGGACTGGAACAGCTGCTCCATCGTGAAATAAAGGAATCATTTCCTGTATGTCAAGAATCCTCTGCGGAGGCGGGAATGCTCGACACACAGAAGTGTCCAGTATTGCCCCTATGAACAGGCTGCACTGAGAAGGCACCATGTGAGATTTGGGTACATTTATCGAAAAACCCAATTTGAATAACAGATGAGTTGTCACTTGCAAGTGGCGCGAAACCAACTCTGGAGACTCCGCCTTCAACAAACAGTCGTCCAGGTAGGGGAAAACTGGAGCCCCTAACCTCCTGAGATGAGCCGCTACCACTGCCATCACCTTTGTAAAGACTCGAGGTGCGGAAGTAAGAACAAACGGAAGGACCGCAAACCGGTATTGCTGCGATCCCACCGTGAACCGGAGATGCTTCCGATGCGACTTCAGGATGGGAAAATGAAAGTACGCATCCTGCAGATCGATGGACACCATCCAGTCTTCCTGTTGCAGCGCAAGAAGAACCTGAGCCAAGGTCAACATTTTGAACTTTTCCTGCCCGAGATAAAGGTTCAAAATCCTGAGGTCCAAGATTGGTCTCAAGCGACCATCCTTTTTGGGGGATCAGGAAATATCGCGAGTAGCAACCCTGACCCCTTTCCTGCTCCAGAACCACCTCTATCGCACCTTTTTGAAGCAATGTAAGAACCTCCTGCTGTAAAAGCAGCAAGTGGTCTTCTGAACACCCACCCTGGCGAGGAGGGTAAGGAGGAGGAAACTCCAAAAAGGTGAGGGCGTACCCATTCTCAACAAGATTCAAGACCCAACGATCTGAAGTGATCAGTGTTCAATCTTGTAGAAAGTGGGACACCCGAAATCCAACCGGACCAACATGTTCTAAGACGGGGGATCTAGAACGGCTTTCTTGTTGTACCAACGGTGGAGGGAGGGGAGGTAGAGGAAGAGAAGGAGGATTGTTGTTGATTTGCACCCATAAGGCCTCTCTTATTCTTCCCTGTGTATGATTTGTACAAGGGATTCTGCTATTGTTGGCTCTGCTGAGATTGCTGGCGGCCACGAAAGGAAGCAGATCTCCCAAAACCTCGATATAGTTTGTAACCTTATCCTCTGGACTGCACATGGAGGCCTAGAGATTTTGCATTAGCCCTGCTGTCTTTAAAACATTCCAAGGCTGAGTCCACCTTTGAACCAAAGAGCTTTGACCCATCAAAGGGCAGATCCAGCAAAGTTGCCTGAACATCAGCTGATAAACCAGAAGACCTGAGCCATGCTGGTCTCCTTGTAGCCACAGAAGACCCCATCACACGAGCCACGGAGTCAGCAGCGTCCATGCCTGACTGAATCACTTGACGTGCTGCAGCATGTGAATCCGAAAGGACTTCCAAGAAGTTGGCATGATCCTCCTCAGGCAACTTTGGAGCCAATTGTACAACAGAGTCCATCAATGCATGAATGTATCTTCCAAGAAGGCAAGTTGCATTAGTGGACTTTAAAGCCATACTAGCAGAAGAGAACACCTTTTTTTGCAGCTTGCTCCATGTCTTTGAATCCCTATCACGCAAAATGGTAGGGAAAGCACCAGAAGACTGATTTGAACAAGAAGCCTGGACAACTAAACTTTCCGGCGTCGGATGTGATGACAAAAAAGCTGATCACCAGGGGCAGGCCTGTACCTTCTCGAGCTGGAACGAGATACAGCTGGAGCAGATAAAGGCTTCTGCCACACCTCCAGAATTGGATCTGTCAAAGCATCTGTAAAAGTAAGCAATGGCTCAGAAGTTGATGATAAAATATTTAAAATTTGTGTTAGTATGTTGGACTTTATCTCCGCTGAGGGAAGTTTAAGGCCTAATAAATCAGCCGCCTTCCTTATGACCACATGGTATGGTGCAATATCCTGTACAACACCTCTACTTGCCGATGGAAGGTTATGCTCAGGGGAAGTATCAATCAATCAATCAGTTAATTTGTAAAGCGCACTACTTACCCGTAAGGGTTTCAAGGCACTGGGGGGAGGGGGAGGGGTAAGGGGTGCTGCTGCTACTGGTTGAAAAGCCAGGTCTTGAGTCTTCTCCTGAAAGTAAGCAGGTCTTCGGTTTGTCGTAGGTTGAGGGAGAGGGTGTTCCAGGTCTTGGCGGCGCGGTGGGAGATGGACCTGCCTCCGGAAATGGTTCTACGGATGTGCGGGACAGTGGCCAGGGCGTGCTCAGCGGAGCGGAGTTTCCTGTTGGGTACGTAGAAGGAGAGTCAACTGTTGAGATAGGCTGGGCCGGTTTTGTGGAGTGCCTTGTGTGCGTGGATCAGTAGCTTGAAGGAGATTCTTCTGTCGACGGGGAGCCAGTGAAGGTTCCTCAGGTGGGGGGTGATGTGGTCGCGGCGCGGGACGTTGACGATCAGGCGTGCAGAGGTGTTCTGGATTCTTTGCAGTCTGTTGATGAGCTTGGACGGGGCTCCGGTGTAGAGGGCGTTTCCGTAGTTGAGTCTGCTGCTGACTAGGGTCTGGGTGACTGTTTGGGATCCATCTATAGACCTTGCGGAGCATACGTAGGGTGTTGAAGCAGGTAGAGGAGACTGCGTTGACTTGTTTAGTCATGGTGAATTTCGAGTCGAGGATGACTCCCAGGTTGCGTGCGTGGTTGGTAGGAGCCGGGGGTGTCCCCAGTGATGCGGGCCACCAGGAGTTGTCCCATGCTGAGGGGTTGGGCACGAGGATCTCCGTCTTGTCTGAGTTCAGCTTAAGTCGGCTTTCCTTCATCCAGTCGGCGACAGCCTTCATTTCCTGGTGGAAGTTGGATTTGGCGGTGGTGGGGTCCTTGGTGAGGGAGAGGATCAGCTACGTGTTGTTGGCGTAGGAGATTATGTTGAGGTCCTGCTGTCGGGCGATGTGTGCGAGTGGAGCCATGTAGATGTTGAACAGAGTCGGGGTGAGGGAGGATCCCTGTGGGACTCCGCAGATGATCTCGGAGGCTTCGGACCGGAACGGGGGGGGAGGCTGACTCTCCGAGTTCTGCAGGAGAGGAAGGAGGTGGTCCAGTCGAAGGCCTTGTCTCGGATCCCTGCGTCGTGGAGGCGCGTGCATTGTGTGTATAGCTTACGGTGGCAGATGGTGTCGAAGGCGGCGGAGAGGTCCAGGAGGATGAGGGACGCCAATCGCAGTTGTCTAGCAGGATCCGGATGTCATCTGTGGCGGCGATGAAGGCGGTATCGGTGCTGTGGTTGCTGCGGAATCCTGATCGGGATGGGTCCAGGATGCTGTTGTCTTCGAGGTGACGGGTGAGCTGGGTGTTAACTATCTTCTCGATGACCTTTGCTGGGAACGGAAGCAGGGAGATGGGCCGAAAGTTCTTTGGGTCGCTTGGGTCCGCCTTGGGTGTCTTCAGTAGGGCGTTGATCTCGGCGTGCTTCCAGCTCTCAGGGAAGGTAGCGGTCTCGAAGGTGAGGTTGATGATGCTGCGCAGGTGGGGTGTGATGGAGCCGCCGGCTTTGTTGAAGATGTGGTGTGGGAGAGGGTCAGTCGGGGAGCCGGAGCGGATTGTGCCCATGGTCTTGATTGTGTCCTCGATGCTCACGTTGGCCCATGTTGTCAGGGAGTCGTGGTCGATGGGGTGTGGTGGGTCCGGCGTGTCGAGGCCTGTAGGGGTCGTCCGGGGGTTGAAGTGGTCATGGATGTCGGTGATCTTGCGGTGAAAGAAGGTGGCGAGGGAGTCGCACAGGGCCTGCGATGGCGGGATGTCATTGGCGCTGGGGTTGGAGAGCTCCTTCACGATGTTGAAGAGCTCCTTGCTGTTGTGTGCGTTGTCGTCAAGGCAGTCTTTGAAGGAGGTCCTTTTGGCGGTCCTGATGAGGTGGTGGTCATTGCGGATGGCGTCTTTGTGGGCAGCCCGGCTGTCCGGCGTCTTGTCGCTGTGCCCTTTGTTCTCCAATTTCCGGCAGGTGCGCCTTGATGCCAGGAGTTCCGGGTGAACCAGCTGGCTCTCTTGCTGGTGTCTCTTGGTTGGCTTTTTCAGCGGTGCTAAGGTGTTGGCGCAGTCATCCATCCAGCGCTTCAGGGTGCGTGCACCATCGTCTGGGTTGGTGGGGGTGGTCGGTGGGTTGAGTGAGAGGTTTGTCTGTAGTTGTTCTTCAGTGACTTTGCCCCAGCATCGGCGGGGGATCTGTAGGGTGCGGTGGTGAGGGGTTTACGGAAGGTGAATTGGATGCAATGGTGATCTGTCCGGGTGAGTTCGGAGGCGTGGTTGAAGGCGACGTGGGGGTTCGCGGAGAAGATGGCATCAAGGGTGTGACTGGCGATGTGGGTTGGCGTCGTGCCGAGCTGTTTTAGTCAGAGGTTGGCGAGGTTGTCGATCAGGGTGGAGGAGTTGTGGTCGTCGTTTTCCAGATGATAGCTCAGGTCTCCGAGGAGGATGTCGTCGGTGGAGGTCAGCACGTGCGTGCCGATGAGGTCGGCGATGGAGTCACAGAATTGTAGTCGGGGTCCGGGCGGTCTGTAGATGAGGGTGCCTCTAAGGGTGGTCTTGGGGTCCGTGTGGATTTGGAAGTGCATGTGTTCAGCGGTGCCGAGAGTGTCGTTGGTGTTTGTTGAGACCCTGATGGTGTTCTTGTGGACGATGGTGATTCCTCCTCCGGCTCCGTTGGTGCGGTCTCTGCGGGTGATCTTGTACCCGTCGGGGATGGCTATGGCAATCTCCGGAGAGGAAGCTTCATTCATCCAGGTCTCGGTCAGGAAGGCGACGTCCTGGGATGCCGTGCCGATTAGGTCCCAGAGCTCGACAGCGTGTTTGCGTGTGGAGCGAGTGTTGATCAGGATACATCTGAGCTGGTTGGGTTCCGTCGTGGCGGGTGTCTCGGCAGCTTCCAGGCAGGCGAAGCTGCAGTTCTGGCAGGCGAAGGGACCATGGGTGCACTTCGGGGCGGCCTTGAAGCAGGTGTGGGTCCTTCCTGGGTTGAGAGCGACGAGGGTGCTGGCGTCGTAGCGGAGTCAGTCTTCGTGGCTGGTGCGGCGGCCAGGGGTTCTGGCGCTGGGCGCGGTCCAGGCACAGACGGGCGCAGACGGCTAGCCTTAGGCACGCCTTCGGCGCTAGCGGTGTGCCCGCTGCACTTGGCCACACAACGGCCGTCATATATGGGAAGGTGGGGAGAGAGGAGCAGCTGGGAGGCGGGTGGCAGGGGCAGCGAATGGGTACGGAGGGTGCGGCTCCGCAGGGGAAGCAGCGGGAGCAGGCAAGCGGAGCGGTTGCGGGTAGGAGACCGGCAAAAAGGGGTAGAGAGCAGACTGGGCAGTGAGGGCACAGAAGTAAAGGAGGTCACGGCGGCGAGCGGGTGGCAGGGGGGAACAAAAGAGGAGCGAGTGTACAGAACGAGGGCCGCGGAGTACAGGAGAGAGAGACGGTCAGACAGAGTACAGGCACAAAAGAGGAACGTGTGAGCAGAACGAGGGCAGCGGAGTACAGGAGAGAGGCGGGCAGACTGAGTACAGGCACAACAGAGAGCAGATGCAAACCTAAGGCCACCCATGCCACCAGGGATGAGGCGCAGGTGGTAGCCTGCGGGTGGTGGAGGGCCTCGACTTCAGCAGCGGCAGTGCAGGCGGGGCTGCAGCAGGGGGGGAGCAACCTACCAGGCAAGGTCAAGGGTCGCGCTCAAGGAGGAGCCTTGGCTTCGAACCTCGACGTCGATCGAACTCGAGGTGGCGCCGACTCAGCAGCCGATGGAGTCCGGGGAGCCGGAGTAGAGGATTTCGGCGCCGGGAAGTGCCTAGCCAGAGTCAACAGCAAAAATGGCATGAAAGGAGCCTGGGGATAGAACTGAGGAACACCCAGGTTGAAAGCCAAAGGACCCACGGGGCCTGAAGGCATGCCGGATGGAGTTGCGGCTCTGGCAAACATGCCAAACATCGCATTATGAAAATGCGAATAGTCAGCCCCAGGAGCAGGAAAAGGAGGATATGGATCTGTACCTTCCTGAAGGGGAGTCACCCGAGGTTGCACTGGAGCCTGCGGAGCCGGGGACGGCACCCGCACAGGTGAAGTCACACAGACTGGAGAGGACTCACCAGGCGCTGGTGACATCACTTGAGCCGGTGAATCTTCCTGTTGCGAAGAAGCATCTGAAGCCGGCGACGCCGCAGCCGGAGAAGGTACTGGCTTCGCCTGAGGAGACGGAGATGGAGAAATAAAGTCCTTCCTCTGAGGTCGCTCAGCCAGAGTCGCCGAGCTCTACCTTGAAACCCTTGCCTTCGAAGAATGATGACTAGAGGTAGGTCTTCTCTTGCATTTCTTGTGCTTCTCCGACCTCTAAGTGTGAGAAGACGCAGACTTCGCCCTCTCCCGACCTCTCCTTCTTGGTTTTGGCCGTAAACAACTTGGCCTCACGCTCCTGAATCGCCCACGGATTCATTTTCCTGCAGCTTCAGCATTCCTCGATGTCGTGGTCTGAAGATAAGCATCAAAGGCAGTCATCATGCGGGTCTGTGATTGACATATGCCCACCACACTCTGCAGGGCTTAAATCCAGTCTTCCTTGAAGTAGCCATTCTGAAACAATTAAGAGATACAAAGTTTTCCTCTATGAAAAAGGAGAGCCCCTAGTAAAACCGTTAAGCGTTGACGCCGCAGAAAAAAGGGAACTGATGTCAACACACCGACTAGGTCCTTTTGTGGCTCCGATGACGTCATACAGTGCTGTGAGCGGAGCATGTCCATTGTGACGTCGTCGTCGGCGTGGGAGAGCTAGGAAAGAATTTTGCTGCGGAATGCTGGTGCAGGGGGTATTCAAAATGTGAGGAATCCACAGCCAGAAGTATCCATCAGAAGCAGACAAATTGTCTATTTGGATCATAGAACACTATTATGAAATGGGCCAAAAGGCATGAAACCCAGAAGCGTCAAAGTTTGAATCTCTGGCTCGACAAGAGTTCGTTTAAATTCACATGATATAGCAAAGGTGGGATGAGATGGTGATAATTGTTACAATATTTAAACAAATTGTTGAACCAACACACATGCCCGATATATTAGCTTAATATTTAAGGGAATATTACTTGGTGGTATGTAAACCAGATGCAGAGGGACTTAATGGAAATCAGACGACAGTGGTCTGAATGCTTCATCCTGTAGACTGAATTTATCCGAAGGTGGCAGTGGAGGGAGCGGCAAAGCATACTGCCATTGACAAAGCTAGCCAGAAAATTAACAGAGCTATGCGGGTGTTTTGTAGGGACGAGGGTATGAGGAGGTCAATTTCTTTAGGGGAGACTGGGTTCATTTGTCTTGCTACAGGATGGAGCTTTATGTGATACAATTGAAGGAAGCGCTGGACAGGTCCTTCAACATCAGAAGGTATGTTAGCTGTGCTTGAATTGGGGGTGAGGGGTGTCAGAATAGCATGAGAAAATGGTGAAGGCCTTTTTTTGACTGGTGGATGGCAGCTACTTTTGTCATGGTTACAGGTTAAGATTAGGGTTTGAAACAGAGGTGAAGTAGGAGAAGGGGGTTGACAGAAAAGTTACAACAGGAGGAAGCAGCAAATTATAAATTAAGATATAAAATGGTTAGATGTTAATAGAAGTAGCTTTAAGATTACAGGAGTTTAATGGTCAACAGTTGAATACAGATTAGGGATTCAGTAGAGCCCACAAGCAGCAGGATACACTGCTTATCTAAGTTTTAGAATGGATAGGAAAAACGGGCAGAAAGTCAGATTTTATCACGGTCCGTGAATTACCTTTAATTTATACTGTCTATGAAGGAAGTTTCCATGGATGGCATTTGTCTGTAATGTTTGCCTTTGTACTAAAGTAAAAACTCCAACAGTTGAGATGGTTCTGCTGAAGCAGAAGGGAGGGGTTCTCCTATACAGTGATCCAGAGGAAGGAGCAAGTAGGGTGCCTGCTGCTTCACAGAAATGTAAATATGGGCAACGGCTTAATTAGCGCAAGTAAAGGCTGCTTGAATGCCGGTATAGGTGTTAATTGGTAGAGTTCACTTTAAGCCGCCTGACATGAAGGATTTCTTCCTTTTGAGGGGTATTGTTAGGGTGCTCCGAGCGGAGTTGTGGAGTGTGTGCTTTTAATGGACAGTAATAAAATTCTTTGCACAAGATGTAATCTGCATATTCTTAAAATGTACACTTTGAAATCACTTTTTTGTCTTTAGCCTAAATTTATTTGCGCATTTTGTGGCAGCCATTTTATACTGTGTGTAATACAAATTTAAAATCGTGACTTATACACTCACAGTGAGGGGCAGCTTTGCGATCTAAACAAGATTCAAATCCATGTGCCTCTGGTTGCCCACACATAAATCTGCAGTGATCACATTAATCAACAGAGTTTTCATATATAAAATAGTGCATTTCCCACTGATTAGTTTAACTTGAATTTATTTTTTATTTATGGTGTAAATTATTTTATATGGAGTTACCTGAATAAAGTAGTCCCTGAATATTTTGTTATTTTTAGTCACGCCTATGATTTTTCACCTCTGTGGTCACTGACCCCGTCCCAATTTCACTCAGGATCACTGTATCCATACTTTTTTTAATGCACTGGACTGTTGCATGGACTAGCTATGTAAAGTCTGAGAAAGCCAGTAATGTTAGCATATGGCTTCCCGTGGTCCCTCACCTTCACTATGTACCTTTTTTTCCTACCAGATATTCTGTCAATTTAACGTGGGATCTGTATTTTCTTAACACCCTACTATTCATCTGACAAAATTCTACAAAGCCACTGTTCTCTAGTGTTAAAGGAAATTGAGAAAAAGAAAGTAATCTAGTCAGTTGCTCAAATACACTATGAGGCATATCTCTCATAGTTTCACACAGCAAGCCACCTTTCTGCGCAGCACTGCGTGGAAGGGAAAGAGCAGGAATGTGCCATATTTAACATCATATGGGGCATTCCTGTATTTTCCATGCATTGGCGCTCTTTTGGCTTCCTAGCGCCAACGCAGACACCCTTGAGTATGGTGCAAGGGTACCTGCTTGTAAGCAGGATTGTTTTTCCTATACAAAAAAAAACCAGAGGCATTTTCCCCTTTTTACGTGTGCTGCAGAATGTAGCAAACATAAAAAGTTGAAACAAGCATTTGCAATGCAATTGGTCTCGCCTTTGGGACCTTATATGTATTTAGCTATGCAGCACATTAGCCTGGGTGCAGAAACATCTACTGTTCTTTAACATGGAGAGAAAGTAAACACAAAACTGCTCGACACTTCAGGTATGGGAACACATGCCTTTCAGTGGGATATGGTATAGTCCAAATCCCTGTTTTTAATATAAAAGCAGCGCCTTCGGTGGTCATATCACTGAAAATACAGAATTGGAAAAATATATAATTGTCTACAGGTGCTTGATCTAGAGAATGCTAAAATGATTTTGGTATTTTAACTACCTCTGCTGGTCGTTTTCTATCAAGAAAGGTAAATAGAGGCAGTGCCAGAAAAATTAAAAAAAGAAAGTCCCTTCGCAGAAAGCAATTATGGTATTTTACTGACCTCTGCTGGTCGTTTTCTATCAAGATAGTTAAATAGAGGCAGTTGAATAGAAAAAGAAGTCCCTAAGCGGAAGCAGACTAGTCATAGGGCTAATCTCCAGAGCCCACACAGTACATACACAATACACATATAAGTAGATACTGAAGTACATATAAAGTATATACAAGAGGTCTCGAATGCTCGACCAAAAAACTAGGAGAAATACAAATAAATCCTTGTTATGGCCCCCATACAACCCGCCCATTTTTATATATTCTCAGTTCTAACATTAATGGTAAATCTGGGAATGCACCAACATCCATGGATATATGTGTGGGAACATCCATGCTCCACCCATGGAACACCTCTCTCGGGCAGAGTAACGCTAGGCAGTGATTTGTGCTGCCTTGCATTACTCCAGATTCATCAAGCCATGCAGAAGGGCACAAGTTGGCCTTGCGTGGCTTGATAAATCTAACTTTAATGTTGCATTACCCGTGCACCCCCTTGCCTGTTGCAAGGGCGATGCAACACAATAATAAATGTGCCCCTATGAGTGACCAGGAAACCTGGGCTCAAATCTCAGCTCACCTACATGACTGAATTGTGTGATTTAAGTACAACTTACTTCATTTGAGAGCACTTTCAAATTCTTAAGAACAAGATGGATTCTATACCAAAATCTCACTTGTACATGCTTTAATGGTCTGTGACGTTCCACCTGCCATACAAAAGATTGTGGATCAAGATATAAGGGACACCAGACAATTGGTTCACTTTGTTCACTAATGGCTTTGTCAGAAGTGAGGGTTAATGAATGTTTTAAAGTTCAAGTTTAGAACTTCCAATTCAAATAAATGCCAATTCAATGTTGTGATCTAATATACTAAATTGAAATACTGCCATGTGTTAAAGAAACACTTTCTACATTTTAAAGTCTTTATTATGTTCTTGTATTTTGTTTGTTGTGTAATTTGCATCCCAAATAGTCTCATGTACTTTGGCACTTAGGGATGAGCCAGACCATTGATTGGGGGTTGGCTCAACTGCACAGCCATTTCTAGACATGGACACAGTGGACGATTGCTCAGGGCCCAATTTTCCAAGGGACCCAGCCCCTGTCTGCCCTCTGAAAGCACCACCAATGGACCATCAGACAGGCAGAGTTTGCCAGAGTGGTTGGACGCAGCTTATTCTACCACTTGATGGTGCTTCTTCCGTTTCTGGCTGCTCTGCTGAGATTATTCTCCACGTACGCAATACTTTCTGATACTCATGGAGGGCCATCTGATTTTAGCACATTTTCCATCTTGTTCTTCTTTTCCTTATCAGCGCAGTTCTTGGCAATGACCTTTTGAATCAGTTGCTATAGATCTTCCATCTGATCTTGATTATATCCTTCTCTTGAGTTCTCTCTCAAGTGATCTGGCTCCCAGTTCGGAGATAAATGTAGTCCCTGATGCATGCACTAATGTATCAGTTGGGTCTTCTTGGTGCTGTGAGAGTACAGACAAGTTGTGGGTAACTCACATCCTGACATTAGGTGTGAGACAGTGACCCACACCATCTGCTCTGCCTCATTAATTCTTTCAGGTTTGACGTCTAGTGGAGGGCGAGCTAAGCAGAACGTGAACAAGTCATTAACGTTAATGTACCCCAACCGGTTTGCTATGGGTATTGAAATGTTGCTGTTGCTTTGTCTCCAAGAAAGATTGGGTAGGGTTGGGGTGATGCCCTTGACACTATGTTAAAGGGCATCAATTTACTGTTGAACAAGGGCATAATGCACGATCTGAATGTAGCATACCTAGAGGCATTCTCATATAGCACAGTGCATACAAATTGTAAATTGAAGGCAATATAAAAGTAATATTAAATGCATTGATAAAGTAGTGGGGTATGGCCCCACCTCGGATGGGTTTGTAAAGAACAAGTTACTTACCTTCGGTAACGCTTTTTCTGGAAGATACAATATCTGCCTGTGGATTCCTCACCTTGTGAATATCCCCCTTGCGTCAGCAACGTTCGGAAAATTCTTTGTAGCATGCCGGCGTAGACGACGTCATAGGAGTACGGCTTCGCACGCGACTCCATCTGACGTCACTGACTCCTTATTAGGCCCACATCGGCGTGATGACATCAGTTCCGCCCTTTTTTCCGTGCCTTCGAGGCACCCGGACGGACTAATGACAGCAGACATATACACCGTATAAGCAGTACAAAATCAAGGAAACACGTAGTGCGTAGCCAATGCAAAAATACATTTAAATAAAACTACTCCTTGACAATAAAACAAATACATTACAGCAACTCTGGTATAGAAGAGTGGACAACGGGGAGGCGGGTGGGTCAGTGAGGAATCCACAGGCAGATATTGTATCTACCAGAAAAAGCGTTACCAAAGGTAAGTAACTTGTTCTTCTGATAGATACATCTGCCATGTGGATTCCTCACCTTGTGAATAGAGTCCCAAAGCAGTCCCCACTCCCGGAGGAGGGTGTCCACCCTGCTATACCAGAAAATCTTGAAGAACAGAAGGCGCGAAGTGGCCGTCCCTCCTCACCTCAGTATCTAAGCAGTAGTGCTTCGCAAAAGTGTGGAGGGAGGCCCAAGTTGCGGCTCTGCAAATGTCCTCAACAGGAACACCTCTAGACAAAGCGGATGTTGCAGACTTTGCTCTAGTTGAATGAGCCCTGATACCCTCAGGATGGTCCTTACCGGCCAGAGAGTAGCAAATCTTGATGCACAGGATTATCCATCTGGAAAGTGTGCGCTTGTGCACCGCTCTGCCCTTTTTGCAGCCAGCAAAAACCACGAAGAGCTGATCATCCACACGATAGTCTCTAGTCCTATCAAGATAGAAACTGACTGCTCTGTTAGGGTCCAAGCGATGAAGCCTCTCCTCCTCCTTGGAAGGGTGAGGGGGAGGATAGAAGGTAGGAAGGGTAATGGATTGTCCTAGATGGAAGGGAGTTACCACCTTAGTAAGAAAAGCAGCCCTGGTCCTGAGAACCATTCTTTCAGCATGAATGGTCAAGAACGGGGGCTTGGAACTAAGAGCTTGGAGCTCACTTACCCTATTTGCCGAGGTAATTGCAACCAAGAAGACTGTTTTAAAAGAAAGAAGCCTCATGGGACACTTGTGTAAGGGTTCAAAGGGAGAACCCATCAAATAGGTTAACACAAGATTCAAATCCCAATGAGGAACAATAAAAGGAGTAGGAGGGAACTTATTAGTGAGACCCTTCAAAAAACTTAAAACCACAGGAGACTTAAAAAGAGAGGGCTGATCCGGCAAACAGAGAAAAGCCGATAAAGCCGAAAGATAACCCTTGACTGTGGCAACAGCAAAACCTTGTTGCGCCAGGGAAAGAGCAAACTGTAAAATGTCAGACAAATGAGCCTTCAAAGGGTCAACAGCTCTCTCCCCACACAAAGATACAAATTTAGACCACCTATAAGAATAGAAGGACTTAGTGGAGTCACGCCTGGCAGAAAGGATGACATCCACCACATCGTGAGGGAGAGAAAAGGAATTCAAGTTGCCTCGTTCAATCTCCAGGCATGAAGGTGTAATGTCTGGAGGTGAAGGTGTAGAACCTGCCCCTCCATCTGAGAGAGGAGGTCTGCCCTGAGAGAGAGACGGAGCGGCGGGTGAGAGGAGAGGTGGAGAAGATCTGTGTACCACACCCTTCTTGGCCAATCCGGGGTGACCCATATGACTTGGGCCCGGTCTTGGCGAATCTTCCTCAGAACCCGAAGAATCAAAAGTATGGGAGGAAACACGTAAAGGAGTGGTCTTCCCCAACTCAACTGAAATAAGTCCCCCAAGGCTCCTTGCATCAGATACTGGAGACTGCAAAAAGACGGGCAGTGAGCATTCTCGTGAGTGGCGAACAGGTCCACCCGAGGAGTCCCCCACATCTGAAAGATGTCGTGAACTACCTCTGGATGGAGCCTCCACTCGTGGTCGGCCGAGAACTGCAGACAGAGTGTCCGCACGAACGTTCAGAACCCCGACCAGATGATTTGCCATCAGACAAATCTGATGGTCCTGAACCCAGGACCAGAGACGCAGAGCCTCCCTGCTGAGACACTGCGACCCCACTCCTCCCTGCTTGTTTATATACCACAAAGTGGTCGTGTTGTCCGTCAGGACTTGGACTGACGGACCACGAAGGGAATGGAGGAAGGCCTTGAGCGCCAAACGTATCGCCTGCAATTCCAGAAGGTTGATGTGAAACAACCTTTCCTCTGGAGACCAAAGACCTTTGACCTCCAGATCCCCCATATGAGCACCCCACCCTAGTGTATGCATCCGCTATCACCGTGGCCACCGGAGGAGGTAGATGAAAAGGCTTCCCTTGAGACAGGTTACCTTCCACGCTCCACCAAGACAGATCCGCCGCTGTTTCTCTGGAGATCCTGACCAACTCCCTGATCACTCCGTTGTGCTGATACCACTGCCTGCGGAGGCACCACTGGAGTGCCCTCATGTGCCAGCGTGAATGGTTGACCAGGAGAATGCAAGAAGCCATCAGACCGAGTAGGCGAAGGACCTTCAGGACTGGAACGACCGCTCCATTGCAGAACAAGGGAATCATTTCCTGAATGTCGCGAATCCTTTGAAGAGGAGGGAATGCACGACACACAGCTGTGTCCAGTACGGCACCTATGAACAGGTTGCGCTGGGAGGGCACCAGGTGATAGTTGTGTACATTTATTGAAAAACCCAACCTGTGTAACAACTGAGTTGTCTCCTGAAGATGACTGAGCACTGTCTCTGGAGACTCCGCTTAGATCAGCCAATCATCCAGGTACGGGAATACAGGAATCCCCGACCTTCTGAGATGTGCAGCCACCACAGCCATCACCTTGGTGAAAACTCGAGGCGCAGTAGTAAGAACAAAAGGAAGGACCGCAAACTGGTAGTGTTGCGATCCCACCGTAAAACGGAGATACTTTCTGTGCGACTTCAGGATGGGAATATGAAAATACGCATCCTGCAAGTCGATCGACACCATCCAGTCTTCTTCCATCCGCGCTTGAAGAACCTGTGCAAGTGTGAGCATTTTGAACTTCTCCTGCTTGAGATAGAGGTTCAAAACCCTGAGGTCCAGGATAGGATGTAACCTGCCATCCTTTTTGGGAATCAGAAAATACCGGGAGTGCATCCCTAACCCCTTTCCTGCTCTGGAACCACCTCTATCGCACCTTTTCTGAACAGTGCCAGGACTTCTTCCTGCAGAAGAAGCAGGTGGTCCTCCGAACAATAACCTTGGCAAGGAGGGTAATCGGGAGGGAACTCCTGAAAAGGAAGAGCATACACATTTTCTACGAGATTGAGAACACAAAGATCTGATGTAACCGATTCCCAATCCCGAAGAAAATAAGTAAGCCGACCCCCTACAGGACCCGCATGATCCGGAATGGCGGATCTAGGGCTGCTTTGCTGCTGCGGGTGGGGGATGATTGTTAGAGGAGGAAGTAGAGGAGGAGGAGGCTTGGCGTCCACGAGCACGACCCTTTTGTCTACCTCTGTATGACTTATACAATGGGTTCTGCTGTTGCTGCTGCTGCTGCTGGCCTTGTCTATAGGGACGAAAAGTGGATCTACCAAATCCCCTAAACTTCCTGGTGGTAGAGCCTCTAGCCTGCAGGCCCAAAGACCTTGCCGTCGCCCGGCAATCTTTGAACCTCTCCAAAGCTACGTCCGCTTTTTTTCCAAAGAGGCCAGTTCCGTCAAATGGCAAATCCATTAAAGTAGACTGTACATCTGCTGAAAATTCAGAAGATTTAAGCGATGCAGCCCTCCTTGTGGCAATAGTAGAGCCCATTATCCTGGCTACAGAGTCTGCCGTTTCCATGCCACTTTGAATTACCTGGCGGGCCGCTGCCTGTGTATCAGAGACCACTTCATTGAAGTTTTTTCTGTCCTCCTCTGGAAGCTTAGTTGACAATCGTTTCACGGAGTCCACTAAAGCATGAGCATATCTTCCCAGCCGGCAAGTAGCGTTGGTGGATTTCAGCGCCATGCTAGCCGATGAGAAAAGTTTTGTCAGACTGGTCCAATTTTTTAGAATCTTTATCTGCTGGCACCTGTGGAAAAGAACCTGCAGACCTGTTGGAACAGGCGGCCTGCACAACCAGACTTTCCGGAGAAGGATGCGAAGAAATAAAGTCAGGGTCACCAGGTGCCATCCTATAACGCCTTGCCACCGACCTGGACACCGCAGGAGCAGTCAATGGTCTCTTCCAGACCTCCATTATTGGCTCAGTCAAAGCCTCAGTGAATGGAAGAGTAGGCTCTATAATAGAGGAAGGCGAATGCAAAACCTCCGTGAGGATGTTAGGCTTGAACTCAACGGTAAGCAAAGACAGATTGAGCAGTCCGCAGCCTTCTTAATGACAACGTGGTAGGGTGTCCCATACTTAGATGACGTATCAGAAACTGATGGCAAACCCCACTCAGGAGAGAGTTCCAGGCCACTAGCACCATGCAGGTCCTCAAAACAGTCCCCTTGGTCCAGAAGAAGCTCTCCTTCCTCGACTTCAGGAGCTTCGTACTCTTTTTCCTCCAAAAGGCGTTGAGCCTTGCGCCTCGACCACTTCAGACGAACCGAAGTCAACGGATCTGGTAACGACTCCGACGGAGCTGAAGCCGGCGTTGAACGAGGAACCTGAACAGCTGAAGGACGAGAATCACGAACAGGTGCCTCACCCCAATCCAGTTCTCGAGGTCGCTCCGGAGTCGGCGAAGCCGTGCGCGGAGTCGATGACCTCGGCGGCACCGTACCGGGCCAAGGTGTATAAGGCGTCAGCATAAACAGCATAAAAGGTGCCGGTGCGTAAGCAAGAGGGACACCCAAGTTAAAAGACAACGGACCCATAGGACCAGCCGGTGCACCAGCGGGGTACATTGCCCTTGAATAAAATCCAAACATAGCATTTAGAAAATGCGTGGGGTCCTGACCAGGACCAGGAAAGGGAGGGTACGAACCCATCGGCCGATCCGAAGGAGGCTGCTCCGGCATCTGTTCTTCCTGACCCTCTGGGTTTTCGACCGGAGTCGGTGCCCGAGGAATCTCCTAGTCTTCCTCATGCTCCGAAGAATGATGCGAATCCGGATTCGGTTCTTGCTCCGGATCCGGGAAAACCTCACGAGGTCGCTCAGGTGAAGGTGACACGAAGTCCTTATGATGTTTACGAGACTTCTTCTTCGAGTCCGAAGACTCCTTGCCAGAGTGATGTCTTGAACCATGCTTCCTCCTCCTATACTTCTTCCCCGAAGAGCCCGAAGCATGACCCGAATCCGACTTCGACCTGGACCTCTATCTCACCCTGGACCTCGAAGCCGATCTTGACCTCTACTTCGATCGAGACCTTTGCTTCGACCTCGAGCGTCTAGATGTTGACCTTTAAGACCTACCAACTTCCTTTCCCTTCACCTTAGCCAGTAGAAGTTTCGCCTCACGCTCTCGTAGTGCCTTGGGGTTCATCTTGATGCAGGATCGGCAGCTCTTGACATCATGGTCTGAACCAAGACACCACAAACAATCGTCGTGTGGATCGGTAATAGACATCATCCGGGCACACGATCCACACTGCTTGAACCCCGTCTTCCTCGACGAAGAAAAGACACTCGACAGAGAAACAGTAACACAAAATAGCAACAAGTTGCTTTCTGAATCACAGAAGATGCCAGAAACTGTTAGCGTCGACGACGCGGAAAAAAGGGAACTGATGTCATCACGCCGACGTGGGCCTAATAAGGAGTCAGTGACGTCAGACGGAGTTGCGTGCAAAGCCGTACTCCTATGAGGTCGTCTACGCCGGCATGCTACAAAGATTTTTCCGAACGTTGCTGACGCAAGGGGGATATTCACAAGGTGAGGAATCCACACGGCAGATGTATCTCCCAGAAATAGACATTTTGTCCTGAATTTTTTTTACACAGTTGTCCTGTCCTGAATTTGGTTCCATATCAGATGGTCACCCTATCCTTAACGCTCAGACCTATCCGGCCCTTCCCTGAACACTCACAGTTAAGGTACAGAAGCTCAGCATCCCCGTTCTGGCTGTTGCAGCCACTCCTGTCTGTGCTGGACATATTGGCTTGGGCTGATTGGCAGCAGTGAGCGGACCCGCTGCCTTAGCTCCTTGACATTAGTCTGCTCAGTTGGCCTGATTCTGTTCCAGTGCACTGCCAAGAAACGTCCAAGGCTCACCCACCCCTATGCAGCAGCCAGGCACAGGCCTGCCCTCTAGTACTTGGGTTTGCCTCTGGAGCTGGCTGTCTTTGCGGTCTGTGTTTGGCCAGACTGTAGTCACTGATATTAGAAAACACCCATGGTCTTTGATGTGTTGGGGTCTTTTTTTTTATCTGTACTAACACTTTGTCAACCCGAAGGCAAAATAAGTGTCGAGAGAAAGGTAAATTAAGTGTTGTGGGACCTCAAGATGGAACTCCAAAATAGTGAGGCAGGCATGGTGATGTAGTAGCATAATATTGGCATTGGAAATGATCTTCCCTTAGCCAATTATTTGGTTTGCCCTATAACTGTCTGGAAATGTTGCATCAGGTCTTCAATCTCCATCCACTCATTTCTATCCTACTGAGACAGAATATACATAGAGTTTGCAATCTGTTACTGCAGAGCTACCCCAAAACCAACGAGTTTACCAGCAGTGTCAATTTACTTACTTTATTTGTCCAGTAGTTAGCATCTCAGGTTTTCTGGATCAGTGTTTTTTCTGTGCTGTATGCAGTACTAGCGAGACAGGCAGTAGATACCCATGGATAATTAGGCGATTCTGTGCGTAAAGCTTGTGCTTTATCTTTACCCAGGCTGTAAATACTCTGACTGACATTCCTTAAAACTGTCCCCACAGCATTTTTTTTTTAGCATGGGCAGAAGGAAAATGCTACTTACCAGTATGCATCTGTTCTTGGCATGTAGAGCTGCAGATTCACACACTATGCATAGATCGCCATCTGGTGTTGGGCCCAGATGTTTGCACTTGTTTTTGTCTTGGAGAAGTCTTTGGAAGTCACAAGATAGGCGACTCCTCCTTTGGATGATGGAGCCTATGCCCATGCGCACTATCTTCGGCTTGTTTTTCGCCAGCAGGGAAATGATGGATTTTTGTAGGAAACAGAAAAGATGCCCATGTATGCTGTATCTAATTAAGATAATACCGGAGCAGATAAAGGTAGCCGGGGAGGTGGGTGGGTGTGTGTGAATCTGGAGCTCTACATGCCAAGAACATATGCATACTGGTAAGAATCATTTTTCGTTCGAGGCATATGAGCTGCAGATCACACACTATGCATAGATTGCATAGCAGTACCCATCCTAAGCGGCGACCACCCGTATCTGTTGCAGTAGTTTGAAATAATGTTTTGAGTACCACTTGGCCTACAGCAGCTTGCTGTTTTGTTTGCACATCTACACAATAGTGTTTTGTGAATGTGTGCAGTATAGACCATGTAGCTGCTCTGCAGATGTCATCTAAGGGAATGTTCCCGAAGAATGCCACTGAAGTCCCTATCTTGTGGGTAGAGTGGGCTTTAGGAGGAACAGATAACGTGTGTTTTGCTTTGTGATAACAAATTTGTATACATTTGACAATCAACCTTGCAACACCGGATTTGGAAATGGGTTGCCTTTATGTGGTGGTGAGAAAGAGAGAAAGTTGTTTTGTTTTACGAAAAGCTTTTGTTCTTTCAATGTAATAAAGGAGTGCTCTTTTTACATCAAGAGTATGTAGAGCTCTTTCTGCGACTGTTTGTGTTTGCGAGAAGAAAACTGGCAATTCCACAGACTGATTGAGGTGAAAGGGAGAAATAACCTTAGGAAGGAATTTTGGATTGGTTTTAAGAACCACTTTGTTAAGATGGAGTTGTAAAAATGGTTCTTGAATAGTGAGTGCTTGTATCTCACTAACTCTTCTAAGGGAAAGAATGGCCACAAGGAAAGCGACTTTCCATGTAAGAAATTGTAACTCATATTTATGTAGAGGTTCGAATGTGGGACCCATTAATCTTGTAAGGACAATATTTAAATTCCATTCAGATGTGGGTGGTACCCTGGGAGGAATTATTCTTTTGAGACCTTCCATAAATACTTTGATGGCAGGTTCTCTGAATAACGATAAATGTTGCCTATTTTGTAAGTAAGCTGCAATGGCAGCGAGGTGTAACCTAATAGATGTGTATGCTAGGCTAGACCTTTGAAGATGTAATAGATAACATACGATGTGTTGAATGGACACATCTAATAGATTGATATTGTTGTTGTTACAGTATAGAACAAATCTTTTCCACTTGGCTGACTAGCAGGCTCTAGTGGTGGGGGGTCTAGCTTCTTTGATAACGTTCATAGTCAGGGGGAAGGCTAAGGTAACCAAACTCCAAGATCTCAGGAGCCAGGTCGCTAGGTTGAGTTGTGCTGGGTCTGGGTGTCTGATCTCTCCACGGTTCTGGGTTAAGATGCGTGGGGAGAGTTGTAATTGTTGGTGTGGGAGTACTGATAGTTCCAGCAACATTGTGTACCACGGTTGTCTGGCCCATGTTGGAGCAACTAGGATGAGAGTCAGTGAGTGTTGCTGCAATTTACGCACCACCAGTGGAATGAGTGGGAGAGGCGGAAAAGCGTACGCAAATCTGCCTGATCAATTCATCCATATCGCATTGCCTTTGGACAATGGGTGTGGATATCTGGCGGCAAAGCTTGGGCATTTGGCATTTTCGTGTGTGGCGAAGAGGTCTATGTCTGGTTGTCCCCACATGTGTAAAAACGGTTGAAGAACTTGCGGATGAAGTTCCCGCTCGTGAATCTGTTTCTTTTGACAACTTAACAGATCTACTATATTGTTCTGGACTCCTGGAACATGTTGTGCTAGGAGAAAAATGTTATGGGGAATCGCCCATCTCCATATATTTTGTGCTAGTTGGGAGAGTTGTAGGGCATATGTCACGCCTTGCTTTCGTATGTAATACATTGCTGTCATGTTGTCTGTTCGGACTAAGACAGCTTTGCTTGATATTTATTTTTGGAATGCTTTTAGGGCTAGGAATATGGCTAATAACTCCAGATGGTTGATGTGGAGTAATTTTTGTTGAGGAGTCAACATGCCCTGTATGGTGTGAAGCAATAGATGAGCTCCCCAGCCGTAGAGTGATGTGTCCGCTGTGATGACTATCTGTGGAACTGGCTCTATGAATGGTAACCCTTTGGAAAGGTTTTCGGTGTTCCACCACTGCAGAGAGTGAGGAGTGCGACCGTCTACCAACACCAGATCTTCTAGCTGACCTTGAGCCTAATTCCATTGTCCTGCTAGGCACTCTTGTAAAGGACGCATCTGGAGTCATGCGTGAGGCACTATGAATATGCAAGAGGCCATCATCCCTATGAGCTGCATGAACACTCGAGCTGGAAGAGAGTGTTGAGGCTGAAATTTGGTTATTAGGGTTTGCAGGCTTGCTATCCTGGCTGGACTGGGATAAGCTAGTGCTTTTGAAGTGTCTATTGTGGCACCTAGGTATTGTTGTATGTGGGACGGTTCCAGATGAGACTTTGCGTGATTTACTATGAACCCTAAGTTGGTAAGTAGTTGAATAGTAGTGTGAGTGTGATGTACACACTGACTGTATAGCTGGTTTTTATTAGCCAGTCATCTAGATATGGGAAGACCTGAATGTGTTGTCTTCTGAGATGAGCTGCAACTACCACAAGGCACTTGGTGAATGCTCGAGGTGCTGTGGTGACTCCGAATGGGAGTACTTTGAATTGGTATTGTTCTCCGTCCACTACAAACCGGAGGTATCTTCTGTGAGATGTGTGAATGGGAATATAAAAGTAGGCGTCCTTGAGATCTAGAGTGGCAAGGAAGTCACCTTGTGAAAGGAGAGGAAGAACCTGTTGAAGTGTGACCATGTGGAAATGGTCCGATTGTATGTACAGGTTTAGGGGTCCGAGGTCTAGAATAGGTCTTAAGAGAGCTGTCCTTTTTTGGAGTGAGAAAATACAGAGAGTAAACAGCTGTGTTTTGTTGATGCAGTGGAACTGATTCTATTGCACCCTTTTGCATGAGTGAGATGACTTCCTGCTTGAGCAGCGATTGATGTTCTAACGGCATTGAACGCGGTCTGGGTGGTATGGTGGGGGGGTAGAGGCAAGTTCAAGACAGTAACCGGACTGAACGATTTGTCTCACTCACCTGTCTGTGGTAATGTTGTTCCAGAAAGGAAGGAAATGCCGTTTTCTTCCCCTGCCCGGAGTGTAATGGTCTGAGGGGAGTGGAGGTAAGTCATTGGTTAGATATGGAGGCAGGTCTGGTATTATTAGTCTTGCCTCTACCTTTGTTATTGTTGCCTCTGTAGCCGCCTCTCTGGTAACCTCTGGTGAATGTAGACTGGGTGGGAGGCTTATAAGAGGAGGAGGGGTTGTCAGAGGAGTGGTACGGATTGTTTGAATTTCTTATCATGCCATTTGGGCTTTGCAACGCCCCCACGGCTTTCCAGTTCTTCCTGAATGATGTGCTCAGAGTTTTTAGATCGATTTGTCGTGGTCTACATTGACAACATTCTTGTATTTTCATCCCAGGAAGAGGAACACACAAAATACGTGGGTCAAGTCCTACATGCTTTACGGAAACATCATTCTGCAAAATAAGCAAGTGTGAATTCCATGTGACCGCCGTAGAGTTCCTTGGGGTAATGTTCACCGCTTCTGGACAAGTGATGGCCGAGAGGAAGATAAAAACAATCACAGAATGGCCTCACCCCCGAAACATTATTATTATTATGATTTATAGGTTTTATCTAGCGCAAGCTAGACCCAAAGGTATCAGAGCGCTTTACATAATCGAGAGCAAGAAAACAATCATAGGGCACCGAACTCTGCACCTATCATTTCTGGTCTCCTGTGGTAACACCTCACCAGTACCATGCAATTATGAGTTAAACCCCTTGGAAAGGAGAATAATTGTGCGCAACTGGAATTACAGGGCAAAGACGGACAATGTTTTTTGGGGTTTGCCAATTTTCACAGGAGGTTCATCCATCAGTTCTCCAACATGGTAGCCCCTATAACAAAATTACTGCGAAAGAAAACATCCTTTCTCTAGTCCTAAGAAGCACAGACCGCTTGGACTCTCTCAAAAGCGCCTTTACGTCAGCTCCGATTTTAGCACACACCAACCCGGAGATACCGTTTATCGTAGAAGCAGATTAGTCAGAAGTGGCTGTGGGAGCAGTGTTGTCCCAAAAACACGATATGACAGGTCAATTGCATCCAATAGCTAATATGTCCAGAAAACTGAACCATGCAGAGCAAAACTACACCATTGCTTGAAAGGAGCTTTTAGTCATCAAGGACGCCTTTTTGGAATGGAGGCATTGGCTAATGGGAACTAAACACCAAGTAACCATTTATACTGACCATCGCAACCCACAGTCCATGAAAGCTGCTCGACACCTCACTCCACGCCAACTTTGCTGGATGCTGTTCTTTGCTGAGTTCCATTTCATTGTTACCTTTCGACCCGGTAAAGACGACAGTAAAGCAGACGCTTTAACATGACAAGAAACCCCCCCATCAATCAACCGATCACAACAGAAAGAGCTATCATCGAACCCAGTAAAGATCTTTGTGCAATACAAACTGAAGATTTCCTGAGGAAAGTAAGACAAGAAACCCAGACCTTCACCTGGAGGGACTGGCTTAAGAGTCACCCGGAATGGCAACTAAGTCATGGGGTTCTGATGAAGGGCCAACAAGTACTGATCCCTACCCAGGAATTAAGAGGACTCGTGTTTCAGTGGCGCCATACTCTCCCCTGTGCTGGTCATGTTGGGGGAAAGAAGACCAGGGAGAAGGTGTTACGCCAGTTCTGGTGGCCAACCGTGAGTCCTGACATCTTACCATGGGTGAAACTTCTGTTTCACTAGCGCTCAGATGAAGACCGATGAAGGAAAAACCTGAGGTCTCCAACAACCCTTGCCCACACCAGAAATTCCATGGGAAGGAGTTTCGGTGGACTTCATTGTGGGGTTGCCCTGGGATCAGGGGTGAACAGCCATAGTGATAGTCGTGGCCTATTTAACAAAATGGGCCATTTTATTTACTGTAAACAGGTACAAACTGCAGGGCAGTTAGCGAGATTACTGCTAGTGAATGTGGTTAGGTTACAAGCACTTCCAAGAGTGATTGTTTTAGACAGGGGGACACAGTTCACAGCTCTCTTCTGGAAAACGTGGTGTTCTGAGTTACGAAAAGCATCCTCACTTTCCACCAGTTTTCACCCCCAAACCGATAGCCAAACAGAGATTAAGCAAAACCCTGAAGCAGTTTTTACGGTGTTATGTAGGTAAAACAGTGGCATGGGTGGAGTGGTTATGGTTAGCAGAGATCACGTACAATAGCACCACACATAACTCTACACAACACACACCTTTCTTTAGCTCCTATGGTTTTATCTCCATTTCATTCCTTTTCGGATTCCCAGTCACAATACGAAACTTTCAGGAGGTACACAAGAGAATGCTTCATATCCGGAAAACCTTAACCAATATGCAGAACAACCTCCAGCATGCCAAAGAACAGTATAAGAAACAAGCAGACAGACACTGTAGGCCTGGCCCAACATACAACAAGCATTTACAATGCAATGGTTTTGCCTTTGTTAAAGTTAGAGCTATTGGCATTGCTCTTGACATTTTTATTTATGTTTTTTTAACATAAATAAATGGCATTGTCATTTACAATGCCAATAGCTTAATCTCTCGCAAATGCCACACACAAACACCCACAGAGAGCCCCCCCCACACACACACACACACAGAGCCCTCCACACACACACCCACACAGAGCCCCCCACACACACAGCCACACAGAGCCCCTCACACAGAGCCCCCCCACACACACCCACACAGAGCCCCCCACACACTGCGAGCCCCCCCACACACTGCGAGCCTCCCCCACACACACTGCGAGCCTCCCCCACACACACTGCGAGCCTCCCCCACACACACTGCGAGCCTCCCCCACACACTGCGAGCCCCCCCCACACACTGCGAGCCCCCCCCACACACTGCGAGCCCCCCACACTGCGAGCCCCCCCACACACTGCGAGCCCCCCCACACTGCGAGCCCCCCCCCACACACTGCGAGCCCCCCCCACACACTGCGAGCCCCCCCCCCACACTGCGAGCCCCCCCCACACAGGAATGACTGGAGAAGGCCAGGCGGTGCGGCAAGTAAGGATGGTGGGGAGGGGCTTTTCTGCGTGGCCAGAGTCCAGTGGCAGTACATTTCTGGTCATGGGCCATTGAGCACAGCTCCCAGGGATCCAGCGACCGGACAGTCTCCACTGTGTAGGTAGGCAACAAGGCGCAGAGCAGGCACCAGGAAGGGCAGTCGGAAATAGCCAGTGCCCGCTTTGTCTGAGAAGGCCGCCTAGGAGCAAGATAGCAACGCAGCCCACGGCCAGCAGAGCAGGTAGGCCCCAGCAGAGCTGTAGGGGTCTCCCCCTAGACTACAGGAGCCGCACCTGGGGACGCCCGCCCCTACTCCCTGAACCACCTCTCCCAGGGCGAGGTGCCCCGCAACAGATGCTAGAAGAAAAGGGGCCCGGTGGTGTAGCAGCGCCGTAGGTACTGCGTCCCCGCCGGGACACCGGTTGGATAGTCATTTGATTCGAGTAGTGTGTATGGTGAGTGTCCCGGGCCTCAGGCACAGCAGTGGGCAGGGATATATTTCACGGTGCTCACAACTCTCTGCACCTAGACTCTGGTCAGTAGGCTCCTCCGTGGTCTGGTAGGGAGCAAGTTAGGGCCTGTGATGTGCCACGTTCGCCTGGTCCCGCCAGCTGTCCCTAGCCAGACACCTTGTGGCAGCAGGCCTTGATTAGGGTCTCTGCAATAGTCCGCTTGCCAACATTAAGCAGCATCGCAGTAACTGCTTCAGCTGCAGGGTGACTCCAAAGTCAAAACCGGGGACACAGGTGCTTCAGAGGTGTATTGGTTGCCAGGATTAATGTCGGATAGGGGGCAGCAGTGCGGTGCTTCGTGGCCTAGGGTGCATCCGCCATCTTGGACCTGCTAGCCAACACCCCGCCCCCTTTCCTCCCACCTCCCACCTCGCCCCTTTCCCCACCTCCAAGGGGAACATTGCTGATAGTACAAAAGTGCCCTGCCTCCAGATATGGTTAAGTCCCAGCAAGTGGCACATAGGACAGACATGTTAAACAAGTGAGATAGGGGAAGAACCCGATATAGAAAGAGACGTGCCTTGACGAATCAATTCTCCACATGATTTCATCTCACACAGCACTGAGAAAGTAACACCAAAGTCAAGCTGCGTGGCAAGAAACGAACGCCCACACACCAGATCAACAAGGCATAGGGATGCGACAGCAAAAGAGGGCAGTGGTGCCAGCCTAGATCGGAAATTCAACCCCTACACAGAATCCTTAAAACAAAGACACGGAGAGCGGGAGGGGGGCGGGAACGGGGCTGGAGACATGGAGAGCGGGAGGAGAGCGGGAGGGGGGCGGGAACGGGGCCGGAGACACACACCAAAGTGATGCTGCGTGGCAGGAAACGAACGCCCACACACCAGATCAACAAGGCATAGGGATGCGACAGCAAAAGAGGGCAGTGGTGCCAGCCTAGATCGGAAATTCAACCCCTTCACAGAAACACGTGAAACAAACATGAAAAAGACATGAGACAAGGGCAACAAAGACAACACCACGGAGTAACGGAAAACATGGAGAGGACATGACAGCCGACGAAAGCATTCCATTGACGGAAAACAAAGACAACTGCCACGCTCGGTGCAGGCTCCGGTCGCCCCGTTCTCGTCCTGGCTTTGCGGGCCTTCCTTCAGGCTCCCTCACTCATCCGGGAGCAGGCCGATCTTCCAGTCGGCTCCTACACTCACCGGGGGCAGGGGCAGATGCCTCGGAGCTCCGGCGACGGCTTCCTAGGAGCGGAGTCTTGCTTCGGGGGCTGGGCCAATCCCAGCGCGGCCCTGCGGCGAGCCTCCGCTGACGTCAGCGCTTCCTGGGCCAATCAGGACGCGACTTCCTTGTCGAGCCCTCCGCCAAGGCCCAATCAGGGCGCGGCTTTCCCGGGTCATCCGCCAATCAGCAGGCGGACCCTTCGGTGCAGTCTTCGTACCAGGCTTCGAATCTCATACCAGGGAAACACTGAAATAAGCGTGTATAGTGTCACAAAAGAACTGAGTGTTCGGTTTCCTATAGCCAGCTGATGTACTTGTGGGGGAATATATATATAACAAGAATGTGCCCCGGGCTCACGGAGAGCGGGAGGGGGGACGGGCACACGGAGGGGGGGAGGGGGGACGGCGGGAGGGGGGACACGGAGGAAGGCAGGACCACACGGAGAGCGGGAGGGGGGAGAGCGGGAGGGGGGACGGCGGGAGGAGGGACACGGAGGAAGGCAGGACAGCAGCAAGCACGGCCCGGCCGGACCAGATTCGGGGGCGTTCCCGGCTTTTGGCTGACGTAGCATGATGTAGCCAAAAGCCAAAAATTCTCGGGAACGCCCCCGAATCTGGTCCTGCATTGATGGACAGGCCAGTCTTCCAATGGCTAGCCTCCATTTATGGAGCTAACCAATGGATGACGGGGCGGATTCCAACCCCTATACTATACTCATTACGTTTTTTCTAGCGAATGCTTACTTCGTAAGCATTGGCTAGGCAAAACCTAAAAATGGGGTGAGGTTAGGTGAAACGTTCAGTGTCCCTTCCTGGACCTTTGCAAAGCCAGGCAGCATTTTGTATTGCCAATGGATCTAAGGGGAGTTAACAGACACTTTTGGGGGGACAGTCACTAGCATGTACGCTCCCAAACAATCCTCTTGTTTTTTTATCAGGGCTCTTGCTCACTGTGGTTTCCCTCACAGCATGTTTCATTATCGAGTTATTTCCCTGAATCATAGAGGTATCTGGATGAGCTTAACCTTGAAACTCGAGGGATCTCTTTATTGTCTACTGGAGGGATCTATCATTAAAATTGCCTCTGGGTGTCCTACAATATCACTCCATGTTTTGAACGAGCTTATGGCCTCCCTGCCAAGGTTAAAACCAAGGGTTGATGGTAATGTGGGAAATAATCTATTCCTGCATCTAAGGTCTACATATTTCGGCCTACTGGTTGATTGCCTTTCATCAGGATCGAGTAGTCCAAAACCTACTTGCAACTGCATTTGAAATTATTTAAGCTGTGCCCCATACTCAGTGCCACATCCTTTACAACGAGTTCGGAGGTTAAGAGAAAAAAGATATTCATATTGCTAGCCATCACAGCTATTATTCGGTTTTCTGCGACTTATCAAGTGAACACTGCAACAAAAATGTTTGTACCATGTGGAATACACCATGCTCTCTCATTTAGTATTTGTTCTGAAAGGCTACTACTTACTCAAATGGAATATGCTGATGTAATGCAATCGTTCGTAGCATGACGTGTCTGTGTATCCCAAAACGTTTTTTTTTTTAAAGTAATCCGGGTGCCGATTCAACCTTTGTGAATTTGCAGCATGCAGATGCAGAGCCAGAACGCACAAAAGCTTTCGTATTTTCTTGTGTCGGGCTGCATAGGAATGTTGGGAGGTATCGACCTTTTATTCACACACTGCAGAGAGAACCCAAGGTAAACCAATGTAGTTAAGTTTGTTTAAAAAAAGGAAAATATAGGCTGAGGTGTGTTACTATACAGCTCCTCCTAATTGGGACATACTTCATCAAAGGTCTCATCTCCGTGTTATTTCTTGGTCCGTGGCGTCTTCCGGGTCACGTGACTCCCTCTGCCCCAGTCATACCATATAACGACGCAAACCAACATCTTTCGATTTCAAACCTGCCAACTCGCACGGAGCCACCGTGCGCCTCACGATTTCGATTCCTTTTACACGGCCCAAAGCCCCGCCCCGCCCCTACCTTGATAGCCAGCCACACCCCCGCAGAAGCACTTTGAGCTTCAGAGGTAATTGGACTTAAAGATCTGCCCCCTCGTCTCACACGGCGAATTTTATTAGGAGTTTGGATGGTCTGTGATTATGTTGCCTCTCTGCGTTTTTAGCCGAAATGAGTTATTATTGCTGTAGTTAGTGGGTGATTTATTTATTTATTGTCATTTACTAGAGCACTGAGATAATTACTTATAACACCTCTGCAGTTACTTCCTTTGATAAGCACTTTGCACAGTAATTCCTCACATATGTTAATCAATACGTCTAAGTATGGGTTGTATACCAGAAACATTCCATTTGTTGCACTTCCATTGTTTGTATCTCACCATACATCATTTATCACAAAACTGCTGTCCTGGTCAATTGCTCTTTTTATCTTCAGTGGTTGCTAGCTTCGTGATTGACCACTAAAGGTGCTAGCAGCAGGACCACTCTTTATCTGTTCATAGAGACCCGTGGAATATCCTCGCTCATGCCCTGGATATGGGTGTAGAGGTGGTGAATCCACCTTTGCTTCCTCTCAAATAGTACTCTTTCAGGGTTCCTTATGTTTCCATCCAGTTGTGGTGTGGACTTATGGTGGTGAAGCACTTTTTTCGCTGCAAAGTATATCTTTTTTTCAACGATGGGCTGGTGTTTGCTTTCCGCTTTATGAATGCAGCAGCAGGAAGTGCATCTCTTGCTTTGGTGCAGGATTGTTCTCTCTTTTTTTTTTTCCTTCAAGAAATTGGACGTTTTTTAATTAAAGCATTAATAAGCTACACTCTGATCAGCATTCACCGGGGGCAGGGGCAGATGCCTCGGAGCTCCGGCGACGGCTTCCTAGGAGCGGAGTCTTGCTTCGGGGGCTGGGCCAATCCCAGCGCTGCCCTTCGGCGAGCCTCCGCTGACGTCAGCGCTTCCTGGGCCAATCAGGACGCGACTTACTCGTCGAGCCCTCCGCCAAGGCCCAATCAGTGCGCGGCTTTCCCGGGTCAGCCGCCAATCAGCAGGCGGACCCTTCGGTGCAGTCTTCGTACCAGGCTTCGAATCTCATACCAGGGAAACACTGAAATAAGCGTGTATAGTGTCACAAAAGAACTGAGTGTTCGGTTTCCTATAGCCAGCTGATGTACTTGTGGGGGCATATATATATAACAAGAATGTGCCCCGGGCTCACGGAGAGCGGGGACGGGCACACGGAGGGGGGAGGGGGGACGGCGGGAGGAGGGACACGGAGGAAGGCAGGACAGCAGCAAGCACGGCCCGGCCGGACCAGATTCGGGGGCGTTCCCGGCTTTTGGCTGACGTCGCGTGACGTAGCCAAAAGGGAAAAATTCTCGGGAACGCCCCCGAATCTGGTCTGGGATTGACAGACAGAGCCCTCTACCAATGGCTAGCCTCCATTTATGGAGCTAGCCAATGGGAGGAGGGGGCAGATACCCGACCCCACATAGAGGATTAGAGGATATCATTAGATTTTGCTAGCGCATGCGTACTTCGTACGCATGCATCGCTAGTCAAAACCTAAAAAGGGAGAGCTCATTTGGTTGTCCACAAGGAATATCCGGTTTAAGAGACATAGCGTCCTTAACCCTAAGTACATAGGCCCACACAAGGTTATAAAAACAAACCCTGTAGCAGTGAAACTATGGTTGCCTGCACATTTCAGTTTACACCCGGTTTTCCAAGTTTCCCTTTTGAAGCCCTCTCATAGCCCTGTTAGGAAGCAGCCTGTTCCCATATGGGTACAACAGCATACAGAATATTAGATTAAAGGCATACTAGATTCTAGAATAACAAGACAAAAATGCTGGGATCTTATTTCATGGAAAGGGTATGGTCTGGAGGACTCATGGGAGCCTGCTAAGGCGGTGAATGTGTCACATTTGGTGGCTGCTTTCCATAAAAGGTACCCGGACAAGCCATGCGTATGTCAGAGTTCTTCAGGAGGGGGATGTACTGTCAGGGCGCATCAGCCCGGGGCACAATGACCGCCGGTTAGCGAGAGAAAGAGGAACGAGGACAAAAAACAAAATTTCCCAGCGTCCCTCCTGATTGTGACGACCCACGTGACCAGTGCACAGCGTCAAGGACTCTGGACATAACGATGCAGAAGACCCTGAACGCTGCCGATAATTTTGGTGACTCCCGGTTCCTGAGCTGTCACGTCCTTCGTTTTGCAAGAGGCGGCAAGGGTGCTAGTAGCACCAGCGTTACCTTCTCTGGGCATTTCTTTATTTTTCCCTCCGGGGACTCGTGTGGTTGTTCTACCGTCTCCTCCGTTGGCGAGGACGCGTTTGTGGCAGTTTCTTGTGGGAGAGAGAACCGAGCTGCTTCCTGGTGTTTCTTTCTTTCTTCCCTGTTGGTGAGACTTACGGTTTCCCGCGGTCTCATGAATGGAAGAAATAGTGCTAAGAAAGTACAGTATGTAATGACCACTTAAGCGCACACTCACATTGTAGTACAGAGTAGGAAGCGCACTGTTTCTTTTTCAACATTACTGCTTGGTCTGTGTCAAGTATCCTGGGGAGCCTTCCGGATTCTCTTGTTGTTCATGTGGTGAGCAGCACATGAGGTTTCAGAGGATTTGGGTATTTTACCTTGTACTGCGGACCAGTAATCGTGTGATGCCACTAAGTGTGGAATGCTGAGTTCTAATCAGATTATCATTTGACTGTGTATATGTACATAATGCATTTCATATGAATTCCTTTCTCCTGTGTCATGGAACAGGAATACAAGCAAAGTCTCATTATATTGGTATAAGGGCAAGACGGAGATTGCGCTTTGGTCTTTTCTTCTTACACGGTCGTTTATTTATCTGATTGTAGGAGAGTTTAGAAGAGGGTGTCCAGAAAGACAACTGCCTTTGCACCTCAAGCTTTTCAACACCTAGATGGGTAGATGGGAATGAGTCTTATACCTCTTTTCTTTGATAAGCGGGTTATTTCTGCATACTGAACCCACCTTGATGGTTTTCTCTTCATAATAGTATTTGTGTTGGTAATCTGCAATACACCCGCTTTTCTCTCCTGATACAGCTCCTTCTTTCCTTTACAGGTAGTGGGTCTGGTACGATGGGAGGAGGACAAAACGAAGATGAGACGTTAATGGGGAGAATAATAGAAAAGCCATCATCAACACAGACTCCTGTTCCAACTGCCTGAGTGTCCACTAAAGGATGGTCCTGTTGGGTAGATGGATCCAGGGAAAGGCGTCGCTCAGTTAGTTCTATCTCATGAATCGATAATGAATCTGCCCTTACCAGAAAAGTGCCTAGTGTCCCCGCCACTCCCTTTCATTTCTCCATTCTATAATAACTCTCAATTGATAATACAAACAGCAAGGAGCAACGCAATAGTATATTAAGGGATCCACAGTAAACAGTACCTTCATTTGCCAGCAAGTTTCCAGTCCATGAATCTCAAAAGCAAGTTGTTAGGGAACTTGCCCAGCCCAGCCTCTTCCGGGCTTTGACGGGTGCTGACGGGCCTGTCCTTGGCCTGGGCACGCCCGCATGCGTCCCGGGCTGCGGGAGCCCATGTCTGCTTATTAAGTGCCTCCTGGCGCTTCCTGCTTGCGTGGTGGCTGAGCACCACAGAAGGAATGCTGGGCAATGTAGTCCTCCCCCAGTCCCGGCGCTGATGTCAGCAAATGCGGCGGGAGCAGCAGGAGAACGAGTGCTGGTGCTGCGGTCCACCTCAGACCGATGAAAGGCAGGCGGCAGGACAAAAATTCTAGCGGGAGTAAAGAGTAAAGTTTGCACCAAACTATACTATCACCTATACTATCACCTATACCTCGAGTTTTCATCTCTCCAATTAGGGCAAGGCAGGGTGGTTTGAAAGTTGTCAACAGCAGGCATACGCCCCAGGCCACCAGCTGCGTGCTCAGGAACTTTGGGAAACGTGGGGCTTGGAAGGGTCGCCCCAACCCCCTGAGATGTTGTAATTCCTAGTGTGATACTTCTGGAAGCAGTATTTACATCCACAGGTAGCACCAGGGAGGGCTTCAGTGACAGGGTCGGTAAGTTATGAATGACGCCACTATGTCACCCCTACCTGTGGAAACCTGCCTCATGTGCGCACTCAACACAGGTAGTGTGATACAGTCAGTCCTACCACTTCAATGATTAGTACTATAGAAACTGTGTTTGTTAAGTAGTGAGAGACAGTATACTTACAGTGTTCTTACTGTCATCCTCAGATCTCCCTCATTGCTGTTCCTACCCTTTCCTTCCCTCGCTTGACTATATCACTAGTCCGTGTGTATATTATTCCGGACTGCGTGTGTATATTATTCCGGACTTGAGGCAGTCGAGAGGTGGACCCCATTGAGCATCAGCACAATTTTGAGTATTTCATCGGGGAAACCTGACATGTTTGTAGCCAGCTGCGAGACTTGGCCTATTCTTTCATCGAGTCACTCTACTTGCTGTGGAAGTTAGGAATAGCATGGAGGTAGGGGTAGGATAATAAAGTAATTACCTACCAGTAACAACAGTTTGCAGATTGAAGCTCTTCTAGATTTGCACTCTGTGCATTAGTCTGCCTTCTAGTGGATGGGTCAAAAATTTTCTTTAAAATAAAGTGTTTTATCTTTGGGTGTCCATCATGGCTGGAGTTGATACTGTAACAAAGAACCTAGTATACGCATCATGTGACGACGCAAAGCCGTGACAGAGCAGCAGAGCTGAGGAAACTTGAGATGCAGAATAGCCGACCTATCCGACCCACCAAACACCAAAAGTGCCCAAAACTGGCCATGGGCGAAAATACTGTGACAGGAGGTTGGAGGTAGGCGGCTAGCCAGCGGCAGTTGTACGCAGAGCAGCGGGGAGCCTATGCCCATTGGAGCCCATGCCTGTGCCATACGCCATGCCCTATGCCGCAGGAATTAAGGAAGTCAGCAGCTTTGCGGAGAGCAGAGGGCAAGCAAGGAGCACAGAAGAAACCAGCTGAACTCTTGCCCCAGTACCTCAGCACAACCTAAGACAGGGTGAGGAGAGCTCTAGGAAGCAGAAGGTGGGTTCAGCAGCTCACGGAGGTGGCCAGCATTAGGCCGGTGTGGCTTGTGTCTGCTGTTCTACCTGCCCCCGCCCACCCCCAAACCTGTCCAGGCACCCACATGGATGGGCTTCGTTGCACCAAAATCCGTAGCGTCCGCAACTGATTATGTTCCTAAAGAACCACGAAGTTGTACTCCTTCAGGAAACATGGGCCGGGACAAGCCTACCACTAGAAGGCAACCTATAATATCAGATCTCTGCCACAAGAACTAACAAGTTTGGTAGACCAAGAGGTGGACTATCAATCTATGTCTCAGTCGAGTTAAACATGACTACTGACCAGTTACCATTCGACGAGAACTGGCTAACTGGTGTAAGGATCAGAAGCGCGAAATTACAGAAATAGTTGCTGCTGATAAACGTGTACATTAGCCTAAGCGCCAGGGAGAAAAGGTCCAAGCTTGATCATCTAACCTAAATTATGTGTGGCCTATTAAATGACCACTGTAGCACAGCTTGCCTGATCACAGGGTACTACCATTCAAATATTTTCCAACACTTCCCAGTAGACTATTAAGAAATGTGCTCTTATAGAGCCAAACACGTCATGGAACAAATAAATCCTAGGGGCTGTAAGTACAGCAAGCTCAGCGAATATATGGTTTACAACTCACCAGTTGTGGTTACACAATTCTGAATGGTCGTTTTCCTTAGGACAAGCCACCCAACTGGACAAGAACAAATGGGCAAACGCACTCTTACCTTGAATTGACTATCTGCAATGGGGAAATGCTTCCCTTGATTGAGAATTACTGTATTGCTGCACAGAGAGAAAGTGACCATCACCCACAAATTATAACCCTGTCATTTAGCATATCACATCATGGCATGACAAGACAGACAACCTATGGAATTTACACAGAGAATCTTAAAAGCCTAAAATCAACAACTTCCTCCATACTTAAACATGACAGAATGCAGCACTTTTTTTTTAGGTGAAAACAGCACAAACAATGTATCACCAATGACTACATGGGTGAATTTAACCGACCAACTGCTCAAAAAATGTGCTCACCCTACTCTTTGACACAACGTAGGGAACCATATTGTCACCACAGCGGAGATCAAGAAACTCAAGAAATCACGCAGCGCAGAGGCAAGTCCAGAGGTGTCCGAGGCCCAGTTGCAGCATAACATTTATAAGCAATCCCAGACAATCCTCAGGCAAGCAGCCTCTGTAGAGAAACACAAACGCTCAGAACAATTTTGGATAGATAATACTTGACATTTGTATACCATGTTCTTTGCCAGAGACAGAGACATCTATTAGTACCATCACAATCTTTAGTTTCTGGATCACCGTTGTTGTACTTGTATTTAGCGCTGCACTTTACTGGAGGTAAAGGTTTTCTTAAGGGATCCTTAAGCACAAACTGGTGTAGTAAGTCTGAAACTGTGGAACAAATTCCACCTTACCAGCCCACCATCTGGACAAGTCAAAATAGGAATAGTTTTGCATCTAAAATGTGCTGCCAATAATAGGCATTTTGGGAATCCTCTTGGTGGCCTCCTGTGCATTGAGCACTTTCTCTGGTCTGTTATGTTTGTCTTGGTGGTGGTGTATGCTGCCACTGAGCAGGTTCTTAAAATGCTGGAAGTCTCAATGAGGATTATAATTCGCAGTTGGAAACGGTCTATCTTCTAATACTTGTGAGATCTTCTGAGCTACCTGTTGCTTTTGCGAATTCAGATTTTTTTCTTTTGCTTCAATGTTGTGTCCGGGTCCAAATATTTTTCATCAGCGAATGGATTACCTGTAACTTTTACCTGCACACCGTGCCTGAACCCTAAACAGCCTAGCCAAGTGCTTCATAATAAAACTACCTCCTTGCTGTTTCTGCTGCATTAAGTGCAAATTAGAATTCAGTATATGAAATATTTGGGACTTCCTCAAACAATTGTTTATATTCTGGCAAATGATAGATTAGATCCACTATCTCCACCCAATGTAGAGGTCTAGATTTGCTCTAAAGTGTGTTAGAATTGGCTACACATGAATGAGTGTCAGTTGCTCTCCACCTTCCTACCAACTGTTTCCAAGCATTTGCAGTGATTGTCCTGTGGTAGACCGATTGTTGGATGGTTTTCCTGCTGCCCACACTAAATCAGCCTGTGCATGATTTTTAGTTAATGATGGTGTTGTGGAGATGGATTATATTTCTGCTCTATTCTTGGACTTTCCGTAGTACCCGATTTAGCAAAAATAGTCTTTGGATGCAACAGGGTGGTAGAATCAGTAAACATTACCTTTTTCTTTTGAAGAGGAGTCTGAGTTCGCAAAAAAAAGCATGCTACCACATAATCGTCCTCTAAGGGACCCACAACATTTTGACAGCCTTTTGATAATAGCATGGTAGGCAGCTATGTCTTCTGGTAGTGATGACCGTGAAGGACAAAGTTCCATCCCTTCTTGAGAAGAGTTAGTGCCTGTGCTCCGCCAAATGTGATTGACTTAGTCTTGTATATGTGGATTAGGCTCATCAGTTATTGTGCTGTAGGAGTAGCTGGACCATTCTTCCTTTAATCTCTCTTGCTTTTTTTTTTTGCCCCACTTTAAGAGGAACTGTGTAGTAGATAATGCTACATCAAAACTTAACTTTTTAAGAATAAAGATGTTCCTTTTAGGTCAAAAGCCTTTCTTGCTTTTTTTGACATTGAGGCACCTTGCCATATTTTAGACTTCAACATCCTTGAAAGTCATTTAATGTTCTGAATCTCCAAAGCCTTTTTTGATCTCCATAATCCTTATAAGTCTAGTCGACTTTTGTAGGATCAGCCTTACCGGGTTCCATCTTCTTAGCCCCAAAAAGGTTGTATGTTTTTGACCTGTGGTGTCGAAGTTTGTATTTTTGAAATTGCGGATGTCTTTTTCTGCTCCAACTCCCGGTCGCCTGAGGCACTTTTTGCTTTGGGGTGTTCAGTGATTATTACACTATGTTTAGAAAGAGAATCCCTACCCTTGAAATTATTAGGATATTCATTCTCCTCCATCGTCTCTAAATCATCCACACCCTCATTGTCTCAAAAATACTTAGCCATAGAGGGGGTCCACAGGGACTTTCATCAAATCATTAAACGTTTTCAATATTTTTTTTAATTTGTCCAATGTGACAATCTTTGTTTATCACAAAGTTTAAATATTTTGGGTTTGAAAAGCAAACAGGCATAGCAATCCTCAGACTTATAGCATTTTGTGGGCATATAACATATACGGAAAGCGCATCATTCACTGCATACTTTCTGCTGCAGTTAGTACATCATTTAAATTGAGTATTTTCAATAATTTGAGATTCTAAAATGACACACAGACACAAGGGCAACAACCTTTCCCAAAATACTCAACCTAGTAGAGGACCTCTTAAAACATGTTTTTGTTGTTTTTTACAACACCATGTCTAGTAGCACTGTGTTCCTTCTCTGCAGGAGTCTCAATATTTTTCACTGTCCATGTTTTCTTCCCACCCCTCCACATCTGAACAAATGCCTTGTTTCAACAGCCTGCAATTAGCTTTCAAACCCACTGGCGGAAACAACAATAGGAAGATGGAAATGACCTACCTGGGCATATTGCGATCATAGTGAGTCATATCAACTCTACCCATGGTCAGTTCCTAAAGGTGACACTTAGAAGAAAGTTCTGGGTACAACCACTAGATGGCCGAAAAACTCACATGTTCATCGATAATAGTTTCACTAAAAAAATTAACCCTTTGTGATATTGAGTTGTCCTTTTAGTCCAAAGACCCTGTCCTACCCATGAATAAGGAGGAACTGGGAAGTTTGCCAGACTTCATACTGGCACACATGTGGTTCTGGTTGCATAGCAATTTGAAGTGCTTTTTTTGCTCAAGCTATTTGGAGGCTGAGCACTCACAGGATAGGAATAAGAGTATCTTGGGTGAAGGGAGTAAAGAAGTTACACCTTATAGTGACTTCACCCGTTATGGACGCTCCCAGAAATCCCCTGGTTCTAATACATTTCAAAATGTGACCTTGTGTAATTTAGTTTTATTTCCAAGTGTCGTACTCCTTTTTCCAACATGACATTTACTATGTACCAAAATTACAAACAATGGAACTTATCAGGTCTTTCGTGGTAACACCAACAGTACAAAAAACAATGTGCTCTCATTCTAAATTAAATACTCAAGCATCATGAGTAGATTATTTTGGTACTCTATGTCTTACGGATCATAGTCGTCCAAGTTAAGAACTTAAAGCCCAGACAATTGTCATACAAGACAGCAGTTACTATCACCCTGGAGCAATTCCTTCCGCTGACTTGCACCACAGGCCTGGACTATTACACAAATACTTACTAGGTTTCCATGGGCTGAAGTTAGTAGTCCAGCGGGGTGCTGCGTCACCATTTGCCTTTAGGCCGGTTTTATTTCTGTTAAAGTAACGAGACAAAGCATGGCAATCACTGCTACAGAACAAAGTGTCACAAGAACATTTTAATTAAGGATAACACTGCTTGCAATTTGAAGGCTGTTGAATATGTGCATAATCTAATCTAAGTCTGAAATAACTACTATAAAATTAAGAAGAAATGACTGGAAAGGAGTCTAAAAGTGGGATTAACCTGAATCTCACAGTGGTGCTCAATTCGATGGTCATTCTTGCATTTAGACCTACAAAAGCTGAATAACCAATAAGTTTGTGAAAATTAACTACCCGTGGTACCTTCCTCTGCTTCTGACATCTCTCAATGAGATGAGATGAAACATTTCCGAATAGTTGACTGAGGGTAGTCAGTCAAAAATTCCTTATTCAGCTAATAAAAGCACAAAGCTAAAATAAATGTACCAATACCGTTTTTTAGACTAGACATGAAAGGACCATAAATACAACAGGAAATACAATTTGCCTGTATAAGTTTTCCTAAAACCATATTAACAAAAAGAGTAAAAATATTATTAAAAACACATACAATGACAGTTCAGCTTGTAAAACTCAGATAAAGTACTTGTAGAGTTCATCAGTTAAAGTGCAAATTCAGCTAGACAAAGCATCGTTCTACTGGTTCTTGTGGCACCTGAAAGGAAACTAGCAACCCCAAAGCAGACCATGGGCGAGGAAAGCATCTTTAGATATGATAATGCTGGCCTCGCTTGAACAAAATGACGTGAACCTAAAAGCGGAAGGATGTATTTTTTCCGCAGAGTGACAGAGTTAAAAAGAAAAAAAAAAAGTGTCAAGGATTGGAAAAGTGGTCACATGGACATGACCATAGATCCCCGTGCTTTGGAAAGCCTTTTGGAAAAGGAAGTAACCACTTAATAAGATTCAGTCGGAATCTGGTTAACAAAAAACGGTGATGAATGTTGTTAACCAGACAGGTAGGGGTGCGCCTGTGGGCTTAGGCGGAGTGTGATGCAATTTATCACCTTGGCTTTGCAGTCTTTGTACTCTCCCTATCCTCCTGCCGTGTGGCCAGGAACTGGTAATCAGTGTTCCAGGCGTCAGTTGGCCATAAAGATTTGGGATTAGTGTACAGATCAGAGCAGCCTAGCCATCTAATCTGCTCCGATATATACCTTAGCCATGGGATACGCAAGGCTTCCTCAAGAGCCATATAGTCTGCTATGACAAATTGATTCAGGGTGGCAACTGAGGGTAGGCTGTTCAATATCATTGAAGTCATGGAGTAAACGAATGTTAAGAGATAGTAGCAATTGGTCATTTTCATCTGGCGAGGCCACAAAAACAATGTAAACAAGGTCAGTATAATACGCCAAAAAGTATACAATAAAAGATGGATGAATGCTTGAATTTATCTCAGCCAATAGAAATTACATGGGCCGCATCCCAGTCCATAGTTCATTTCATAAGTCCTTATTGCGATTATTCATCATCAAAGACACAACGTCCAAAATAAAACAATCCTTCGCTTAAAACACCATTGTATTCAATTGTATAAAACTTCATACCACATCCTAATTAATTTAACTATAAATATATATATACACGTTAAAACAGTTTAAAAATAGATTAAACCGGTAAACCAGCATAAAATCATAATTCTACATCATAAATTTACAAAAAAGGGGAGTGATCCTCTAGACCAAACCTAACTAATACCATACCACTCGACCCCCTCTAAAACCACCCATCTAGATCACAATAGAACAGCTAAGTGCCCCACCTTTTTGTTGCGTATGGCCCAAGCCCAGCTTAAAAGCGTTGTTACACCAATTACCACAAGATTGGAGGTGTCTGATTTTAAAATTCTCTTTGCAGCCATCACCGATCTTAAATTCATAGATAAGCATACTGTTTTAAGCCAAATCCTCCTAGGCTGTTGGTATGCGGGACATACAAATAGAAAGTAATCTATGTTCTCAGTATGCACTAAACAGAATGCACACTTGTCACTACTGGCAGAATTCCATTTGCTAGTGAAACATCTTAAGGGTAAAGTGCCTATTCTGAACTGATGGTAGAGCTGCCGATCATGAGGCTTGGTTACAAGATCCCAATACTCTTCCGAGACTGGTTCGTCCTTAATGTCGAGGAAATCCCTCGACAATGGCTGATTAATATGGGAGGAGAATCTCTTATTTTTAACCATCTCCCAATTTGCTGCTCTAAAAGACTTTCACTGGGAATTCCGCAGCCTCTGGGTGTTCCCATAGATTACTCATCCCCATTTCAGTCAGCAAGGACCTTATTCCAGCCAACCATGGGATCTTATGTGATCGGCTCAAACCCCTCACTTCCAATAGGGCCTTGGCATATAAAGAGAGTTCCGGGGTAGTCCAAAGACACCTCCAAAATGCCAAAGGTCTGTAACGAGCTACGTCTTCTATAGCGTGGCAGCCCAGGTCAAGCAACAATGGTAGGAGGGGGGACGATTGCGGTAGGCCTACTATACTTCTCATAAATTTGTTTTGGGCCAGAGAAAGTTGGGATAGATTGTAGAAGCCCCAAATTTCTGCACCATAAAGAATAGCTGGACTTCTTTTTAAAGTATAAATCTTTAAAATGGGGGCGAGGGGTTTGGTTTGAGACAGCCTATGCTCCTTACTCAGGGCTCCGGCCAACTGGGCGTGCTTTAACGCTAACATATCGACTTGGGGCTTCCAACTTAATTTATCGTTAAATGTGACGCCCAGGTAGGTGAAGACGTCTGTTTGCTCCAGTAAAGCACCATCCATATAAACACTTGCTTTAACTGGCTTAATTTGTGGAGCACCATAAATTTAGTCTTCCCTACATTGACCACTAGCTCATGTTCGCGGCAAAACACCTCAAAACGAGACAGTGCCAGCTGCAGCCCCTGTCTTGTCTTGGATATGAATAGGGTGTCGTCCGCGAACATGAGCAGTGGTACTTTCATGCTAGCTAACATTGGCACGTCAGTTGGGTGAGTTGCGAAGTACTGGACCACCCCATTTATAAATAAAGAAAACTGGGTGGGAGCCAGCACGCACCCCTGACGAACCCCTTTACAAACCTCAAACCTGTCGGTAGTCTCACCTGGTTTGCCCCAGCGCACCTGCGCGTAGGTATGTTCATGAAGTTTTACTAAAAGAACAACCAGGCTATGAGGCTTCCCCATTTTCAATAGCGCCATCCACAATTTCACCCGGGGTACTAAGTAGTCAAATGCAGATTTTAGATCCACAATGCTGCAAAAAGCAAACCCCCACCTAAGACCACCCCTTTCCAGTATATTAGTACAAATCTAAAGGCCTAATCAAGCGTACCAGTGTGAGACCGGAACCCTGCCTGTAAGGGAGTTAAAATCATGTTTCAGCCATCCATTCCTGAATACGTCAGAGTACTAGTCTGGCTAAAACATTTTGTACAGCATCAATGAGACTGATGGGTCTATAGTTCGTCGGTGCTGAGTGCACCTTTTTCTTGTAGATGGGGATGATCTCCACACCAGACCAAGATTCCGGAATCGAGGCCCCGCTTTCTATGGCGTTTGCTAAAAGCAATATATACGGGACCCACAGATCTTGATGTTGCCTAAATAGATCTGCAGGAATGTAGTCAGGCCCCGGTGCCCTGCCACTAGGGACCATTTTTAACACAGCCTCTACCTCTTTAGTCGTAATGTTTAATGGTTCATTAGAAGAGATGGGTAAAACGAACTCCTCGCTACTAGGTGCTGCCTTAAACTGTGCTTCAAAATACGTCACCCAATATTCTGGTTCTACATTGTTGCTCGGGGTCTGTGACTGCGGGCTATTGGCCCATTTAACTAAGTGCCAAAACTGAATCATGTTTTGCCCATTGCATGCCTGTAACAAATCCTTCCATCTTTCTTCGTCCCATTCTCTCTTTGCTTGTCTCTGTACTGCTTTATAATTAGCTCTAGACTGTTTGAGGTTACCCTGTACTCTAAATCTAATGGCTTCCACGAGGGATTTGTAGGCCTTTCTACAGGTGCTGTTATACCGAGAACTTGGTTTCAAGGGTCTAATCTTTTTATGAGTACTTCCTTTAATAAAGAACTTTTTTAGTCCCTTGAAAAGTTCATCATGAACACCTGGTAGGGTAGCGGTCAACACCTCCTGGGACTCGCAATCAGAGAGGATTGCCATAGAACCCAGAAACATGGCCTTAATCTGTGCAACATCACTATCATTAGTTGATATCTGGGCCCAGCGTACCCTTCTTAAGTCGTTGGTTACAGTGACCATTTCTGGGGTTTAATCTCCTTCCCTCTGTGGTGTACTACAAAAGCTTCTGTCCTTAATTTACAGCACCAAGGGATTATGGTCACTTTCCGGCCTCGACTGAACCTCCATATCTAGAACTAGAAGCCATAATTCCACATTGACAAGAATATAGTCTATGCGATTGCTAGCTCTTCCATTATCAAATGTCATTACTCCCTGCCTATCTGACTGCGTCCTCCTATTGGTTGCCCTCAAACCCCTTTCTAAGCAAAACCCCTTCAGTTGAAGGGCGGCCATAGTTATTTTGCACACCATACCACCTCAGTTTGGACCCAGCTATATGCAAATCAGTCTTGACCCTGCTCCAATGGGAACAGTTAAGCCAGAACTGCCAAGACAGGTCCTCCCTAAACTGGAACACAAGCAACCCAGCACCGGTTATGGACTCATCAGCGTGGTATAGCTTGGATTCAGTGAAAGTGTCCACTGGACCCATGTCTGGGCATACCCGTCTCACTTGGGGTGATATACTAAAGTATGCAAAAAGTGAACTGTGTACACAGTAGTATAATACACCTATCATTAAAATACATGTAGAGAGATTGATAAACCACCACTTGGATTGTCAAAGAGGTCATTCATCTGGGCTTTCTCATCCAGGATCCAGCTAGGTGTTTACCCTCAAAGGCCTGCATACTATTGAATATGGGAGGCGATGTGGCCTACCGGCTAAAGGGGTCAGCTTCTGGAGTGGAGAACCAGGCTTGAAAATCGCGCTCCCTTAAACAAATGCCAAAAACGGTGTAGCATAATCTGGTTCTCTTCTGAAGCACTAACACCCACAGGCCAAGTGTACGCTTCATTAAACTGCAAATATATAAATGCCTTGATTATATAATTCCTTAGACCTCCTCCTGTAGATCAGCGGAACTGGACAATTTATAAGGAATTTACACTGCAATGTAACAACCTGGGAATCGTTGTGAAGCACAAACACCTCCTTTGATTTTCCTTACAACAAGGCAGGTAGCCAACGATGGTTTGGACCGGTTAATGAGTTCTGTCAATCTCAAGGAGGATTGCGCATCATCGCGGTTATGTATTGTCTGGCAAATACCACGATTGACTAGTAGTTTACAACCACCCCCCGGCAGGCGGGAGGATTCTCATGATGGCAGGGTGAGGAGATTTTGAGCTTAGGATTTGAATACCCCATCATCAGTCGTTAGCTTCTCCATGTCTGGGCACAGGCTAGCAGGGGCGGCTCTAGGCTCATGGCGGCCCTGGGCAGGGAGCGTAGGTAGGGGGCCCCGGACGAGGGGGTCCGGGAGGAGAGGAGCTCCACAGAGTTCAGGAACTAGGAGGAATGCAGGCGCGGAGGACAGTGAAGGGGGGGCGGGGTCAGGGTGTTTGGAAGTGGACCAGAGCCGGAGTCCGCCAAATCCCACCATGTGGCCACTACGCAAATATGTATCCATCCTCAGAGGATTATCATATTAAGGATATATATTTGCATGGCGGCACCTAGGATTTGGTGGCCCTGTGCAGGTGCACGGCTTGCACATGCCTAAGGCCGCCGCTGAGGCTAGACTTCGATTTCGGGCTTCAAAATGCCATTTACTAAAATTGTAGGTACGAACAGGAAACCTAGAAGCGAATTACAAATTCACTGCACGGACCTGCCCTTGAAGCCATGGTAAATTACAGGATTAGCTTCATGAAGCTTTTGAATGCTAGCTGTAAGGACTCAGAGTCAGTCAGCATTCTAGTGCTGAGCATGTATTTAAACTAAACACCCACCCACCACTGATGTCACTGGTCAGGTGACACAGCTATAATAAAAAAGTGGCCGAGCGCACGTGCTCTGGGCAAGTTGCACAATGCAGCCAGTGTGTCTGTGTCAGTGATTGCGAGCATGAGGGCCTAGGACCCACAAGACTTTACAATGGCGACGAGGGTACGCCAGCCACGCGCGCCAGCCACAATGAACATATACTAAAGCAGGACCAGCGGAGCCCACCCGCGGCCTGCCTGCAGCATCCCCCGCCGCGCAGCGTGTGTGAAGTGCGGCGGCGGGGAGAATAGACTTCAAAGATAAATGAGCCCGCAGCGTGAGGAGCCCTGAATGAAGAAAGCGGAGCCCACCCGCAGTAAAGTGCCAAACATCTCCCCCGTCCCCGCGAGGAAAACCAACTGTGCCCAACACGAAACGGAGGAGCTGTGGTGACGGTCTAGTCTTTCACCGCCGGAGACCGGAACCGGAAGGGCGGCCATTTTGTCATAGCGGCCGAGCCCTGTTAGTTAGCGGTCGCGTCTCCCCGGCGCTCCGGGAATTAATCCTACGTTTACACACCAGTACTGGCTGCATAGTGATTATTTCATCAGATAAAGGGGCACTGTTATAATGGCGACGAGGCGGGATCCGGAAATCAGCAAGGTCCTGAAACAATAAGAGAAAAAAAAAACAAACAGTGAAAATCAAACCCCTACTTACTCGAGCTAAACTCTCGGAGCGTGGGAGAGGGTGCGCACGGCACAGGGCCACAAAAGAGGCACGGAGCAGGCGCAGCGAGCCTTTACATAAGGCCAACATTGAAGTAAGCCCCCATTAAAGCCTAAGGAGCATACAGTCCTAGGAGGTGGGGCACAGTGAATCCCAAACCTGCTCCCAACAAAAAGGGCACAGAGCCATTGGATGCGGCACACCAGAAACCGCTTAGCTCGAGGTGAGGATATCTACACAGGCCAACCTAGACGCAGAAAACCCAAAGGGACCAAGTCAGGCAAGCAAAGGCGGAGCTTACACCGCGACCAGAGATAAGGCGGGAAGCAATCCTGGAATCCCGAGGGGCCTCAGGCAGTGGCGAAAGCAGCCCTACCCAGGGGAGAAGAAGTGTGGAACAACAAGCACCAGGCAGTCCGCCTAACGTCAACAGACAAGCCCAAGCAAATCCGAGGGACAACCAGAGAATGGCTGCAACCTCCACATCACTCACCAGCATGGTGCCGTTCCTGCCAAAAAGAGGTGAACCCACGATGCTGTGGAAAGATTGGAAGAGGTACTTTCTGAATTATCTGGCGGCGCTAGAGGAAGAGAGTGAAGCGGAATACTCCAGCCCACGAAAGTTGAAGATTTTATTACATAAACTCGGACCGGAGGGAATAAGAGTGTACGACAACATAGTGAAAGCAACGAGACAAGCGGTGGACACGGATGTGTTCCAAAACGCAATTGAAGACATAGACGCACACTACAGACCGGTGGTATGCGTGGCCATTGACCGATGCAACTTCTTTCAGAGGAAGCAAGAGAGCGGCGAGACCATAGATGAATATGTAGCGGCTCTACAGAAATTGGCTATAACGTGTAAGTTTGGAGCGTTACATGACAAACTGGTGAGAGATCAAATAATCATGCACACATCAAACACAGCAGTGCAGGAAAAACTGTGGGTCAACGGGGATGCCCCCCTTAAGGAGGTATGGGCCTTAGTGAAGAAGGCAGAATTATCCAAGAGATGTGCAGAAGCTGCCAGGAAGGAAACGAGCAACAAACAGACAGTATGCAGAGTGATGGTGAACAACAAAGGGGACAAGGCCAGACAAACGGGACCACCAAACAATTACTTCTCGAAGAGGAACCAGCAAGGAGCAGGAGCGACGCAGAAGTCCACATGGGAGAAGAAAACAAATTGCTACCGGTGTGGAAGCAATTCACACATAGGCAACGACAAGGCATGTGCTGCATTCAAAGCGAAGTGTGCGTTCTGCGGAATCTTTGCACATTATGAGAAAGTCTGCAAACGGAAGCCCAGAGGAGCTGCAGTCAAGTACGTTGACCACGGAAGCGCAGATGAAGACGAGGCGCAAGGAAGGGAAGAGTATGGTGAAGAGGTTCTCTACATAGGGGACAAAGTGTTGGATGTGGAATGCAAGGGTTCCAGCAAACCGATGTTTAAAATTAACATTGGTGGAGTAGTGGTCGACATAGTGGCGGACTCAGGATCCCCCATCAAAATTGTACAAAAGAAGGTATGGGAAGAACAATTCCAAGAAAACATACAGAAGGAACTACTTCCTATGGATTTGAGACCAGTCACCTACACAGCACAAAGGATACCCATGGTAGGGTATTGTCCCCTACTGTTTGAGTTCCGAGGACGCAAAGCCGAATGCAAGCTATACGTGTCGGAAAAAGGGCCTTTGGTACTTGGATGGAAAGACCAAGGTGTCCTAGGCATCAAGCTCAACCCAGGAGGAGTGGAAAAAGTAATGCTGACAGATTCGGAACAAGGATACGAAGGGGAAGCCTGGAAGAGAGAGTACCCGGAAGTGTTCAGCGGAAAGATAGGAAAGTTAACGAAATTCTCGCACATGATTCACTTGAAGGAAGGAGCCAAACCTGTGAGCCACAAGGCCAGGAACATCCCGTTTAGGTGCCGCGAGGCAGTACAAGAAGAATTGGACAGATTGGAGAGGAGTGGCATAATAAAGGCCATCGAAAGCGCGGAATGGCTTTCGCCCGTAGTGGTGGTGCAGAAAGCCAACGGGAAGGTGAGGCTGTGTGTAGACCTCAGGGAACTAAATAAAAACATTCTGATTGACAAGTTCCCTTTACCACGCATAAACGAGATGCTCACGAAAACCAAAGGTATAAAGTGGTTTTCCACGGTGGATCTATCCTCGGCGTACCATCAGGTACCATTACACCCTACATGTAACCACCTCACTTCCTTCATTACACCGTTTGGGTGTTACAAATTCATGAGGATGCCGTTCGGGTTCGCATCAGCGGCGGCAGTCTTCCAAAAATTGATGCACAAATTATTCCAAAAGGTGGAAGGCGTCCAATATTTCCAAGACGACATTCTGGTAATGGGGAAGTCCAAGCCGGAACACAACGACAAGTTACATACAGTCCTGAAAATACTCCAAATCAATGGACTCACAGCAGAGTGGGGGAAATGCAAGTTAGGAGTGCCATCCGTGACATACCTTGGACATGAAATCAGTGAGAAAGGTATCGAGCCCAAAAGAGCCAACATGGCAGCGATAAGAGATGCGCCTACCCCAGCAAGGAAGGAAGACGTCAGGTTATTCCTGGGGATGGCTGAATTCTATAGCAAATTCATCTCACACTTTGCAACAAAGACCCACCATCTCAGACAGCTGCTGAAAGAGAGGAATGGATTCAAATGGGACAAGGAAGAGCAAGAGGAGTTTGAGGCGTTGAAAAAGGAAATGAGTGAAGCTGTACCACTCAAGGGTTTCGACCAAGCAGCAGCATCAATACTAACCACGGACGCCAGTGATAGAGGCCTGGGAGCGGTGCTTATGCAGAGGGCAGTCAACGGTGAAGTTTCAACGGTGAGTTTCGCGTCCAGGTCATTGGCACCCAATGAAGAAAAGTTCAGTGTCATTGAAAAAGAGATGCTAGCAGTGGTATGGGCAATGGAACGCTTCAGGCAATTCTTATGGGGTGCCAAGTTCCTAGTACGAACAGATCATAAACCCCTGATAAAGGTACTCACCTCAAGTTGACATGCCAATGCGACTCCAAGGATAGCGAAGATGACGCTAAGACTTTTGGATTATGTATATGAGGTGGAATACATACCAGGTCCCCGGAACAGAGTAGCGGATTTCTTAAGCAGAGCGGCAGCCAAGGAAGGAGCAGACGAACAAGAACCCCCCGGATGGGAAGGGTACATGGTGGCGACCATGCAAGACCTAGAACAAGTAATCAGTGAACAAGAATGGACTGAAGCGTACAGCTAAGATGAGACCCTGGAGGCAATCAAAGGGTACGTGATGCATGGATGGCCGGATAAGAGACACCTGGACAGTCAGACGAGGAAGTATTGGGAAGTTAGGGAAGAACTATCTATTGGAGAAAATCCCATCTTCCTGCTGAGAGGGGACAGAGTGATTCCTCCCCAGAAACTAGTGGAACACATATTGGCGATCTTACATGAAGGGCATCAAGGAATAACGAAGACCAAGGCATTAGCGAAGCAAGCATACTGGTGGCCTGCAATTGACAACCAGGAGGAGAAGTACGTGAGGATGTGTGAATCGTGTTCTCGAGCAGACAAATCGCAAACCTTGATATGGCCTCCGTTGGGGAAATTTCCTATGCCCAGCAGTCCGTGGAAAATGGTATCCATTGACATTATAGGACCTATTCTCAACATAGGAGTGCAGAAATACATCATAGTGTTGGTGGACAGGTATTCCAAGTGGCCGGAAGTGGAAGTAAGAGAAAGCGTTGACACGGATGCGGTGCTGTCCTTTCTTAATGCGGTATTTGTGAAGGAAGGAATCCCCAAAGTAATAACCTGCGACAATGGGCCACAGTTTGTGTCTGCCAAATGGGAAGCGTTCATGGCCCGAAATGGCATAGAGGTGAAATACACACCCATCTACCACCCAGCGGGAAATGGGTTGGTAGAGCGTTTCAACAGAGTGATCATGGGGACCATTCAGGCAGCGATCAGCGGTGGCCTAGATTGGGAGAAAGAACTGTCCAAAACGTTATGGGCATACCGCATCACCCCAGGGAGCACGGGATACAGTCCCTACAAAGTGTTGAGAGGAAGGGAACCGTTTACCAAGGACAATCTGGCTTGGAAGCACATGGTAGTGCAAAGTAAATGTTCTCCAGCAGTGGTAAAAAGAAATTTGGAGAAGGCGCAGGAAGTATATACTGAACATTACAATAAAAGGCGTAATGTGCGAGGAGTGACTTTGGAGAAAGGTGACTGGGTGAGAGTGAAGGAAGCGATAATGAAGAGAAAGGGAGAAAGCAAATTCACCCCACCCCTCAAGGTCATTGAACTATATACCAGATCAGCTTTGTTAAGTGAGGGCAAAGTGTGGTCTCAAGATCGGATGGCAAAATGTAACAAGATTCTCCAATGGGGGACAGTCTCAGAAGAAGAACCACATCCTGCTGCAGACAAAGAAGAACAAGGACGGGTGAGAAGAGAGGAAGTGCGGAGAATGGAGAATGAGCACGCTGACACTAAGGAAGGAGAAGAGACCACAGCAGGAGAAGGGACCTCCTGGGAGAAAAGTAGCATGGAGATAAACCAGAATCTGAATGAGGTTGGTCAAGGGAACGAAAATGTGAGAAGCTGGCAGGACAAGGCCCCCAGCATCATCAAGAGAGAGACAGTGAAGGGAGAAGTGAGAACGAGAGCGGGCAGAGTGGTCAGAGTTCCTAGGAGGTTTGAGGACTTCACCATGAGCATTAAGTAAGACTGTTCTAATGTGGGGGAGATATGTGGTGATTGTCTAGTCTTTCACCGCCGGAGAACGGAACCGGAAGGGCGGACATTTTGTCATAGCGGCCGAGCCATGTTAGTTAGCGGTCGCGTCTCCCCGGCGCTCCGGGAATTAAACCTATGTTTACACACCAGTACTGGCTGCATAGTGATTATTTCATCAGATAAAGGGGCACTGTTATAGAGTGGAGCAAGCAGCCCCAGGCGCCTGCTCCAACCGTCCCCGCCTGCAGCGCCATGAGGAATGAAGCGCCAACAGGGCCGGACTACTGAGACGCCGGTCCCGCCGCAAATTACAGTGAAGACTCCGGGAACAAGAGCAACACTCACCGTGGTGAAGCTAGAGGCCTCATGTGAGCATCTGGCCTCCCCGGTGTGCACCGAAAAGCAGCTGTAGGCATTGGTGCAGCCGAACTGAGACGTCTAGTCGGCGAATCCAGCCATGCGCAGCCCGTGAACTGAAAGCGGCTGCTGCGAGGAGCATGAAGAAGTTGAACAGACTCATTGCAATGAATAGGGAAGGCTCGCAGGAACGTCCGCTGCATGCATGTCTCTGGCGGCAGTCATCAGAGGAATTCCACCCACTAGTGCCCACAACTCTGCCCAGTGAAGCCCGTGAACGTGCAGCCAATCTGCAACACAGCAGAACGCCAAGACGAGCACCATGGAACCGAGCGAGGTTCCAAAAGCAAAGAAAACGGCCGTGATCTGCCATAAATTAACCCTGCAGGGCCATATAGTGGCCAAAGTACATTAGCGCGCCCACCAGGTGAATAAGAAGTATGAAGGCTGCAATAATGTGAAGGACACTGAGGGACAGAGCGAGGCAGATCCAGGTTTGCTGAGGAGAAAGAAGTACAGCAGCAGCACAGGACAAGCTGTTCTCCAGCAAAAGACTAAAGGGCAAAGAGCAATACAGAATGTAACGCACTGTGTGCAGACGGCCCAGGAACACACCAGAAACGTAAGGAACACGCCAGGATACGGCGCAAGAGCGCACCAAAAACGCAAGGAACACCAGGAGAAACTGACCAAGCGCAAGAACACTGCTACACCGGAACGCCACCAAACCGCCACACAGCCAGAGAAGAATAAAAGGCAACGGCGCAGGAGCGCGCCAGAAGCGCAAGAACGCAACAGAACCCCAGAAACGCTCCAGAAGCGCCTCAGGAGTGCAGCAACTCCACGCAGGACATTCTAGAGGATACGCAGAACTTACGCAGAAGAAAAGCGAACAAAGAGCGCAGCCATCAGCGCCCGTGAAAGGGAAGACCAGAAGAACGTCAACGGAGTGGTGACGCAACCCTCCAGAAGCAACACTCCAGAAGTGTCAGATCCCAGATTCTTCGCAGAGGCAGAACTGATGCTGGCTCCCAATGCCCTGTCCCCAGTGACGCCACTTCACGAGCAACGGCACCAGAGACGGGGAAAGGGGAAGTGGACAGAAAAGAGAGACACTCCAACGACAACTGGCACCCACTTGACCTTCTATATTCTATTGGTGGTCAGGACAGCTCGTGGGTTCCTAATGCACAGAGGAAAGAGAGAAAGACAATGCAGAAACTCCAACTACACTTCCCGGACATATAGTACTCAAATCCAGTTTATCCTACCAGTTGTCTTTAGAGCCTTGCCCCTCTCTGTTTGTGGTTGCGAGTGGTTACCATGAAGGAGTGAACAACACTGAAAAAAGGAGGACACCCCGTTAGGAACTGAATTAGAGGAAATGCACCTTAATCTTCAACCCAGTATTCCCTCGCCTACCTTCTTCTATGGTAACGTTGCTGCCAAATGGGAGTCTGCTCTCAAGTATGTGAAGTTGGTCATGCAGTTCATGAAGACAGTCTTGAACTCTTGGAAGATGCGCGCAAAAGGGAACCAGGAAGGTGAAAGGGGGAGGGAAGAGATAGGGGCAGCGCAATAGGGGAGCTCTGAGGAAAACTAGAAGGTCTTCCAGACAATTGGAAAAGTCTTACTTGGTCCTTCAGGGGATGCCGACTTGCCGTCCTCCGCCGTCCGTAGACTTGTCCTAGCTGCGGGGTTGGAACTGCAAGTTGAGAATATTTTTCCTCAGGAAGAATTCAGAAGACTTTCTCACAAGAACTCCTCAGACTCTTGCTAGAATAACTGTGAAAGTGCAACCTGCTCTCAACGGACTTCTCTTCTCTAACGCGTCGAAAGACGAGAACTGTTCACAGTCTTGGTTCTCTCAGCTAACCCAACTTCGACTCTGGACTAAGATATTTAGGAACAGGACTATGAATTATTCACACAGAAACACTAACTCGAAACTCCTGTGAGCGCCTTGGATTGCGGCCACTCACGGTAAAGTCTATTTTGAAGTGCGCAGTTCTCAGCGCTCTCGCTCTTCAAGATAGCGGGAGACTAGAACGTCGCCGAAATGTCACCACGGCAATAGCGGCGACCATCTTGAATTCCCTAACTAATTCACATCTACCCAGAAGTTCACCATTCTAGGTTTCACCACAACCCTGAATGACTTCTTGGGGCGGAAATGTCCTGTGTAGTATATAGAGCTGACTGAATGATTCCTGACAGTACCCCCTCTCAATGACCGAGACAGCGGTCCTGGCTTGGACGGGAACTGAGAATGAAAGCGTTTGACTGACTGAGAAGCATGATCATCTTCAGCTTTTTCCCAGGAGCGATTTTCCGGACCATATCCTTTCCAATCTATCAGATAGAACAACTTATTGGAACGGATCTTGGAGTCCAGAATACCTTTGACCTCATATTCAGAATGTCCCTGAACAAGAAGTGGAGGAGGAGGCTTCTCTATCCTAACCTGAGGGGAAGTCTTCTTCAACAATGACACATGGAAGACGGGGTGAATCTTCATGGTTGGAGGAAGTTTTAATTTCACCGTGACTGGACCCAGAACCTCTTCAATTAGATATGGACCCACAAACCGAGGCTGAAACTTCCTATTCCCTTTGAGATGTAAATGCTTAGTGGACAACCACACCCTGTCACCTGCCTGATACTCTGGAGCTGGTTTACGGTATCTATCTGCATATTGCTTGTACTTTACTTTAGCCTGAATTAAATTTTCTTCTGCAGATTTGTGAAGGGAAGACATGTCTTTCAACAACTCCTCCGCTGCCGGCACCCCCAATTCCTCCTGAACACAAAAAGGGTTAGGATGTCTGCCATAATTGACATAGAAAGGAGAATAGCCTGTAGATGCACTTTTCGCATTATTACATGCGAACTCAGCCATCCACAACTGATCAGCCCACTCCCCTCCCTGATCCATAAGAAACAGTCTTAAATATTGTTCAAGTTCCTGATTTTGACGCTCAGTTTGACCGTCAGTCTCGGGATGATAACTTGTAGAATACCTAGGCTCAACCCCTAATCCATTAAGAAAAGCCTTCCAGAAGTGGGAAACAAATTGAGCCCCCCGATCAGAAATCACTATCTTGGGAACTCCATGTAACCTCACTACGTATTCCCCAAATAATCTCGCCAACTCTTTTGCAGAAGGGAGTCCAGTCAGGGGGACAAAATGACACATCTTGGAGAAAGTATCCACAAAGACCAAAACGGTGTTAAACCCTTTACTAAGGAGTAGATCAACAATCAGATCCATGGATACAGTATGCCACGGACAAGTAGGAGTTGGTAAGGGTTGCAACATACCCTGTGGAACCTGTTGTGTAGCTTTACTTCGGGCACATAGATCACAAGACAACACATACTGCTTGACAGAGGCAGACAGCTCAGGCCACCAAAAATAACGCTGAACCAGATCTAGAGTTTTCATAATGCCCTTATGTCCAGCTAATGGTTGATCATGGCACATCCTCAAGGCCTTTTCTTGTAAGGACAGGGTTGGGAGATATAACGCTTCTCGATAGTATGGCAATTGTTGGTAACACTTGCGTTCTGGATCTTGAGCTACTCAAGCCTTGATGTCTTCTGCAGACAGACTTTTCTTGACGGCTTCTTGAAATCCATCCAAGGTGACTGTGCAGATAACTTGAGTCTCCGGAATAATTGGTTGGACCTCCACCAAATGCTGTGTTTCTACAGTATCAATTCGCGACAATGCGTCCGCCTTCCCATTCTTACTGCCTGGTCGATAAGTAATAACAAAATCAAAGTCAGAAAAATAGAGAGACCAACGTAGCTGCCGGGGGGTTAAAGTCTTTGCCGTCTTCAAGAATTGCAAGTTCTTGTGATCCGTGAACACGGTTACTTTATGTCGAGCTCCCAAAAGATAATGTCTCCAGTCTTCGAAGGCATCCTTCACAGCCAAAAGCTCTTTTTCAGCAATCGTGTAGTTGATTTCCGCTGCATTCAGTTTTCGTGATCGAAAAGCTACGGGATGCAGTTGCCCTGTATCTGGATGTCTCTGTGATAAGACCCCTCCAATCGCCTGATCCGAAGCGTCTGCTTCCACAAAGAAAGGTTCAGCTGGATCAGCATGACGTAAGAGTGGAGCGGATGTGAGACTCTTCTTCAGGGTAACAAAAGCGTTCTCAGCCTCACTGGACCACTGGAATTTCACCCCTTTCTTGAGAAGTTGAGTAATCGGAACAATCAATTGTGAGAAACCGGAGATGAATCGACGGTAAAAATTAGCAAAACCCAGAAATCTCTGAATCTCCTTCACATCCTTGGGCGACGGCCAATCCTCAACAGCTCGTACTTTTCCCGGATCCATCATCACTCCCTGTGGAGATAGCACAAATCCTAAAAACTCCACTCGATTGGAACTGAATGTACATTTTTCCAATTTTACAAATAGATGATGAGTTTGTAAACGATGCAGCACCGTCTTCACATGTTCGGGATGTTCTTGAGGATCTTTAGAGAAAATCAAAATGTCATCAAGATAGATTACTGCAATCTTGTCAATCAAATCTCCCATGACATCGTTAATAAAATGCTGGAACACAGCAGGGGCATTGCAAAGGCCGAAGGGCATCACGCAATATTCAAACAAACCGAACTTCGTTCGGAATGCGGTCTTCCATTCGTGTCCCTCCTTCATCCGCACCAGATGGTAGGCCCCGCGCAAATCCAGTTTAGTAAAGATCTGAGCATCTTTGATCTGATCCAACAAGACCGAAATTAAGGGCAAAGGATATCGATTTTTGATGGTGGCTCGGTTTAACGCTCGATAGTCAATACAGGTTCTTAAAGTTCCCTCTTCCTTCTTAGGAATAAAAAACAAAGGCGAGGATACCGGGGATTGGGAGGGTCTAATGAATCCATTTGCCAGATAACGATCCAGATATTCCTTCAAATATTGGTTCTCTTTTTCCGTAAGAGCATAAATTCTGCTACAAGGAAGCACCGCTCCCGGCTCCAAATCGATAGTACAATCATAGGAGCGATGTGGAGGTAATACTTCAGCTTCTCTCTCATTAAAGACTTCCCTGTATTCTTGCTATTCCGCTGGAATTTCCACAGACGTAATCACACTGACCGTCTGCCCCCCATGCGAAAGTAATTGCGATTGAGTCGGAATGAGCTTCGGTGGATCCGGACTATAACAATGTTCATGACAAAAATCTGATTGCATCTTCACTGTCCGATTTTCCCAATTAATTGTTGGATTGTGCAAGGTAAGCCATGGTAAGCCTAAAATCAACTGAAACTGCGGCGCGTCAATCAGATTAAATTGCACCTGCTCATGATGACCATCTACTTGATAAAGTTCCACAGGTTCTGTGTGACAAGTGATTGGGCCAGAAGACAAGTTGGTTCCATCCACCGCTCTCACTGGTTCACTCTTAATTTTTTTGATAGACTGGATGCCCATTCGCTCTGCATACTTGATGTCGCAAAAATTGCCCGTGGCCCCTGAGTCTAACATTACCGCCACTCCAGGAATTTCTTGACCTCGAAACTTTAAGGTCAACTGCAAGATAAGATGAGGCATCAGAGTCTGTAATGTGTTCGAAAGCGAATGACCTTCTGGGATCGTCTTCTCAACTTCCGCCATCAGAGCGACCCCTTCTACTGATGGTTCATGGCGTTTCCCTTCATCTGGATCTTAGGTCGTTTTGTGCATTCTTTAACAAAATGCCCCGGCATTCCACAATACAAACACAATCTCTTCAATCTTCTCTGTTCTTTCTCTTCCTTACTCAGGGGTCCACGAACTGCGCCAATCTGCATTGGTTCGACCTCCGACTGGGCACTGACAATCTTAGATCCTTCTGTCTTCATTCTATCAAAGCGTGGAATACTGACTCGAAAATCTCTTCTTTTCCCCTTTTCTTTCCACACTACGAAAATCCAACTCCAACACCAAATCAACCAAGGACGAAAGCTCAGTTGGCCGGTTAGGTATCTGGGCTAGGGAATCTTTCAGTTCATCCCGAAGTCCTCGGTAAAACAGAGCTGCTCTCTTCTCCTCAGGCCATTGAGTTTCGACAATGAGTTTGTTAAACTGTGCCAAATAGGTAATCAAATCTCCTGACCCCTGTCTGAGCTCAAGCAATTCATTATCAGTAGCCGGAGATATCCTCCTTCTATCAAATATACGGAGAAACTCAGTTTTAAATTGATCAAAATCATGCAGGAATGGTTCATCTTGTGTTACCAGAGGCATTGCCCAATTTGCAGCGTCCCCGCCCAGATATGACAAGACAAACGCCACTCTAGACTGAGCATCAGGGAAAAGGGTAGGACGACACATAAAATGTAATGAACATTGGGTCAGAAACAACTGGGCCTTTTGGGGGTCCCCATGAAATCGCTCCGGAGCCGCTAAAGGAATTAAGGGAGAAACAGAATGAATAACTTGTGCTACCGTTCTGGTATCAGATTCAGTGGTACTCTTACTAGAACTTGGGGAAGACCCTGCGGGATTACTCATTGCCAACCCATCGACATTCCGGGACAACAGCAAGGTTTCCTGACGAGAAACTACTAACTCTTGTTTCAAATTTTTATTTTCCTCCCTCACAGCTCCAATCTCTCTCTGTATCCCGGCTAACATTTCCCCAAGGGACTTTAGACTAAACTCTTCAACCATTCTGCCTGGGCGAGTGAACCACTTGGGCACTTCAAACTGTCAGATCCCAGATTCTTCGCAGAGGCAGAACTGATGCTGGCTCCCAATACCCTGTCCCCAGTGACGCCGCTTCACGAGCAACGGCACCAGAGACGGGGAAAGGGGAAGTGGACAGAAAAGAGAGACACTCCAACGACATCTGGCACCCACTTGACCTTCTATATTCTATTGGTGGTCAGGACAGCTCGTGGGTTCCTAATGCACAGAGGAAAGAGAGAAAGACAATACAGAAACTCCAACTACACTTCCCGGACATATAGTACTCAAATCCAGTTTATCCTACCAGTTGTCTTTAGAGCCTTGCCCCTCTCTGTATGTGGTTGCGAGTGGTTACCATGAAGGAGTGAACAACACTGAAAAAAGGAGGACACCCCGTTAGGAACTGAATTAGAGGAAATGCACCTTAATCTTCAACCCAGTATTCCCTCGCCTACCTTCTTCTATGGTAACGTTGCTGCCAAATGGGAGTCTGCTCTCAAGTATGTGAAGTTGGTCATGCAGTTCATGAAGACAGTCTTGAACTCTTGGAAGATGCGCGCAAAAGGGAACCAGGAAGGTGAAAGGGGGAGAGAAGAGATAGGGGCAGCGCAATAGGGGAGCTCTGAGGAAAACTAGAAGGTCTTCCAGACAATTGGAAAAGTCTTACTTGGTCCTTCAGGGGATGCCGACTTGCCGTCCTCCGCAGACTTGTCCTAGCTGCGGGGTTGGAACTGCAAGTTGAGAATATTTTTCCTCAGGAAGAATTCAGAAGACTTTCTCACAAGAACTCCTCAGACTCTTGCTAGAATAACTGTCAAAGTGCAACCTGCTCTCGACGGACTTCTCTTCTCTAACGCGTCGAAAGACGAGAACTGTTCACAGTCTTGGTTCTCTCAGCTAACCCAACTTCGACTCTGGACTAAGATATTTAGGAACAGGACTATGAATTATTCACACAGAAACGCTAACTCGAAACTCCTGTGAGCGCCTTGGATTGCGGCCACTCACGGTAAAGTCTATTTTGAAGTGCGCAGTTCTCAGCGCTCTCGCTCTTCAAGATAGCGGGAGACTAGAACGTCGCCGAAATGTCACCACGGCAATAGCGGCGACCATCTTGAATTCCCTAACTAATTCACATCTACCCAGAAGTTCACCATTCTAGGTTTCACCACAACCCTGAATGACTTCTTGGGGCGGAAATGTCCTGTGTAGTATATAGAGCTGACTGAATGATTCCCGACAAGAAGCACCTACGCCACGCCGGAAGAGAGCACAGCGATGCCTGGTGGCCACAGGTCATCGCTGCAGAAGAATGGCGAAAGTAGGAGCACCCCGCAATGAAAGGAAAATGGTTGCGCAAACAACCCGCAGCATTGAAGACTCAACACAAGAGCAACCTGACCACTCAACCTGGTCACAAAGCACGAATCCGACCAGCCAGATGGTCGTACCAAGAAGTCAACCGGCCAGATGGTCGCACCACGAATCCTACCTACCGAACATCGGCAGAAGGGACCAGCACGAGGTCCAAGAAGCTCAGCAACACGAAGCCTACCTGCCAGACCTCGGCAGAAGGGACCAGCACGAGGTCCAAGAAGTTCAGCCAAGGCACAGTCCGTGGACATGGACCAACGAACTTCAACCTCACAATTAATGGAGGCGACAGAAAGAGGAAGTGAAGGTCGCGACGCTAACCCTGGGAGTTGAGTGACAAGAAGATAGTGTCCTAGGACTAGGACAAGACCAGGAAGACACGTGCAGAGTGCGCGTGCTGCATGGGGAATCTTGGCCAGAGAAGATGAAAGAAGAACGGGCCAGGTTACGTCACGAGAAGGAGAGTGGCCACCGCCACTAAGAAAAGAAGGAAGAAGAAATCAGAATGGCAAGCTGCCATTTCAAGAAGAATGAAGAAAGATCAGAGTGGCCACCGCCACTAAGAAAAGAAGAATGAAGGAGAAGTCAGAGTGGTATGCAGCCACTGCAAGAAGAAGCCGCCCCTGCGGAAAGAAGGAAGGTGACAGGCACTGGAACACCCGAGTGCAGTGGAAGACTAGGCCTGGCAAGAGCACTGGCAGCGCAGACCGAAGACCGCTGCCTACGAGCCATCCACATGGCGATCGCAGAAGAGAGCAAGCTAGACTGTTTGCGATATCTACCTCTGGGGTTGAACGGAAGCATGGATGGCGAGACTGCTCACTCCTCCGGAAGTCGAGGAACTGACCACCTCACACCAACCCGTGGCAACCCAGGAAGCAGAGGCCTCAAGGGACTCTGGTGGCAGCAAGTCCCGCACGGGAGACAGGTCTACAGAAGCGCGTCTGAAGGACCCAAGGGGATGAAAGCCTTGCGAGCAAGGAAAAGAGTCGACAACCCAACCTTCAGGTGGAACTAGGACACAACGGTGAGGCTTGTGGAGCGCCCTGCTCACGGCCCGAAGGCTATGGTAGAGCAACGCGACCCAAACACCAGTCCAGTGGAAGCCTGGCAAAGAGGTCCTTCCGGACGTCTTGTGAGAGAAGAACACCGGCGAGAGGGGCATCCTAGTGAGAGGGATGTTTGCACCTACTCTCTTCACCTGCCAAGAGACACACTGAAGCCTGCCCGGAAACATCACGGACCCAGAATGGAGAAAAGAAGCCAGAAGACAAACACCACCTAGATCATCCATCTCTCTCTCCAACTAATCATCATCACCAAGTGAACGAAGAAAAGGCAGGGCTGATAGCAACGTCCAGACGGCACAGACAAAGAATTAACCCGCCGAACAACTGCGAGCTGTGCCACAGAGAACTGTTAGTCCGGAATGCAGGAACTACACTGTCTGCGGCCTTCAAGCAGCCAAAGAGACACGTTTGAAACCATGTTATATTGTGGTGTTTTTCTTTTCCCCACAGGGTTTTGGACATTTTCCGTTTGGTTTGATTTTCACCAATTTTGGGAGGGATGTAAGGACTCAGTCAGTCAGCATTAAACACCCACCCACCACTGATGTCACTGGTCAGGTGACACAGCTATAATAAAAGTGGCCGAGCGCACGTGCTCTGGGCCAGTTGCACCATGCAGCCAGTGTGTCTGTGTCAGTGATTGCGAGCATGAGGGCCTAGGGCCCACAAGACTTTACACTAGCCACTGTGAAAATGTCAGTGCCTCTTGGTCTACCCCAATGTGTCCCGCCATACTGGGCACACGGTTTCATTTCCATGGCAATACCAGTTATGAAAACATGCCCCATTTCTAGGACCAAGAAATACTGTAACAGCGTCTTACCGTTGGCTGTCTGGGAAACCGGGGCTTTCACTTGTGCTCTGAGGGACAGGAGGAGGCGAAGAGGCGGCTTCTGCAAAACAAAGACATCCAGGAGAAGAAATAAATAGGTTGGTGAAAGCGAATGGAACTGAAAGCTCAAGTAGAAAACCAAAATACATTTCTATCAAACTCTGAATTAAGACTTTTTTCCAGGTACATTGTAATCGTTTGAACCAATCAGACTTGAAATAATTATTGCCATGCAATTTTTGAGGGAAATCTGATTCACACAGGACCGTCGTGCTGTCTCTGAAGGGTTTTAACAATCCGTTGTGCACATTCAGAAAGTTTGCTTATGGTAGAAATGTAATAAAATCAACAAAAGCATTACTGTTGAATCCAGTAATTACTCCTGGAAATGTACAAAACCTAAACAGCTTTAGTCATTGGGACTTCACCGATGTCCCTAGAGCTTTAGTTACGTTTCTAACACACGTATTAGTTTTCCCAAGAAAGGCATATAATTCTAGATTTAGGTAGTTTAGGTCAAGCAGCAAATATTACAAATAATGGTGATAGGAGAGAGATTACAATTAAGGTAGTTTGGGTTCCATTTGAAATGCTCCAGTAGGTAAGACAATCCAGCTAAACTAGCCACCTACAAACTCCAGCCCAAACTCGCCTCTCCGATTATTCAAACTTTATGGTTGAAGGGTTGTAATTTGTAAGCCTGACAAACTCCATCTAGATTTGTAAACGTAGTTCAGAAGATCAAGTAATATGGATTCAAATACTGTGCATACACTGCCATCTAGTGGTTTTGGCAGAATCCATTTGATTTTCTTGAAAGTTCATGTTTTTGGGTTGATCATCATGCAGAATGTAGGCTTTGGGGAGCAGTTCAGTTAAAACGTCAGCAATAATTGCACAACGCGCTGTCTCAGCGATCTATTTCACATTACCCAGCGCACAAACCAGCTACCTCTCTTATCACTCGATGACTTTATGCTGGTCTTAAACCATGTACAAAGCTCAGCTGCCCTTTGGCATGAGGCTGAAGTTAGCTACTTATTCGGCCAGCTTCTTGTTCGCAGGCTGAAGTTAGCTAATTCTTCGCTGATTGAAGCTAGCATGTCATTCAGTCAGCATCTTATTCAGCCAGCATTTTATTTGTAGGCAACATTTTATATAAAATGCAATTGTAAATAATTCAATTAACTCCATTTTATAGGACTCTGCATTGCCATACAGTGAATATGTTGTTTTTGAAATACAAAACATAACACTATTACGTCTATTAGTATTAAGTCTGACACTAGCAACCTTTCCACCAAAACATGGGACAACTTTGCCACCATCACAATTTAAGCAATGGACCACTCCTTTACAGAACCGGTTTGTAAGTTGTCTGAGCTGATCATAATTTGTGGCACCATATGGGTTGCCTTGACCTCAAGCCATCCCGGGCAGTTATATTCTAATAAGTAATCCTACTTTCCCTATAAGAAATTCACATTCGATCACAATCATTTTAAAAACAATCCATCCTCCTACAAGCTCTATAAGAACTTACATTGAGCCAAGCAATGTCAACACCTGTGCCCACTGTGCCACCCTCAAGCCAATGCATTCATATGGAGTTATTGATGAATAATTAACCTACATTTCTCCCATCAAGATCAACTTGGCTCACTAATTTTCATATTGATCCTAACAAAGTAAGGCCCCGTCTATACTTCTGATATGTAAATTGCACGAGCCAAGCTAAATTTGTCACCACAGGTGGCACCAAACTGGTTGCCCTCACCTCAATTTGTTCCTATATAGTTGCATGCAAATAAGTAGTTGTGGTTGTCTTATAGGAAATACACATTGGCTCACAAATATGTATTTTGTTTTTAGAAAATGCCATATCCCCCTACAAGCTCCATATGTATTTAGCCTGAGCCATGCCATGGTTCCACTTGTGCCCACTGTGCCACTTTCCAGCCAATGCTTTCCTATGGAGTTATAAACGAATAAGTAACCATCCTTTCTCCCATGAAGATGTTGGCTCACTAATTTTCATATTGATCCTAACAAAGGAAGGTCCCCTCCATACTTCTGATATGTAAATTGCCTGAGCCGAGCTAAATTTGTCACCACAGGTGGCACTAAACTGGTTGCCCTCTCCTCAATGCATCCCTATATAGTTGCATGCAAATAAGTAATTGTGGTTGTCTTAAAGGAAAAACACATTGGCTCACGAATATGTATTTTGTTTTTCAAACATACCACATCCCGCTACAAGCTCCATAAGAATTTAGCCTGAGCCATGCCACGGTTTCACTTGTGCCCACTGTGCCACGATCGAGCCAATGCTTTCCTATGGAGTTATAAACGAATAAGTAACCATCCTTTCTCCCATGAAGATCAACTTGGCTCATTAATTTTCATATTGATCCTAATAAAGGAAGGCCCCCTCCATACTTCTGATATGTAAATTGCCTGAGCCAAGCTAAATTTGTCACCACAGGTGGCACCAAACTGGTTGCCCTCACCTCAATGCATCCCTATATAGTTGCATGCAATTAAGTAATTATGGTTGTCTTAAAGAAAAAACACATTGGCTCACAAATATGTATTTTGTTTTTCAAACATACCACATCCCCCTACAAGCTCCTTTTGTATTTAGCCTGAGCCACGCCACGGTTCCACTTGTGCCCACTGTGCCACTTTCAAGCCAATGCTTTCCTTAGGAGTTATAAACGAATAAATAACCATCCTTTCTCCCATGAAGATCAACTTGGCTCACTAATTTTCATATTGATCCTAATAAAGGAAGGTCCCCTCTATACTTCGGATATGTAAATTGCCTGAGCCAAGCTAAATTTGTCACAACAGGTGGCACCAAACTAGTTGCCCTCACCTCTTTGCATTCCTATATAGTTACATGCAAATAAGTAATTGTGGTTCTCTTATAGGAAAAACAAATTGGCTCACAAATATGTATTTTGTTTTTCAAACATACCACATCCCCCTACATGCTCCATAAGGATTTAGCCTGAGCCATGCCACGGTACCACTTGTGCCCACTCTGCCACTCTCAAGCCAATGCGTTCCTATGGAGTTAAACAAATAAGTAACCATCCTTTCTCCCATGAAGATCAACTTGGTTCACTAATTTTCATATTGATACTAATAAAGGAAGGCCCCCTCTATAGTTCCGATATGTAAATTGCCTGGGCCAAGCTACATTTCTCACCACAGGTGGCACCAAACTGGTTGCCCTCACCTCAATGCATTCCTATACAGTTGCATGCAAATAAGTAAATGTGGATCTCTTATAGGAAAAACACATTGGCTCACAAATATGTATTTTGTTTTTCAAACATACCACATCCCCTAACAAGATCCATAAGAATTTAGCCTGAGCCATGCCACGGTTTCACTTGTGCCCACTGTGCCACTATCGAGCCAATGCTTTCCTATGGAGTTATAAACGAATAAGTAGCCATTCTTTCTCCCATGAGGATCAACTTGGCTCACTAATTTTCATATTGATCCTAATAAAGGAATGCCCCCTCTATACTTCTGATATGTAAATTTCCGGAGCCAAGCTAAATCTGTCACCACAGGTGGCACCAAACTGGTTGCCCTCACCTCAGTGCATTCCTATATAGTTGCATGCAATTAAGTAATTGTGGTTGTCTTAAAGGAAAAACACATTGGCTCACGAATATGTATTTTGTTTTTCAAACATACCACATCCCCCTACAAGCTCCATATGTATTTAGCCTGAGACATGCCACGGTTTCACTGGTGCCCACTGTGCCACTATCCAGCCAATGCTTTCCTATGGAGTTATAAACGAATAAATAACCATCCTTTCTCCCATGAAGATCAACTTGGCTCACTAATTTTCATATTGATCCTAATAAATGAAGGTCCCCTCTATACTTTGGATATGTAAATTGCCTGAGCCAAGCTAAATTTGTCACAACAGGTGGCACCAAACTAGTTGCCCTCACCTCAATGCATCCCTATATAGTTGCATGCAAATAAGTAATTGTGGATCTCTTATAGGAAAAACACATATGCTCACAAATATGTATTTTGTTTTTCAAACATACCACATCCCCTACAAGCTCCATAAGAATTTAGCCTGAGCCATGCCATGGTTCCACTTGCGCCCACTGTGCCACGTTCCAGGAAAGTGCCTCAGAGCTGCTACTAAGGGCATCGGAGGACACGGGTTCTGGAGGCCCCACTTCGACCCCTGACCCTGCTTGCCGGTTAGGCCGCTCCCCACGCCGCTCAGCTGCGCCTGTGTGTGCTTGCCTCTGTGCCCACTGCTGCCGCTCCATAAGTGTGCCGCCCCCTCTTCCCTGCGTGTATTCTTCTGCATTGCGCTATATCCTTTGTGTTGACTTGTTGACTGTTTTGTGCCGCTTTAAATTACTTTCTGTTGCCCCTTTGTTAATAGTTTTTTGGTGCCCCTTCCCCCGTTACCCCTTTGCCTTCTCTTCCCGCCGTGCCTCCCTGCGGCCCCACGCCCTCGCTCACCCATTCGCCACCCGGCTCCCAGCTGCTCCTCCCTCCCACCTCCCCTTATATGGCGGCCACAGCATGGCCGTGGGCAGAGGGCACGCCGATGGCTTGCCGAAGGCGCGCCTAAGTTAAGCCCATCTGCGCCCGCCCGTGCCTGGCCCATGCCCAGCACCAGAACCCCTGGCCCCCGTGAACGCCACGATGACCGTCTACCCTACAACTCCAGCACCCTCCACGCAATCAACGCCGGACGACCACGCACCTGCTGCCTGGCTGCCCCAAAGCTCACCCAAGGACTAGGCCTGGGTGGTAAATTCCGTTCCGCTCCCGGAAATTGCGGAATTTGGATAATTTTGCGTTCAATGGAGAACGCAAAATTGCCCAAAATTCTACCTTCTGCGACTTTGCAAAATTTTTGCTTGTTTGCGTTCTCAAAATGCGTGTTCACAAGATATTTTCCCCAGAGCGAGCAAATTGCGATTGCGAACAGGAAAAAAGCATCGTGAACAAGTAATTCCGCGTGTTCGCAGAATTTCTGCGTGTTCGCAGAGATTTTTTTACCGTTTTGCAGAGATGTGCGTAACGCAATTCCGCAAATTCCGCCCACCCCTACCAAGGACCCTTTTCCTGCCGGAACTGCAGCTTCACCAGCATCCGGCCCGCTAACCCACCTAGCAAAGATCCCAACTACCTCAGATGCATCCTTCTCAACACCCGCTCCGCCCGCAAACACGCAGTTGAACTCTGGGACCTACTCGACTCCAACACCCCAGGCGTCGCCTTCCTGACGGAGACCTGGCTGAACCCCTCTTCGGCACCCTATCTCGCCATAGCCATCCCAGAAGGCTATAAGATCACCGCACCAAGGGAGTAGGAGGAGGAATCGCCATCGTCCACAGGAACACTCTCAAAGTCTCGACAAACACCGATGACACCCTCAGCACTGCCGAACACCTGCACTTCGAGATGCACACCGACCCCAACACCACCCTCAGAGGAACCCTCAAGGTAGTGGCAGAAGGGGCCCTTATTGCAATTTCCTCTGTGGATAACAAAATATGCAGGGACAAAAGAGACAATCTTTCTAAACAAGTGCTCAAGCTGGTTTGCATTCACAAGAGGACAGGCCTCCATGGGTCTGGCGTCAGCTGGAAGCTGGGCGATCACAGCTAGCTAACCTGGACATGGACACAGCGGAGTACGCTGCCCAGCCACAGAGACATTCCTTTTACGTGAGGGGGAACAGATGCGGATGGCTTATAGCTAACAAACTATGGGAGCAAACCCCGGAGGCCACTGTTCAAATGGTGGGGTACGAGACTGGCTCTGAACAGACTGATGTCTTGTACATAACACAGACGTTCCGTGATTCCTAAGCTGATCCCTACACAGCACAACTTCCTGAGGAGGGATCATTGGCATACCTCCAAGGGGCAACCCTAGCCAAATTGACCTCAAACCAGGCGCCCAGACTGGACAGCCCGATTCGTATAGATGATGTGATTTCTACTATTACCCGTCTCAAACCTCTTAAAACTCCAGGCCTAGACGTGTTTTCGGCCACATTTTACAAAACCTTTTGTAATATCATAGCGCCAATATTAACGAAACTATATAACGCAATTGCTGACTCCGCTGACGTTCCACCCATGATGCTCCTGGCTTCCATAGTTGTAATCCTGAAACCCGGCAGGGATAGAAAGCAATGTGCCTCCTACCGACCAATATCCTTCATAAACGTGGATCTGAAGCTCTTCACCGGGAACTTGGCGGCAAGTTTAGGCCCAATGCTGCCAGGACTGCTGGACCCCGACCAGGCGGGCTTTGTTGCAACTCGACAAAATTGCGATAACACGCAAAGACTGATTCATCTCATAGATAGGGCCCAAAATCAGGATTTGGAACGCACACTGCTATCTATCGATGCCATGGAGGCGTTCAATAGGGTACACTGGCAATACTTAGAAGCCACCATCAAACACTTTGGAATGGGGGACCGATTTAGAAAATGGATATTCAGCAACTATACCCGCCCATCAGCAGTAGTGTGGTGAAATGGACACATGTCATCCCCCTTTCCGATCACCAGAGGGATGAGGCAGAGGTGTCCACTCTCACCCCTCCTTTTCGCTCTTTACATGTAGCCCATGGCACAAAGGGTACAGGAGAATCCCCTGATTAGAGGGGTTTAGTATCTGAAGGAAACACGTTAGTTATAGATTCCTTACCTTAGAATTACCCCATGCGTCAGACTGAATCCGGAAAGTGTTTTTCGTCAGCAGTACCTCTGCGCGTCGGAAGATGGCGTCAGTCAGCTCCGTGTTCGTCGTTGTGGTCGCTGGGAGGACGTCGCGGCAGCTACGTAGATGCCGCCCTCGCGCGCTGATGTCAGTTATTTCTTTTTCCGCGCCAGCCAGCGCAGATCCAGGAAGAGCGGTACCTCAGTAACTTTTTGACTATCTTTTTCTTGACTTTTGTCGACGTCTTTTCGAGTCTTTGACTCCTTAAGGTGCATGAGGGATATCCGGTTTTAAGGCCTGTGGATCCTGCCTTTGCATGATGTCGGTGACGGATCCGCACCACGTGTGTCTTTTCTGCCTGGAGTGCGACCATGACCCCAAGTTGTGCTCCGACTGCCAGTTGTTGTCGCCAAAGGCTTTGTGGGGGCGGTCTCGAAAGCTGCTCGAACACCGGCAGTCAGTTCTGCGCCGATCAAGGTCCTGTTCCAGAGGTAGGCCGAGGGAACCATCGCAGAGCCATCGTCATTCCGGCGCGAAGTCATCCAAGACTTCGCACTCAGAGTCGGATAAGTCGAAGCATAAGAAGAAGTCGAAGAAGCATCGTCGATCTTCGACTTCTCCTCGTTGATCAGCCGATCTGAAGAGGCACGCGGATGGTGCCACTCCCACGGCTCCGCGCGTGGAGCCTGAAGGGTTTGTTGTGTTTGATTTAGATACTCCGTACATAGGTTTCCCGAATCATGCCCTTATATAGGCACAACTCTCATTTGCCCTTATTTAGGCATAGGATACCAGTCCTTATCTAGGCATTGCCAATGCAAACCAAATACAGGCATGGTCACCTACATCCGTCCATCCCACGTCACAACGAGTTCTTGGAAAACCAGACTCTTAAGCCTTTAGGACTTCCCCTGCTTAGAATATTGATTTCTCCAAGAACTCATTTATTATGCATGAACAACTATTCCTTAGGGGTTCATTCATGACGTTCCTCTGCCCAACTTTTACGTCAATGCTAGCATTCCTAAATACCTTCAAGGTATAAATATACCTGCACTTACCCTGGCAAACCATGGCTCGGCTACACAGCTGGATACGGCTTGTCACGGCAAGATCAGAAGGAATCTGAGTCCCTGCCTGACGCACTGACCAGATGCTGTCATCCTCCTCGCAGAGAATCCAGCTCCAGTGTTTCTGACTCCCTTCGCGGGGTTAGAGATCGAGACCCGGAAAGAGATTCCAACCTCTCTCATTCTAAGGTATGGAGCAGACTAGAACCTAGAGGGACTCTTGGCAATACTAACTATAGCTAAACTAGACTATAGAAAAACAGCACCTACTTCTTACCTCAAACTACACTTAGGTTAGGTACACTGGGGTAGAAATAGCTAGAAGCACCAGACGAGTATTCACATTTTAGCCTGTGTTATTTATGTATGTATTTATGAATATATGTCATAGCTAAAATCCATGCTATTGCAGTATTATTTTATCTTACTAATAACGCTGTACGTATTCTATTTCGCATTCTGTCTTACGATTGTAGCAGTTCATATCTCTTGCACGAGAAATAAGACTGTTCAATAAATCCTTTTTATTGAAACGCCCGTCTATCTATTTGTGTGTAACTCTGCAGAAAGGAAGCATGCACGATCGACTGAGAAAAACTGTTATCTATTGTTTGCACGATTCTGAGAACTGTTCCGATTCTAAGGGAAACAAAGTTGTCATGTTTATGCGGTTGTCAGAAATTAATCCCTTCTTGTTCATTCGAGAAGTTTCTAGTGAGTTAGCTGGCACACACAAGTAATTAAGTTTAATGTACTCAATAGAGGCATACTGACCTCAGTCCTATACCAAAACTATAGTGTATATTATTCCAATGCCCAGAGCCTATAAGGGAAATAGGAACTACACTACAAGTTGACTCCGAGCTTCCCTCCCTTTCCGGGACCCGGAGCGACCCCCACCCAGCTTCGTACGTTCTATGAGGCAATGCACGCCATCTTTGGGCAGACCGAAGGACTCACAGTCTACGGCCAAGTCCCTGGGCTTCTCCTTCCGTCCGGCGCAGTCTGCTTTTAGACCCTTTCGTGGCTACGGAAGGGGTGCCCCACTACGTCCTACCCAGGGCCACAGGCCGCAGCAAGGCGCCCAATCTTCGTGTGGCCGGGGACATGGGAACCAGCATTGTGGTTCAGGGGGCCAACGGGCGGGCCAGTCCACCAATCCCCCCTCTGCAGCAGCCTACAAACCCTCCTAGTCCGACCTTTCAGGCCCATCAAATGCCAGTGGGCGGCAGGATTCGCAATCATCTCCCCCACTGGCGCACCATCACTTCGGACAGGTGGGATTTGCAGATAATCTGAAGAGGGTACTCCCTCCCCTTCAAGACTATCCCTCCAGCCAAGCCACCTCATTACCACCGCACGTCAGAGGATCATCTGGCACTTCTCCATCAGGAAGTTACAGCTCTCTTGGCCAAGGGAGCCATGAAGCGCATTCCTTTCCCAGAAGTAGGACATGGTTGCTATTCCCACTACTTTCTGGTTCCCAAGAAGGACAAGGGCCTGCGTCCTATCTTGGACCTCAGGGATGTCAATCGCTTCCTCTAGAAGGAGAAGTTAAAAGTGTTGACGCTTGCTCAGGTTTTGTCTGCCCTCAACCTGAAGGGTTGCACTGAAGGCATTCCTTCACTCTGTCCGGGGAAGAGTAGTGCAGGTGTTCACGGAAAACATCACCGCCATATGGTATTGCAACAAACAGGGCGGGTGGGGTCATGGACCCTATGTCAGGAGGCTCTTCGTCTCTGGACATGGCTGGAACATCACAGCATTTCCTTGGTGGTTCAACACCTGGCAGGTTCTCTGAACGCCAGGGCAGACAAACTCAGCTGCAGGTGCATGATGGATCACGAATGGCGTCTTCACTCGGAGGTGTTGCAAAGTCTCTTTCAACCATGGGGAGAGCTTTGGTTAGATTTATTCTCCACCAAAGAGAATGCAGAATGTCAGCAATTCTACGCGTTGGAATTTCCAAGGCGGCACTCGCTCGGCGATGCTTTTTGTCACGAGTAGAGTTGGGGTCTGTTGTGCGCCTTTCCCCCTATACCACTTCTGCCCAGAGTGCTGAAAAAGATCAGGCGTGACCAGGCCCAAGTCATTCTTGTGGCTCCGGATTGGGCATGAAGAGTCTGGTGTCCCGAGCTGCTCAACATGGCCATCGATCCTCCGAGCCGACTGCCTTTTTGGGAGGATCTTCTGTCGCAGCAGCAGTCTCCACCTCCTTGTGTGGAGATTGAGCGGTGGCAGTTGACGTCTTTTGACCTGCCTCCCAATGTCTGTGAAGTAATCTTGGCAGCCAGGCGTCCCTCCACAAAGACGGTATACGCCTGCCGGTGGATCAAATTTGTGGCATGGTGCACAACAAAGGCTGTGGATCCCTTTTCTGCCCCTCTCTCTTAAGTCCTCTTGTTCCTTCTCTCTTTAGCCCAGCAGGGCTCTGCTCTGGGCACTATCAAGGGCTACCTTTCAGCCATCTCTGCTTTCCTCCGGCTGCCAGATCAGCCCTCTATTATCAAGTCCCCGGTAGTTAACCCTTTCTTGAAAGGCTTAACGCATCTCTTTCCTCCAATTCCTTTCGTTATGCCTCAGTGGGACTTTAATCTTGTACTGACTTACTTAATGGGCACTCCCTCTGAGTCGCTTCATAACTGTCCTTTACGTCTCTTGACTCTTAAGACTGCTTTCCTGGTAGCCACCACTTCTGCTAGAAGGGTGAGTGAGCTCCAGGCTCTTTCCTCAAAGCCACTTCTGCTAGAAGGGTGAGTGAGCTCCAGGTTCTTTCTTCAAAGCCTCCTTTCCTGTCTGTTCACCCAGAAAAGGTGGTTCTCCGGACCTGTCCATCCTTTCTTCCTCAGGTTGTCAATGCCTTCACATCGGGCAGACCATTACTTTGCTCGCATTCTTTCCGCCTTTGCATCTTCAATGGAAGGAGAACGGCTCCACCGTCTGGACCCAAAAAGTGAGCTTTCTTTCTTTCTGGATCGCACAAAACAGTTCCGGGTGGATGATCAACTTTTTGTTGGCTGCGTGGGTGCAAAGAAGGGTCGGGCCGTACACAAGCGCAATATTTCGAGATGGGTTGTGTTGTGTATTAAGGCTTGTTATTCTATAACTAAAAAAGACCCTCCAGTGGGGCTACGCGCTCACTCCACCAGGGCGACGGCAGCCACTACTGCCTTGGGAAGAGGAGTGCCTCTGAAAGACATCTGACAGGTGGCCACGTGGGCATCACTGCACACGTTCACCAAACACTACTGCCTGGACAGCCAAGTCTGGAGAGACAGCTTCTTTGGCTGTTCTGTTCCCCAGGATTTTATGGTGTGATCTTGGTTCGCAGACTCACCACCAGGGTTGGTATTGCTGGGGTATCTATTCTAAGGTAAGGAATCTATAACTAACGTGTTTCTTTCAGATGCGCAAGTTACTTACCTTCGGTAACGATATAGCTGTAAGGAACTTTAGTTAGTTATAGATGTCATACCGCTCCACCCATCCTCCACGTTCTGTGAACTGATTTCTAGGGTTAATTACATCCTTTCAGGGCCCTAGTTTTGTGCACCAATGGTCAGTGTCTTGCATGGCTCTGTGTTTCTGGCGCGGAAGTCATGTACAGAACTGATGTCAGTGCTTCAGGGCGGCGTCTAAGTAGCTGCTGCAACGTCATCCCGGCGACCACGAAGCCAACGACAAACGCGGAGCTGACCGACGCCACCTTCCGACGCACAGAGGTACTGCTGACAAAGAAACTGATGCCTGCGGGTAATTCTAAGGTAAGGAATCTATAACTAACTAATGTTTCTTACAGATATATTGTTACCGATGGTAAGTAACTTGTGCTTTGTGGAGAAAGGCACACAATTAGCTTATATGCAGATGATGTCATCGCAACTCTGGAAGACCCAGGTCTCAACACCAGCATTTCTTTTAGAGCTTGAGGCCTTCCCCCAAGCAGTGGGTTTTACGGTCAATATTAAAAAATCCCAAGTTCTTGGAGTTTCCCTCCACTTTTCTACTGTAGAGACCCTGCAACAGTCAAGCCCAATACAGTGAGCGGCAGACTCAATTCCTCATTTAGGGCTCAAGCTGACAACTTCCACCCAGGACACCACCGCCCTCAATTACAAACGCATACTCCTTCAAACCAGACAGGACTTACGCCGCTGGAGGCCGAGGATTCACAGAGAACTGACTTATAGATATCTGAGTTAAGGGGGCCTGGGAATACCAAATATTCACTGCTACTATCAAGCTACCCAAATTCAAGAGCTCCTCCAATGGTCCAACAACGAAAAAGCACTGGCTTTTCATGGATAGAGCCATAGCTGGCCAGACACTGTGGAAGATTCCTTTCCTCCAAGAGACCCAGCGACCATAAAGGATATACCACTCCCCTGTCATAAGTGTTACATTGAAGGCCTGGGACTCGACTGAAACTAGTTGTGGGCTTACTTCCTTCCCATCGCCCCTGACACAGATTGTTAACAACCCGGATTTCACTCCAGGTCTCGACACATTAACCTTCCACCTTTGAGACCAAGAGGGTTGTAGATCAATTGGCCACTTCTTTGATGAGGATGGCCATATGTCTTTGGAGAGCTTCTGCACCGACATGGCCAAGCCTATTGAGGAGTGACTTTGTGGGAGTGTCTGCCTGGAGGGCCAGGAGGCTGTCTGAGCGCCTCACTGTGTGGTGTCACAGCCAGAGAAGAGAAGCCAAGGGAGTGACTCATGAGCCTTGGAAGCTGGGTGGCGGCTAGCCTATACTGAGGAGAAAAGTGGGGACGCCTAGTAAGGAGGAACATCGTGAAAATCTCTGACGAAAGCAGAGGATTGGAGGAGAAACAGTAGATAGCCGGTAGAATTACTGGACCTGTGGAGAGGACAGTCATGGGAAAGCCACGGGGCAAGCAGGGGGGGTGCACCCCCGGAACAAGAGGAGTAGGCAGTGGATCACCGGAAGACGGAGGCGTTGGAGTCGCACCCTAAGGGGATGATAAGCTTGCTCCAAAACCATCATTTACCGTCCCGGCTCCCCCCGAGTCGTCCATCCGGGTCCTATACCTGAACACCCGCTCGATGGTCAAGCACCAAACCGACATCCTGCATCTTCTTATGTCTGAAAGCCCCGACGTCTTATTGTTATCTGAGACTTGGCTTACAGACGACTCTCCCAGACATCCTGGCTGCGTTACCCCCTGATTACTTTTTAATCAACAACAACCGACCAGGGGGCCGCACCGGGGGAGGGGTGGCAGCGGTAATACGCAAGGATCTTAAGATTATTGCCTCTGCGGCCATGACTCTACCGGATGTAGACACCCTGGTTCTTAGCCTGGGGACCGAGGTAGGCGCAGTTACTGTTGTGCTACTATACCGTCCTCCCCATTCCATGCCGTCCTTTCCCTCATCCTTCACCGATCAGCTAACCAGTATTGCTACCTGCTCGTCCCGTATCATCATCATTGGGGACTTTAATTACTGGTTTCAACACGTGGACGCCGGCCCACATGCTTCCGAACTGTTCGAGGGTCTCTCAAACCTGAACTTCAACCAACTAGTCAGGTCTGCCACCCACAAGGGTGGCCACATCCTCGACCATGTTTGGACCCACGGAGTCACGTCCTCTTGCCCACTAATAACACCTTGTGTGTGGTCGGACCATTGCCTGATCGATACCACCTTCTCAGCGGTCGGCCAGATTAAGGTCCCCCCACGGGAGAATGGCAGGGCCCGCAAGTGGAAGGCTGTCGATCCCTCCAAACTACTGGTTCACCTGTCCCAAACCTATCCTCTGCCACCTAATGACACTGGTATCGACGAGCTCCACGGCCTCGTGGCAGACTGGCTTACTACAGCCAGTGACATCTTTGCTCCCCTCACTGAGTTCCCCCAATCCCGGCACAGTAACTCCCACAAATGGTTTACCCCCCACCTAAAAGCCCTCCATCTGGAACTTCGCCAGCTTGAGCGCAAGTGGAGGAGAGACTACAGCCCTGTGAGCAGAGACGCTTACGTGGCTGCCCGCAATGGGTATAAACTTGCTATTCTGGCTGCCAAAAAAACCTATGCCTCTGGTAAAATTTCATCTGCTCCTGGCCAGTCTAAGGAAATCTTTAAAATCCTTAATGAATTCACCTCCGACCCCAGGACGCTTCCCACTCAGGCCCCTACACAGGAAGCATGTAATGCCCTCAGCACTTTTTTTGTTGAAAAAATCGCACTGATTAAGGACACCATCCCTGTTATGGCTCCTGGCGCTGGATCTGTTCCCCCTCCCCACAACACTTCTTCTTTTACACAATTCCCTCTCTTAGACCCCACCTCTTTGGCCACTCTTGCCACCCGCATCAAGTCGGGATCCCCGGATGACTGCTGCCCTCCCTCTATTCTGAGGGACATCTGTCATACTCTACCTGACTGTATCCTCCCCCTGCTAAATTCTTCCCTTTCTTCCGGGACGGTGCCGGGCTCCTTCAAGGAGGCCGTGTTGGTGCCTCTTTTGAAGAAGCCGGGGGCTGACCCCGCCGCTCCGGCAAACTACCGCCCCATCTCCCTTCTACCTTTCTTTTCAAAAATCCTGGAAGCCCACGTCACCACCTGTCTCTCACAGTTTATCGAGAGCTCCAACTTCCTCGAGGTCAACCAAGCTGGCTTCAGACCCGGCCACTCTACGGAGACAGTGATCTTGGCCGTGCTGGATGCCCTGAGGGACGGTGTTGACAGGGGCACCCCCCAGGCCCTGGTATTGTTAGATCTGTCAGCCGCTTTCGACACGGTGGATCACAACATCCTTCTCCGCCGTGTCGAGCAGGCTGGCATCCAGGGCCTGGCTCTGGCCTGGGTCAGATCCTTCCTGATGGGCAGGTCTCAGACCCTAAGCCTGGGTGCTTTCAGGGCTCCTAGAGAGCATTTGCTCTGTGGGGTCCCCCAGGGTTCTTCTCTGTCTCCTCTTCTTTTCAATCTTTATCTTCGCCCCATTCTTCTCTCTCTAAGGCTGTGGGACGTCACCGTGTTTAATTACGCGGACGACCTGCAGCTTATCTTCCCTCTTAATTCCCCCTCTGCTATTCCCAACTTTCAGTCAGCTATGTCCCATATTCTCCAGTGGATGGGCCATAACCAGCTAAAGTTGAACCCCGGTAAGACGGAGCTCCTCCTTCCTGGTAGGAGCTCCACTTTCTGGGGGCCCCAATTCTGTCCGGTGGAATTGGGCCCTTCTCCCACCCCTGTGGCTTCGGTGAAGAGCCTGGGGGTCACTATCGACTCCGCTCTATCCCTAGGGCCGCAGGTGGCGACCGTGGTCTCGTCCTGCATCTACCAACTGCGCAGGATCAGGAAAGTGGCATATCTTTTGACACCCGATGCCCTCCTGCAGGTCATCATGGCCCTCGTCCTCTCCCGCCTGGATTTTTCCAACTCGATCTACCATGGTCTGCCTAAAACATCGGTGGGCAGACTACAGGTGGTCCAAAATCAGGCGGCGAGACTGGCCTTAGGGATCCCCAAGTGGCAATCTGCCAAGCCCCTTCTCGTCAAACTCCACTGGCTCCCTGTTGCTTCTAGGGCAGCCTTCAAGATCGGCTGCCTCACTTTCAAATCTTTGGCTGGTCTCTGCCCCACCTTTGTAAAATCTCTCATCCGACCCTATTGCCCGTCCCGCAATTTGAGATCTTCCCATCTTCACTTCCTGACTGTTCCCTCTTATAAGCTCTGCAGATCCGGGGCCGGAGATTTGCATACCTGGCCCCCAAGCTTTGGAACTCTTTCCCCCTCTCCCTTAAAGTTTCTAACTCTTTGACACTTTTTCGTAAATCTTTAAAAACTTGGCTTTTTCCCCAATCTGGTTAATTTCTCTGCCTCCTCTACTTCCAACCAGCGCCAGGAAACCCATGGTGTCAGTGCGCTTTATAAGCATCCCTTACGATACGATACGATACGATGCAGCAGCAAGTGGAGGTAATACTTAAGGCCATCACGGAAACTAGGGATGCCCTCCAGCAGGATATAGCACAGGTGTCTGTGGGGTTGGGCCTTCTCCGGGCAGACCACGCAAAACTGGCAGACCGAGTAAAACAAACCAAACCCACTTTGGGAGTCCTAGATCCTGCACACAAGGCTCTTGAGACACAGATGGGAGAAGTGCATCGGCGTTTTCAAAATTTGGAGAAGAGAGCGGAGGATACTGAGGGGCGGAACAGAAGGAACAATGTGCGGGTGGTAGGGCTGCCTGAAGGAGTGGAAGGAGCCAGTATGGTGGACTATTTGGAGGCCTGGTTTAGGATGGAGGTTGCCCCAGAGGGATTGTCCCCTTTCTTTACCCTGGAGAGGGCGCATAGGGTGCTGGCATGCCCGTTGACTCCCGGGAGGCCTCCCAGGCCTGTGGTGATACGCTTGCTCCGCTACAAGACAGAGACATTCTTCTGAATAGGGCATGCACTGTGGGCCCCTTTAGGGTGAATAATGGAAGTGTGACGCTGTTTCCTGACTACACCTTCGAAGTGCAACGACAGCGGGCCTCCTTCTTGGAAGTAAAGAAAGTGCTCCGTACAGAAGAATTACAATACTCACTGATGTTTCCGGCGTGGCTGAGAGTGGCCATGGATGGCAAAACCTTCTTTTTTAACACTCCTGAGGAAGCATGGGACTGGCTGGAATCCTACTGGGTGGGACAGGGAGAAGCTGGTCGTGGCCCAGAGGCTGCCGAGGGGGTGCCACGTCCTCCCCGGCCATGGTGCTCCGGAAGACGGAGGCTCAGATCCCAGAGGCTAACGATATCTCAGACGGAAAAAGAACGATCAGCAGCGCTTATGGCAGTGATGGAGATATTGCAAGAGCAGTGACCGGAATTGAGGGGAGCGACTGACTCTGAGAAGGGGTCAGCTGGGATGGCGTCTGAAGAATCGGACTCGGCGAGCATCACTATGCCTCATGTCACACCAGGGACTGCTGATGAGATTGCCGATGCATAGTACAGTAAGACTTTCTCCAGGACTGGAGGGTGCTTTGGTTTCTTGACACTCCCCCTTCTTTTTCTTATCACACTGTGGGGTATGGTGAGATGGTGACGGGGGTATAGGCGGGGGCTTTGGGGGGGGGAGTATTTGGAGTAGGGCTCCCTTAACTTTGGGAACTACAGCGGGAGCTGTGACATGTGTGGGGTAAGGTGTGTGATGGTTGGATTACTCTGATTTGGTGTCACCTGGCTCTTGGACACCTCCCTCCTTCTATTGTATTTGGCGCTCCCTGGTAGCTACCGGGGAAGCAATTTAGTTGAGAGTTTGGATGGGTGCTGATTTGTTAGGATCTGTTCTGGGGTGGGGTTGTTGGGTACTGTTGAGTAGATTGTTTGGAGATGCAGGGGATGCCGGTGTGTCCTTGGAGAAGGTACGGAGGTTCCAGGGGGTAAAGGATCAACATGGGGACAATACTTGATTTTAAATGTCTAACGTGGAATGTAAGAGGGATGCATACAATGAGAAAGCGCCAAAGGGAACATGCTTATTTGGTGCGGAGGGGGGTGCATATTGCATTCCTGCAGAAAACCCACATTAATCGAGCAGAGGGCTCTGCACTGCAGCGAAGATGGCGGGGGCAGGTCTATTGCACAACGTATTCAGCTTTGCTAGGGGAACACTGATATGGGTTAGGGCGGGTGTACCCTTCCAGATGACCCGCCAATTTGCTGACCCAGAAGGGAGGTTTGTGGTGGTGGGGGGCGGCTGAACAGTGTGGACGTAACGTTATGCAGCAGCTACGCCCCTAATGTTGACCAGATGGTCTTTTTTGACCATCTGTCAGGAAAACTGGCACCTTACCTGACAGGCCCAGTGATATTGGGAGGGGCCTTTAACTCAATAACTGACGTTACTATGGCTAGGTCACATACGCCATTGCCGGAGGCCCCAGTACACAGGATATCTAAAGCCAGAAGGGACTGGCAGGAAAGGTGGTGGCTTGTAGACACATGGCGAATGCAACATCTAGAAGATCGTGACTACTCCTTCTCCACTGCATTGCATGAACTGCATGTGCATTTGGATGCCATATTGTGCTCGCCAGACGTACATGCAAAAGTACTTAATATTGAGTATTTGGCAAGAGCAATATCGCATCATAATCTGTTATTGCTAACAATTAGTTGGGATCAGGAGAGACCTGCCAAACCGATGTGGCGCCTACGACCGGAAATGCAGGAGGACGTGGCCTTCCGTAAGGATATAGAAACATGCATTGAGCAATACTTTGCTGACAATGAGGGGACGGCATCTAATATAGCGACGGAGTGGGATACCTTTAAGGTGGTGATGAGAGGGACGTGCATTGCCAAACTGGCGGGTGTACGGAAGACATGACTGTGCGAAGTAGAGGCGGCAGAAACCCGGCTGCGCGGGGCGGATAGGGTGTGGCCTGAGCACCCAGAGGTGCAGGAAGAACTGTCTGGGGCAGGGAGGAAGTGGCGACCCAGATGGAGAGATTCCGTTGTTATGATCACAGGTCTTACCTGGCACGGGCGCACGTTGATCGGGACAAGGCAAGCAAGCTGCTGGCTTGGTTAGCCAACCTGGCGCCCCGGGGCACACCTATCTTGGCGTTGAACTCTTTGTTGAGAAATCCGGTCTACACTCAGAGAGGGTTTAACGGTTTGTTTTTAGCGTATTATGATGGCTTATATAGGAGTCGGTCGAGGGGCACAGACGTAGCCGTGGTAGAATTCTTGGCCGATATATTACTGCCCCGACTGGAGAATGAGCAAGCAGACTTATTGGGGCAGGACATCAAGCTGGGGGAAATACGAGGTGCCATTAAACACATGGAGCTCAACAAAACACCGGGCACAGATGGCCTAACCGTTGCGTTTTACTCAACCTATATTGATTTACTCGCTCCAAAATTGCTGGCGTTTTATAAAGAGGCGCGGGAAGAGGGGAGGCTCGCAACTTCCATGAGAGAGGTGTTGTAAATATGTTTTATCCTATTTATGGGTTGGTCTTTCCTTTGTGTCTTTTAATTAGAACTCTGGCTATGTATTACCTACTGATGTTCTGTAGGGCATTCTGTGAGAGACAGTTGGAGCTTGGCCAGATGGTGGCTTGTTCACTCGTTTTCTGTGCTGTGAATAAACTCCAGTGCTTACTTTGAAGTTCCTACGTTTCAAGCTGTTTCCTTTACAACAAGAGGCTATCGTTATCCCGCTTCCGAAACAGGGAAGGGACCCATTAGACAGGTCGGCGTATCGCCCGTTATCTATGCTGACGTCCGACTATAAGATTTCAAGCAGGATTTTGGCGACCCGGCTCCTACCTCACATGGTACAACTGGTTCATCGGGATCGGGTGGGTTTTATCCCGACCCGGAACACGGACATTAATATACGACGCCTCCTCCGCATATTGAATGCCGATCACGGGGATACCCCCAATGCTGCGGCACTATCGGTGGACATAGAGAAGGCATTTGATACCCTGGAGTGGCCTTATCTGTACCGAGTTATGCATGCATTCGGCCTTGGGTAGGTATTTGTGGGATGGACGGGGTTACTATACAGGGCTGCGACGGCAAGGGTGCGGACGGGGATGGTGATATCCTCCCCCTGTTCAATAGGTCGGGGAACACGACAGGGCTCTCCACTGTCACCACTGCTGTTTGCGTTAGCCATTGGCTGTGCATGCTAGGATGGGGCGGCACTACCAGGGCCTGGCCTTGCGGGGCGATGAGCAGTATATATCCCTATACGCCGATGATCTACTTATCTTCCTGACCAATACAGGAGAGGCGCTTGAAGGGGTAACAAGCCTGTTGCAGGAGTTCAGAGGGATTTCGGGGATGGGGGTTAACTAGGGGAAGACGTGTCTCTTCCCGGTGACTCCAGCAGCGTCAGGCCCTACTCAGGTAGCAGGAATTAGGTGGGAACCGAACTGCTTACCCTATCTTGGGACCAAAATATATCATGCACCTGCTGATTTGCTGGAAGGGAATGTGGGAAGGGGCATACGTGGACTGGCTATGCCTGACTATGTCTGACTATGCCTGGCTTTTTGGAGTGCTCTTCCACTTTCGGTGGCTGGCAGGGTGGCACTCCTGAAGATGGTGCTACTACCCCACCTGTTATATTATTTTAGGACATTGCCACTGTGGATACCGTGGGCAATCTTCAGGCAGCTTAGAACAATGGTTAGCGGCTTCCTATGGGGACATGGCAGAAGGCGGGTGGCTTTGCCTACAATGATGAGACGGATGGGGGCCTAGGGGTGCCAGACTTTGAACTTTGTTACTTGGCGGCTCAGCTACAGTGGCTCACTCAGGTGGTGGCTCGAGAGTTTCGGGGCCCAGACGGTCGAGAGGGTCGGTGGCTTCCGCGTCACGTGATCTAATTTACAATATTACAGCAACGCCTGCACCTTGGGTCACTGACCGCTGAGGCGCGGATGCTGAGACAGTGTTGGTACCGGTTCCAGCGCAGAGCTGGCATTGGCCGCCCATATGCCCCGGAGATTCCCTTGGGCATGTGTACTGCCCTCCGTCATGGGGCGGATTGGTCGGCACTTGCAGATTGGGAGACGATGGGTGCCCAGGTAATAGGTGACTTGTACGAAGAAGGGGTATTACTACCTTTTCAAGCGCTGCAGGACAGGTATGATCTGCCGCAAGGGGATTATTTGCTGCATGCAGCCCTGATCTCGGCAATACAATGCCACTGGAAGGAGGGGCATTCAGAACCACGGACCTCTATGGAATGCCAATATGTTGTCATGGCGGCGGGGACGTTTAAGGCGGTTACTTGGCTCTACTGGCGACTGGTCACAGAAGGCCTGCAGCCGCTGCAAGGATTACAGAGAAAATGGGAGGTGGATCTTGGGAAGGAAATACCGGAAACAACTTGGGCGCAATTGGTTCGGAGGGCCTGGAAGGGTACTAGGAATGCCAGATTTTAATTAATACAATTCTTTATATTGCATAGGGCTTCTTTGACTCCGGCCAAGATTAATCGCTATTTTCAGATAGATACTGCCCCGTGCCCACGCTGGAGCTTAGGAAGGGCGGAGCTACATCATATGCTGTGGAGTTGCGGACAGTTAGGAACGTACTGGAAGGAGGTAGTCGAACAGCTTTGTGGAGTTACAGAGCGCTGCATAGAAATTTACATGGGCACCTGTATATTGAATTAATTTCCGCATTCTCCCAAAACGAAAATCACGAGCAAGTTTCTGGACATAGGCCTACTGCTAGCTAAGAGAGAAATCACGGCCCAATGGAAGTCACAGTGAGGGCCTAACATAGGGAAGTGGAAATCGGAACTACTTAAATGGGCTAGGAGTGAGAGCCCAGTTAGATTGCAACAGGCTATACGTTCTAATAATGAAAAGGCGATGGACGTTGCAAGGGCGTGGGAAGCGCTAGTAATAGCATTACAGATGCCAGAGACTGATTCGGAGTGGGACCCTGCTGGGGAGGCCCCAAGGGGTTCCCCTTGATTGCTCACAGAGCAGGGATGGAGCTATAGGCCTAGCCATGTGGTGAATGACTGGAGTATTCTGAGATGCACCAGGAATAGTGGGTATTTTCCCCCAAACATCCAGAAACAAGACATAAGGGAACTGCTAATACTACTGTAATAGGCGATTAGGGACCTGGACACACCGGCTGCAGAGGGAGGGGGAGGGAGTTTGATTCCGATGGCTTATTGTTATTTATATGACTTGCACTGTCAAACGTAGGCAATAAGTGGCTGCCAATTTGTTCCTAATAACATATGCATGAGTACATCGAGATGCCTGCCGTCCAGTGACCAATATTATATTAAAACGGTAAAGAAATAAGGGTCCATTGAGGAAGAATGTGGGGATGTTAGGAATGCTTTTACGATGTATGGTACAGATGCTAACCACTGATGTATGCTTGCCATGCGTTGTTTGTAAAATATTAAAAAACAGATTAAAAAAATAATAAAACAAGGCAGTATTCAGATTCATATATTGCAAACAGATCACAGTGGTCCCGATTCATAAAGGTAAACTTACACCTTTGTGTAGTTTACTCTTCTTTGATATTAACAAAATTGCAATTTAATAGACTCCGCATTCTGGACAGAGAACTTAGCAGCTACAAAGATAGGACTGTCCTATCTTTTTATGTGCTGAGTTCTCTGCCCAGATTGTGGAGCGTCAGCAGTCGTAATGTTCTTACCAACTTCTTGCTTGTGAATACCAAAAAAGAGTAAACTTACACAACCATGTAAGTTTACCTTTGTGAATCAGGCCCTCAGTGTGTAAGTTAGTTGTACAGTGTTGCAACTGAATTGTATTATATTGTTTAATTATATTTATATCCTTTTCATCCAGGAAACACCATTTTACCTCTATTTGTCTTGATATTCCGTTATTATTGCAGATACAATCTCTGTGTTATCCTCTACCTCATGTCAACCTTCATACCACCTTTTTTAAGCTATGCATTTACTGCTCAACCAAGCTATCTGGAGAGTCAAGGATGCTTGGCAGTCTCGAACTTACATCACAAACTAAGTACCCAGTATCTTAGTTAGTGCAGATCACCATCAATGTCAAAATTGATATTGCCAGGTTGTCCCTATGACTGCAAATATCTGTAAATAAGTTTGACAGGGGGAGTTCAGACAGGTTCTGAAGCTGTTAGCAAACTCAATTTTAAAAAATGGCAAAACTATTTTTCCATTGTAGAAGTCCCAAATATAGGAATTCATCCAACAAATCTTGTGATTTCCTTCCTTAATAGTTGTTAGACCTGGCATCATCGGCGTGGGTCTGATGGCACAAATTACCAGTTCAGGATATTTCTAAAACACCATACTCACCTGGGTCCATATACATACACACTTTGAACCGGTGATCTATTTTCCTGTTAGACCTGGCATCATTGGCGTGGGTCTCCCTTCCTCTCTACTCTCCCTGTCTTTTGTATTGGCTGGATTTAGATGTTCTGGGCGCTGTGCCACTGCTACTCACTGCCACAGCACGAATGCTCCCTGTATATAAATGACTGTATGAATAAGGATAACCATAATGATTACATCTGTGTAGCCTGTGTCAATAGTGAGTTACCCTCCATTTAACTGTCGCTACTGCGTAACGATCCATTCTCATAGGCCAGGATGGGCCGAATAAGGATTACTTACTATCATCCTATCTGGCCCTAGGAACCTGATAGGAACCTCGAGTTTGATATGTTTATGCTCGGGACATTGAGGGGCACCTTTTAGTAAGGACTGTTTATATATTACATGTTTTGAAATACCTTTCCTGAAAATGCGTAGTTTCTTGCCTAAGCTTTGCTGTAGGCTGTTGCGAGTATGTGTATTGGCCATCTGGTTATGGAGCAGCAGGGCCAGCTGGGTCAGACCTGGCTGGAGATGTGATGTGAGAGGGCACTTGTATAGCGCGCTACCACTCCAGGGAGTATCTTGGCGCTTAGATTCCTGAGTGACAGTAGACAGTAAGGCATTGTGGTAAGACTACCTGTCTACATGGAGGATCATAGGAACCCCATGCATTCGGAGTTTGGCAGGGAATAAATCCATGTTTTTAATGATTTACTAAATTTTTGCTCAGTTGCAGATTGACGCAGGAATGGAGGTAACTTATTCCATGCCTTCGCTCCAATGACTGCAATGGATTTTCCTCCTCTAGTCGTCATTATGAACCTGGGGACACAGAGCAAGTTAGCTGTGGAGGACCTGAGTGCTCGTGACGGATGATATTGTCTGAAGTACCTAGAGAGTGGAGAGAGAGATCGGTATTCAGAGCATGGGGAGGGGTGACTCTTTGATCCGAGCAGGGCTGTGCCTGGCAAGGTGAGTGATGGCTCCACCTCCCACTGGGTGTCTGATAGCAGACCCCCTCATTCTGAAAGGGCAGGATGTCGCCTTGCAAATCAAGTGCTCCCCGACCCCACCTAACTAGTTCTGACTGGAGTCAGTGATTTGCGACTTTAGAGAACAAAGACTTTTTAGGTATAAAATGCTGTGCTGGAACTTTGTCCAAGTGTGTTCCTCCTGGATGTCAAGACGAAACTCTGTCCGAGCGGACAGAGGAAAGGACTTTGAAACTTTCACCAAACTTGCCGGGGAAACTACCCGAGGGCCTAAATCGAGAGTGCCTCCTGCAGAAGTCTCAGGGACATTATACTTCACCCCGTCAGCCATCGGAATTCCTGTGCGAGGAATCCAACTTGCAGGTGAGGCCTCCGTCGACTAATCCGGAGCCTCTAGTTCTACTGTGAGGACTAGGAACTGGGCACCTTCGAATTTTTTGCTTAACCCGAGCGGGCCGCTGCAGCTAAGAGAGAGCTGCCGCCGTGAGCGCCCACCTAAGTTAGCACCTTCAACTCTTCCGCTGGATCCGTGTGGGCCGCCGCCGCTGATAGAGAGCTGCCGCCGCTGAGAGCCCACCAAGATCTGCACCTTCGAGCCCTTCACTGAACCTGTGTGGACCACTGCAACTGAGAGAGAGTTGTAGCCGCTGAGCGTCCACCGTTTTGCCAGCCGGGCCGAGACCATCCTTTGTCCCGTGGGCCGCTGCAGCCAAGAGAGCTGTAGCCGCTGAGTGCCCGCACCCTTTGCTACATGGCATCATCGTGATTTGTTCTGTGGGCCGCTGGAGCCAAGAAGAGAGCTGTAGCCGCTGAGTGCCCACACACTTTGCTACTTTGCATCATCGTGGTTTGTTCCCTGGGCCGCTGCAGCCAAGAGAGATCTGTAGCCGCTGAGTGCCCGCACCCTTTGCTACTTTGCATCATCGTGATTTGTCCCGTGGGCCGCCGCAGCTGAGAGAGAGCCGCTGCCGCTGTGTGCCCGCACCTTGTCCTCCCTTTTTGAGGATTGTCGCTATCGTCCTGTGGGCCACCGCAGCTACGAGAGAGCTGCTGCCGCTGTGAGCCCACCACGGAGCTGCACAACGAGAATCAGTTCCACCACCAGCCCGGGCCGCCTCAGCCGCGTGGTGCTGCCGCTGAGCGCCCGCCTGTTCCAAAGTGCCCGAATCATTGTGGGTGCAGGCTGCGGGCCTCGGCATCCAAGACTTGGGGTCACTGGGAGTCCGCCGGTCACCATCTCCGCTTCTTCTAGAAGTGGCGTGCTGTGTCCTCATTCAACGACAGGTATCTGGTGCGCAACGGGTCGAGTAGGCCCCGGCCCTGAACTCAGCCAGTGTCACGCTTTGGTGAATACGTTATTGCTTTTTGAGTCCCTACAGGTTGACGTGAATTGTAGTTGTTGAAATGCTTTGAGAGTTTTGAGTTAAACTGTTAGATAAAGATATTATTTTTCTATACCTACCTGAGTTGTGTCCTTTTGTGGTGTCTTTGATGCCTTATTGTACGTGGTCATAAATGCTTTACACACTGCCTCGGAGATAGGCCTAACTGCTCGTGCTACGTTACCACAGTGTTGTGCGGGGTTGTCAAAGAGGGTAGCCTACTTGCCCTGACTTAGGAAGAAGGGTCCCTATTTGGACAGTGGCGCCTGCTATTGCCAACTAGAGACCACCATTTCTAACAATAGTGGAGATAAGGTCTGTTTACATTTGGTCTTAAATTTAATGATTGGATTTACTAGGCAGGGACTGGCATTAAATAGTTCCTAAAAATGCATCCGCAATGAAAAGACACTGAAGTAAAATATTAAACGTGGTCACCTGATATTTAAACTTTGACATATAATTCTTCATTTTACAGGGGATGAGAATGTTTCATGATACTAAATCAGCAAATGAGTTGCTTGAAGTGAAAATGCACAAAATGAATGGAGGTATATGTACACCAAAGATACTCTGCATGGAAAAAATAGATTTGGAGAAAACACTTGCAAAGTATGAAGACAATATGAACTCTGATGACAATTATGTCGGTAGCAGCAATCATTTAGAGCTATTTGTTTTTACTTCTTATAATATTTTGGATATGGATTTTTTTATGTTTAAATGTTTAAAATATCATCACTTTGTATATAGAAACAACACTTCTGGAGTAGCAAACTGATTGTAAAGTAACTATTTTTCATATCTTCATTCGGTACCCTAAAACCCCACATAAAGCACTTGAATACAAAAGTGATTTGTTTTCTGGCATTTCTGTTTGTAAATTGTAAAATTATTCAGTTTACATGTATATTAACTAGTCCTATCAGTTCCACAGACAGCAGACACATCAAATTACAAATTACAAGTATTATTTTGCCCATTGGTCATTTGGACAGTATCTACAAATTTCTAATAATTCCTCCGAATGCAACATCAACAAGCATAACTAACATCAACAAGAACATACTTATAATCAATATCTATACAACCTGGGAAAGTAAATCCTTGGATTTGAAATACATTGTAATGAAGTTGCTGTGGTCCATCTTTTACTTTGAGGCAATGTAGAAGGCGAGTCTGACAAAGGGGCTGAGACTATTTGTACACAAATACCTGGCAGTATCTGTCTGAATACATATTGGACTGTGGGGCATATTAGCAAAAACCTCGTTAAAATTAGCGCCGTATTAGCAGCAGGAAACTGCAGCTAAAACGGCGATAATGGGCTTGCTAATATGCGTTATAGAATTCCAATAGAAGCCCAGGTTGGATGTACTGCACATCTAACCTGGGCTTCTATTGGAATTCTATAACGCATATTAGCAAGCCCATTATTGCCGTTTTAGCGGCAGTTTCCTGCAGCTAAAACTGCGATAATTTTAACGAGGTTCTTGCTAATATGCCCCTGTATTTTATTGGTGTTGTCTCTAAGACAGGGAAGGTGTTAGTCGAGAAGCAGTTGCTGCATCTTAATTGCGTGTGAGTCTGCAACAGAAGTATACCTTTCATACGCACTCTACACAAACTCTCATGGAGGGTATTCATTTCAGGGATCTAGCAAACCAGAGAGAAACATTTTCCAATCAACATCCTATTGCCTAGTACGAATCCAAGGCTTTTTTTTGTTTAGATATCTTTTTATTAAACAAAAACATTGACATTCGGCAAAGCAGCTTGCACTGACATGGTATTGATTCATATGGCGAGTACATTCAGACATCATAGATAGCTGGGACACATATCGAGCACCCAAATGGGCTTCAAGGAGACAGAGGTTCATCCTCCAAGGGGACCATAGGGGCCACACATATATCTCCCTGGTAGGCATTCCGCTTACACCATACAGAGGACCACTTCTTAGGACATCCCCTGCCACGTAGACCGTTTTCTCCCTGAACATACACCAATCTGAGTTCTTTTTCCAGGTGTCCAGAGGCGGTGATGTTCCCGCCCCCGCATTTGTGCTATATCACGTTTGGCTACCATTGCACCCAGAGTAGCACAGAGCCTCTCCATACCAGTTAAATCAGTGGGTTCCCAAACATTAAGGAGACACCTTTTAACCTCCGGGACTATGTCTTTGTGCAGTACTTCCCGCATGACCTCGTGTAACCCCCGCCAGTACTCCTGGATCTGTTCACACTCCCAAATTATGGCTAGGAAAGTGCCCACCTGACCACAGTGTCTTCTACAATCTCCCCCTCCCCCTCCTCATATGAACCAGCTACATCCTATGCAATATTTTAAGTTGGACCAGTTGTAGCCGAGCTGAAATCGCCACCTCTTGGGGAGAGGCCACCGCCTCTCGCCATTCCTCGTCGTCAAGCTCAAGGCCATCTCTTTCCCAACACTCACATAGTCGTTCAAGGGTGTTCGGGGTATTATTAATCAATTATTTATACGTTAACGAAATTCTCATCCCAGAGCAACTCCCTCTGCAAGCCTTCAATTTCCCTAAAGTATCTTACAGGGACGAGATCGGGGTAATTTTGCAGGGCATATAGAAAACGGGGCAGGGACATCATTTTGAATAGAGCTGCTCTGCCCAGCAATGAGAGTGGGAGTGCCTTCCAACCAGCGATATCTCGCCTCAGCAAGGGTGGGAGCAGGTTTCTCTCATAACGGAGCTTAGAGTCTGCGATGACAAAGATCCCAAGGTAGCGAAAGCCATACCTCACTGTTTGCATTGGGCAGTCCCTGGGTAGAGCAGGAGAATCGCATCCTAGGATATATATGAGAGACTTGCTCCAATCAATCAAATCGCCAGAGTATTTACCAAAGGTCGTGTAAATGTCTAGTACACAACTTAGAGACATTTTGAGGGAGGCTAGGTAGAGGGGTATATCATCTGCATAGTGCGAAATGCGGTCCTCCCAATCTGCCGACCACCGTAGCCCCGTAGCACTGGTTCCCTACGGATCCAGGACGCCAGTGGAGAGGGCAAATAGCAGTGGCAACAGCAGACACCCCTGACGGGTACCACAAATCAGTTTGAATGAGTCCAGTCATTTATTGTTGACCACTACCTGCGCCAATGGCTCCGAGTCGAGGAGTCTAACCCAAGCTGTGAAGACGGGCCCAAACCCCATTTTGGTGAGAACAGCCATAGAGGCATCTAAGGACACAATCATGGCTGCCTCTTTAATGGTGTCAACCCCCCCCAACACTCCATGCACCCTCTGCAGATTTAGGTCCATGTTTCGGTGGGGCATAAAGCCCGATTTATCAGGGTGCACCAGAGTACTTATCACCCAAGTCAAACGAGCGGCCAAGAGTTTAGCAAGGATGTTAGGTTCTGCATTAAACATGGGAGATGGGTCTGTAGGAGGCAAATGTATTTCTAGGTTTACCCTCTTTATGTATTACGACCAGTGTCGCAAGACGCTGGTCCTGCCGGAGTGACCTCACCCTCCTACTCTCTTCAAACATGGCTTGTAGATACAGTCCTATTTTATCTAGACGTAGTTTATAAAGTTTGATCAGCAGTCCATTGGGGCCTAGCCCCTTCCCCGACCGGAGGTTCCTGATTGCCCGGGCTATTTCATCATTGGTGATGTCGCTTTCTAGAAAAGCTTTCTAGAAAACTCTTATCCTCTTCAGAGAGGGCAGATATGCAGATATCTCGAAGGAGATCCATGGAGTCCTCCTCGAGGAAAGACAAGTTTCATTAATATATTGCGCTGCAATGCACGGCAAACTCACTAACAATTTTTAGGGGGTCTGTGATTGTTCCGCCTGCATCGTCCGTCAACTCTGGGACAAGCCTGTTGGCCCTTTCTTTCCCGTCCAGCCAGGCCAGTAGCTACCCGGCTTTGTCTGCCCATTCATACACTCTACCGTCTCTCTCCCTCCCCCAAGTTCTAGCCCTGTCAGTGGCTATACCTTTATATTCATCTCTCTTTAATTTCCAAAGGTGTCGTTTTTCCAGACTCATTTCCTCAACGAGACTCCCCTCCAGCCAGAGGATCTCATCCTCCAAAGTTTCAAGATCTTCTTGGTTTTCTTTTTTTTTTTTTTTTTTTTTTTTTAAAACCTTTATTGTGCATAACAAGCATACAGGTACGGGCCCACAACCACACAGGCCGGCCGCGAAAGCTATCAATAGCACAAACAGTACGGATAGGTCAACGCGGCAGTCCCCAGGAAAATATATACGACAATTGTCCAAGACGCTGCGAAAATAAAGTGGGACCACCAGTCAGAGGAGAAATGAGGTTAATTTTAAAACTTAATAATAAAGAAGGATCAGGTGCAGTCAATTCACCGAAAGCAACGGCAGGGAACCAGCGAGTCATCAACAACAGAAGGAGTAAAATAAAAAGCAACAACGGATAGTAACCATCAGGATAATAGCCCAATAACACATCACATATCGGCCACCGCCCGCCCCATGAACTCGGAACACCAAAATCACAAAAAACAGGATCAACCACGGAGAAAATAGGTGACAGTACCCCAAAGCACCTAACAACCCTAAGGAAGGAAAGAAAAGGAAAAGGAAAAAGACGAGAGAAAAAAGGCCCATAGTAACGGAAACTAAAACAAGACCCTACCCCCCACCCCCCACCCTGCACGTATGCGGAGGCTACGGCCTACCCCCCCCCAAGCTGCGTGCCTGTCGCCCAGTAACCAAACCCGAAATTCAGAACAGAGAGAAGAGAAGAAAAGAGGAAAAAAAACCCTAATCCACGGAAGGCCGGAGGAGGGCCATCAAGTTTCCCCAAATCACCATAATGTTACATTCCGGCCGCCCGCTCCCAGACCCCGCGACCAGTACAATACCCATCTTCGACAGCCCCGGCAGTCCATTAATGTCCCAGCGATGCAAGTGAGACAGTCCCGACAGAAGGGGGGAAGCAGTCTCAGCCCTGTCCCCTGCGATGCGAAGCAGCAACACAGTCCGGCCTCACGGTAGACATCCTGAAGGAGGCAGGCAAATCAAATAGTCCATCCAGAATAAAGGGACGATCAATCAGGTCCATCCGAGACATAGCAATGCAGGTATCCGCAGCACAAACGAGAATGGCGAGCATCAGTAATCTCCCGGGGTTGGCAGGTCCAGGCAATAGGAGTCGCATCAGGAGGAGAAATCGAGACACCCCAGGGACCTCGGGAGGAGAGACAAAACATGGCGCCCAGCGACGCTGCCCCAGCCGCATCCCACGTCCCGAAACTGCAGCCTGCTCCAAGGATAGTACAGCCGGTATCTTGGCCACAAGTGGGTTTCGCACCTTCAGGTCGTCAGTAATAGCCGGAGTGGAGGAACAACAGAGGGCAGAATCAACATGCGACACAATGTCCTGCCCCCGGCAGCGCCCATGTGCAAGCAATGGTGCCATAGGGGAGATCAAAGCCAGCCGGTCTCCCAGCACACGAGCAGCCGAGTGTAGAGCTTCTCCCAGAGTAGCCAGGGCGCACATCACGTCACTGAGCCGTACTGGTGCACCATGACGAAAGGATTCAGCAGTCCTCCGCACGCGGGGTAAACAAGGGCAGCCATGCCCGTCAAGGCATCCACCATTATCATCCGCAGTCAGCCGGGCACCACGTAGAACCGAGTAATGGCGCAGCAAGTCTTGAGGCTCGAAGGAGGCACACTGCATGGGCACAGAGTATGAGCTGTGGCGCGGGAGGACAGCCGCAGTGTCGGTAGCTGCCCCGGGTCCGCCCGAGTCAGGACGGGAGAACAGTCCGTAAGATGGCGCCCAGCCGACTCACAGGGAGACAAAGTATCAAGCGGAGTCGCGGCCAAGGGAAAAACACGATACAATGTGTTCCCCTAGCGGCAATATGCGAGCCCCAAGCATGAAAGAACGCCACAGGGAGCAGGACGAAGCTTGCGCCGCCGTGTACGGTCCATCAGCGGCGGTGATTGTTGCAGCGAGCGAGGCCGGTCCCAGTCGAGAACAAAGACCTGGTAGTAGCCGCGCAGTGCGAGGCAGGGACGGAGACGCTTCGAACGCTGCACCGCCGGGATTCGGCAACAAAGCACACCGATAGATCCGGGGTTCCTTCCCGCTTCCGCAAATACTTGGTAGCAGCAGGATAATCACAGGATTAAGCAGAAAAACGGGAGAAATGCAAAAGGGTCGGCGGAGCCGAGAGATCAGGCGGCCATCATGGTTGCTGGTTAGGCTCCTCCTCCTTGGTTTTCTTTCTTGACTCCTACAATAAGTGAGAGAGCCTCCCCTTGATTACAAATTTGAACGCTTCCCACAATATTTGGGGGGATTCGACCGGCCCCTGATTTTCCTTAAAGTAGTGGTCAATGGCTAGCAAGAGCTCTTTGCAAACCACAGGGTTGCGCAGGAACCAAGGGCTGATGGGCGCGACCGTTCCCACCCACATGTCTCCCAGGACCAACCGGGCCCATACCGGGGAGTGATCGGAGATACCCCATGCCAAGTGCCCTATCTCCTGCATGTGGGTATTTTGAAAAGCTCGAGTAAGGAGGTAGTACATTAAGGAAAAGCTATGATGCGCCCCGAGAAAAAGGTATGCTGAATGCTTTTAGGATGAAACGGCCTCCATACATCCGAGAGGCAGAGGGCCTCCAGGAAGCCAGCGACACGAGGGGCCTATGTTGCGGGGGGGGGGGTGACGATCCAGGGAGCCAGAGGCCACCACATGTAAATCTCCTCCCACCCATAAAAGAACTTCAGAAAGCGAGAGCAGTTGGGTACCCAGATCAGTGAACGCTTGGCTCTGTAACCCGGGTGGGACATACACCGACATTAAGGTTAGTGTGTTGCCCTACCACTAGCCAGTGATAGTGATGTACTCATCGGAGCACGTAGACTGCATGGAAAAGGGGAAGGAGTTTTTGATCATAATGCCCACTCCCCTGGACCCAGAAGTAAAACTGGAATGGGCTACTATCCTATACCCCCATCTGTATAGTGCTTTACAAGTGTCATCGACCAGGTGCAACTCCTGGAGGAAAACCACATCAGGGGAGTGGGGTTTGGGGTATTGTAGGACTGAAGTGTGTTTCACCTTGTCTCCAAACCCATTTAGGTTCCAGCTCAGTAGAGTAAAACTCTTATCCCAGTATGTGCCCATGACGATTTTTCAGTTGTAAGCCTACCTTCAATCGCCATTATAACCGTAGCTGCCGATTGAACTATAACAAGTGAACACCCTCCCAAACCCGTCCACCCCCTCCTTGCTCCCCTGCACTCTGGGCCTAAAACTACCCATGAAATCAACTTTGCAGAGTGCCTGTCGCCCAACTTAAGAACTACGAGTAGCTAAATGTGGGGAAAGGCGCTCCATCCCTCCGCCCCACCACCATTCTCCCAAACAAACAAGGTTTATTCCCCGAGTGGGGCAGTCACCAGTGTCTTTCAAAACAGGAAACGTGATACGACTCAACCAGTCAGAGTTCTCCATGACGTCCACCGCCACCAACTTTTCCTTCTCATCTCAGCACTGGGCAAAGGGCAAAACGGGCGTCAGAGCTCATAACGCCAGGGTATGTCTCATAGTCAGAGTTCCATATTGATCAAGTATCAGTGGGCATTGTATTCTGTTGCGTCTCTCCATCCCTCCAGCCAATCCGCCACTGCCTTCGGGAGATCGAAAAACCAGGCTTTTCCATCCGCCTCAATCCGTAGCCGAGCTGGGAAGAGCATTGCATACTTCAATCCTTTATCTCTAACATCAAGAAAGGATTGCCTTTGTTTTTGTACGGCTTGAGTAAAGTCCCGGAAGACAGAGATGACTGCATTTTCATATTTGAGTGGTGGCGCCACCCTAGCACTCTGTAAGATCATGTCCCAGTCACTAATGTTAAGCAGTCTAGCCAATATAGGACGGGGAGGGGCAACGGGTTTGGGATGCCCCCGGGGACTCTGTGGGTCCGCTCAACCACAAAGAATTGCAACAGGTCCTTAGGGCGTAGATGGTTGAGTATGAGATCCTCAACGAACAGATCTAGTGCCTGTCCCTCCACCTTCTCCGGCACCCCAATTATTCGTACATTATTTCATGTGGAGTGCCCCTCATAGTCGTCCAACTTGTCCTTGGCAAATTTTTTAAAGGCTGTCAGGTCTTGGATTTCGGATTGGAGTTGTGAGACGTCGTCGACAAGACTAGTTGAGGTCACCTCCAGTTGCTTGAGCTTATCACTAATTTTGGTGAGGTCAGCTCGAATGAGCGTCATCTCCACCATGATTGCGTCTGTCCGTTGCTCCATAGATGTTTTCACCCTGGCAATTACCGCCATGACGTCTTTTTGGGTAGGTTGGGGGATGTCCCCCTCTGACCCCCCGCAGGCCTATCCCGGGAGAGGTGCTCGGGAATGTCTGCCTTTGGGCAAGTATATAGGTCCAGCTTGTTCTGCTGCGTAGTCTTTGTGCCTCTCCCGCCTGACATCGTGCCCCACCAGGGTGAGTTTTCCTCTCCGTCTGCTGCTTTCTGGATCCTGCTGGCGTAGACCGTGACCCCCTTTGCTATTGAGTGTAGGCAGGGGCGAGGGCGCTGACTTCTGGACGGTAGGTGCTGGAGGGAAGAGTAGGCATCTCCCCGCCGCAGCACTTCATGCCAAATCACAGCAGGGACCACGCACCCGCGCCACCTCTATTTATTGTCCGATGGGTGTGTATCCAGCGCAGGTGTCCCGGAGGTGGGCCCCCCACTTCCACCCCAGAGTACACTTTGTGGGTTCTCACGCCTGCACTCCGGTCAATAGGATACACCTATATCCTTGGGACTCTGAGCTCTGGGCCATACCCTCACCAGGCAGGCCGCACCAATCTCAGGAGAAGTAGGGATATTGTGCCGCTCTGGGATGGCTGGAGCACCACTGTACTGGAGTTCACAATCCCGGGGGCACTCAAGATCCTCTGGCATCCGCCCGCCACCATGGTTCTGTGGGGGGGTGGAAAACGTCCCCGGCACCCCCTTCTAGGGCTGGCGGACTCACCGCAATGTGGGCTCCGGGGCCCCAACACTCCTCTTGGAATATCATGGCCGGGGGGGAGACCCCAAGCCGACATCTTCACTTCCTCTCAGGACCAGGCCCCAGGCTGCGATGTTTCGTGGTGCGCCGACCTCACGCTCATGCACACTCGTCGGCTCCATCCATCATTTCAGGTCCTGGCTTTCTGCTCCGGGGAGCCGCAACTTGCGGAGCGCACCACTCCTCCAGCATTCGCTCAGCAGACCCGATTTTAGGGTCGGCAGAGTCCGGGACACTTCTGGCAGCTTTACCCCTGCTAGGGGTACGGATTAAAGAAACTTATCGCTGGTTTCAGGGGGAGGGCTCTGGAGCTACTCTATTTTGCGCCATCACGCATCAGCGTGTAGCCACGACCCAGTCCAAGAACTTGAGCCTCACGGTATACAAACATCTTCAGCATGGAGCTTGAGCATTAGCACTGATTGTGAAGTTTCTTCTCAGGTTTCAAACACACAAGCTATCTTTCAATTTTTTTATCTGTTTTGAGCCTATGTCCTGCTACTTCTGGATAAAGGCTTCCCATTATTTCAGCCTTGCAGGTACCTTATTGACAGATGACAGGACATCTTAAATGCCACGGCGCACCTGATACTTAGTATTTTGAACATAACTGTATAAAAATGTGTTAAAGTGTGCATGAATCATGTATGATGCTCCATTTATTATGATCAATAAAAATATGTGTAAGTGGAGTTCATCTTGATGGAAGAAAGGATAGTTAATTATTAGTCTACAACTCCATAGGTATTGGCTCGAGGGAGGTACAGTAGGTAGAGGTGAAAACTTTGCTTGGCTAAGGCTTAATCCTTATGGATCGTATTGGGGCGTGGTGTGCTTGAAAAACAAAATATGTATTTGTAAGCAACGTGATTTTCCTATCAGGCAAATGCAATTACCTATTCAGACATAATACATTGAGGTGAGGGGACCCATTTGATGCCGCCTGTTGTGGAAATTTTGCTCGGCTCAGGGAACTGAGATATAGGTAGTGTAGAGAAGTGATCTCTTTATTAGGATTAGTATGAAAATGAGTGAGCCAAGTTGATGATCATGGGAGAAAGGATGGTTACTTATTCGTTTATAACTCCATGTGAACGCATTAGCTTGAAAGTGGTACAGTGGGCACAAGTGGAACCATGGCATGGCTCAGGCTAAATCCTTATGGAGCTTGTAGGGGGATGTGATAGGTTTGAAAAACAAAATACATATTTGTGAGCCAATGTGTTTTTCCTATAAGACAACCACAATTACTTATTTGCATGAAACTATATAGGAAAGCATTGAGGTGGGGGCAACCAGTTTGGTGCCACCTGTGGTGACAAATTTAGCTTGGCTCAGGCAATTTACAGATCAGAAGTATAGAGGGGGACTTCCTTTGTTAGGATCAATATGAAAATTAGTGAGCCAAGTTGATCTTCATGTGAGAAAGGATGGCTACTTATTCGTTTATAACTCCATAGGAAAGCATTGGCTGGAAAGTGGCACAGTGGGCACGAGTGGAACAGTGGCATGGCTCAGGCTAAATACATATGAAACTCGTAGGGGGATTTGGTATGTTTGAAAAACAAAATACATATTTGTGAGCCAATGTGTATTTCATATAAGACAACCACAATTACTTATTTGCATGTAAATATATAGGAACGCATTGAGGTGAGGGCAACCAGTTTGGTGCCACCTGTGGTGACAAATTTAGCTCGGCTTAGGCAATTTACATATCAGAAGTATAGAGGAGACCTTCCTTTATTAGAATCAATTTGAAAATTAGTGAGCCAAGTTAATCTTCATGGAAGCAAGTTTGGTTACTTATTCGTTTATAACTCCATGAGAACGCATTGGCTTGAAAGTGGCACAGTGGGCACAAGTGGAACCGTGGCATGGCTCAGGCTAAATCCTTATGGAGCTTGTAGGGGGATGTGATAGGTTTGAAAAACAAAATACATATTTGTGAGCCAATGTGTTTTTCCGATAAGACAGCCACAATTACTTATTTGCATGCAACTGTATAGGAATGCATTGAGGTGAGGGCAACCAGTGTGGTGCCACCTGTGATGACAAATTTAGCTTGCCTCAGGCAATCTACATATCAGAAGTATAGAGGGGGCCTTCCTTTATTAGGAGCAATATGAAGATTGATGAGCCAAGTTGATCTTCATGGGAGAAAGGATGGTTACTTATTCGTTTATAACTCCATAGGAAAGCATTGGGTTGATAGTGGCAAAGTGGGCACAAGTGGAACCGTGGCATGGCTCAGGCTCAATGCATATGGGGCTTGTAGGGGGATGTGGTATGTTTGAAAAACAAAATACATATTTGTGAGCCAATGTGTTTTTCCTATAAGACAACCACAATTACTTATTAGCATGAAACTATATAGGAAAGCATTGAGGTGGGGGCAACCAGTTTGGTGCCACCTGTGGTGACAAATATATATATATATATTTTTTTTGGTGTAAGATATTTATTTCACATTGTCACAAAGGTAAAGTACAGTCTCGTCGCCTACAACCATATGAGGCCGGCTTATCAGTCTGTGTGAAGCATATTACCATGTCGCTCATCATACACAGCCCTTCAGCAGACAACCGTAGGTCCGGCGGCGTGTTCGTGAAAATTCTAACATGTTCGTGTGTAGACAATGTTGTAAGCTAGTACATTTACGTTCTCTTTCTTACGTTTTACATGGTTGATTTGAAACCTCAGTGAACTTAAGTAACAGTGTAAAAACATAAAACAAAACCTAAAACTTATCGCACTGTGTCACAGCATTCTTCCCCCTCCATCACACAATCAATTACCAAACTCTGCATCATGAGGCCGGTTTCAACTCAGCTCCACCGGAGCATCGCGGTCTGTTGCAATCTGTAACAGGTACTGTCTAAAAGGTGCCCAATAGTCTCTAGGGCGTGCACCAACCGGCAGTTCCTCTTCGTATGTGGCTAGTGTTTCACAACAGTATGTCAGATCCTCCAGCCAGCTTTTCATCCTGGGCCTCAATTTGCTGCACCAGTGCAGTGATACTCTTCTTTTCGCCATTAGCAAGGCAATCACACACAGTTTTTTCCTCTTCGCTTTCAGCTGTGGCACAATTCCTAGCAGACAGTTTGGCTGTGCATTGCAAAGCAGCCCCCAGTATGGTGTTAATGGCCTGTACTACTTGTTCCCAGTACTGCGCCACTGAAGCACAGTGCCATGCCAAGTGCATGAAGTCTGCATTGTCTTGCCCACATCTCATACAGTTAGAGTTGTCCCTTAAGCCGTATCTGTGCAATCTGTGAGGTGTGTGGTACATGTGGTGTAGGTATTTATAGTGTATGATTCTCAGATTGCCATTCGGTGTCAGCTTACCCGTTAGTGTGCAGGAGGCCTCCCATTCTTCTTCTGTGAGTGCACCCTCTAACTCCACGCTCCATTTTTCTCTAGCCCTAGCAGCACATCCCCCGATGCTTGTTTGCGCGCTGTTGTACAATCTAGATACCAAGTGTGAAGCCGAGGGTGTAGTGAGGACCAATTGTAAAGGGGCTAGCGTCTGCGGCTCATCTGGGAACGTAGGGAAGTATTCTTTCATCGCCCTTTGTAATCTATAATAGTTGAAACTGAACAGCAGTGTCGGATTTTGAATATAATCCAGTTTGTCCAACGTTATGAATTTCCCATCTCTATACAGATCGCCCAGCTTGTCTATGCCAGCGTGTTTCAGTAGATCCATTCCGACCCGCTCTTGAGTGACTGACAGGGCAGGATGGTGTTCTAACGGGAGTGCTGGTGCGTAAAGTGGTGTGCATTGTGCTACCTTGCCCAATAGTCTCCATGCTTCGACTGTGGTATTGACCGGGTTGATGTCATGGTCATGCAGTTTGGGCCTCTTATGTGGCAGTATACTCGTCAGCGGGACTGGTTCCGCGTCCCCCTTTTCCACCGCTACATGCGTTAGGAAAGGTATCTCATGGTACCAGTAATGTGCAAACTGCGCCTGAGCGCATAGATAGTAGAGGTATATATCCGGGACCCTAAATCCCCCCTTGGAGTAAGGTAGCGTCATTGTTTGGAGATCTAACCTGGCCTGTTTACCTGCCCAGATTAGGGTCAGCATGAGGGATTTGATATTACGGAACACCTCTGCTGAAGGTTTTATAGGAATGTTGTTGAACAGGTACAAGAACTTTGGGAGCAGCACCATTTTCACAATGGCGAGACTATCAGTCATGGACAGCGGCAGCCCGATCCACCTCTTGATCTTGTCTTCTAGGTCGAATATAGTTCTCCCGTAGTTGGTTCGAATAACCAGTTCCGGGTCCCTGTGGAACCAAACCCCCAAATACCTAGTCGGCTCGTCTTGCCATTTCAGAGGGTAGTCCAGCGTAGTCGGCTGGGTACCATCCGTCAATGACAGCACTAAGGACTTAGTCCCATTGATCTGCAGCCCTGAATATTGGCCGAATTTAATATATTCCCGCAGCAGCGGGTTAAGATGCTGTTCTGGGTTTTTAACATATAGGACCATGTCGTCCGCATATAACGATGTGTATGGGACGCGCTGGGAGCTGAATGGCTGAGTAATGATGGTGCTGCCTGATCTTGCAAGCCAACGGTTCAAGGATGAGCGCAAACAGCATTGGCGATAGGGGGCAACCTTGCCTGGTGCCTCGTCTGATCGCTATTGGGTCTGAGAGGTGTTTATTAATCCTAATGCGCGCCGTCAGGCCCGTGTATAGCATCGTTATCCAACCTATAAATAGCGTTGGAAACCCCATTCTCAGTAGTACTGCATGTAGAAAGGGCCAGTCAATTGTATAAAACACTTTGGCCGCGTCTAGTAATACTGCCACCGCCTGTGTATCAGGAGCCAGATAGTGGGCCAGGGCAAACAAAGTGCGAGTGTTGTGTGGTTGATCTGTCCGGTATAAACCCGGATTGGTCAGGCCTAATCAACAATGGCATGAGAGGTTTTAGTCTATCAGCCAATAGGCTCGCTAGTATCTTAGTGTCTACATTTATAAGCGAGAGTGGGCGATAGGAGTCACAGTGTCCTTCATCCTTTCCTGGTTTGAGCAGTGCAATGATCAGCGCCTCTCTCATTGAAGACGGTAACGTTTGTGCTTCGTGGGCCGACTCATAGAGCCTTAGTAGGTGCGGTGCAAGTATGTCAGCGAACGTTTTATAAAATTCTATCACAAACCCGTCGGGTCCCGGAGCTTTCCCGTTCGGAAGCCGTCGAATTGTGTCAACAACCTCCTGGACCGTAATAGGGCGGGCCAGGTATTGTCTGTGTCCGTCAGCCAACCACGCTATTTCCACATCTGCCATGTACGCTAACAGTTCTTCTTGCGGTACCACGGGTCGCGCCTCATACAGCGCCCCATACGTGCCCCTGAATTCTCCCATTATTGTCTTGATATTATGCGTGCGTGTGCCCGCCTCAGTTGTAATTGCTGTAATGTGCTGTGGCGCCCTGCCTGTACAGATCTTTTCAGCCAGGACCCTACCCGGTCTACCCCCCTCTCCATATTTTCTGGCAGTTGTCCGTTTGAATATGTATTTTAGCTCGTCCTCTGCGTATTGTTGATGCTCTGTCAGGAGGGCCCTTATGTCACTCAACAGGGTGGCGTCCCCAGATTGTGTGTATTGTTTTTCCAGCTCAAGTATGTCCTCCTCCCGCCTCTTTACTTGGTGGCGGATATCTTTTAAAATGCCGGAGGTCGTGCTTATGCATACTCCTCTTATTGTTGCCTTAAAAGCTTCCCACAGGAGGCACGGGTCTTCCGTCGTGGGGGAATTAATCTCAAAATAGTCTGTGATCGCTTTCAGGATGGTGTCGACATACAGTGGATCACGTAAAGCTTGTGCATTAAAGCGCCACATGTACGGTGGCGGGACATAGAGAGGGATCTGCACCTGCAAGAGTACGGGGCTATGGTCTGAGAGTGTCCTGGGGAGGTGTTTGATATTTGCAACCCATGACAGCGCATCTTGTGTTCCTAACCAGTAGTCCAGCCTGGACCAGCTACTATTTGCCGCATTAATGTGTGTTGCCACTTGGTCCCCCGGGTGCAATAGCCTCCACATGTCGCCCAGGTGTAAATCAGACATTGCGTCTAGCAGCATCGCCCTCGCTTTCACATGTGGTTCCGGCGTGTGTAATGTTCTATCGAGCCCATCCGTCAGCGTGACGTTAAAATCCCCTCCCCAGAGTATGTTTTCAGCCTGAATATCTGCTAGTGTATGCCACACTGATTCATAGAAGTTGGAGTCGTCTATGTTGGGGCCATATACGTTTACTAACGCCATCTGCTGCTGTCTCACCTTGCCCACCACAACTACGTATCTACCCTCCGTGTCTTTATGTGTGTCTGTGATTTGGAAGTGGGTCCCTTTCTTGATCAGTATGCTTACTCCCCGTGAATACGTCGAATAGTGTGAGCTAGTGGTAGACTCTGCCCACCTAGCGCCCAGTGTTGACGTGCCATGCGGTGCTAGATGCGTTTCCTGTAGAAATGCAACGTCCACTTTGGTCCTATCAAAAAATGCAAACATTTGCCTTATCTTTTTTGGATTGCCTAGGCCCCTTATATTCCACGTGAGGAAATTTAGTGTGTCAGGACGTGACATTACGATTTGTCTGGTTGTCGATTGACTGTGCTCGCGCCCTCCAGTGCCTCCCAGTCGCAGGCAGTCAGCTCCAGGGCACGCGCACGTTTAACTACTGTGGTAATGAGCGTAATTTGAACATCAGTGCAGTTAACTACTTTGGTAATGAGCGTAGTGTGAACAACATCAGTGCAAGCAACGAAAGAGGTCGCAATGCTTCTCAGACACAGTGCATTCACCGGTAATTCACCAAACATTCCTTCCCCCCCCACCCACTTCAGCGCCCAAACTGTGCCAAAGCCATCCCCCTAGTAACTTCAAACTAACGCCATAACTTGTATTGGGGTACACCCGCCTGGGGGTGTCGCCAGGTGCACACGACTCCATCCACATGGTGGATGTGGACGGGTGCGCATATCTTTCTAGCAGTTGACAAATTCTTTCCCTCCCCATCCCACCGCCACTCGAACTTGGCAGTAGAACCCCTCTCCCACCAGCAACCCAACCTCGTTGAAGGTAGTCGGGAACATTGTACCGCAGATCCCACATGGGGGCCCACCCCCGCAAGCGCCAGCTCAGTTCAGGGGTGAAGCTGCTTGATTACTTTAGGTGTCCGCGTATGCTCCCCGAGCAGTCCTCCCCCATAGAATAACTACTTGCGACCTGCATTTAGGAGTGCGCATGTACTCACTGTTCAGCGGCAAAGTTCGTGCCCTTCTTAGTAAAGTAGAATGATCACCCATGTTCCGCTTTGTTGTCCAGTCTGTTGGAGTGTGCCAGCGGTATCGTCTGCAGTTAACAGCTGCCCATATCCCCGTCACCAACTCACTCTTGGGGCTCCGTTGCTCAGATCTTCAGTCGTTGTCACTCATCCTGTCTTCTCTGCCCCCTTCCTTGCGGCGCTGTCCAAGTTTCTTGACGTACTCTCGTGCAGCTTGCACCGTCGGGAGGATCACGGGCTTGCCCTCGGTAGTGATTTTTAGTTTCGCAGGGTAGAGCATTGCATACCCAACTCCCATCTCCCGGAGTTTCAGCTTGACTGTGGCGAATTCCTTCCGCGCCAGTTGCACCGCCATGGTGTGATCTGGATAAAATTCTAGGGTGTTACCTTGATACGTGACTTTGCCTGTCTCTCTAGCGAGCTTAAGAATGGTGTCTCTGTCTCTATAGTTAAGCATTCGGGCAATAATCATCCTTGGAGTGGCACCCGGCTTCGGGACTGGCGCCAAGGAGCGGTGAGCACGTTCCACCAGGAACACTTCCGAGAAGCTTTCCGCACCGAATATATCTTTCAGCATGGTCTCAACGTAGGACTCCATCTTGCCAGTATTTGTCGACTCTGGCAGGCCCGAAATACGGACGTTATTTCGGCGGGATCTCGCTTCCTGGTCCTCCACCTTCGCTCTCAGAGTGTCCAGGGTCTTTTCAATGCTCCCGCACGCTTTTGTTGTGGCCCTGGACTCATCTTCAACCGTTGAGATCCTTTGTTCTGCCTCCACCAGCCTCTCCTCGTGATTTTCCAATTTCGCTGTCATAGTGTCCACCCTTTGCACGACATTATCCATTTTATTATTCATTTCTTGCAAGCTGTGTTGGATGGCCCTTAGAACCGCCTCCATGTTGGCGCCGTCGATCGATTCTTGATCCCCCTCTACGTCCGTCGTGGTCGCAGTTTTGTTTGTATGCTTCCTGGTTTCGAAGGGCAATTTCGATTGTGGTTTGTCGGGTTTCCCCATCCCGCCAGGAGTTGTCGCGGGGCTATGGCGTTGTGTTTCCGGACTTGCCGAGGCCGTGGGTGTTGCAGTGGTCCGCTTTCGGCGCTGTAGAGTTCCTGCTGCCCCCTGTGTCGCGGTTCTATGCATCTGACCATTCAGCTTCCCATATAACAGCCCGTTATCGTGCAATCTGCAAGCTAGGTATTCCGACAAGCTGTGCGTCGTTGTCCCCTATCTTCCCTGGCGTGCCATGCCAGCCACTCCGTGATGCGTAGCAGCCGGGCGCAGATAGAAACGCACCTGGGGTCTGTGTTTCCCAACGTCGGCAAGCCTGTAAGCCCTGATCATTCAAAACGCTGACCTGCACAGAGCTTTGCCAGTTAAATAGTTCAAGCGTTGGTAGGGTCGTGCTTCCCCCTCCTCCTCTGCTGTAATCCCCGCACAGCCAGCAAATGACGGATCTCCTCACACGTGGATGCTAGTTTGGCCGTTCAGGGTTGCCTGCGCCTACCTCAGCCCAGACGCAGCGTTGGCAGTCTCTCAGTGTCGTGCAGACTCATCTCACGATTTGCGCGTTGTGACCACCCCCCGCATCTGGCTATCCGCGCAGTCCGCTTCTGCAGCTTGGCCTCCGTTCCTGCCTGCTTATCCCCGCGTCTCGTCTATTTGTGGCCTCGAGGCAGCGGGGTGCTGATAGTACCTTGCTGGGCTTCGCCATCCGTGCGTTCCACCGCCGCCGCCATTTTGTCGGGCCTGAAACGCATCCACTCCGCCAGTCCCAACAGAGGCGGTAGGGGTGCCCAGGTCCCCGGTTCCGTTGCTATCGCGGTTCCGCTGTGGTGGGGTGAAAATCCCGTGCTGCACAGGGCATCTGGTGGCGGTTACCTTCTTCTGGACCAGTAGGTCTGTGATGCGATCGCCGCCATTTTGGATCGCCGCTCTCTCACACCGGCTCAATCTCCGATCCTACCCTCCAGGATCTGTGCCGCCGAGCTGAAGCGCCGTCAGATCAATGCCTCCGCATTCCGGTTGCCATACAGCCGTTTTTCGTAGCTGGTGGAGCGGGTTTAGGGGTATAGGGATCGCTTTTCCCGCACCCGTCCGGCGGAGCTGACTCACACGCCAGCCATTCCGCAGTGCGCCCTCTAGCGCCCCCATCCTGTGGTGACAAATTTAGCTTGGCTCAGGCAATTTACATATCAGAAGTATAGAGGGGGACTTCCTTTGTTAGGATCAATATGAAAATTAGTGAGCCAAGTTGATCTTCATGTGAGAAAGGATGGTTACTTATTCGTTTATAACTCCATAGGAAAGCATTGGCTGGAAAGTGGCACAGTGGGCACGAGTGGAACAGTGGCATGGCTCAGGCTAAATACATATGAAACTCATAGGGGGATGTGGTATGTTTGAAAAACAAAATGCATATTTGTGAGCCAATGTGTTTTTCCTATAAGACAACGACAATTACTTATTTGCATGCAACTGAATAGGAATGCATTGAGGTGAGGGCAACCGGTTTGGTGCCATCTGTGGTGACACATTTAGCTTGGCTGAGGCAATTTACATATCGGAAGTATAGAGGGGGCCTTCCTTAGTTATGATCAATATTAAAATTAGTGAGCCAAGATGATCTTCATGGGAGAAAGGATGGTTACTTATTCGTTTATAACTCCATAGGAAAGCATTGGATGGAAAGTGGCACAGTGGGCACAAGTGAAACCGTGGCATGGCTCAGGCTAAATGCATATGGAGCTTGTAGGGGGATGTGGTATGTTTGAAAAACAAAATACATATTCGTGAGACAATGTGTTTTTCCTTTAAGACAACCACAATTACTTATTTGCATGCAACTGTATAGGAATGCATTGAGGTGAGGGCAACCGGTTTGGTGCCATCTGTGGTGACACATTTAGCTTGGCTGAGGCAATTTACATATCGGAAGTATAGAGGGGGCCTTCCTTAGTTATGATCAATATTAAAATTAGTGAGCCAAGATGATCTTCATGGGAGAAAGGATGGTTACTTATTCGTTTATAACTCCATAGGAAAGCATTGGATGGAAAGTGGCACAGTGGGCACAAGTGAAACCGTGGCATGGCTCAGGCTAAATGCATATGGAGCTTGTAGGGGGATGTGGTATGTTTGAAAAACAAAATACATATTCGTGAGACAATGTGTTTTTCCTTTAAGACAACCACAATTACTTATTTGCATGCAACTGTATAGGAATGCATTGAGGTGAGGGCAACCGGTTTGGTGCCATCTGTGGTGACACATTTAGCTTGGCTGAGGCAATTTACATATCGGAAGTAGAGGGGGCCTTCCTTAGTTATGATCAATATTAAAATTAGTGAGCCAAGATGATCTTCATGGGAGAAAGGATGGTTACTTATTCGTTTATAACTCCATAGGAAAGCATTGGATGGAAAGTGGCACAGTAGGCACAAGTGGAACCGTGGCATGGCACAGGCTAAATAAATATGGAGCTTCTAGGGAGATGTGTTATGTTTGACAAATAAAATACATATTCGTGAGCCGATGTGTTTTTCCTATAAGAGATCCACAATTACTTATTTGCATGCAACTATATAGGAATGCATTGAGGTTAGAGCCACCAGTTTGGTGCCACCTGTGGTGACAAATTTAGCTCGGCTCACGCAATTTACATATCCGAAGTATAGAGGAGACCTTCCTTTATTAAAATAAATTTGAAAATTAGTGAGCCAAGTTAATCTTCATGGAAGAAAGTTTGGTTACTTATTCGTTTATAACTCCATGAGAACGCATTGGCTTGAAAGTGGCACAGTGGGCACAAGTGGAACCATGGCATGGCTCAGGCTAAATTCTTATGGAGCTTGTAGGGGGATGTGGTATGTTTGAAAAACAAAATACATATTCGTGAGCCAATGTGTTTTTCCTTTAAGACAACCACAATTACTTATTTGCATGCAACTATATAGGGATGCATTCAGGTGAGGGCAACCAGTTTGGTGCCACCTGTGGTGACAAATTTAGCTCGGCTCAGGCAATTTACATATCAGAAGTATAGAGGGGACCTTCCTTTGTTAGGATCAATATGAAAATTAGTGAGCCAAGTTGATCTTCATGGGAGAAAGGATGGTTACTTATTCGTTTATAACTCCATAGGAAAGCATTGGCTGGAAAGTGGCACAGTGGGCACAAGTGGACCCATGGCATGGCTCAGGCTAAATACATATGTAGCTCGTAGGGGGATGTGGTATTTTTGAAAAACAAAATACATATTTGTGAGCCAATGTGTATTTCCTATAAGACAACCACAATTACTTATTTGCATGCAACTATATAGGAATGCATTGAGGTGAGGGCAACCAGTTTGGTGCCACCTTTGTTGACATATTTAGCTCGGCTCAGGCAATTTACATATCCGAAGTATAGAGGGGGCCTTCCTTTGTTAGGATCAATATGAAAATTAGTGAGCCAAGTTGATCTTCATGGGAGAAAGGATGGTTACTTATTCGTTTCTAACTCCTTAGGAAAGCATTGGCTGGATAGTGGCACAGTGGGCACAAGTGGAACCGTGGCATGGCTCAGGCTAAATACATATGGAGCTTGTAGGGGGATGTGGTATGTTTGAAAAACAAAATACATATTCGTGAGCCAATGTGTTTTTCCTTTAAAACAACCACAATTACTTATTTGCATGCAATTATATAGGAATGCATTGAGGTGAGGGCAACCAGTTTGGTGCCACCTGAGGTGACAAATTTAGCTCGGCTCAGGCAATTTACATATCAGAAGTATAGAGGAGACCTTCCTTTATTAGAATCAATTTGAAAATTAGTGAGCCAAGTTAATCTTCATGGAAGCAAGTTTGGTTACTTATTCGTTTATAACTCCATGAGAACACATTGGCTTGAAAGTGGCACAGTGGGCACAAGTGGAACCGTGGCATGGCTCAGGCTAAATCCTCATGGAGCTTGTAGGGGGATGTGGTAGGTTTGAAAAACAAAATACATATTTGTGAGCCAATGTGTATTTCCTATAAGACAACCATAATTACTTATTTGCATGCAATTATATAGGAATGCATTGAGGTGAGGGCAACCAGTTTGGTGCCACCTGTGGTGACAAATTTAGCTTGGCTCAGGCAATTTACATATCAGAAGTATAGAGGGGGCCTTCCTGGGGCGTGGCTAAGCACGCATCGGGAATGGCCGCCTCGGAGTGAAGCTCCGTCTCTAGCCTGCCTTCCCGGGGCATTTATCCGGCAATTCACCACCCGCAGGCGGCGGAAAATCATAGGCGCCGCCACCGGACATCATTGCCGACCTCCCAGCCGACTTTGGGGAAAATCGGCATCCCGAGACACACCGGAGATTTCGCGGCGCCACAGCCGCGGACACCGCTCCCGAACTCCGGGGGCGTGTACGGCAGTCCGAGGCTTCGGAAGGGGCTACAGGCCCGAGACTGGGCCCTGCATGCGCCGAGGCCGCGGAACGCTGGGGAGAACGCAGAGTTGGGCTGCAGCACCAAACCTGGCCTGATCGAAGACTCTACTGGCGAAGCACCGCCTGTTAGGACGCTACACCAGCGACGCAGCCACACGTGGCTTGAAGGAGTCGCCCTGACCAACTCGTCTCAGTGGCGGTAAGAATGGGACCGACTCACCGGCCACAGAAGCGTGCCCCAGCCAAGCTGCCCTGCTGATTGCGCAGAAGTTTACGGCGACAGGGCTAGATAGCCACAGAAGACCCGCTGAGCGCGCCATCGCGACAACGCCGACCTAACCAGCGACGCATTTCTCACGACACACCCACGTGTCGCCCAAGGTCGGTGGGGCCTTGCGAACACCCTCGGTCCAAAAATCATAACACTCACGATACCGCCCACGCCTTGGGAGGGCCACAACGACCCACACAGCCAACCGCAGTGTACGACCCTCTGCAATCAGACGTGCGCTAAACCTGCGCCACGCATCAGCCTAACCGCACCAGCCCGCAGGGCGCCGTAGGCCACAGTCCGAACGCACACCCACTTGAAGGCCACAAACGCTGTATGGTAATCGCACACCTAGCGGCTAGACGACAGTATACGCGGGCTGGCCCTCAGCAGACGGGACGAGCAGCCAGACCGGGACAGACGAGGTGCCACAGATGTCTAACGGGCCCAAAACAAGAACTGGTACCGGCAACGCCAACCAGAAGACCAAGATGGATAAAACCGGGAAAAACGCTGACCCGGACCAAACGGCGGCCAAACTGGACGTCATGCTGGCGGCAATGGAAAGGCTCGAGGAGTCACTGAACCTAACCCGCACCTCATTAGCCACCAAAATAGACAGCGTGGTCATCGACCTCACGCATCTGAGGGCAGATCATAAAAAACTGACGGAACGCACCACCACCCTGGAAGATACACTGCAGACACTTCAGCCTCGAACCGACCAGTCACATAAGCATATACAGGACCTGCTGAACAGGGTGGAGTTCTTGGAGGACAGGGCTGAAGACGCGGAAGGTATGACCCGCAGGAACAACATACGCCTGGTCGGGGTTCCGGAGAAATGGGAAGGAAGGTCCCCGGAAGAACACATGGAGCGGTGGATACAAGGCATCCTGCCGGAAGGATCACTCTCCCCACACTTCGTGATAGAGAGAGCTCACAGGGTCCCCACCAAACCTCTGGCGACGGGTTCCAACCCGAGACCCATGCTGCTCCGCATAATGAACTATCGAGACAGAGATTCCATCCTGCGAGAGACACGCAAGCTACAAGAGGTCCGGATCGAGAACACGTCGGTGATGTTCTTTCCAGACTACACTGTGCAGGTCCAGCGGCAAAGACATGATTTCATGGCGGTGAAAAAGCGACTGAGACAGATGGGCCTCCAGTACTCACTGCTATTCCCCGCGAAGCTAAGGGTCGTGGCGGGAGAGCGGACCCACTTCTTCACGGACCCCGCGGAGGTAGAGACCTGGCTAGACAGCGGAGCGGACACAGAACCCAGAACAGCAGCAGGTCCTATGCCCCGGCGACAACTCGGTAATCACAGGCGAAGACGACGACCTCGCCGGAATTCTCAGCCAGAACCACGTGCAGTAACAAGACCTTCCCCTCCAGCAGATGCCATACGACAAGAAAAACAAGATGCCCTCCGCCTAGTGATGGAGCTCAGCGGATCCCCTGCACAGAGCGAGATGGCGGGCGGCAGCGCACAGGACCTCCGGAGTGACGATGAAGCCGTTTATGGAATGCAGGATTCCCCGGCCTCGGACGACCGCCCTGATGTCACTCCCCAAACGGCGGACTACATCAGCTGACCACGTGAAGACTGCAGCACTCAACAAAAGCACTTGCAAGTGGCCACCACAACGGACCTACGGCAACACATCTACTACGAACCCTGATCATGGCAGCAGACTACACCCCCAACCCTCCATGCTATGCACGCAGCACACCCACGCCAAATGACCCACCAATGAACATGAGTCTAGAAACTGGCGATGGTGACCTAAACTCGACGAAGCGCAGCTGCAGAGACGCTTTGCCTTGCCTGGTGGCGGCTCGATTGGAACACGTAATGTATGAAGTTTTATGCATGTACATGATGGGTTCACAGTCCACGAAAGCGGCACAGACTGATATGTCCCCCCCCCCCCCGGAAGGCAACACGCCTTCGCTCAAGAACTATATTGACTAAGACCACTTGATCTCGTGCGTACGGCACAACCACCCCCTTAGACTTGAATTTTGTTGCTCTCCTAGAGAGTATGGACGGGAGCACGTTCTGCATCCGACCTTTTGGTATTTTGAAGGTTCATATTGTTCATTGGCTTACTGTTCTATTAGCCATGTTTTTTTTCCCTCCAATGGTCACAGTACAGTGGTGCGCCACATTGGGCGATTTTTGGAGGGCAGGGGCCATTTACATAACGACAGGTGGAACTGCGTGGGGGGATAGAGGAGGAGCTGGATGGGGGGGATTTGTTGCATCATTATAATGTCACCCATTAAGATATGCACATGGAACGTGAGGGGCATACACACGCCATCCAGACGGTACCAAATTTATTCATACCTCAAACGCCACCACGTACAAATTGCCCTCCTACAAGAAACACACCTTAACGCGGAAATTACCACACTACGACGCAGATGGCGCGGACAACTCTATGCCACAGGGTTCTCATCGTACGCTCGAGGGACACTGATATGGGTAAAACCGGGCACTCCATGGACCACACAGGATGTACACATAGACCCTGAGGGCAGATACGTAGCACTTCACGGCAGGTTAGATGGCAACCCACTGGTAATAGCGTCAATATATGCGCCTAACACGGGGTTGGCAGACTTCCTCGCCCGCCTGTCGCACACATTGGCCCCCTGGCATGGAATCCCATGGGTGCTTGGCGGGGACTACAATAGCTCACTGGACTTATCACTAGACCGCTCTCATCCTACACCACCTAACTCTCAGGCTCAGACCACTACAAAAGCACTACAGGCGTGGTCCACACAATGGGGCCTACAAGATGCATGGCGCACCCGCAACCCACACTCCAAGGTCTACTCGTATTACTCGGGAGCACACGACCTACATGTACGCCTTGATAGATACATGGTCTCCAACGAGCTCCTCCCTAATGTCACAGACACCAGTTATATGGGGCGCACACACTCTGATCACAACCCACACCTCCTGGACCTGATGTGGGGCCAACCTCGGCCACCGATACCCACATGGAGGTTACAACCCGACCTCTTACTGGACGGCATCTTTAGGGGCTCTATAAGCACACAGACGGCACAATACTTCGAGGACAACACAGGCTCGGCATCGACACCACAGATTGAATGGGATGCGTTCAAAGTGGTCCTCAGGGGACAATGTCTGGGCACCCAAGCCCACTCCCGGCGGCAATTAGAGACAGATCTCCGACGCCTAGAATCTGACCTGCTACGGCTGGAGCAGACAACAGCCACAGACCCTAACACTGACTTACTGCAGGCACGGGCACAACATGACACACTGCTTGACAGGTTGAAAAACATTAATTACATGGCCCACTCCGCCCGCTCCCATCACGCCGGCGATAAACCTGGCAAATTGCTAGTGTGGCTGATACAACGCGAGAGCCGCACAACGCCAGTAACAGCGGTGCACTCGCTGGCTGGCCCGTTGGTGTACACACAGGCGCAGATACACGAGGCCTTTGTGGCTCACTACAGCCAGCTATACAAATTCCGTCTGTTGACCTCATCACCCGTCATAACTGCGTACCTAGAGGACATCACACTACCTACCCTGACAGATGATCAACGAGATGACCTTGGGTCGCCGTTGCTAACTGAGGAACTCCGTGAGGCCATCTGTGCCCTCTCAAATGGCAAAGCGCCGGGCCCTGATGGCCTACCGGCGGAATACTATAAAGCGTGCTCTGACATCCTGATTCCTGAGCTCTTGAGAGTATATGCGGCGGCGCTGGAAGACTCGGCCCTACCCCAGTCAATGAATGAAGCGACGTTAGTGTCCCTTTTAAAGCCAGGTAGAGAAGATACACTCCTCGGCTCCTACCGACCCCTAGCACTGCTAAACACTGATTATAAGATATTAGCCTCGACACTCGCCCGACGACTGGCAGGACTGGTACCCGACTTGATACACACTGACCAGAACGGCTTTGTGCCCTCCAGGTGCACCTCCCATAACATACGTAGGCTGTTCCGGGTGCAAACATACGCAACACAAGACTGGCCTAGGTCGGGCTGCTTAGTCCTTGACCTAGAGAAGGCATTCGACTCCCTCGAGTGGCCTTATTTACTAGCAGTGTTGCGCAGATTTGACCTTGGGGAAGACTATATTGAACTTGTGGGACTGTTATACAGAAGCCCAGTGGTGAGAGTCCGCACAGGCGGGCTATTATCTGACGCCATCAGGGTGCAACGCGGTACCAGACAGGGCTGCCAGCTATCCCCATTACTCTTTTCACTAGCGATTGAGCCCCTCGCTGAACAATTGTGCACCAAGGGCATACACTGGGGAATCCCCCTTGCAGATGGCACACACGTAGTCTCGCTATATGCAGACGACCTCCTCTTGTATGTTAAAGATCTCGCCCGAATACCGCTGGTCCTCGGAGATCTTCAAGTCCTTCGAAACCATGTCAGGCCTCAAAGTAAACTGGGCCAAGTCAGGGGCGTACTCGTTCAACCCGGACGTCCCAGACCCCGGAATCATGATTAATGGAGAACGACTGCCATGGCACCAGACCACGTTTAAATACCTAGGTGTATACATATACAGGGCGCCACAAGACATACTAGACGGCAACCTAACACGCGCCATCACGTCCATAAGATCCCAGATTGCCTTTTGGAAGTCCCTACCACTTAATGTCCCGAGTAGAGTGACGCTGACAAAAATGATCGTACTCCCCAGGCTCTTATATTACTTCGCCAACATACCAGTATACGTGCAGGCACACACCTTCAGAGAACTGGCCTCCATGATCAGGGACCTGATATGGAACACTGGACGACCCAAAGTGGCCCTCCGAAAATTATATGCGCCAGTTGACGAGGGGGGCCTCGCGGTACCGAACCTCGAACTTTACTACCTGGCGGCACAGCTACAATGGGTCACTGCCTGGCTTGCAGGAAACCACCTAGAAGACACAGCCACAACCTCGGATACGCTATCCATCACGCAAATACATACTCTATTCCACCCCCTGATGCACCCGAGGAAATCAGCTCAACTACATGTCCAGGTGGCGGTGCGCTGTTATGTCAGGAGCCTACGACTCACGAGACTGACTAAACCATATGCCCCGGCACTCCCACTCTTAGGCACCCCTAAGTCCGCCTCTATAGTCACGGAAACAGCACTAGAACACTGGACGCGCACTGGAGTAGACACTATGGCAGACCTGTACACCGATGGTGTCCTGATACCGTTTGTGACACTATCTGCTGACACAGGTCTCCCACCAGGACAGTTTTTGCAACCCGCCTCCTTACTTTTGGCATACACGCAGAGATGGGGTAGCATTACTGAGGAACCACCGACGCATCAATTGATACAAAGCCTGCACGTCATGGGAAACGGCACACACGCGGTGCACTGGCTACATCAGGCGCTACTGACACACACACAACACTCGATGCAACCATTACGAGACCGATGGGCAACTGACAGGGGGAGGCCATGGACAGATAAGGAGTGGACAATGATCCTACTAGGCCCCAGACACGTTCCCCGAAATACACGCTTCAAACTGATACAGTTCTACATACTACATAGAGCGTACCTCTCACCCAGTAAAATGAACCGCTACTTCCCGGGTGCAGCAGCCAGCTGCTCGAGATGTGCAATGGAAGATGCGGACCTGCTACACATGATATGGCAATGCCCACAGATCCAGACATACTGTGGGGCGGTACTGATGATGCTTGACAAATGCACGGACATGGTGATACCTCACACATGGGAGGCATGCATATTAGGCCTGTACCACCGGACTGCACTGAATAAAGTCCCCTCTCGCTTCTGGGACCTCGGCCTCCTCACGGCAAAACGATTACTCACGAAACACTGGAAACGGACCACCCCACCATTACCGGAACACTGGCACACATCCCTAGACACCTGGGCGAAGGCGGAAAGCACCACCCTCCATAACGAGGAAACAGCAGGTCTGCGACGGTTCCCGATTGCGGCATTATGGGACACTATGCTCCACTCCTTTCGCAAGGAATGCCATCTGACACGAGACCCAACTGATGTCACCCACCCAGACAATGCCAACAATACGCCCCCCCCCCTGATACTACAGGCGGGCAAACCTGATGACGCTTCCCCCGTCACTTCCCTCACGCCGAGTATTCACCACGACTAAGATACTGTCCCCCCCCAAGCCGTACCCACTCTGTTAGTCACTATTAATTGTCATCCACGCTCCCCCCACATCGATACACCCACAACTAGACGCTCACGACTCACTCTTGCACCAGCTGGCCATAACCACCCCTTCCCGTTTTCCCCCTTATGTCCCCTGTTTTCTTTTCTTCCCTGAATGTTTAACTGAGGAATTTATATCCTTTGTTGCGCTAAAATGGTTTGAAATATCTGTGATGAAAAATAGCCATGATGTATGAAGCGGAGAACTAATGCATTGGGTGCCTTGCCCCGTAAACATGACAGACATCTTTGAGATGTGAAGATATATGTATTGTAACATTCATGTTTCATTTCTCCTGAAGCTATAATAAAGGATATTTAAACAAAAAAAATAGAGGGGGCCTTCCTTTATTAGGATCAATATGAAAATTAGTGAGCCAAGTTGATCTTCATGGGAGAAAGGATGGTTACTTATTCGTTTATAACTCCATAGGAAGGCATTGGCTTGAAAGTGGCACAGTGGGCACAAGTGGAACCGTGGCATGGCTCAGACTAAATACATATGGAGTTTGTAGGGGGATGTGGTATGTTTGAAAAACAAAATACATATTTGTGAGCCAATGTGTATTTCCTGTAAGAGATCCACAATTACTTATTTGCATGCAATTATATAGGAATGCATTGAGGTGAGGGCAACCAGTTTGGTGCCACCTGTGGTGACAAATTTAGCTTGGCTCAGGCAATTTACATATCAGAAGTATGGAGGGGGCCTTCCTTTATTAGGATCAATATGAAAATTAATGAGCCAAGTTGATCTTCATAGGAGAAAGGATAGTTACTTATTCGTTTATAACTCCATAGGAAAGCATTGGCTCGATCGTGGCACAGTGGGCACAAGTGAAACCGTGGCATGGCTCAGGCTAAATTCTTATGGAGCTTGTAGGGGGATGTGGTATTTTTGAAAAACAAAATACATATTTGTGAGCCAATGTGTATTTCCTATAAGACAACCACAATTACTTATTTGCATGCAATTATATAGGAACAAATTGAGGTGAGGGCAACCAGTTTGGTGCCACCTGTGGTGACAAATTTAGCTTGGCTCAGGCAATTAACATATCAGAAGTATAGACGGGGCCTTACTTTGTTAGGATCAATATGAAAATTAGTCAGCCAAGTTGATGGGAGAAATGTAGGTTAATTATTCATCAATAACTCCATATGAATGCATTGGCTTGAGGGTGGCACAGTGGGCACAGGTGTTAACATTGCTTGGCTCAATGTAAGTTCTTATAGAGCTTGTAGGAGGATGGATTGTTTTTAAAATGATTGTGATCGAATGTGAATTTCTTATAGGGAAAATAGGATTACTTATTAGAATATAACTGCCCGGGATGGCTTGAGGTCAAGGCAACCCATATGGTGCCACAAATTATGATCAGCTCAGACAACTTACAAACAGGTTCTGTAAAGGAGTGGTCCATTGCTTAAATTGTGATGGTGGCAAAGTTGTCCCATGTTTTGGTGGAAAGGTTGCTAGTGTCAGACTTAATTCTAATAGACGTAATAGTGTTATGTTTTGTATTTCAAAAACAACATATTCACTGTATGGCAATACAGAGTCCTATAAAATGGAGTTAATTGAATTATTTACAATTGCATTTTATATAAAATGTTATCTGCAAATAAAATGCTGGCTGAATAAGATGCTGGCTGAATGAGATGCTAGCTTCAATCAGCGAATAAGAAGCTGGCTGAATAAGTAGCTAACTTCAGCCTGCGAACAAGAAGCTGGCCGAATAAGAAGCTAACTTCAGCCTCGTCCCTTTGGCAGGGTTTGCGTTATAGAAATGCCACATATATGCATACAAGTCAAATAAAGTTCATATCGACTTTTAATTCGGATCCTTTCTCATTTTCATATTTGGATCACTATACACGGGTCACTATCACCCCACCTGGTACCAGAATAAATCTGTCTGGTGTGACTTCGTCAAGGACCTCTCAGATCGGGCCTTTGAGTTATGGGAAGCATGCAGGTAAATTACAGGGTCACAGGAACCGAGTTTTCTATCCCAGCGATGCACAGCGGCGGCTTTGAGGGCTTCACGCTGGTGGCAGACCTGTGCCTGAGAACTGCCTGCCCCTCGGAGGAGGGTCAGTTTCAGATGCAGGCGAAAGCGGACCCAGCACTGTGCAGTAGATGGCAAGACGTCAATAAATCACTCCAAATAAATCCTCTGACATTTCTTTTGTTAGCTTGGAGGCAGCTGGAAACAATGGTTTTTAGCTTCGGCGTGGATGTGGGTGGGGGATGGGTGTGAAGCTGAGTAGGGATGGGGTTCTCGCTCAACGGCTCGAACCAGGGGCTCACCTGCTAGGCTACTTCATTCAATCTTGATCTTTTGATTTATCTTTTGAGCAGTGTTTGAAATGAAAAAATAGAAGTGCAGGTACTCTGTAACAGAGTACCTGCTTCTTTCTGAGAAGTGCCGGTACTCTCCAATGAAAAGTATTGCATTTCTCTTGAGAAGTGCCGGTTCTCTCCCGCTCAAAATAAAAAAGTGCCGGTACTCCGTACCGGACAGTACCGGTACTCCGTAAGGGACAGTACCGGCCCATTTAAAGCACTGCTTTTGAGGTCCTAATAAGGGATAGTCCCAGAGGTGTTCACCGCTTCCTAACAAACCTGTATTTCTTCAGTGTAGAGAGGTGCAACACACTGCCCTTCAAAGATCTTTGGACCAACCATCACTCTGGTCTTCACCCACAGTATAGTGCTGGAAGCTTTATGCAGGATGGGCTGTGCTGTTGCTGTGGCTAAAACGGCCAGACGTAAGAAAGTATCTTGTTGGTTTAGTACCTCATTCTGATTGGTTTATTCGTGATTGAACATGCCGGTTTGGTTTCACGAAGACGGAAGCAGATGGTGCTGTCCTTCTGAAAGTTAAGTTATGAAGGCCTCTATCAATCAATCAATCAATCAATCAATCATAACACTTGTATAGCGCACTACTCACCCGGAAGGGTCTCAAGGCGCTTGGGGGAAGGGGTCCGCTACTGCTCGAACAGCCAGGTCTTGAGTTGTCTCCTGAAGGCGAGATGGTCCTGGGTCAGCCGAAGGTGGATGGGGAGGGAGTTCCATGTCTTGGCCGCCAGGTAGGAGAAGGATCTTCCTCCAGCGGTGGCTCTTCGGATGCGTGGTACGGCGGCGAGGGCGTGGCTGGTGGACCGTAGCTGGCGGGTGGCCGTGTAGAAGGTCAGGCGGTCGTTGAGGTACTTGGGGCCCAGGTTGTGGAGAGACTTGTGTGCGTGGGTGAGGAGCCGGAACGTGATCCTCTTGTTGACGGGGAGCCAGTGCAGGTCTCTCAGGTGGCCGGAGATGTGGCTGCGTCGGGGGATGTCCAGGATGAGTCGGGCGGAGGCGTTCTGGATGCGTTGGAGTTTTTTCTGTAGCTTGGCTGTGGTTGCGGCGTAGAGGGTGTTTCCGTAGTCCAGTCGGCTGGTGACGAGTGCTTGGGTGACCGTCTTCCTGGTTTCGGTCGGGATCCATCGGAAGATCTTGCGGAGCATGCGCAGGGTGAGAAAGCACAATGAGGAGACGGCGTTGACTTGTCTGGTCATCGAGAGTGAGGAGTCCAGGATGAAGCCCAGGTTGCGTGCGTGGTCTGTTGGCTTGGGTGCGGTGCCCAGGGCGGGGGGCCACCAGGAGTCGTCCCAGGCGGAGGGCGATGGTCCCAGGATGAGGACTTCCGTCTTGTCCGAGTTCAGTTTCAGGCGGCTGTTCTTCATCCACTCGGCGACGTCTTTCATCCCTTCGTGTAGGCAGGTTCTGGCGGTGTCGGGGTCTCTGGTGAGGGAGAGGATCAGCTGGGTGTCGTCGGCGTAGGAGATGATGTTGAGGTTGTGTTGGCGTGCGATGGCTGCAAGAGGTCTCATGTAGACGTTGAAGAGGGTGGGGCTGAGTGAAGATCCTTGCGGTACGCCGCAGATGACTTCGGTAGCCTCGGATCGAAACGGGGGGAGCGGACTCTCTGTGTTCTTCCGGCGAGGAACGAGATGATCCACTCCAGTGCCTTCTCTTGGATGCCGATGTCGCTGAGGCGTTGAACTAGGGTGCGGTGGCAGACAGTGTCGAATGCTGCAGAGAGGTCCAGGAGGATGAGTGCCGCTGTTTCCCCGTTGTCGAGCAGGGCTCGGATGTCGTCGGTGGCTGCGATGAGGGCGGTCTCGGTGCTGTGGTTGGCTCTGAAACCGGACTGCGAGGGGGCGAGGAATCAGTTTGTCTCGAGGAAGGCGGCAAGCTGTCTGTTGACGATCTGATCGATGACTTTAGCAGGAAAAGGGAGGAGCGAGATGGGGCGGAAGTTTTTGAGGTCGGTGGGGTCCGCTGTTGGTTTCTTCAGTAGGGCGCTGAGCTCGGCGTGCTTCCAGCTCTCCGGGAAGGTGGCGGTGTTGAAGGAGGTGTTGATGATGTTCCGGAGTTGGGGTGCGATGGTGGAGTCGGCCTTGTTGAAGACGTGGTGGGGGCAGGGGTCGGTCGGTGATCCGGAGTGGATGGTGTTCATCGTGCGGGCTGTGTCCTCGGTGGTCACCGTGGTCCAGGTGCGGAGGGTGGTGGTGGGGGGCGTTGGTTCGATGGTGGGGTGCGTGGATGGTGCGCTGAAGCTGTTGTGGATGTCGGCGATCTTGCGGTGGAAGAACGAGGCGAGGGAGTCGCAGAGATCTTGTGACGGAGTGATGTCGTTGTTGCCGGTGCTGGGGTTGGAGAACTCCTTGACGATGCTGAAGAGTTCCTTGCTGTCGTGGGCGTTGTTGTCCAGTCGTTCCTTCAGAGATTTCTTCTTGGTGGTGCGGATAAGCTGGTGGTGCTTGTGGGTGGCGTGTTTGAGGGCGGTCATGTTGTCAGTGGTTTGGTCGAGGAGCCAGGCTTTCTCGAGGGTGCGGCAGGTCTTCTTGGAGTCCTTGAGTTAGTCGGTGAACCAGGATGCCTTCTTGTTTCTGGGTCTGCTGGGAGGGTTCTTCAGTGGTGCGAGGTCGTCGGCGCAGGCGGTCAGCCACTGCGTGAAGTTGCGGGCTGTTTCGTTGGGTTCCATTGTGCTGGCGGGTGGGTTCTGGCTGAGGGAGGTGGTGAGCTGGTCGGCGGTGATCTTGCTCCAGCTTCTGTGGGGAACCTGTAGCGGGTGGTGGTGGGTCGTGGTTCTTCTGAAGCTGAAGTGGACGCAGCTGTGGTCGGTCCAGTGGAGTCCGGTGGAGTGGCTGAAGGTGATGTGCTTGCTGGATGAGAAGACGGGGTCAAGCGTGTGGCCGGCGTAGTGGGTGGGGGTGTTGACCAGTTGCTTGAGTCCGAGGTTGGCGAGGTTGTCCAGCAGGGCGGCGGTGTTGCGGTCCTTGTTGTTCTCCAGGTGGAAGTTGAGGTCTCCAAGGAGGATGTAGTCAGTGGAGGGGAGGGCGTGCGGGCTGATGAAGTCTGTGATGTTTTCGCTGAATTATGTGCGTGGTCCCGGGGGTCTGTAGACGAGGGTGCCTCTGAGGGTCGTCTTTGGGTTGGTGTGAATCTGGACGTGGAGATGCTCGGCTGCGGCGAAGGTGTCTAAAGTCGGTCGTGATGCGGATGGTGTTCCTGTGGACGATGGCGATGCCTCCTCCGGTCTGGTTGACGTGGTCCCTCCTGATGATCTTGTACCCGTCCGGGATGGCGATGGCTCTACAAAACCTGGATTTCTCCTGACACCATCGATCCCAGTTTTCACATGTGACCCTCAGGACGAGGACAAAGGATCGAATACTACAAACATGAAAATTAACCCGGGTGCTCCTTGTGTGAGATGAACAGCCTATGGCAGTGGCTCCCAAACGTTTGACTCCTGAGGACCCACATTGAGTCACTACTGGAAGCTGGGGACCCCCAAGCAATTTGTACTATTTACATTTCTAACATTAAAGTAGTAGTCCACAAATAATGCACAAACAAGTACATACCAAAAAAATACTCTAATTATTAAAGATTTTATTATTCTATATAGGAACAATTTGCAAAAATCGAAATATTTTAATGGGAATGTTTGTGCTGCATCTCAGCGACTAACTTTTCAGTGTTTGGTTTTATTTCATGGTATGAGTGTCCTGCTCCTCCAGGGCCAGACTGAAAACCAAAAGCAGCACTGGCAAAGGTTGTCAGACCAGTCACGGTATGGTGCACACCAAGTGCAACGAGTGAGCCTGACCACTACAAAGGGGGCACCCCGTCTCCTTACCAAGAAAATTAGGGAAAAACACTGCACACTCTACAACACATTTGTCATCATATAATTAATCGTATTAGCTTTTAAAGCATAGCAATTGGATGACATTACTGTGCACCAGGATAGGACAATCTTTGTTGTGGCTCTTCGAGGATTCTCTCACTGTCATCCTCCAATAGTGCCTCTTATCCCTCCATAGCCCCTCTGTCACATGTATTTCATTTGTTTTATAGCACCTCTCATACCAATGAAGGGTGTCTGGAGGCTTTTGGCGGGTGTTTGGACTTTTTGCGACTATTGGCGTTCGGGCGAATATTGCAATGCTTAAGGTTAATGACCTTCTTTGTGGATTTGTTGGATTTGGATTATCATACCACTCTAATATATTATCGGAATATAAGAAATATGTATTCAGAGGACGTTATATATAACTTAAGCTCCCTTAGTGAACCACACGGGTGAGAATGTGCCCAGTGGTATACATCAAGAACATTTAGAAGACGCGTCTGATTTTTTGTATAAAGGCATAGATCAGCTAGTTATCGAGATATAATGAATACAGTGAAATAAGAACGCCCTGAAGAAGTGCTGTTGTACAGAACGAAACACATCGGCTGATTGTGGTATATATAATAAACAAAAATAAAATAAAAAGCAATTGAACAAGCATCCAGACTCTGCACTTGAATAAGGACTTTAAGAGATATGACCTAATTGAATTTACTTTGCAAGTGGTGCCGCACCAAGTTTTGGGACAGTTATATTTTACTCCGTCATAGGAGTGGTGCTCTTGAACAGGGGGCATCTTTTGGAACTGGCACACGGAATTCATTTCTTATTATTACTGTTGGGTCTGTATATATTTGGAGATTGGTGCTGTTTCTGGCTTGCCAGGTCCACTGTTTATTGGTATTTACAAGGGTGTCAGAGTACTTTGCATCAAACACATACAAAGACAATGAATTATGTGTATAAATCAATGTACAGAAAATGTTACATAAGGCAAAAGGGACTGCAAGGTGTATGATTTGCGTCATCCATACTGGTAGGCATTTGTTTAACAGTGCTTGGTCTGGAGAAGCAACAATTCAGGATTCAGAACATACAGTGGTTAATGTTGACTTTAATATTAAGAATTTGTTTATACCCAAACAAACCTTTGTTAGCAGCATCAGGATAATTAAAGACTGGGGAAAAAACATAACTTACTAATCTGTAACATGCAGTTTGCATGCTGCTCTTTGATGGCAGTTCATAGCTCACTCTGCTAGATTACGAATATAACTTAAGAACTACACAGTAACAACAGAATCTATGTGACAAAAGCAGTAACCCACTTAGCTATGCACCAAAAAATATTGCTTTTTGAAGTGCATGGTACACATACCTTGCAGCAGGCATATTACCCCCTCTGCACTATCTTAGATGAGCCAAAGCTGCCAGTGGACAAAACTCCCATCTCTCTCCAGCAGGTACATTAATCACCAAAGTTATCTTGAAACTTTAATTATTGCCGCAAAACTGCTGCTTATACAAGGAACTTTGCAGTGCTTTTAAAACTGCTGCCTGCAGACCCTCTGAGAATGTGTCACGGACCCCTGAGAGACCATAGTTTGGGAAGCACTGGCTGATGGGGTCTCTCTGTAAAATAAGGCCCCTAATTTGCCTCAGATCACAGACCCTGCTTTGAGGGGGTGGTCTTTGGGAACTGGAAGCTGAAGTGATAGAAAATGAGGGCCGTTGGTGTGCTCTGCTGGCATTCTGTAGCTTTCTTCCACATGGACCCCCCACACTGCCAGCGAGATCTATATCTCAGAGACTTTACTCTCTGCTAGCTTTCTACTGGCCACTTCCCTGCCTGCGCAACTGCCTACATCTTGCTGCCAGGATGCCTGAGGTGGCACTCAGTCCCCCAGCACACCGTGCGCCCAGAGGAGCTCGACACTGATGCGCCATGAGCACCCAGGGCAGCCCACAGCGCGGGATGCGTCCGGGCATGCATCTTAGCATGGCTGAGGCTGGGCCAGGGCCACACCCTTGGTTTTGGAAAAAGTAGTATTTAATGCTCGTAACTATGTTACCAGCACTAACCTTGATTTAAAAATGTTCACCCAGGTGCCGCGCTCTCTGAAAATGGGCAAAAAGAGTACTTCACTGGGACTCTCTTCACACATCCCCACAACTAAACCCACCTCTATAGATAGTATGTTGGAGAGGGTGATAGGGGCAGTGAGCACAGATTGTCCTCTCAGAGAGAAGGATTTAATTAAATTCAGGTTCTCACACGCTTGCCTCCCAATCTACAATGGCGATCTCCCATGCTTCGGATATTGCCTCCCTCTCTCTACAGGCTCCTCTACGTGCATCTAGTCTTACGCCAAATATTCCAACCTAGGCACACACAAGAGTGTCCAAGTGAGAGGGTGATCCATGATAACCTGTTACCATAACTTCCTTGGCCCTTAACTTCAAGTCTAAGAGGGTAACTCACTCTAAACTGTCTGGCAAGGAGAGGATCTCTGGCACTACATCCTACTCAACCAAGCTTACAACTTGATAAGTCCTCTTAGTGTAGTGATTCATACACCTCACCTCAGTCCCACGAGACAAAATGGGATCTCAAAGCACCTAACTCATTGCTCATGGCCAACTTTATAGAGACCTGTGTAGTGAAATTCAAACATGTACTAAAGATGGAACTTGACCCCCCTCACAGTCACTTGTCTCGATGCAATGGATAATGAATTAGAAGTCTTAAAGGTTACTCCACACTCCATGACAGGAAGCTATATCCCACCCATCCTAGAGCCTCCTCATCCAGTTGGGCAGCAGACACAGTGTAGGAAGCTGGCTCTTTATATAGTATATCAAAAATAGGTATACTTTGCAAAGAGTCCCGGTATCCCTCACAAGTGGACAGCGGCTTGCTCTAGCAATCCAAGGTCCGCTTTTAGGGAGCAGTGGGGTCACACAGCCTTAAGCTTATCAGATAGGAGTGTTAGATATTTAATGCATACACACTCAATAAATGATACCCACGACTCAATAAGGAGATCCACACCAATTTATGAAATGAACACTTACCTTTATATCATTTTAGGCATCAAGATCATGAAAATCGGGTAAGTACTTTTTTAGTTATGAAATTCTAAATGTTTTTATAAATTGTATTTTTTCTATAAATTATATTGTTACAGTTTTTAAAAATGGACTGTAATGTTATCCTATGGAGGAAAGACACATGACATACAGGTACTTCACAGCGACTTACGGGACCAATCTCCTGGACTTAAGGTAAGTATGGGACAAGGTACAAGACAGCACCAATAGGTCACCTCGAGTGGCACTGGGGCAGCTAAGTGCAGAGGTGCTTTCAAGCATCAGGTGCCCAGTGTTATCCTATGGGGAAAAACCATGTACTGCATTCAGGCACTTCACAGCGACTTATGGAACCAACCTCCTGGACTTTTGGTAGGTATGGGGGCAAGGTCCATGGCCACACCAACAGGTCCACTCTGGAGGCTCGGGGGTGTCCAGGTGCAGAGGTGTGTTATGGCATCTGGTGTCTTATTCACGTAAACGGGGAAGGGTCCAGTTGCAAAGAGTCAGCAAGCTTGGACTGTGAGACCTGTGAAGCTAAACCAACAAGAGGCCTCAGGTCTCATGATGCTTAGGGACACGGAGGACACCTTTGGACCGCTTCTCCTCGGGCCAGGGAAGCCGTGTGCAGAGGTGTTCTGAGGTTTTGGGATTTCGGCACTGGAGACACTTGTGGTACAGGGGGGCCCACAAAAAGAGGCAGCGTCAGTGAGTCCACGGAGGGCAAACCTAAGGTGGCTCTGTCTCTGACGGGTTGGGGGACCACGCTGGCACCATTGGCCCATTTCAACTCCGGCAAGGGGGCACAGGTACAGTGGGGCTTTTCTGTGCCGGATTTGCGGCAGTCCGGAGTCTTCACAGTTCTTTCTGAGTGCCTACAGAATGCAGGGAAGCAGCTCTGCTACTCCACCAGGGTTCCTGGGTATTCGTTGAAGGCAGGCTACAACTAATTTACCTACACCCCAGCAACCACCTAGCTTACTTGCCAACAGTCAAAGACCAGAAGGCAACTCGGAGGTTCAACCTCTTCATAGCTTGGGTGCACAACATGGAGAAGAAAATAGAAGGTCCACACTAATCATTCATCCTGGTAGCTCTTACACAAGATATCCCCATCTGGCCCCCAATGCAGCCTTATTTTTTAATTGTTCTCAAGGATGTACCTTAACTATTCTTGGTGGCCCTGAAAAAGAGTCTGTTCACTGGCTGAAAACCAATGCTGAATGGCCACGGGACCTAGCTCAGGAGGTCGTGTTGGCGAGAAGAGCTCATGGCTAGGCATCCATCCCAAATATTCCCCTGGGGGCTGTGTTCTAGTGAACTTTAAGAGCCCCTTGACCGTTTAGCTGTTATTACAGTGCTTAATTAAGACAAACCACCTTCAAATAGGATCATGGCGCTTCCCTTTACAGGCTATCTACTACTCTGTGCCTCAAAAGGGACACTAAACCTGGTCAAACAATTTGGATGTGGGAGCTGAGCACTCTCCTATTGGCTGGAATGGTAACACCACTGGAGTAATCAGAATTCTCTCCTGGAACATCGCTGGGCTCAAGAATAAAATGCTAGCACCCGATTGGTTGGAATACATGGAGTAGTTTTATTTAGTATGATCCACAAGACCTAGTCAACTGACCCCTGTTTAAATCTGGATACACTACATTCCATGTAAACACATTGCCTTCAGCCCAGGCTTCAGGGGGGTCTTCTGACTTTGGTCAAAAACGTATTTAGCCTAGTGCACTGAAGCCATGACCATTGATTCCACCGACATTCTAGGGCTAAACATGTTCCTGGGGGACCTGTATGTATATGCTCAATGTTTACTACAGGACCTGTATGTATATGCTCAATGTTTACAGCAGACCTTGGAGTAGGTTACTGCATCCCCATCTCTAGCCACTTTGCAACACTCCATTAGCTTTATTAATCCCAAGGACATGATCTAAATAGGTGGAGATTTGAATATCGGTTTTGAACCTATCTTTGGTATCAGTCTTGTCACCAAAGAAGAGGACATGAGCTGAGGTATACCCGCTCTCAGCACTAAATCCCACATCCCGAGCTCAGTGGCTGCCATGCAAGCTGTCGGACTCAAAATATCAAATGGGTTGAGAGCATGCAATGGCAGGTCCACATCAGATAAACAGGGCAATCCTACATTCAGGAGTTGTCTAACTAGATCAAAAATTGATTATTTACTGATCAGGGTTAGCATGTGGAATATAATAGAGGCTTTTATAATTGAAGAAAGAGGAGAGTGACCACTACCCCCACACCTTAAACTCTTGAGATGCCAGCCTATCACCTTGCCCCTATAACATCAATCATTATTCCAACATTGGGGAATGACTGTAGGTCCATTAAATGGACTCCATTCTGGGGAAAGTGGAGAAAATGACAGATTAACAATTTATTTACACTAGCCTTTTCTGCACCCTCCCTCCCTAGAGTTCCCAATAAGAAATATTCACACCAAATTGGTAGAGTCCTTAAAGAGCAAGTTACTTACCTTCTGTAACGCATTATCTAGTAGAGACTATCTAGCAGCAGATTCCTTAGCTTCAGTTAATGCTCCAATAAAGGGCAAAAGCGGTTCAGAGGTGGATGCACTTCAGTCAGGAGATTAGTCCAGACCTGCACGGAAGGCAGCTCTGGTTCGAGGACCTCGGCTGCCCTCTTAACCACCATGGCACAAGATGTCCCCTCCTCTGTAGCCACAGTTGGTGGAGAAATCATGCCAGTATCTGGAGAAGTGTCCAGTCCACTGGCTTCCCAAAGTTCCCAATACCAGTCCAACTGCTCTGCAGAGTCATTATGGTGTTCCAAAGGGTCCATAGACCCCTCCCATTCCTCCCCACAGCCTAACACATCTTCAAAGTGTTCAGGCAATAACATAGAACCCCTGGGTTCAATCGGTGCCAGAATCGGCATCAAGTGACAATGTTCCGACTTCATGTCGTCTGGGATAAGGATGGTCCTGGTGTCACCCGTGGGCAGGGGTGGCACCAAAGACACCAACTTTAGGTCGAATGCTGGAGAAGGTCGCAATAGCATGACCAGCGTCAACCAGGATCTGGCCCTGAAGCCCCACCAGCACAATGGCCAGAGCAGACGGCTCACCAGAGGGGTCGGCCCACTCAAATACACAGTGCATGGCCTCGTAAAACTCTTCAATTTGAGCAGGGGTCACTCTGGCTCCCAGAAAGGGAGGGAGGGAGGGAGGTGAGAAGTCGACCTGGGCTCTGGCTCCATAGAACTGTGTCTAGAGTGACGGCGCTCCTTACTTCTTTCGTTGACGGACAACAGCCGAGGTGAAGATGAAGTCTGCTTGGACTTTTTCTTCTTCTTGTGCCTCTTCTCCAAGTGTCCCAAAGATCTCGAGTGGGACGAAGAGGACTTTGGGCTCTGGGAGCAGTGCCGTGACCACCTCTTCTTCGACCGGGACCTCAGCAGAGTCTCGCAGGACGGTGCCAACTGCCGGGCCACAAGTAGCTTCATAGCCCGCTCCGGCAAGGCCTTCGGAGCCATTGCTTGACAGTCTGAGCACAACTTCGAATCATGGTAGCACTCGAGACACCAGCGGTAGATGAGGTGGGGTCGATAACTGACATCCTGCAGTGACAGGCACTGCCTGACTTGAACCCGGTCGTCCTCGAAGACATTCACGCTTAGCAAGGACATTTTTTTTAATTCGAGAAAAAGTTGAGAAAAAGCCTGCCAAAAAGCTACAGAGGGATACGTCTTCCCAGATCAGCCTCTAACTGGCACGGAAAGAAAAGAACTGACGTCCGCGTTCCTGGGTGGCGCCTATATAGCTACTGCAACATTATAACTGAAACGGAGGCCAATGTCAGGCAGAGCTGAATAGAGCCACCTGACAGTGCGTGTAAGGGGTATTGCTCCGCAAAAGTTTACAGATCCAAACTGACACCTGGGAAATTCAAAGGTAAGGAATCTTCAGCTAGAAATCTATCAGATATCAATTTGTACTAAATCCATGATCAGGAAACAACCTACCCCAAGATTTACAGTAATGATAGTAACCTGTGCTATACAAAAGAACTGTAGTCTGGCCAAAAAAGCTTTGGTGAGCGCATTGAAAACCAAATCCCTTCTGGAGTTCTGCATAGTGAGAGACCGGTATAAGAAGACATTAGGGTCTGTAAGGCGAAAGTGGGAGGATGCTAACTGGAGCAACCAATGGGGGGCTGCAAGGTCTGGTGATAACAGGATGTTCTGGAAAATCATCACTCATGGGAGCGTAGGCACTGAGACCTATATTGATATCTATTGACTCCAGGAGCCTGGGTAGACCATTTTAATCTATTATAGGATTACACTCCTAATGAGCATACTGCGCCATGAACAGTCAGTCTGGGTTCTATATGTTGATAACTTGAGCAATGCCATAGTCTTAGAAGCCGAGATTCCAGACTCCTGGAAAGGAGCGGAGATAATTACTGTTATTGAAAAGGGAGAAAGGAAGAGCCCTGGTAATTACAGCCGATAAGCCTCTTGGACATTTTGCAGAAAGTCTATGCGAGACAGCTACTAGCGAAATTGAATGACTGGATAGAGGACTCAGAAAATCTGACCCCTACCAAGCAGGGTTTAGACCCAAAGTCAGTACCATAGACTAAGTCCTGAGGATGGTGCTCATTGTGTGGAAATACACAAAACTGAGAGAAGACCACCTTTATATAGCGTTTGTTCACCGCAAAGTAGCCTTTGACCTAGTCCCTAGAGGTTTGCTATGGGCATCATTAAAGAACTTGAGGGTTCAAGCTGGTCTGCTTGGTTAGCTAGTATGGCTACACCAAGACAACTATGCCCAAGTGTGATGGGGTCCTCAGGGACAATTGACAGACTAAATTCCAGTCTGCGTAGGGGTGTGTGTTGGCACCCACCTTATTTTCCAGTTTTGTCAATGACGCCAAATGCTCTTAAGCTAGATGGGGTTAATGTCCCTGCCCTTCTATTCCCAGACGACACTCTTCCAATCTCCCAGACTCTTATCGGATTGCAGCAACTGCTTGATAATTTTAACACCTTCTGTGTAGCCAGGGGACTGGAGAATAACGTAACAAAAACAAAATTCATGGAAGTAAAGCCCCATAAATCATTTAGAAACAACTTGGGCTTGGACAATGGGAAACTGTTGCAGGTTTACAGATTTAAGTATTTGGGTATTATGCTGTACAGTAGGGTCTCGTGGTCACCTCGCATACAAAAGGGACTGGCAGTGCTCCAGCACAAAACCTTGTCCATTTATTTAAAAAAAATACAAGAGAACAATCTCAAGGTCCCTCCTCTCCACTACAGTGATCTACAAATTAAAGGCTCAATCAGCTGCACTATATGGTGCTGAAATTTGGGGGCATGGAAACATCGACCCTCTTATTGTAAGTGAGAGTAAGTTTATTCAATCACTCCTCCACCAACCCAAGAGCACTCCCCTAGTACCAGTGTTCCTAGACGTGGCACTAAAAAGGGTGGGACATATCACCCGGATGAGGCCTCTTTTATATCTGGTGAGGATCTGGTCCACGGAAGAGCTTAAGCCACACTGAAATGCACTGCAGGAACTGCTGGCACATAATAAAGGTCTTACTTTTCTGTGGTTTAGACAGGTTCGTTCCTGGTTCTTAAGGTTGGGTTTACGAACCTTCTGGTCCGACCCAAGCTCACTAAACGCAGGTTCAAAGATACAGCTAAAAGGACTTTATTGGGAGCACATTATCGCTAGTCTTCATCAAACCCCTTCTGTAAGGAGACTGATTGATCAGTTTCTCCTGCTCATAAAGACATCCCCCAATACAAAGCTTTTCTAACCATCCCCAACAGCCGCTGGCGAAATACTTGCACTTAAAGTTCTGATATGGCACACTGGAAATAGGGTCACTGATGTCTACGTGTAATCTCGGAACCTAGATGCATATGCGTATTGTGTAACCTAGCATCCAAAGAAAACTTAATTGAGGTCATGTTTTTTACCCTGCCTACATCAAGCCCAGAAGTCAATGGATATGCCCATTGTGTATTCAGCTCAGAGTTAGATGCCATGAGGAGGCTCTAAGGGTGTTGAAGGGAGACACATCTACATACACAGTGGCTATCTTAGACAAATATTTACTTGCTGTAGGGTTGCTGAGGAAAGAAAAAGGCCAACAATTTTAAGCTATGATAAGCCGATTGGCTGGTCTTTTATGTCAGCTCATATTAACTACAGTAGCTAATTTATCTATAAAGTACATTTATATTTCTATATTCTAATTTTTATACCATGCTGATGAGAGTATTGTGTATGCACTTTCTTAATTTTCATAACCTTTTCAACTGTTTAAACCAGTGGTCCCCAAACTTTTTTCGGCAGGGGCCAAATCAACTTTCCTTTCTGTGATGGGAGGCCAGGGTCCGTCTTATAACAGGAAATGATATGGGCCAAAGTGACAACCAGTATTATTGTGTAGATTATAATGACATTTTTTTTGCAGCTGCCCTTCGCTGGGTCTTGGTGCCACCTGTTGATTTGCAAAAAAAGTAATAAAGTCTTCTCGTGTTTATTTGAAGTACTACAGATACTCCTTTTATTTTATAGATATAGATTAGATTCAAAAATAAAAACACAAGCTGATGATAGTTTGTTTGCCACACAGTGAAATAACATTAATACAGAATAATTGTAATAAACAGGCTGACTTTAGGGTGATCCTGGAAGCATGCAGGCCCTTCAGGAATGGCAAATAAAAAAACACAAGCGGTCCATCAGCAGATGACATGCTGCAGTCTCATTTTGTATGTGACATAAAAAGAGCATTACTATACTGACATTTTTTCATGTTCATAGTTACTGAAATCAGCAGGCTTCCCATATCAGTGTGAGCTGTGGGCTTGCTTCTGACTGGTGAGGAGATTGATGTCAGGTTCCATTCCAGTTACAGCCAGTCTCAGAGACTGATGCAGGTGTTGATCTGAGAGTCTTGATCTTGTCAGATTTTTTATCAGCTTCATGCTTGAAAAAGTTTGCTCACAGATCTATGTGCTCCCAAAAACCTTGGACATCTTCATAGCGTGCTTTCTGGTGTTGGGGTAGGTCTAGTTTGGGAGGGAAGCATAGTACTCTGAGACAGTTGGGCTTGAATGCATCTTTCAGCACATCACAGGTCTGCAACTCAGCCAGTTCAAATTGAAGAGCAGGCAGGGTGTCATTAATGTTGGCAGCAAAAGGATTCTGGAATATGCAAATTTCTTTAACGTGGGCATGAAGCTCACGGAACCGCATACTGAACTCCGCTCTTAGCGTTTCCAGTGCGTCCTTACACTTTTTGGTTGGAAACGGGACCGCTGGCTCCTCAGCTGAGAGGCTCCGAGTAGCAGGGAGATGGGTGAAGTCTTGTTTTTGCACTTGTCCAACAAGCAGCGCCATTTTAACCTCCAATGCTTTGACGTGGGAATACATGTCACTGATTAATTTTCCCTTGCCTTGGAGCTGTAAATTGAGGCTGTTTAAAATTTCTAGCACATCTGTTAAAAAGGCAAGGTCCCATCCCATTTCCATTCTGTGTCGATCAGCTCTGGCAGTTTTTCCCTTTGTCAGGAGAAAGGTGTTGATTTCGGGTAGCAGCTCGTAGAAGCGCTTCAAAACTCTACCCCGGCTTAACCATCTGACTTCAGCGTGAAGAACTGGGATTTCAAGTACCCAGCAGCGCCAGGGACACGCCCAAAGTCCTCTGGGTTCCCTTGCCTTGGTATACAGAGACACGGAATACTTCTAGGTGGCGTCAGAGATCAAATTTATTAGCTGCAGCTAGTGGCAGAAATCCCAGCAATACAACACGGTGTACAGCTCAAGAAACTGCTCAATTTTACTAAGGCGAGACATCCCTATTTATACACAAAAAGGTACATTTAAAATGCACGCCCCTGCACCAAAATTCAACCAATAGAAAATACATGACATCACACAGCATCATATAGTAAAGCTCATTTTACAGTGTCCCAACCCACAAGTTAATATTTAGGCATATCTAAATAATAATCTGGAAGGCCCGGACAAACCCTTAATTGAAAGCGTAACCCATGAAATGAAGAAACAGTAAAGAAAAGTAGTTTCAGATAATGTGCAAGATAACAGAAACGTAAAGAAACTTAAAAGTTAACAAATGTCTTGAATGGTGATTGGGAAAGTGGATAACGATCTTGCAGGGAAATTGGCTTGGCAGGGTCAATTCCAGGTGAAAGGCCAGCTTCTGAAATTAACTGCAGTGCACGAAGGAAACCTTAGTTAATGTACACATGACCCACAAAAGGTCAGACTGCTTTGCTCGCAGACTAACTTCTGAGGCCTACGTAAAAGGCAACACCAGATGGCAGTCACGACGCATGGCAAAAACCCATGTTTAGAAAAGAAAGACGTGCACTTTAAAAGCACGCAAAATCACAGAACCTCAAGCGTGGTAAAGCACGTCTCCATGGGCAGACTCCAGCTCGGATAGACAAGCTTGGAACTGCCTGTGTTTGAGCTCCGTTTGCTCTGATAAAGTTTATGCAAGACACAAACACCTTCATGACAGATTCCCACTTCAGAACTTTGCAGCACAGTGCTTGCTGGTGAATCAGGCAGTGGACTTGTAGTGGGGGGGTGGGACCTCATTCCTCCATTTCTCTTTTTATTCACCCCACTAGTCCCCACGACGCACCAACCATACTCTGAGCACCGTCCGTTGTGATGCTAGCCAGCTTAGCCCAGTCTAAATCCAACTCTTCCATTGTTTGGCGTACTTTACAAAGTCTCACGGATACTACAACAGGAGAGGATATTTTTTGTAGAGCTGCCAGCTCCTCGGACACTTCAAAAGTTGAATTAACTCCCTTAATAAAAATCTGCAGTTTTGCTGTGTCCTGCACATCATTGCTCTCATCCATTGCCAATGCAAAAACACTCAAAATCATTATGCCCCATTTCTTCAATTCGCCTGGTAACTGTAGATGCGGACAGACTCACCGCGTTCAGGGCATCTCTCTTGTCCGGATACACCTCCTCCGCGACAGCGTTCAAACACTCCTTGACAAACTCCCCATCACGGAACGACTTTCCTCAGCTTGCAATCAGTTTAGCTACCTTGAAGCTGGCCCGAACGGATGACTGGTTCGCCTGTGTTTGGCGTAGCATTGTACTGTGCTGGGCGGCAAATCGATTTTGTAGCATAGCCACCTTGTCCCTCCTCACTTGGCCCAGCAAGCTAGCATACTGCCCTCCATGGCGGGTTTCATAGTGTCGGCGGATATTAAATTCTTTAAACACCGCCACTGTCTTTGCAGATTAAACAAACTGCCTTTTCCTTGCACTGGAGAAAAAAATAGTCATCTGTCCATTGCTGTTTAAAAAGTCTGCACTCTGAATCTATTTTCCGTTTCCCAAACAGTTTTGACATTTTGTTGTCTGTCTTTCTTCCGTTCTTCTCGGGCTGGTAGGGGAAGTAAGGGAGACCTAATTACAATGGGCACAGATAAAGCTCTCTCTGTTTACTTCTTGTGCACATGCAGTTAACAGCGTTTACCTTGAGCTTAGGAACACCCAGTGAGTAGAAGTCATCGATAGTGGTTAGTTAGAAAACAGCGCTCCTGTGTAGAAACCGAAAAACATAAGCACCCCAGCGTGTAATCAAAGCGCTCCAGTGCGGTGTCCAAGGTATTCACATAAGCGCTCCAGGGCGGTGCCAAAACAAACTCAGGATAGCGCCCCAGCAAACAACCAAACCCCAAGTAAAGTGCTACAGCGCGGTGTAAAAACAAATCCAGAATAGTGCTCCTGCGCGGTGTCAAAGAACCTCAGTAAAGGTCACGAACAAGCGGCCTCAGGAAACACGGTTCTTACTTGCGTAGAAGCAGGCAAAAGACAGGCATCAATCCGAAGCTCTGTGTAGGCGGGAACTTCTGTGTTAAGCGATTTCCCTCGGAAACTCTGTGAGACGCCCCGGCGGTGTCCAGGTCGCCTGGAACTGGACCGCCAACTGCCTGCTACCTGGAAGTGAGGAATACGTGTCTCCACATGAGACAAGAAGCAAAGGATTGTTTGGGATCGTTAAGTGGGCCACTCCAGTTGATTAGACGGGCCGGAAGTGGCCGGGGGCCGTAGTTTGGGGACCCCTGGTTTAAACGTTTAACCTATTTTAGCTGATTTAATAACTTTGTACAACTGTATTTATCTATGAACACTACCATCTGCAACAGCACTTTAGTGTCCATCAGATTAGTCAGTGGGCTCTTTTTTGAAGTTTGCTTTGGGTTATCGTCATACCGATCTAGCAACTTGAAATTAAATGAGTTGCGCAATTGATTATTACCCTAGTGGTAAAGTTAGCCATCTCGACCATCATGATTATTTACCTTGCTGCTGAATTACTGCATGTTTTATGTAATGACATTTCTCGCCTGAGTAGGAAGTGTTATGAAAGGAAAGCAGACCGGATCCAAGCCTTCGGGCGTGGGTAGTTGGCTTGGTAGTTTGCCTCTCTTTTTGGACCTTCTTCCACTGTGAGCTGGTCCAGCATCTGTGTCTCTTTGTGGGGTGAGCAAATGGCTTCTGTAGTCCACTAGCCGCATTTTTGGAGATTAGCCCCTTTAATCTGGAGGACGGCCTTATTTATTCCCTGTGACTCAAGGTCCCCAGTGGGTGTCTCAGAGCAGTATTTCTTGAAAGTGGCTGCCTTGGTACTCTGGCTTCATACTCAATGGTCACTTTTGTGACAAAGTCTGAGGTGTCGTGATCTTGGTGGCAATGCAGTAAGGCACCGTTTCAGTTCAAGCATGGTTTCCCTTGTGATCTCAGTGGCAGTGCTGAAATCATGAAGGAGAAACCAAGACCAGTGGGGCAGCACTATATAGCCCGCTACAACTTTGTGGATACTGTCATTACCACTAGTGTTCCAGGAGCACCAATATTTCACTTCGATTGAATAGGAAGTTACCTGCTTTGGACACTTAACTCTCGGTTGGCTAGCAAAGATTAGCAGTCAATGTTACTCTAAGAGGTCGAAGGGGAGAAAAAGTGAGCTACAGCAGGACAGTTAGTGCTCTATTACTTCAATGTCCAGCAAGTGCTCTGTCTTCAAATAAGAATATGACTTATTACCAAGTAATGGAAAATGGGAAATACATCAAAACAAGAGGGTGCTAAGGATACAGCAGCAATCATTTTATACTGATTACACTTTGGGCACCAGATTTTCTATACAACTTCTTTTTGTTGGGATTATAGTCTCCTGCATGGGCTGATAAAGGTATTCCACCCTACCTGTCTGCAGTTATAAGTGACCATGTACAATTAAATAACCCAATGACAATTGAGCATTTCCAGCTGTTGCTACAGGTAAATGTAAATGTAAATGTGTGTATACTTGTAAAGCGCACTGCCGCCCCATCTCGGGGCATCCTGGTGCTGTATACCGCTGTGGAACCAATCCTGGCTTTCCCTATGAGATGCCCCCTCCAGGGCACCCCCAAGGTGAAGCCAGGCATCCCAGCGCTGTTGGAGCCGTTGTGGAGATTAAGCAAGCAATTGCCCAGAGTTGCAGAGTGGGACCCATGATTAGAGTAGGCACCGAGGCGAGAATTATCGAGTCCGCGGACATTGAGCCCAAGACCCTGCCGCGTCGGGAATTGAACCCTGGTCCCGGGCCTGATCTCTACTTCAGGGTCTGCCGCTTCTAACCAGTGAGCCACACTTCTCCACAGGTAGGCAATATGCAGAGGTAACCTATTGTAGATTCACAACATGTGGGAGGGGGGGGATACCAAGGGTGAAGTCACCCTAAGGTCAGTATCCCATTGGCTACTGAATTCAAGACCCCTAAACCGCCCTCTAAATACAGTATTTAGGGGACAGCCATGAACCAAGAAGACAGATTCTCACAATTTACGAAGAAGGACAAAAGAAGACGCCCAGCAGGGGAGACTGCAGAGAAGAACTGACTTGGCCACAGCCATACCGGCCCGTCTGCAGTATCCAGAGATCCTGCACCAAAAGTCGCCTTGTCCTGCAGCCAGTGACCTCCAGAACGCCTGGGAGGGCTGATTGCCTTCAACAAAGACCAGATCTCCTGTGAACAGCAGCTGTGTTCAAAAGAAACTCCCAAGACAGACTCTGAGTCTGCGGAGGACAAAGATACCCGAGGCCTGTAACTACCACTGCACCCGACGCCCTGAATCCAGGGTCCCACCAGTCCCAGTGAGGTCCCACAGTGCTCCAGAGTCAGAGTCCACCATGGGTTGACCCCTCCAGGACTCCCAGATGTCACCTGCAGAGTCTGCACGGAGACCCCGCAACCACAAATAACCCGGTAAGAAGAAATCAAACCTCAAAAGACACCCTTGCATATAGCCGCCATGAACCCTGGAGAAGAGAGCCCGAGGTGCACTACATCCCCGAGCCCTCCAACTTACCTTACCAGCTGTTGGTTCCTTCCATAACTCTTCCTGGACTGAGCCTACAGCCAAAATCCAAAATCGGCAACTCCCATTGAAAACAACAGGGCACCCGACGCCAAACCGCACCCTGCACTCCGCCGCCCCTGTGCTGCTGTGGGTGCACTTTGTGTGCCAAAACGGTTCTCCCCTTTGCCCTGAGCCTAACACCAGGAGCTTTGCTCCCACAACGTTGCGACCTGCTCGTGAACAACCACCAACTGGAGGCTCCCTTTCCCCCATTGGATAACATTGGGCCTCAGCACTCTGAACCCGAACACCCTAGTGCCTCCGAGGGTGCTTTGAGAGTGCATGCACGACCATGGGGGAATGCTGGTTCTAACCCTAGAAACCAAACTCCCACAAACAAGTACTTACCTGTAAACCAATAACCTAATTCCACATCATAGGATTGCATGGACTAATTTTCTGTTGAAAATTCTTTTAAGTGTGGAGTTGGTTTTGTATGAAACACTGAAAAACCGTAAATGTACTAAAAGGTGATTACTTACCTTTGGTCTAAAAAATGTCTCAGTGTGATATCTAGGCATATCACACTGATTAGCAAAAGTAATCTAAAAAGTAATGTGCACAGTACTCTGTAAAGTAACTGAAAAGTAATTTCAAAACCTTGACTTCCCTGTAATTCAACCAACTGCATTTGAACCTGCATTTAACTTAAATCACTGCATAAGATTTTGCAAAGTATTATTTCACTTAGACCTGGCTTAGCTTGGTTCTAGAAATAAAATAACTTAATATTTTTGATCCAAATTGGTCTGAGTTCAGTCTGAGTATGTGACATCATTTCTTGACGGAGTGTGTACAACACATGCTTAACGCTACCATCTGATAAAGCCTTACTGCTCGCTCACACTACCACAAATAGAGAATAAGGTGCGATCTACTTTTACCTCTGCCTACCTATGGGGTTTCACTGGACTCTTTGCACACTATACCTCATTTTGGTATAGTATATCCCGAGCCAGCTTCCTACAATGTATCTCTGCAAAACAACCCTAAGCATCGCCACCACTGCTCCGTCCATTTTCAAACCTGCTCGGGGTATGTTCTTGTAGACAAGTAGTACTGACATGCCTCAATTTAGCAGATCTGCAACTTATATCTCGGACTGTGAAATACCTCCAGGGGGTTGCAGTGGAATTAAAAAAGAGAACATGGACAGAATAACCCTAATATTGGACAGCCACAGGCCTCTAACAGACCCGTCTAGGAACAACTGGAACCAATTAGCTCACGAGATGTTCTGCTGGTGACCATAAACCAATGGATTGGCCATCCTGCCTAGCTTTAGTTAATCAATTCTAGCTAACCAATCATACATCAAGGAACACAATCATGCACCTTAATCTGCTCTTTTGCACTTACTTTCCTTTTTAGCCCATTGTCACCAGGGCATTAAGAGACAAAACCATGCACTTTAACCTGCTTAGTACACACACAGGCATTCCACTGTTGAGTTCTTGCCCCATTATCTGCACTCACAGATTGTACTTTAAAGCACAAATCAGAGTCCCTCAACATAGCTGGTTCCTTATACGATCTTTTAGTGTGCTGAAGATCCTGCCTAGGGACAAACTACTAGTGTGGAATTCTGTAGCACACATCTCGATCTGCAAAGCGAAACGCTAAACAAGGAGATGCTGGGCTGATTGTGGTTATTAGTGTTTTAATGCTGTTTTATACTGTGTTTTATTAACTCATTGCCCATTTGTAACCTTACACAGGTGACCAGATATTACTTTTGTGGGCACATTTATCCAGGCTCCGATTCACCGCCCTATTGCATACACTATCATGCCGTTCAAATAGCAAGGTTTGTTTTAGGTAGGACTATCCACATCAACACAGTTTCATTGACTGTCATGCATTTGGGTTTTATGACAGACTGATATCTCCTTTCACCTTTCCAGGATGCACACCAATAAGGAGAAGCCCCAGACCCAGTAACTCTGTATCTAGGGTCTTACTGTTGCTTTCATTAAGTGTCACCATTTTAACCACCCTGGAACCCAGTTTGGTCCAGTGACGCACAAGTACAGCAGTGGGTTACCAAAGCAAAACATATTAAGTACACTTTAATCTTTCTAAGAACAATGTCTAATCAGGTTAGTTGCCTTAGTAAGACATTTAACTGAGGTTCTCCCCAGGCAACTGTCGAGCCACCAATACTCTCTTCTGTTTTAGTGGCTGTTTGCTCACATGCCCCACTGATCAGCATAAGCCTGCACCAGTCCCAACTTTACCCTCCTACGGTGTGCCTGACTTCCCTCGCAAGCCGTCCCCGGAAGACTCAAAAAATCTTCACTGCAACTCCTGAAATTCGGTCTCATCTTGTCCGCTGGGGTATGCTGGCCTGATTCCAGCATGCCCAGGCAACCAAACTCCTAGAGTTTTTAAAATCTACCCAAGATTTCTAATAAAGGTCCTCCTTTTTGGATTTTGTTTTTTGTTAATAGTGACTTATACACTGCATGATTGCTATTTGACAGTCAAAATCGAAGGAAGGTTGTCCAAGTCCGGTTCTCTTTTGCTTCTCAAAAAGAGTGCTGAACCCATTCATACATCTACTTACATACAGACTTCCATGGGTCATAGGTGGGTCAAGGAATAGGCGCTCTAATTCTTAGAAGCTATCAGTTGTTCCAAAGTAGAGAACACTGAAAAAGATGTGGGCTAACTGTATTGACATTTACAGGGCCTTACGCTGCACCTTCAGCATTTTTGTTAACACAGGATCCAGGCTGGCAGGGTTTTCTACATTATTGAATAACAGTCGCGGCTGGTGACATTTGAAAGTGGCGGGCGTAAAAGTTGTGGACGTCGCACTGTGGCGAGCAAGCTGAAGGAGTCCTAAATCTATGCCTCTTCCATTTCTGGTGCGCAATTATACAACGTTTCCCACCTGATCCGATGTCTTTATAAATTCACACAAATTGTTTTAAGAACGCATTTAATTTGCTTAATTTTATAGCTGGATGGTGATGCTTTAGAATATAAAATCGGATGTCTCCTAACAAAAGCCTGACACACGACACAAATGCAATACTACGTTTCGTGTACAACAAAAATTTTTTTTTAGTGAAACAGAAAAGGATTCAGCTGTCAGCAATCAGGGGCGTTACGTAGGCATAGTCCTTTCAAAGGCAGGGGTAAAGTTAATACACTTAACTTACCTTTCTTCCCGCCTTCAAGTTCCGACTCCAGACTCCCGAGTCCCGACTCCCGCCGCTGTCCTGTTCTTGAATTTCCCATGGTGCTCGTCGTCACGCTCACGCAGGCAGCCTCCCTCCCCTCCACCACCACACACAGCACAGTGCTGTGATAGATTCGGCCGGCTGCCCTACCTACGTCATTTCTCTCTGTATGCTGCAGCATACAGAGAGCAGGGAGAGTGGGAGGGGTTACTCTTAGACATCCCGCGTAAAGAACACATCTCTGATCACCTGAAAAACCTCCACTGGCTCCCCGTCAACAAGAGGATCACTTTCCGGCTCCTAACCCACGCACACAAAGCACTCTACGAAATAGGACCCGAATGCCTCAACACACGACTATCCTTCTACACCCCCTCCCGCCAGCTACGATCCTCCAACCAAGCCCTTGCCACTGTACCTCGCATCAACAAAACCACCATGGGAGGTAGATCCTTCTCCTACCTAGCAGCTAAAACTTGGAACTCACTTCCCACTCACCTCCGCCTTACCCAGAACCACCTAGCATTCAGAAAGCAACTCAAAACATGGATATTCGACAAGTAACTCCCCACCCTTCTTCAAGCGCCTTGAGACCCTCGGGGTATGTAGCGCGCTATACAAATCTTTTGACTTGACTTACTCGAGGGCAGGGGGGAGCGGCTTGCCCACTGTTCTTAATACAGTTAATACTGTCTGTTTGGACAGCCTCTCAGGCTGCCCAAACAGACAGTATTAACAACAGTGGGAAAGCCACTCCTCCTGCCCTCGAATAACGCCGCCCACTCTCCCCACCAGGAAGGAACTACTTCTGCTTTCTCACCATGCGAGAAGGCAGAAACAAATGGTAGTTATCTACTATTTGTTTCTGCCTTCTCGCACGGCGAGAAAGCAGTGGGGCGGCGCCCAAACGCCCCCATGGAGGATCCACCACTGTTGAATAAACACCCAACAAGCCTAATGTATGCATTAGAGGTCCACAGGTGGGCTTTGCCAGGGATATCAAAAGGAGGGGGGGTGCTATTCAGTGATCTCAAATCAGGCGTGCCTACCTCACCCCATGTGATCATGGATACCATTAGTCTGACCTCGGCTTTTGCATCATTGCCATCAGGTGTGTTAGTCGAATATCACTCCAGAAAGAGTTCCATTTTCATATTAAAACTCATGGAAACATGGCATCCATGGGGATTTTGAGTGAGGAGGTCATCCAGCTGCCTCCTAAAGTGGATGGCTATGACCCATGATTTATACCATTTTCATATTCATAGATCAAACAGACCATATTTAATTCTGAAGTTCATAACCTTGAGAGACATCTGTTACATAGGCATTGGGATCATCGAAAACTATTCTAATGTATATGGCCATATCTGCATTCACATGCAATTCCCCAGAATATATAATGATGCCGCTTGATTGTGCAGCAGTGTCTTGTGACACGCCACCTGGAGTTATTCATTATCCCATGGATATGCCATATAGCTCTAGGGATACAGAGCTGTGCTATGAACCTGAAGACTGACTTCACAAGTAAAAGCTTCAAGGTTTTTCAGTGAATAATTTTAGATGCACGTGCAGCTTCCCGTGTGCTGAAATGGACATCACCATTGTCTATGCCAGTCAGAAGAACCATCGTCCTGGACTGCTGCAAAATCTGAATGACTTGTTGTCTCATACCAGCGAACCTACAGGAAAATGCATACATTCCCACAAAAGCTTTCAATCTTGCATGGGTACCAAGATGCATGGTCCTGATATTTTTTGTTTGCCTTTGATGTAACCATATTTATGTGTTGTGTCCTCTGCCTGTAAAAAAACAGGAGTCTAACTTGTCCGGATCACCTACAGGGTGCTACTTCAGGCATCTGCCATGTCTAACCGGCGCAAACAAGATTGTTTGCCATCTAGTACAGAAAAAATGTCTTCTGGGTGCAGGATAACTTTTTATGTCTTTCAATTTTCATCAACGTTCAAGAAAATATAGCTCAGTGTTGGTATTCAATGTGATTGCACAACATTCTCTTTAAAACCAGGAAGATGCCTATATGCATACTCCATTCACCGTAGCCTTGTATGCTCCCACTGCAGAAATTAGCAGATATCACAGATATATTTGAACACCACTGGAATGTTTTTTTATCAGTAAAAGAGGTCTATTGGCGTAATATTCTTGACCCATCGTGAATTTCAGCCAATGTGTCATTACTTATTATTAAGATCGATAATGGTTGTCAAGCTTCTCCCAGATTAAAAGGTATTACATCCTGCTAGCCAGTCATCTGATAATTGTGAAATCCAGTAAATAACCCTTCCCGCTTTATTCCTTACTAGCAGCCCGTCCCGATGTCCGGGTATGACATAGAATGTGTGTATTGTGTGTATTTGGCAAGGGCAATTTATTTTAAAATCTCGCGGTAGACAACATTTTTTGTTTCATTAGAATCTGGACAGAGAAGGCCCAGCTGCAGCCCTGGTTGATGTTAGCAGGCGCGTGTAATTGGTGTAGTGATCCGCCGCCTGACGCCCGGCTACAGCCCTGGTTGATGTTAGCAGGCGTGTGTAATGTCGTTGAATGAGAGAGTTATCAGCCGCGGGTAAATCCGTTTAATGAGAGAGTTGAGTGACAGCGAGTAGGAGAGGCTGCAGTAATTGTCCCCGCAGACACGCTCATTTGCGTGTTCCCCTGCTTGAGGCCCAGATGCAGGCCTGTTTGATGTTAGCAGGCGTGTGTTCCCCCGCTTGAGGCCCAGCGGCAGCCCTGGTTGATGTTATCAGGCGCGTGTAATTAGTGTACTGATCCGCCGCCTGAGCCCGGCTAGAGCCCTGGTTGATGGTAGCAGGCGCGTATAATTTCGTTGAATGAGAGAGTTCAGTAACAGCGCGCAGGAGAGGCTGCAGTAACGTTACTTACCACGCCTCCAGCTGAACGCGTCAGTCACGCCCCCAGCACATGGCCACAGCAGACTATCTTCTGATTAATGTACGACCCACATGGCATGAAGGGCTGAACGTAGCACATGCCCCCAGCGTTTCTCACGCCCCCAGCGTGACCCTTGATGCGGCGCAATTGCGTTCACATGGCATGAAGGCCGGACACACGCCACCAGCGTTTCTCACGCCCCCAGCATGTCACGCCCCCAGCGTGCCCCTTGATACTGCGCAGCAACGTAATTGGCACCTGTATGTACGACTCACATGGCATGAAGGGCGGACACACGCCCCCAGCATTTGTCACGCCCCCAGCATTTGTCAGGCTCACGCCCACAGCACAATGCAGACACGCCCACAAGGGATTACTTTGCTGGCATGGTTCGTTTAACTTTTAAATGTATATGGTGGCCGTCTGCATAGCCTATGTCCTTCTGCTGCAACTGCCCTTTCCAACGCTGTATTGGGTGTTGTAATTGGTGCTGTGGTTACTGAGATTACCCGCCTCAAACGTTTGAGCTCTCTCTTTATAATATTAGTATGGATAGGTTTGTGCCTTAGTGGTATTTTGGTTGCTTTTTCTTTAAGTGCTTACAGTGTCCCTTGGTCACAGTATCACCCATCTATTTGAGGTAATCTGCAGGCAGTCAGTCATTTGGTAAACTGGCGCAGCCATCCCGGACTTGGTGCTATGATAAGGGGTGGCAGCACAGAATTTAGTCGAGTAATTGTTTTTGAGAGGTAGCACATATACAGTTTACAGAGGAACACACAAGTAACAGCCATTGAAGTATTCATACAACATGATAAATGGATCATCCTATGCACAATTTAGGACTTGAAACTAAGACATTTGCAGGAAAACAATTACATGTACACACAAACAATCCTCTTATGGACCACCAGATTAAATCTTGTATACCAAAACTTACCATGTTTCCAGGGGTTGGGTTTAGTCATCCATGCGGGTGATGTACAACCAGTCACACCATTTAGCTTTTGTTCTGTTTGAGCACTGGAAATTCGGAGACAAAGAGGAATGGTCACACTTTAACAGAATGATATACGAACGTTGATTGAAGACTTTCAGACAAATAACATTATTTTGTATTTCAGAACCCTGTAGCTTCTCTAGAACATTAAAGGGGGAAATGTTACTTATACCCAGACACCAAAAATCAACTTAATTTCATCTTCACAAACTTGAGGGGTAGAAAGGCTGTTATTGGTATAGTTGAAGCCACTATGTAAATCTGTGAATGAATCTGTGAATTGCTTAAGTCTAGCAGGAAACGGGCAAAAAATCTTTCCTGCATCTACACCAGTGCAGACACTATATTGGTGGGCAACAAAGCACTCACAATAGCTCACCCTGCTAGCAATAGCAGGAGAACTATTTCCAGAAAATATCTAAGGAGTTCATAAGAAGAATCTTCACATGATAGTCTTGGAAAGTGATCACTTATTGATCTGCAGATATTATTCATATTAAGAAAATTCGGTTTGAAAAGGAGAAATACAATAGTACAAATATCCTGTGAAATAAAATATTGATACCACACTTAATGTATTTCCCAGATAACAAAAAAGCATCATCTTTCTCTACACATATGCTTACAAATTAGCATCTATGTCCCTAGGGCCTTTCAATGTAGCACCAGTGAATATTCAAAGTAGATAGAAAATATCCAGATGTTCCAAAAAACAAATGCTCTCCGTATCTGCTCTACAAATTGCGAGAGCCACTTGAGAGTGGATAGTACTCATTCTCTCAATAAGGGAATCAGATGTTTTTATGGCAAGCTAAGTACATTGGGCAAGAGAAAAACAGTATGCCTCAGACTTTGCTAGCTCAGAAGGGGCAGGTCTTTGTCAGGGAGCTTGAAGGTCCCCAATACTATGCAAATGATCACAACAGAAACATTTGATCAGACACTTCGCCAATTGGAGCTCACCAAAATCCAAGGAGATTTCAAATCTTCTCGGGCCACTACACTGCAGATAGGGTACCATCAGTCTCCCATACCCGAGGGTGGTGGATACATGAAATTCATACCAATTTTTTAAAGGAAGTTTAAATTAATGAAACATCCCCCTGTGATCCATTCTGGTGTGTTCAAATATGGTCCATACCACTTGTCTCTAGCTGTTCATGGGCATACTGCATCCATCTAAAGTTGCTACTTCCATTGTCTGCACCTTCCCAAGTATGTCCTTATAGGACCCTTGTTCTATTGCTGTGAAAAGTCTTGTAAAAAATTACATACTTCAAATGTGCCACTCACTCAATAATAGATAATCATAGATTATATAGATGCACATTGTGAGGTTTTGACTAAACTTGAGATACTGGAGGAACAGGTTTTCAACAGAAGCCAATGCAGAGATGTTAGCATTGCCTCAGATCTCAGAGCCATTAATGGCTTTCGCCTCGGTGTCGGCTCTGTCAACTCCTAAAGCAGGTGATATTGGCAAACCGTCGAAACTCTTTGCTAAGTGTACACCTGGAGCTGAGCATTGTTCCCAAGAGTTCTTCAGGCTAAGTAGAGTTCCTGCAACAATAAGAGAAGCATCTTCAAAGAGCAGAGTGGGGATTTCTTTCCCTATGAGACTTGGGGTATAAATGCAGTTCATGTATAAATGCAGTGGGGATGAGGTAGCACACATCTTGGCCTTACCCCTTGACTGATAGAAAAAGCATTTGCAAAGAGTCTCGCATTTGGTAAAGTTAGAGCTGTTGGCGATGAAAATAATGTTTTTTACTTTTGTATTTGCAGTGAAGTTATTATATTTGCATAGCACTATTGCCAAATGTATAAAAAAGCAAACGTAAAAAACATTTCCATTTTCAAGCCAACAGCTCTAACTAACAAATGTGAGACCGATTGCATTGGAAATGCAGTCGGTCTTGCATTTGTTGGAGTTAGAGTTATTGGCATTATAAATAAGAATGTTTTTCCCTAGCCATGTCGCAGGGTGCAGTACCATATGTGGCCAAAAGAGGTCGCATGGGACCTCTTTTGGGCCCATATGGTACTGCACCCTGCAGAAGAGATGGTAAACCCACCGTACCCATAATGCATTGTATGCAAGACAGTACCACCAGTACATTCAAATAGCCATGTCCACAAATACAATTATTATCTTTGAAATGTGACAAAATAATTATTATATTAATTCCAGATTAGGTTGTACTCTGTGTAGAGCGGATAAAGGGAAATTTATAGAAGGTCTCATATAAATGGGAGATGTGTTTGTGAGTAAAGTAACCACTGCCAGCCTTGCTTAGGACCAAGCATGTGTCCTGCCTGAAGCCCTGTAAGAAAATAGTGCTCTTAGGCTGTATTTAAAACCTAGGGAGTAACAACACATGTAACAGGAGGTGTCCTCATGGGAAGTTACAAGAAGAGGCAACTGGATTTACTGTAGTGATTTTCCTTGAGCAGCTAGCCTGATGTTTAAAGAGGACATCGTTTATCATCTAGGTCAAAATCAATCTCCCAAATGGTTTTGGTTGTTATCAATTAAATTGAATAGACTCATTTAAGTGATCACTATCAAGACCCTTCTTAGGTCTAGCCTCTTGTTGGCGATACAAAAAAAACAAAAAGAACTGTGGGCTTACAGCTGCTTATTGCTTACCATTGATTGGCTTTATTGACACTCTTCTTTGCTTGCATCTTATTCAATGGATTGCCTTCCTCTTAGGTTTGTCCCTCTCTTAGTCTTCTTAACATACTTCTGAATGGACGATTTGTATTCCTCCACTACTCCCATTCAATAAACTGCTTTTATCTTTTAGCACTCCATGAGAGTGCCCATGTTTTCCATCTTTCCTCTCATGTGCTGGTTGCCACCCCACCAAATACATGCCCCCACTGCGCTTCTTGATGTCCCTTAACCCTCTATGCAAGCTTGTCCATTGCATTGTCCACCAATACTTTTTTTTCCAGCTTCTCTAAGCCCCAGCCACAAACGTCACTATTATTGCCTCCCCACCATCACTCCCCACTCCCCCCAAGCTTCCCTTCAAAGTGCCAATCAAAATTTTATATACTTTTACTGGAATCTTATCTGGTCCAGAAGGCCCACGTTTGGCGTAAAATCACCAAATGAGCGTCCTCGGTGGTGAATTGTGCGGGTGGACTAAGGGTGTAATGAATACCACTCTGTTACACTGGTAAAAAAATTATGATGTTACAAGCATATAATGCTGAAAATGGGATAACCCAACAGTCCTCAATAACGTGCTTCTGGGACTGCAATGACTAATATGCACCCATGTGCTACTAAATGCCAAAAGTATGTAAATCTTTTAATTGAGCAGCTTCCATTAATTCAGAATATTGTCGTTTAAGTCAATTACATTTCTTTTGTTTCTGGTGGTTTTCATAAGCTCTCTGATGCAAGATAACAGCTTCCATACCCCCCTGTATTAAAAACAAAAGCATTTTTTCTTATATTTGCAGTTTGCTTCATATCAGGTTTGAATTCCAGGCATCTACTTCCATAACTTTGGAAAGTTTATCACAAAGGGAAATCACTTTCAGATATCTCATTATGCCAATTAACGTAAGAATACGTGTACGAGTAGTCTAAAAGAGTTCCAAAACTGAAATAATACTCTATACCTACGGCAATGCATTTCCTTGGAGAACAAAGACCATTTGAGACTCTCAGTAATTTGCTATTTTTAAGTTGCATCCTATTGGTGCCTTCTTTGTGTTGTCCATTCCTACTAAAGCAAGGGAAAACTGAAGGTCAAAATTAAGGGTTTAAAGTCGCTTTCAATGCAATTTATCACTTCCATGTCTTCTACGATGTGCCAATGGATGCACTAATAGGATGTAATCAATGGTCCTGCTTGACGGAGCTACAAGTGACTTGTGCAGGAATGTCCAACGTGAGCTTGCCATTGGACACAAGCAGACCAAGCACAAGTGTTTACATCCAGCAGTCGAGCAGATCTGGAAGGGTATCTGACCACAAGCGAGAGAACTTTGGGTATTCCCCAGAGTTATTCTTCCATAAGAGCTACAAACTACCCCAATAGGCTCCAATGGGGTATTGAAATCACCTGCAACCATTAGTACATTTCGAGAAAGTCCTTTAGCAGTGCGGTTGGAGTCCTTGAGGATTTCATGAAATCTTACTGAAGTGGGGGATTCTACATTATGCTAAAGACCTCAATTATATATATATGTTTAATATTATTACCATTCCCATAAAGGAAAATGAGCTCAAGATGTCTCTTATAATGAATTCTAAGGAACGAACAGTTTAGAACAACTTTAAACCATATAGTCAACCCACCCAAAGGACGACCTCATAAGCTTGGTGTTAGCTCAGTGGTTTAGCCCTCATAAAACATTGAGCAACTGCTCAAGTCTCCTGGAAAGCACAGGTTTGATAATTCTTGATGCACTCACTCAAATCTACAGGTCATTCTTTTGATGACAGAAGCACAATGTTTCCCTCAGCCAAACCTTAATTTTAGAATTGTGCCCCCTCATTTCAGTGGAGTACCCTTTCTAACGTTTGCTGCTATTTTGTTTAAATTCCTTGAAGGATTGTTCCCATATCTTTTCCCCATTTGTAGATTTAGTGCAACTTTGCACAATGGCTGCAGTCAGTCCATTTGAGCAGGCTCTGATATGATATAGACTATTCCTCTATGCATGGCAGGGACATCCAAATTATGTTCTAGCGTAAGATGGCATGAGCTCTTTGTTTGGAGGTTTTGCTAGTGTTTTACTGCCACTTACCAAAACTCCATGCCAACAAACCTGCAAGAACGTGGCTCCTAATTTTCAGATGGATTTAGTGAAGTGGCTTATCATGTGAGCGGATTCTTCTGGCCCAAAAAAGGTTGAAAAAAGATTACAAAGTATCAGTTTGTAGTAACAGCTGAATCATGTTCCCACAGAAATAATTTAATGTGAATGTTGAAGTACATTTAGGAACGTCGAATGTTACACATGTACTGAATGAAATGAGGCAACATTTTACTACCTGCAAAAGAACCACATTAGGTCAAGGAATAAGTCAGCATTAGAGAAAAACATCTGAAAAAGCCCCTAAGCTGGCATTTCAAAATTTAAATCAAAAACTCTAAACCCATATCAAACATAATACAATTAAATCAGTTCATAAAAATAAAGTAGAAGTTTCATCAAGTGTTATGATCACATGAAAATGACTAAGGTTAAAAATACAAAAAACACAACAGAGCAGACCAGGTCTGGAAAAGTGTGTAGCTGTACTGGCCGAGGTGTAACCGTGGATGCATGCATGCACATAAGGTGTTGTAGCACACTGGCTAGATAAATCCCATCAGACCACCCTTTGTGGTGGAGTTTACGTCATGTGGGATATTTATTGAACATTCCAGATCATAACCGACTTAGTCGTGTCGATATAAAATGGATGTCAAAAAAACTAGCCGTGATGACCATCGTGAAGTGGTATCTACTAAAGTGCAGTGCTTAAAGGACATATAGTGTATCTAAAATTGACTACACGGGCATTGTAAAGTATTCAAAATACACAACATGTGTCAAAAATTAAAAGACACGCCGAGTAGTAAGACTACCCCATGGCGTTATGTGCAAATCGGTCGACATGTTTCAGCCCGTGGGGCATTGCCCCGGCTTTCTTCAGGACCATAAACAGAGAAGCTACTGCAACTGTCAATGACTTGTTAGATCAAAAACAAAGAATGTACTAAGAAAAAGGTACATATCTACCAGGAACCTTCACATTTGACTGCCCACTGGAAGGAGAGAAGAACATCTTCTTCCTAGAAAACAAAAATTGTTTCACATACAAACACCATATAACACACACACATCCACATGTGTACACAAAGACCGCACAGACAAAACACACCTGCATGAATGAATTGCATTCAGCATTATATGAAAAGCTTTATATGAAAAGTATAATAGCTTTGCCACCACGAGGCATTTCCCCATGGTGTTACTCACCCAGCTTTTTGTGGGTGACGACCTCACCTCACCCGGCGACCGCTCGGGAGAATGAGGCCCCGCTCTACAGTGTAGAAAAAAGGAAACCATGAGTACATGACTCTATGGTGTCCAAGCCAATTGCTCTACACCAAAACCCAACAGACGTGTGTTAGTGCCCCAACTGTTCAACCCTGAAAACACCCACATTTATGTCCATAAGACGCTTGGAAAATATATGAACTAAAAGGTTCTTCCATCATAGAGCACAGAACTAGTGTATAAGTTGCCCTCAAAGCGTGCTATTAATAACTCATAAATAGCTTGCCTGGGATAAAAGAATATGATTTAAGTATAGCAAGTCCTCGAAATATTAATTGGTACTATCCATGTTGTATGGCTGATCAAGTGCCCAACGACCTAGAACAACAGAATCCTCGATGTCTAGTGCTCTAGGGGCCGACCTACACTCATCCAAACGAGTAAATTAAACTAATCAGTACTGCAGGAAAAACACCATAAGACTGACCTGTCCGTCGGTGCCTCTGATGGTAAACCGAGCGGAAGTGGAGGTGTCAGGATGGTCGTCTTTTACCCTTTTTATAACTGCCGGTTAATTAACTCGGCGTTGGTAGCCGCGCAATGCGGACAGTAGCGTGAATGCAAAGACACTGCTCACATGCGCATGCGCAAAGCTATGGGCGATTGCGAGAAAGAAGAGACACTACCCTCATGCCCATGCGCTGTAGCCATAGTGCCCGAATGAAGGCAAATGTTGCTTATTATCGCTACCTATTGAGCGCGCGTCAAAAGAACGGGAAGGTTATCCAAAACTGTCATCTCGGGGGTTGCAGAAGGAATGGTAAGGAACAGAACCTCAAAGAAATACTGCTCAGCTTATAGGGCGTACAACAACTTTAATGGTTTCTGAGGTCGCAAACCGGCCCTGGATACAGGTACATAGCCAGTGGGGAAACACTGTATTCATGTCAAGCACCCCTTGGTTATTTACACGAGTGATTTAGTGAAAGTATCTAGTCATGAGTGAACATGTTATAGATGTACTGGGTCCCAAATACATGATAATTGAACCATACAAAGTCACTCTGTGATAGATTGTGGCATCCAATGCAAACTGGTTATTATAAGAGAGGACTGAGCCTCTAAGTGGAAACTGATAGTTTAGATCATAAAGGGTTGCTATTTAGAGAAGCGCAATATGGCCCTTATAAAAGATCTTTATAATTACTTTAAAAATTATTTTTGTCTCAAGTGTCAAAAGAGAATAGGTGTCAGGACTGGGTGAACAGTAGGGAAGCGCACACAATTATGTTGGGTGAGCTTAGGGTGCAACTAGAAATGTGTTGCATCCGTTCAAAAATGACCCGCAACTGAAAAGTTGCTCTTAATATCAAAAAACAAAACACACAAGGGTTTGTGGAGGGTCGAGGGGAATATTTAGTGACCTGTCTGCCCATGCCCCTAATACAAGATACAAAAAACACAACAGAGCAGACCAGGTCTGGAAAAGGGTGGTCTGATGGGATTTATCTAGCCAGTGTGCTACAACACCTTATGTGCATGCATGCATCCACGGTTACACCTCGGCCAGTACAGCTACACACTTTTCCAGACCTGGTCTGCTCTGTTGTGTTTTTTGTATCTTGTATTAGGGGCATGGGCAGACAGGTCACTAAATATTCCCCTCGACCCTCCACAAACCCTTGTGTGTTTTGTTTTTTGATATTAAGAGCAACTTTTCAGTTGCGGGTCATTTTTGAACGGATGCAACACATTTCTAGTTGCACCCTAAGCTCACCCAACATAATTGTGTGCGCTTCCCTACTGTTCACCCAGTCCTGACACCTATTCTCTTTTGACACTTGAGACAAAAATAATTTTTAAAGTAATTATAAAGATCTTTTATAAGGGCCATATTGCGCTTCTCTAAATAGCAACCCTTTATGATCTAAACTATCAGTTTCCACTTAGAGGCTCAGTCCTCTCTTATAATAACCAGTTTGCATTGGATGCCACAATCTATCACAGAGTGACTTTGTATGGTTCAATTATCATGTATTTGGGACCCAGTACATCTATAACATGTTCACTCATGACTAGATACTTTCACTAAATCACTCGTGTAAATAACCAAGGGGTGCTTGACATGAATACAGTGTTTCCCCACTGGATATGTACCTGTATCCAGGGCCGGTTTGCGACCTCAGAAACCATTAAAGTTGTTGTACGCCCTATAAGCTGAGCAGTATTTCTTTGAGGTTCTGTTCCTTACCATTCCTTCTGCAACCCCCGAGATGACAGTTTTGGATAACCTTCCCGTTCTTTTGACGCGCGCTCAATAGGTAGCGATAATAAGCAACATTTGCCTTCATTCGGGCACTATGGCTACAGCGCATGGGCATGAGGGTAGTGTCTCTTCTTTCTCGCAATCGCCCATAGCTTTGCGCATGCGCATGTGAGCAGTGTCTTTGCATTCACGCTACTGTCCGCATTGCGCGGCTACCAACGCCGAGTTAATTAACCGGCAGTTATAAAAAGGGTAAAAGACGACCATCCTGACACCTCCACTTCCGCTCGGTTTACCATCAGAGGCACCGACGGACAGGTCAGTCTTATGGTGTTTTTCCTGCAGTACTGATTAGTTTAATTTACTCGTTTGGATGAGTGTAGGTCGGCCCCTAGAGCACTAGACATCGAGGATTCTGTTGTTCTAGGTCGTTGGGCACTTGATCAGCCATACAACATGGATAGTACCAATTAATATTTCGAGGACTTGCTATACTTAAATCATATTCTTTTATCCCAGGCAAGCTATTTATGAGTTATTAATAGCACGCTTTGAGGGCAACTTATACACTAGTTCTGTGCTCTATGATGGAAGAACCTTTTAGTTCATATATTTTCCAAGCGTCTTATGGACATAAATGTGGGTGTTTTCAGGGTTGAACAGTTGGGGCACTAACACACGTCTGTTGGGTTTTGGTGTAGAGCAATTGGCTTGGACACCATAGAGTCATGTACTCATGGTTTCCTTTTTTCTACACTGTAGAGCGGGGCCTCATTCTCCCGAGCGGTCGCCGGGTGAGGTGAGGTCGTCACCCACAAAAAGCTGGGTGAGTAACACCATGGGGAAATGCCTCGTGGTGGCAAAGCTATTATACTTTTCATATAAAGCTTTTCATATAATGCTGAATGCAATTCATTCATGCAGGTGTGTTTTGTCTGTGCGGTCTTTGTGTACACATGTGGATGTGTGTGTGTTATATGGTGTTTGTATGTGAAACAATTTTTGTTTTCTAGGAAGAAGATGTTCTTCTCTCCTTCCAGTGGGCAGTCAAATGTGAAGGTTCCTGGTAGATATGTACCTTTTTCTTAGTACATTCTTTGTTTTTGATCTAACAAGTCATTGACAGTTGCAGTAGCTTCTCTGTTTATGGTCCTGAAGAAAGCCGGGGCAATGCCCCACGGGCTGAAACATGTCGACCGATTTGCACATAACGCCATGGGGTAGTCTTACTACTCGGCGTGTCTTTTAATTTTTGACACATGTTGTGTATTTTGAATACTTTACAATGCCCGTGTAGTCAATTTTAGATACACTATATGTCCTTTAAGCACTGCACTTTAGTAGATACCACTTCACGATGGTCATCACGGCTAGTTTTTTTGACATCCATTTTATATCGACACGACTAAGTCGGTTATGATCTGGAATGTTCAATAAATATCCCACATGACGTAAACTCCACCACAAAGGGTGGTCTGATGGGATTTATCTAGCCAGTGTGCTACAACACCTTATGTGCATGCATGCATCCACGGTTACACCTCGGCCAGTACAGCTACACACTTTTCCAGACCTGGTCTGCTCTGTTGTGTTTTTTGTATCTTGTATTAGGGGCATGGGCAGACAGGTCACTAAATATTCCCCTCGACCCTCCACAAACCCTTGTGTGTTTTGTTTTTTAAGGTTAAAAATAGCCTACTACCAACATTTTTCTCAACTTTCACATGACTATATGATTTTCAAAGTTCTTATTACAAAAATCGTTTTTTACTTTTTATCAACTATACAATCGCTAGTATTCTCAGTTAGAATTTCAGGTTCCTAACTAATATTTTCACAGTTTTACACTGACTTTTCTACATGGTGCATTCTAATGGAAAGCAATAGAAACATTAGGCCACATTATTTCATCAGCAAACATCGTCATAGGTATTCTCATTAGTGCAACTCATTTATATGTATTAGAATGGTTTTGTATATATGTTTCTTCACCTTTCATTTCACAGCACGCTTTTACTGTGCTTCTACTACACTGGTCTCGGTTTCATGCGCTGCTGGCTCTAATGTGTGAAGGGTACACTTTCAGCTTTTTGTGTCTAAAATCAGTAAATGTGTTGTGTATTATGATTTTTGAAATCTGGCGTCATCATGAGTAATACCACTTTGCTTTGGTTCCACTTTGAGTGGTGTTACAAAAGTATGGGCTTCTTCTCTTTCCCTTAATGAATTTTGTGGGCAAAGTAGGTTTTACGGTGTAGTGCACGTTGTGCATAAAAGGGCAATAGCATCGCACACCCTATCTGAACTGGTCTTTGCACTACTAGCTTCCTTGTTGGTTGCCAGCAAACTTTTAGTCGAACCATCTTGTAAGGTGCCCTACATCAAGGATTCTTCTACGAGAATTGATGACAGTTTGGAGACATGTGTGCCTTAGCCAAGATCGCATTCGTTTGTTTGTTCTTGTCCTTTGAATCAGAATTGTATTGCCATTTCTTAACGGTGCTGTCGGAGGTCAGCCATTTCAGTCCTTTCCCTAAAGCCTTACATTTTTACAAAAGTATGTAAGAGTCAACCAAAGTATTGAGGTAAAAGAATGGCTTAAGAAAAGGTTTTAAAGTTAGAAAAGCTGTATATTAGAGATGAGGTGTCACACAGCTGGCAAGCCCTGTTCAAGGCCGTGCCCTCCCGATGGACTCTCTTCAGAGAAATACAGTTATGGGCACAGAGGGTTAGGTGTATATATGACTGGTAGCATAGATTTCAGTAGGAAAAGCCAAGAGATAGAGCGAAGCTTCCTCCAGCCTCTGATGAACTCTGGATGGGACAACCTTTGGTCCAGGAGAGTCTCTAGGAAGCTGGGTTTCTGTTGAACTAACCCCCCAACTTTTTGCCAGACTACTGATGCATTTTGACTTGATGTTTCCTGGGTCCCTGCCAATCAGGTTCTCAGGGCATGTGTTCCTTCCCAAAACTGGACCTTGAACTCCCAATTGGCACCTCTTTGGCCACATGTCAGTCCCTTGTAAAAGGTACCATGGGTACCAATGGCACTATGGCCAGGGAAGACCTCTAACGGCTGCAGCACTTATTGGGCCACCCTTAGAGGCCATGTAACTTTACACACACATCCATCGCAGGCTGCAAGGTTTGGTGCAGAACAAAGTGAATAGTCGACATGGCACATATCCCTGTGTGCCATACCTACAGCCCACTGCCCTGGCATGTGTCAGCCACCCCTCTAGATGGTTGCACTATACCAGTGGTGAGAGTACAGGTGCATGAGCCCTGTACCCCTACAGTGTCTATGCCAATTCTTAGACAATGCAAGTGCAGTATTACCATTAAGAGTGTATGGTTCTGGGAGTTTGTCATTACAAACTCCACAGCACCTTAATAGCTTTACTGAAAACTGGGAAATTTGGTATCAAACTTCTCAGCACATTAAACCACCCACATTGATGCCAGTGTGGAATTTAATGAAAAATGCACTCAGAGGGCATCTTAGAGATGCCCCCTGAAAAACGACCAACCTCTGGTGGGTTCCCTGACTGGTACTTACCAGCTTGTGACTATGAGACAGGTTTCTGGACCCCTGGGGTGGGAGCCTTTGCTCCCTGAGCCTAGGATCAAAGTCTTTCCCGGGTAGAGGTGGTCTCACCTCCCCCAGTCCAGGAAGAGCTATCTATGGCAGGGGAGCTTCAAAGGCTTGCCACCTTTGTAAAGTGACCTCTAGCCTCTCCTGCAGTCAGGAGCAGGCCCCTTGCTGTCTCCCCTCCTTTTCGACAGGAAGACTGGCGGGAAAAATTAGCACAGACCAGAAAGTGTGCCTATATCTGCCAATCCCACCCCTTAGGTAGGGGAGACGAGGTGAAGCCCACTCTTCAGTGCCCACCATCTTGCAGATGGCAGGCACTCTCCAATCAGGATTAGGGACTGAGTCCACTCCACCACGGGTGTAGTCACCCTAAGGTCAGTAGCCCATGGGCTACTGACCTAGAGACCCCTAAAATGCCCCCTAAATACAGTATTCAGGGGCAGCCCTGATCAAGAAGATAGATTCCTGCAACCTAAGAAGAAGGACTTAAGATAACACCCAGCAGAGAAGAACTGACTTGTCCCCAGCCCTACCAGCCCGTTTGCAGTTTCCAGATATCCAGCACCAAAGGTTGCCTTGTTCTGCAGCCTCTGACCTCCAGAACCCCTGGGATGACCAACTGCCTTCAACAAAGACCGTAACTCCAGTGAACAGCAGCTCTGTTCAAAAGAAACAGCCAAGAAAGACTCCAAGATTGCGGAGGACAAAGAAACCAGAGGCTTGGAACCACCACTGTATCCGGCGCCTACGGCCTGAATCTGGGTGTCCCACTGGTTCTGGGAGGTCCCCCAGTGCTTCAGAGTCTGAGTACACCATGGGTTGACCCCTTCAGGACTCCCCGACGTCGCCTGCAGCCTCTGCACAGAGACCCCACCCCGCAACCGCAAGTGGCCTGGTAAAGCACCACAACAGACAGAGGACTACCGTCTCCATCTTCCCCTCTTTGGCGAAGGAAAAGAGTAACTGGAAAACGAGTAACTGGTCTCACTCAAAAGTAACTGGAACGTCGATGAAATTTGCGTACCTGGAGCACTGGCGGCTGGGACCCTGCAACCCTCACCGGAACATCGGAGGAACACTGTGGTCGCTGAGGAGGCTGGTAGCGGCTAGTGAGCAGGAGGCTGTGGGCATCAGAGAGGCGCTGTTCGTTGGGGGCCCCGACACTGCCGTGACTGCCTGCCTGTTGACCACCGGTCACGTCTGGCACCGCCCGCAAGGCATCAGCTCCTCTCCGGTCTCCCCCGGCGGCGGACTGGAGCCTGTCGGTACTGCCTGCTGGTGCTGTGGACGCTGCCGTGCAGCCCGTTGAAGTAACGCTGCAGGCGGGGGCCTCGACACCGCCATGACACTCCCCCGACACTGCCGTGCACCCTTGGGTCGCCTGGAGCCCGTAGAATGGAGGTGCTGCGGGAGGTGCCGACGGTGGAGGCGGCGGGCACTGCTGGGGCCACGGAGGTCTGGATCCCTCCGCTGGAGCGCCAACCCCCGGTCTATGCGACCCGCGCCTGGAGACATCGGAGCGAAGATCGGGAACCAAAACCGGGAAGTCGGTGGAGCGCTTGATGACGGCTCTGTAGAGGTGCTTCTGGTTCGGGGCATTGGCACGCTGTTGGATCGGTGCCCTGAGGCGGGCGGGAGTCGGAGGGGCGTTGACGGACTACAGGAGCTTGTCCCGTCTGTGTCGAGTGCTGGGGGCGATCTGAGGAGTCGCGCCGCCGCCCGGGGAGCTGCCGGTGAGGAGCCCTGAGGCAGGCGGGATCAGTGTGGACGGCGGTCAACGGGAGCTTGCCCTTGCCGCGCCGGGAGCTGGAGGTGACACCGCTCGGGGGGGGGGGATGCCTGGGTGAGCTCTGGGGCGGATGGAGATGCACAGGGGAATTGCAGGATGGGGAGATAGTCATCGGGAGTCACACTGCAGCATTCATCTATGAGATGGTGAGTGCAGCCCTGATGCTCTGACCATACACGAACATTGCCCAGCAACCTGCCAGAGATCGATGCACATGGCAGCTGTGTACACTGACATCGTTGAATAACCTTGCTATCAACACCGGCGCACTTGCTGAGCAGAGCTCACAAGGAAGGTATTTATTTACCCCACTCGCCTGTTCACATATTTGAAAAACCTTATTTGAAAAACCTCCTTTGTTCAAAATGGCCGGGGTCATAAAGCTGTAGTAATAAATCCCCTCCTATACCTCTGTTGCTCACGAGGCTCCTCAACTTAACTCCCCCACACAAGACCTCCATTGCAGAGATAAGACTCCTTCCCAGCAAGCCAGGATCTGGGCCTGCTCAAATAGAAATTGAAAATGTACTTCCCTGTTCTCAAAGCACCACAACAGACAGAGGACTACCGTCTCCATCTTCCCCTATTGGGCGGCCATTTTAGACTGGTTCCTCTCTCTCTCTTTGGCGGCCATCATGGACTAGTCATTCCCACTATCTGGCCATTCCCTAAGACCTGGCCTTTTTAGATAGCGCACTTTACATAGCTCTGTATTCAAACCCTCATGTGATTAAGTGCCTGCCTATTTTTGCAGTACTATACCTCTATTTGTATTTTGTACATTTTTACTTACATTTACTGTGTGTATTTAAACACTCGTGTGATTAAGTGTCTGCCATTATTGCAGTATTATACCTCTACTTGTATGTGGTACATTTTTTGTAACCTGCACACATCTCACTTTTCGTCACTGGTAATGTACCGAGCTCTACCTCAAATTATTCTGGCGGATCACTAGTATCAATATTGCTTCATGCAGCTTTTTGGTGACACCGGTATTTTGTTTCAGTATATCATCAATATTATTCTTTTATTTGGGTACTGGGCATCTCTGTAAGCTGCACCTATTTCACTTTTATGCTGGATATGCACCGTTTGATACCACTTATATTTTGGTATATTTCTGTACATTGTGTAAGCTGTACCGTCTGCTACCTCATATCTTTGTTCATTTGTGTACATTGTGTAAGTTGCACCAATTCTCACTGTTTATTTTTGGTTTGCACAGATTGCTACCTCTATATTTTGGTTATTTTGTTACTCACTAGTGTCACTTGTGTACCACGTAACTTACTGTCTGCATTGTGCTTTGCACAGATTGCTACCTCTATATGTTGGCTATTTTTGTTACTCACTAATGTCACTTGTGTACCATGTAACTTACTGTCTGCTTTGTTCTTTGCAGATGTGTATCACTATCGTCCAACCTCCCATACCCACCTTTACCGCCACACCGACCTATACCGCCATCCCAACATGGAGCCCATCGGTAAGCACACATATAAAATCAACTACCCATCCACACTCACCAAAAAAGCAGCTAAACGCTTTAAACACAACTTCCTGAGGTCCCACCCTGAAACCCCCTTTGTCGACACCTACTTCTCACCGGTCAATGGATCCCTGAACATCGATATCATCTTCCACACCACTCGCAGAGCTCAAGGGAGAAAAACGTTCTTCACCTTACTCACTGTCTCCACCACCAGGAAATCCGCTCATGGCCTAACTCTCTCCATCACACCATCCCAACTCTTCCTAGGCAGAACCACCATTACTATCTACAATAACGGGATTGTCCTAATTCAATCCACAGACAGGAACCTGGAACTACTAGACAACCTGTTCCCCACTTTCAAAGAAAACCTCTCCAACCTTTGGACTTCCACTCACATCCCCTCCAGTAATATCACCCCGGACTTCACAGCCCCCACCGACAACCCTTCTAACCCAGCTCATGCATCTCATCACTTCCCCCATCACACCAGTCACTCACCCACCTGCTGTAACCACCCCACACTCCTCAATCACAGACACAAACATCTCCCCCTCATACACCAGCCGCCCCCACACCTCCATCTCTGGGGACCCCCACTCATAACACTCCTCCTCTCCCTCCTGACATCACATACCCCACCCACAACACCTCTAACCTAGTTCAGCACCAGAATGACACACATAGCGACAAATTCCACCCTCTGTCCCCCCCTCTCTCTCAGCCCCCACTCCCACACGCTAACTAACCATGTAGAGCACACCACATCTACTATCTTAACTCCCCCTCCCCACGACAGGACCATCTCCAACCCCATCTCCCTCCCCACTCTCAGCCCTCACTACCCTTCAGGCTCCCCCATCACCACCATCATACACTCCACTTCCACCCCGCTCTCTCCCCCTGCCACGAATTCCCTCCTCTACGCCACCAACTTCCTCCGTACTTCATCCACTCCCATCGCCCCCTTACCCTCTCTCCTCCCTAACACCAACCCGTATGACGACATCACGGAGCCCTGCATGAACACCAACCCTCCCCCCCACTCGCACGATAAGCCCCAGGTCAGCCACTCACCCATGACTTCCACCCCCAGCACTAACACTTATCCCACGCTGGAAAACATTATGTCCTCCCTCCTACAACTCAAAGAAGAAATTCACACCATCAAAGAAGACATGCACACCATCAAAGAGCTACTCACCACACCCCCTAGCCTCACCTCACTTACCACCACCCCCCCTCTCAACTTGCTCTCCTCGCGTCCTGACAACGCTCCTAAGCTACGTCCCTCACACAGGACCGCGATCCATGCCCACAATCGCAACAACCGCACTCGCCGCCCTCACTGGACCGCGATCCCTGCCCACAATCGCAACAACCGCCCCCGTCGCACATGCAACCCTCTTTCGGATCTCCACACTCTCTCCCTCCTCCGCTCCTACGACCCAGCTCCCCTAAACCACACAACCGCCTCGCACCTCCCCATTCCCAAGATACACTCAAATCCCCGTAGACCCTCCACTCTAAACAACAGAATCTCCGTCCCGAATAACCTTAGAAAAGTCCCCCTCTCTCTAGTACCCTCTTTCTCCCCGGACACACCACGTCTCAAATGCACTCTCCTAAACTGCAGATCGGCTTCTAGACACTCCTCCGCCATCGCTGACCTCATACTAACATTGGACCTTGACCTAATCATCCTGACTGAAACCTGGCTAACCGAATCTTCCACACCTATAATGGACATTCTGGTTCCCCCCCAACTACCTCATCATTAGGCTTGACAGGTCTGGCAAGATAGGGGGCGGAATCGCATGCATATAAAGGAACAGCCTTTCTGTTCTGAAAGTCTCCGCGCCTTCCCTACCCTCTCCAACTTCCTACGAATACATCTGCCTCGATATCATCAGTGATGGCAAACCGATATGTTCTCTTCATGGCATTTACCACCCACCCAGAGACAACCTCATCTTCGCCCAACAAATAATGGACATGATTTCAACCAACGCCGGACGACAGCTCACCCAAATATACCTTGGTGACTTCAACCTCCATTGGAACGATCCCAATGATGCGGTGGTAAATAGTCTTAAAAGCTTCCTCAGCGCCCTCGACCTCACACAATTATGCAACAGCCCGACCCACGAGAAAGGTTCTATCCTCGACCTTATCATCGCCAAAGAGGACGCTACTCAACTTGAGTCTATTCAACCATGTGACTGGTCAAACCATCATATTGTCACATTCCACATCAATGAAAAAGTCAAACTCAACTCGATTCAACCCTCCAGACCTAAAGTCTGGAAAAGAGACCTGAAAAAACTCAACCAATTCTCCATACCCCCGAACAGCCGAGACCCCCTACTCCCGCCTACGGGCGCAACCACTATCTCAACGCCATGAACTCAATAATTAATGAGGCTGCTCCCATGCAGCTAAAAAGAGTCTCCGCTAAAATCTCCAATCCATGGTACGACGGGAGTCTCAATGAAGATAGACGAGCCATGCGAATGGCAGAGCGCACCTGGAGGGCAGCTCCCTCTGCACTGCACCTGAAAACTCTGAAGAAAAAGAGAAACGCCTACTTCAGGAAAATAAAGCGCTCAAATGCAAACTTCTTCAGCCTCCAGCTCGACCAAGCAAAAAACCGCCCAAGAAAACTGTTTGAGTTAATCAGAACACAATCCAAGGAACAACCCCAACCTCTCAGTACCTTGCACGAAGCACCCACCTGTGAAGACTTCGCCGCTTTCTTTACCCAAAAAACTGACAACAAAGAATGATCTCCGCACTGACGCAAGACTCCACACCACACTCAACTGCATAACACCCACCGAACCTAAGAACAATGCAACATGGTCAACCTTTGAAACCTACTCCGAAGAAGAAATAGGCAAACTGCTCAGCACCTTGAAACCTTCCAATCACCTCACGAATCCCCTCCCTGCTAACGCTGTCAAAGATTTCACCCCAATGCTCCTTCCACTCTGGACTAAAATTATCAACAGCTCGCTCCAAGAAGGAACCATCCCTGACTCCCTCAACGTTGGACAAGTCACACCTTTTCTAAAGAAACCTACTGCCGACCCATCCGACCTAAACAACTACCGACCCATTACCAATATTCCCACTCTCGCCAAATTATTGGAAAAATGCGAACAACTACAACTGACTAAACACATTGATCTGTTTGATCTCCTCAACCCTCAATCAGGCTTCCGAGCAGGACACAGCACTGAAACTGCTATGACTCACATAATTGACGACACCCTGCAAATCCTAGATCAAGGTGATACCTGCCTCCTCATCCTTCTTGATCTCTCTTCAGCATTCGACACTGTTAAACATGAGAAGTTACTCGATCTTTTGAAAACAAGAATGGGTCTTTCTGGGACTGTTCTCAAGTGGTTCACCTACTTTTTACACAACAGGTCGCAGAAATTCAAGAGTAACAACCTGATGTCCTCTCCAATATCTGTTTCGTTAGGCGTCCCCCAAGGATCCTCCCTATCACCAACTCTGTTCAACCTAGTTATGGAACCTCTCACCACCTTGCTACAAGCATCCAATGTACTTTTTCACATGTACGCAGATGACACCCAACTATATCTCAAAATACAATCCCCCAATGACATCTTACTCCTGAACTCAACGATCAGAAGCACCCAATCCTGGCTTGCTGATAATCATCTCAAACTCAATGCTCTGAAAACAGAATTCCTGCTGATCTCACCTCCCGCGAAGATCTCTACCACTCAAACCTGGCTTAAACAGTTAACTGCACTCAATGTCCAACCCACCATAGTGGATTCAGCGAAATCCCTAGGCATAACTCTCGACTCCAATCTCAACATGCAGCATCATATCAGCAGGGCTACTAAGGGAGCGAACTTCCAAATCAATACCCGGAGGAAACTTAAACCCTTCCTACCAGCCAAAGACTTCCAAACTGCAGTACAAGCACTAGTAATCCCGCGAATTGAATACGGCAGCACCGCCCTCTGCGGTCTCCCGTTAACCACTACTGCACCCCTAAGAGCTTCTCTAAACGCTGCAGCGAGACTCATCACTGGATCAAAAAAATACTCGCATATCTCCCCTGACTTGAAATCACTGGACTGGCTGCCTTTTGAAGCCAGAATACATCTGAAAATCGCCTGCATGACACACAAGGCTCTACACCGGAGCTCTCCCCGATACCTCACTCAGAAGCTGTCAATCTCTGGCGGCTCTAGAAACACTAGAGGCACAAACAATCTTCTGCTAAAACCTCGAAGATTCCGGAAGGAAAAAACTTATAAACGCTCTCTCAGGAATGGCACCCAGGATCTGGAACTCACTCCCTCCTGAAACCAGGCTCATCTCCTCCATCACACTTTTTAAGAAAGAAGTAAAAGCTATTTTTATGGCCAAATACACTTGACCTATTAGCGTGGATCTGTAAAGACTCTACACCGATCTGTTTTATTCTGTTCGAACTCTACGACTATGTATTTCACCTGTATTATTGACGTTACTGACTATCTATGCACACATTTATCTGTAATATTTATATTATTGGTGTACCTGTATTACTTTGCTCCCTCACATACCCACCCTTCCCACTTATGTTTAATTTCACTCTTGTCGGTATTCCCGGCTTTGTAAAGATCTTGTTCGCGCTATATAAAACTTTCAAAATAAAAAAATAAAAATAAAAAATACGGTGAAAACCAACCTCAAAAGACACCCCTGCACCCAGCCGCCCTGCGCCCTGCAGAAGAGAACCCAGGGTGCACCTACGTCCTCGAGCCCTCCAACTTACCTGCCCAGCTGTTGGTTCCTCACAGAAGTCTTCCTGGACCGAGCCTGCAGCCAAAATCCAAAACCGGCAACTCCATCAAAAACAACAGGGCACCGAATGCCAAAACTGCACCCTGCACCAAGCTGCCCCTGCACTGCTGTGGGTGCACCTTGTGTGCTAACTCGGATTCCTCTTTGCCCTGAGCCTAACACTTCGAGCTTTGCTCCCACAACCGTCTGGCCTGCTAGTGAGCAGCCACCAACCGGAGGCCCACTATCGCCCATTGGATAACATTGGGCCTCAGCACCCTGCATCCGGCTGCCCTAGTGCCGCTGAAGGTGTTCTGAAAGTACATCCTCTGCCCAAGTTCTAACCCCAGAATACCAACTCCCACAAATAGGTACTTTCCTGCAAACCAATTAAACTTAATTTCCTTCCATAGAATTGCATTGACTGCTTTTCCTTGACAAATTCCTGTGTGGAGTTGGTTTGTATGAAACATTGAAAAACTGCAAATGTACTAAAAGTGAATTACTTACCTTTTGTCTAAGAAATGTCTCAATATGATATTTAGGCATATCACACTGATTAGCAAAAGTAATTTAAAAAGTAATCTAAAATGTAACATGCACAGTAATCTGTAAAGTAACTGAAAAGTAATCTTGAAATGTTGACTTAGCTGTAATTGTACCACCTGTATTTGAACCTGCATTCAACTGTAAATCACTGCATAAGATTTTGGAAAGTATTATTTTGCTTACCTGCACCAGGCTTGACTTGGTTCTAGAAATATAATAACTCAATATTTTCTACATAAACAAATTGGTCTGAGTTTAATCTTCGAGTGTGTGACATCATTTGTTGCCTGAGAGTGTACAACAAATGCTTATCACTACCCTCTGATAAAGCCTTACTGCTTGCCCACACTACCACACAGAGAGTAAGTTGGTATCTACTTTTACCACTGCCTACCTGTAGGTTTTCACTGAACTCTGTGCACACTTTACCTCATTTTGGCATAGTATATACAGAACCAGCTTCCTACAGCGTCCTTTGTTGTGGATAGTTGTGTGCACCTTATCCTTGTATGGGGTCTCACTCATGGCATCAGGGAATGTGGGCGTTCCAGGCCTTGTCGCAGACAAAAGATCCTGGGGCTCTCCTGCCCATCTGTGGGAGACCAGCCTCCCATGCTGTGGGTAGCTGTTGGCCCCTTATTACAGCTAGATCCAGCACAGGCCCTGTATAGTTAGGTATAAATGTGCTCAGAACAGTAGTATCCACCAGGACCGACAACACCCCCACATTACCACAGCACACACACTCCCAGCACACTTGGATTATACAATTACCTGGCTGTTAAAGCATCTAACAATTCCTATGGTCATTATTTACTAATATTATTCAATCAAAGTGCAAAGACAGAGGTATTTGAATAGAAGAGAGGACCCATGCAACATCATTGGAAGGAGATTATCTGATGTGCAACCCGAGAGATATGACCACGGGGCTCATACCAACTGTATCTGATATGACAATATGTGTGAAAGTATTAGGTCTGAAAGCTTACTGGGCTACATGATGTATACACCTGATCGGATGAGTGAGGACTAATAACAAAATACGAGAGCCCCTACAAAGTTATTTGCTTTCCCTAGAGGCTGTCTGGAGCTCGTGACCCATGACCCACTCATTAATGGGCAGAATAGTGGCAGCAAAAATGGTGGTTCTCCCACATCTGCAGTACTACTTTGCCAATTTTCCGGGGCATTTGCCCATTATCCCCTTTGTCGCTGCCACGATTTCGCGGCAGTGCGGCACTTCCGCAAAACGGGCGGGGCCGCGTCGGCCGTTCGCAGCACCAGCGAGGTAGTGCTCGCGACAGCTAACGGCCGAATGCAGCAGGGAAGGGGTTAAGATACTTCGGATTTAGACTCTATTTTATTGATTTAATATGGAGCACAAGTAGACATTTCACTGTGTTGCAGTCACTGGAAACTGAATGGTTAACAGTGGGTCTCCATGAAGATGAACTTGTTCACTTGCAGTTGTGCAGAGTAACATAAGAGAAACTTGCCTAAATTGCTTAAGGTAGTAATACAATTCTGAAACAGATGCTGCAGCTCACATTATTGCATAGAATCTACCTCACTTCTCAAAATAGGTAAAGTTGACTTTTAAAGCTATCACTGAGCAAACGCCAACAAGATCAGTTAGGAGTAACACAGGCCTGGAAAATCTACTAAATAGCAACCCAAAAAAGAAAGAAAGAGATATAGGAAAAGGCTTGGGAGAATCTTAGGACTGCAAGCAAGAAGAAAGTCTCTCAAACTTTCTGGCAGGTAGTAAAGTCCTTCAGCACCTTGGGTAAGTTTATCCCAAAAGTTGAATGTGTTCCGAGTAAAGATTGGGTGGCTAATTTATTTGTAAGTTTTTTTCCCAAATAAACAGATTCTTAATGCAGGCCCAAACACGATAGTCAACTGTGATCCAACTGCTACCTTGGAATTAATCAGCTCAATAAACGTGTCTGATGTAACCTTAGCCATCGACTAGCCCTTCTGGAAAAGCCCCAGGCCCTAACAGAATTCCCTCTTACCTTTTCAAATCCATCTCAAAGTTCTGGGCACCCTTCATAACAAGTGTTATAAAAAGTGCAATTATAGGACCTTTGGTCAAGACTGGACTATTATTGTCCCTATATTTAAAAACAGAAGACAAAGTGCAAGCCTCACTGCTACGGTCCATTATCCCTTCAAGATAGTCAGTTAAGATCCTAGGAAGGGTACTATTGGCCAAACTACAAAGCTGGGCTACAGAGTAGCATGTGCTCTCAGACTTACAGTTTGGTTTTCATCCAGGCCTGGGAATTGTTTAACAATTTTTAAATCTTCCCCAGATCAGTAAAAAATATACTAAGGCTAAAAGAGACTGTGTCCATCTCGCATTCCTGGGCTAAACATGCACCTTTAATACTGTGGAGTACCCGAAGCTATGGTCCACAATGATCCAGTTAGGCAGTGACAACGCAATTATCTCCCTGCTCAGTAGGCTCCATGAACATACTACAGCCAGAGTATGATATAATAGGAGCGGAGATCTATCGGAAGATTTTCCATCAATCCCTGGGGTCAGACAGGGCTGAGTCCTGGCATCTTTTCTCTTTTTAATTTATATGAACTCTTTGGGAGACCATCTGATAACGGTGGGGAAAGACATCCTAAAGGTCAACTTGAGAGAAATTCCAGTGCTTCTTTATACAGATGATACCATTCTATCGCAAGATTTTATGAGATACTTTTAACAGTTTTAGGAGTAGCTTGGGACTAAAGACAAATCACACTAAGTCCTTTGTATAGAAATGTGGCCCCAAACTAGCTAAGATGAAAACTTTCTTACTTAGTGGTGAAGAAATTATGAAAACTTTGTATTTCAAGTATCTGGGATTTCTGATCGACAGAGGCAGCCGGCACGTATCGGAGGGGGAGGTAGGGGGGTGTAAAAAAGAGGGAAAATAAAAAAAACATACTTGCTCGCCACATCCCTCCTCAGTCATCCCTCCATCATCTCTCTCAGCTGGAACATAACAGGAATCACCCAGGCTCCCCTAAGCCAATCACAAAGCTGTAATGCAGTGTTGTGATTGATCGGACCACTGTGGTTTGGGTCTCAGCCAGTGGGAGCCTGGGCATGCTTTCCACTCAGACTGTGATACAGCTTGGGTGGAGAACATGCAAAGTGCACATGACTGTTTGGCTGGCAATTACAGTGCACCATCACTCCTCTCCCTGCTCCTCCTCTGTCATAAAAGCAGCCCCACCCGCAAAGCGGCCATAGTAGGAAAAAATAAAATGATAATAACCTTGAGTTATTTTATTTTTCCTTTATCTCGCTGCTGCAAAGCAGTGGGGAGACGCTACTCTGGCTTATCCGGATGAGCCACCACTACTGATGGATGTAGATTTTAACTGGATATTTCTCCTCAATGTAAGAGCCATGCAGTTAAAGAGAGCAAATGATGCAGTCTTTACATTTTCCAAAAGACTTGGGCACAAACAGAATAGAAAAATGCTGTATATTTTGAAAAGTAAAAGTGTGTCACCACATTTGGCGCGGGCATATGGGGTATATTAATTGCAAGTATCTACAAATTGCGGAGAATATGTATTTAAGGCGGCTCCTGGCAGTTCCACACTACTCTGACAGTCTTCTGCCATTAAGAAGTTGGGCTACACTATAGTGAAGATCATGTTGAGCTACAACCCCTCCTATTATGGCACAGAAGTTGGAAAAACCAAGAAGCCCAGTTATGTAGAACAATCTTACTCGGTTGTCTGAATCTGGACAAGTGTGTAGACATCTCCTGACTTAAACACATCAAAACAAGTTTTGAAAGGCTTGGCACACCAACATTTTATTCTATTCCAGACAACTTATCGACCAGCCCCCGAAGTCAAACTAAAGGCCTTTTTAATCAAAAGGTGCAAAGGTCATGGACACAGACTAGAGGTGTCGGGATAGAAAACATCTTCAGGCTCTTGTCTGTATGCCTGACACTTTATTTACAGGTAATTGCAAATGAGAGACAGAATTCCTCCTGACAAGGTTTAGTCTTCAAACCCGAACACTTTTTGCTAGCCTTCCGAGTAAAAGGCACATGGTCAGCTTCTCTTCCACGTTCTCATTGTGGAGCCCCAGAAGAACGAAGCACCATGAACTTTTTGCACACTTTATACTGCACAAAGAAGGCAGTATAAATCTCTTAATCAAGACTTTCCTCAATAACACTCTGGGTCCTTTATGTAGAACTTAATGGAAATACAAATCGGGACCATTTGGAGAGGATTGGGGGTACACCTCTGTACATTAAACATATCCTAAATGTGTTTCTGTTGAAACTGCTAAGAAAGACATACATCGGAATCTAACTTATTTTAACACTACTATACCTTTTGTTTTCTATCTGTAACACATGTAACTGTGAAGCGCTCGGATACCCTTGGGTCATGTTCGCGCTATACAAAACTCTATAAATAAATAAAAAAATAAAAGTACTAGAAACCAGATCTCTCATTGTGGTCTTTCCTTATTTGGGAAATATATGCTATTTTAAATTACATCTTGAGTGCTGTAAAGGTACTGTTGGACTTGGCCTTTTCCCCCCAAAATTTTTCGCTTTTGACCCCCTAATTTGAATGTCTCCCCCATGGGATTAAACCTGTATAGGCCATGAGTGGTGTGAGACCCCTTTTGAAAAATGTAATTACCTGACCTAATGTGAGCACTTGTAAAATCCCCCATTTTAAAACTGCACTCCCATTTTTGAAATGTACCTGACTGAAATGTATTGCTTTTAAAATGGATGCCATGGCCATGGGTTTTGCCACTGGACTGACATAGGTCAGCGGTCTAGATAATATTACCCAGCTACCCCTAGTTTTGGAGGGAAAGCCTGGCACCCAGGGTGCTCACCCCCTCCCCTAGAACCAGTTTAGGCTAGATGTGCCAACATTCTAGAAGGTCCTGGCACTGCCTGGGAGGAGGGTATAAATAGGGTGAAGTGTCACCAGAGAGTCAGTCAGCGCTGGGACAAGGAAGGGAGGGGGACCTGCTGTGAGGTGCTACCGCCACATGGACCTGTGAGCTGGGCCCTGCACCCCTATAAACCCCCCCGCTGCTGTCCCCATGGGCCCCTGACAAGGGAGGACTCTTCATAGGTCCCTGACGCTGTGGGACCTTGGACTACGCCAGCGCTGAGGGAAAAAGGTACCCAGAAGAGGAGGAATACTGTGGGCTTGAACCCCCCAGGAGGTGAGGAGTGTGCCCCTGGGACTGGCTGTGGAGCTGTTCCCCCCCCTCCGTGAGAAGCGCTATAATTTGGAAGCGCTGGGCTGTGAGGTGCCTATGGTGAAGGGCTGTGGACAGCTGACAGGCGTAAACTGCCGTATCACCCCATAAGCGCTGGATGTCTAAAGACTGTTGCTGCCTGTGGAGCTGCCTGGGGAGGATTGTGCCCCCAAGGGACTGTGTCCTGTGAATGATGTGGCCCCCGAAGTGCTGTTGGCCCTGAGGACTGTGTGGGCAGAGGAGGGAGTAGTGCGCTGTGAATGGCGCCATTCTCCTGAGGAGAATCACGCTGGAGGAGCCTACCCTCGTTTCAGCGCGCTGTCTGCCGCATTATTAATTAATTAAGAAGGGAGCCTACCCCTTGTCGCAGCCGGAGATCACCGTCGCAGCCCGGGTGCTGAGGAGACTGTGAAGGGACTTAATATCCAGAGAGGGAGCCTACCCCTTGTCCGGTCCTCGCGCTGTGTGGCAGCGCCGAAAATCACCGCTGCCGCCCGGCGCCGCCGTGAGGAGACCCCCCTGCTGGGGTGTGCATCGTCGCGGCAGCCCCCGATGCCAGGAGGGGGCCGCCGAAGTAGAGTGAGGGCCGCGCTAGGCCTGGAAGCCGTCCAGGCCCGTGTCATGTGACGGGGACGCCTGGTGGCGTCATTGGCCACGCCCCCGCCACGCCGCGCACGGATTGGCTGCGCGGCCGAGCCCCCGAGAAGGCCGCGCAGGGATTGGTGGCCGGCGAAGGAGGCCAGCCGGAGCGGGTGCCCACACTGCCGGTGAGTCCCCCGTCCGGCTCGGGAGTAAGGAGAGGCCTGGGCGGAGGCAACGGAAAGGCTACGGGGCCCCCAGTGAGCTGAGAGGAGCCCCGCGACTGAGGGAACCGCATGCCTGTAGGTAGGCGCCAGAAGTCCACGCAAGGGGCCTGAAGGCCCGAAGATAGCAGGTAAAGCCCCGGGGAGGGCGGAGAACCGGCACAGAAACGGGGCCTTCCTGAAGCAAGTAGGGGGACCCAGAACTGCCCCTCCCCTCAGAAGGACTAGAGACTGGCCCCCTTAAGGTACCAGAACTGGGCCGGGTGCCTATTAAGGATTAACCCCGCGCTGGGGGTGCTGGTGATTGTAAATTCCTAAGGAAAGGTGCCTACTTACCTGATGTTTCCTGCCTGTTGGTTGATCCGTGACTATTGAAATGATGTGCAGGTGCTGGTTCCAGGAAATGCTAATTGAGCTCCTTTTTATTGCCTTTCTTGCAGGGGCGGGCTTGGTGGAATGTTTATGGTGAAGCTACCAGGGTCATAGAATTGCACCCCTGTGAAATGTTTTAATAGGGGAAGGTAGGGAGAGGTTGACTACCCCCCTTTGCTCCTGCGGTGGGAGGATTAGTAGACTAAGCTGCATTGTGATGAAATGCCCAGTGTTACGCCTAAGCTAGGGGATCGATGCCCAAGTGCAGTGGGATTCAAGCCTGGTTCAAATGTTATTAATGCCAATGCACTACCTGATGTTTGTGTTGCAGGTTGGGGGCTAAGGAGTCATGTTCCCCAGGTCTTTTCCCTAAGGCTATAGCACCGGGGTTCTGTATGCCCTGTAGAGCTTGCGAAAGTGGCTTAAGAGTCCTATGGTTATGCCCACCTGCTAGTGGATGCTGGTATGCCATGATGTCTTTCCTTACAGGGGTTATGCAGGATGCTGCCTGTTGTAATTACAGCCGCTACCGAGGATGAAGGCCTGAGTTGGCCCTGCCTGACGCATAGTTCCTTAGGTGGAGGGGGGGAAGAAACCTGATGTTTTATTACAGGTGTTCCTGCCTAATGTTAATGCCAGGTGATTCCTATTCTTTTTGCAGGAGTCGCCAATGCCAGCTATTTTGGGTTCTTACCCCTAATGTTTGATTGCATGTTTAATGGGCAAATACGCCAAGTGCATTTTTCCCTTATATAGGTGTCACTGATGTTACATGCCAAATGCTAACCCTTTTATATTTCAGCTAGACACTATGGACTATGGACTAAACCCTTTTTGTCCCATGTAAATAATCCCCCACTGAAATACTTGGCTTGGGTGCCAGTTGGCGCCATGTTATGATTACCAGTGTATTTTTCCTTTTTACCTTGCAGGTTGGAGATAATACTAAAATTATTCTTTTCCAACTAAAGGTGGAGTTGCGTCTCTTTTGTGGTGTGCCTGGTGTGTCGTTTGTGGGTACTGCGTGAGTGCTTCACATGTCCTCCAAGTTTGGCCTGCCCGCTTGATGCCATGCTACCCCCTTTGAGACTTGGGCAACCCCCATTTCCAACATTTGGTGGCAGAGCGGTGGGATAGGACTTGTGTTTGCGCAGTACCACAGCGGCCACAGGTTACACCACAAGTAGAGCCTTGTTGTGGGGATTATTGCTGTTTGGCTGAATATTGTTTTTTGATTGCTTCCTCCTGAAGAGTATTTTGAATTGTGTCCCCTTGTTCCACTGGGAGGGTGTGTCCCGGGTGTACCTCGCCACGATGGGGTTGATTTACCAGGAAGTGGAACTGATGGAGTACACCGAACAGGAGGTGATAGACTTCCTCCTGGAGAGAGGGATACCCCCAGTAGGGAACATTAGGAGGAATTTGTTTCTCTATGAGGCCCTCAAGAGGGGAGAGGCCTTAGAGGTTAATGGGGACTTGTCTGACTACCCCCCCGAAGTGTTGAAGGGTCAGTGGGTTAGAGACCAGAGTGAGGGCTCCCCATCCAGAACCCAGGGAGGTAGTTGCTCCGATGAGGAGGAGGAAGAGTCTAGCAGGGCAGAGACGCCAGTAGCTGTGGAGGACACCGGAGATAGGGAGTCTCGCACTGGGTCCAGTCCCGGGGGCACTGCCCCATCCCTTTCCCTGTCCCCAGAAGAGTGGGTAGATAGGCGAGAAGAGAGGGAGTATCAGCTGGCGCTGGCAAAGCTCAGGCATGCCGAGGGCTTAGCGCAGCTGAGGGTAGAAGAGCAGCGACTAGAGACTGAAAAAGTCCTAGCGCTGGAGAGGATGGCGGAGGCGGAGAGGGCCTTCGCCAAAGAGAGATCAGCTCAGGTGGGTAGTTTGACCCCTGAGAGTGGTTTCAGGAGTCTGGATTCACCGAGGTGGGTGGGATCCAGTGGTGGCAGCGAGTGTAGGTCCAGTGCAAGGAGTCCCACTCCCGAAGCCCAAGAGACTGTGCCTGATTCCCCGGAAGAGGAGGACGGGTTAGTGTTTAGGGGCAGGGGAAAGCTGTCCCATCAGTCCTGGGAAGAGTTCGAGGAGGAGTGTTGGACTGTACTGGAGGATTGGGTGGTGAGGAGAGCAGTGGAGGATTGGGAAGGGCTGTGCCATGCCGTTATCCGGGAGCACATGCTAAGGAGTTGTGTCCCAAGACTGCGTCACCATCTGTTGCAGTGCGGGTTCTCAGACCCCAGGGAACTTGCACGGGAGGCAGACCTCTGGGTAAGTGCCAGAGCGTCTGGGAAGGCTGAGGGGAGTGATCCTGAAGGGAGTGAGGCGGGGAGGTGTCCCAAGGTACCCCAGCTGCGGCCACCAGGCCTGGAGTGTTCTTTAAGAGAACCCCAGCTTGGGAGGCTAGGCGGCCCCGATGTGTCATCCCGAGGGAGGGATCCCCTTATGTCAGGAGAACCCGGAGCATCATTAATCAGAGCTCCAGTGGTTCGGGGGACTGACCAGTCACAGGGTTTAGATCCTGGACTGGGGTTTCAGGTTCAGGGGTTGCCTGACCTGGAAGGTGGGGTTCCTGTAAAGCAGATCTCTACCAAATTGACTCCCAGGGGTACCACTTCCAGTGGGAGGGTGCGGAACTCTGGGAGGGGGTGCAGAGGGAGGAAGGTCTCCTCTGTCACCGGCTCAGCCACAGGGCATAGATCCCGGGTTGGGTGGCCAGGGACAGGAGTTGCCTGCCCTGGTGGGAGGGACATCTGTAATCAGAGTCCCCCCGGAAGTGACTCCTAGGGGTACTACTCCCAGTGGGAGGGTGCGGAACTCTGGGAGGGGGTGCAGAGGGAGGAAGGTCTCTTCTCTGTCACCAGCTCAGCCACAGGGCGCAGATCCTGGGTTGGGTGGCCAGGGACAGGGTTTGCCTGCCCTGGTGGGAGGGACCTCTGTAACCAGGGTCCCCCCGGAAGTGACTCCCAGGGGTACTACTCCAGTTGGGAGGGTGCGGAACTCTGGGAGGGGGTGCAGAGGGAGGAAGGTCTCTTCTCTGTCACCGGCTCAGCCACAGGGCGCAGATCCTGGGTTGGGTGGCCAGGGACAGGGTTTGCCTGCTCTGGTGGGAGGGACCTCTGTAACCAGAGTCCCCCCGGAAGTGACTCCCAGGGGTACTACTCCAGTTAGGAGGGTGCGGGACTCTGGGAGGGGGTGCAGGGAGAGGGAGGACTCGCCCCTGTCACCGGTTCAGCCTGTGGGTTTCGGCTCCAGGTTGGGGAGAGAGTTGTGTGAGGGTGTCCCCCAGCGTAGGAGATGGAGGAACCCTAGGAGGAGAAGTAGGGGGAGGAGAGCCTCGCCCCTAAGGGCTGGTCAGTCTGAGGGTGTAGACCCCAGGTGGGTGGACCAGTGGAAATTTGGAGAGAAGAGAGTGGTTCCAGAGTATCACAAGCCTGAGGCTAGAGCCTCCCACTCTAGGAAAGAGAGACATCCCACTAGGGAACACCAGTGGGGTGGTTCTGTTGGTGAAAGGAGGGATGCGAAAAAGAACCATTGGGTTCCCGAGTGGAGGAGAGACTGCAGGTGCTCCTGTAGTTGCAGGCCTGCGTCCACCTTTTACCGCCCCAAGCAGGGAAGCCCATCAAGGCATTGATGTGTCTACCCTGGCTTTTGGCTGGGGGGGGAGTCGTGTTGGACTTGGCCTTTTCCCCCCAAAATTTTTCGCTTTTGACCCCCTAATTTGAATGTCTCCCCCATGGGATTAAACCTGTATAGGCCATGAGTGGTGTGAGACCCCTTTTGAAAAATGTAATTACCTGACCTAATGTGAGCACTTGTAAAATCCCCCATTTTAAAACTGCACTCCCATTTTTGAAATGTACCTGACTGAAATGTATTGCTTTTAAAATGGATGCCATGGCCATGGGTTTTGCCACTGGACTGACATAGGTCAGCGGTCTAGATAATATTACCCAGCTACCCCTAGTTTTGGAGGGAAAGCCTGGCACCCAGGGTGCTCACCCCCTCCCCTAGAACCAGTTTAGGCTAGATGTGCCAACATTCTAGAAGGTCCTGGCACTGCCTGGGAGGAGGGTATAAATAGGGTGAAGTGTCACCAGAGAGTCAGTCAGCGCTGGGACAAGGAAGGGAGGGGGACCTGCTGTGAGGTGCTACCGCCACATGGACCTGTGAGCTGGGCCCTGCACCCCTATAAACCCCCCCGCTGCTGTCCCCATGGGCCCCTGACAAGGGAGGACTCTTCATAGGTCCCTGACGCTGTGGGACCTTGGACTACGCCAGCGCTGAGGGAAAAAGGTACCCAGAAGAGGAGGAATACTGTGGGCTTGAACCCCCCAGGAGGTGAGGAGTGTGCCCCTGGGACTGGCTGTGGAGCTGTTCCCCCCCCTCCGTGAGAAGCGCTATAATTTGGAAGCGCTGGGCTGTGAGGTGCCTATGGTGAAGGGCTGTGGACAGCTGACAGGCGTAAACTGCCGTATCACCCCATAAGCGCTGGATGTCTAAAGACTGTTGCTGCCTGTGGAGCTGCCTGGGGAGGATTGTGCCCCCAAGGGACTGTGTCCTGTGAATGATGTGGCCCCCGAAGTGCTGTTGGCCCTGAGGACTGTGTGGGCAGAGGAGGGAGTAGTGCGCTGTGAATGGCGCCATTCTCCTGAGGAGAATCACGCTGGAGGAGCCTACCCTCGTTTCAGCGCGCTGTCTGCCGCATTATTAATTAATTAAGAAGGGAGCCTACCCCTTGTCGCAGCCGGAGATCACCGTCGCAGCCCGGGTGCTGAGGAGACTGTGAAGGGACTTAATATCCAGAGAGGGAGCCTACCCCTTGTCCGGTCCTCGCGCTGTGTGGCAGCGCCGAAAATCACCGCTGCCGCCCGGCGCCGCCGTGAGGAGACCCCCCTGCTGGGGTGTGCATCGTCGCGGCAGCCCCCGATGCCAGGAGGGGGCCGCCGAAGTAGAGTGAGGGCCGCGCTAGGCCTGGAAGCCGTCCAGGCCCGTGTCATGTGACGGGGACGCCTGGTGGCGTCATTGGCCACGCCCCCGCCACGCCGCGCACGGATTGGCTGCGCGGCCGAGCCCCCGAGAAGGCCGCGCAGGGATTGGTGGCCGGCGAAGGAGGCCAGCCGGAGCGGGTGCCCACACTGCCGGTGAGTCCCCCGTCCGGCTCGGGAGTAAGGAGAGGCCTGGGCGGAGGCAACGGAAAGGCTACGGGGCCCCCAGTGAGCTGAGAGGAGCCCCGCGACTGAGGGAACCGCATGCCTGTAGGTAGGCGCCAGAAGTCCACGCAAGGGGCCTGAAGGCCCGAAGATAGCAGGTAAAGCCCCGGGGAGGGCGGAGAACCGGCACAGAAACGGGGCCTTCCTGAAGCAAGTAGGGGGACCCAGAACTGCCCCTCCCCTCAGAAGGACTAGAGACTGGCCCCCTTAAGGTACCAGAACTGGGCCGGGTGCCTATTAAGGATTAACCCCGCGCTGGGGGTGCTGGTGATTGTAAATTCCTAAGGAAAGGTGCCTACTTACCTGATGTTTCCTGCCTGTTGGTTGATCCGTGACTATTGAAATGATGTGCAGGTGCTGGTTCCAGGAAATGCTAATTGAGCTCCTTTTTATTGCCTTTCTTGCAGGGGCGGGCTTGGTGGAATGTTTATGGTGAAGCTACCAGGGTCATAGAATTGCACCCCTGTGAAATGTTTTAATAGGGGAAGGTAGGGAGAGGTTGACTACCCCCCTTTGCTCCTGCGGTGGGAGGATTAGTAGACTAAGCTGCATTGTGATGAAATGCCCAGTGTTACGCCTAAGCTAGGGGATCGATGCCCAAGTGCAGTGGGATTCAAGCCTGGTTCAAATGTTATTAATGCCAATGCACTACCTGATGTTTGTGTTGCAGGTTGGGGGCTAAGGAGTCATGTTCCCCAGGTCTTTTCCCTAAGGCTATAGCACCGGGGTTCTGTATGCCCTGTAGAGCTTGCGAAAGTGGCTTAAGAGTCCTATGGTTATGCCCACCTGCTAGTGGATGCTGGTATGCCATGATGTCTTTCCTTACAGGGGTTATGCAGGATGCTGCCTGTTGTAATTACAGCCGCTACCGAGGATGAAGGCCTGAGTTGGCCCTGCCTGACGCATAGTTCCTTAGGTGGAGGGGGGGAAGAAACCTGATGTTTTATTACAGGTGTTCCTGCCTAATGTTAATGCCAGGTGATTCCTATTCTTTTTGCAGGAGTCGCCAATGCCAGCTATTTTGGGTTCTTACCCCTAATGTTTGATTGCATGTTTAATGGGCAAATACGCCAAGTGCATTTTTCCCTTATATAGGTGTCACTGATGTTACATGCCAAATGCTAACCCTTTTATATTTCAGCTAGACACTATGGACTATGGACTAAACCCTTTTTGTCCCATGTAAATAATCCCCCACTGAAATACTTGGCTTGGGTGCCAGTTGGCGCCATGTTATGATTACCAGTGTATTTTTCCTTTTTACCTTGCAGGTTGGAGATAATACTAAAATTATTCTTTTCCAACTAAAGGTGGAGTTGCGTCTCTTTTGTGGTGTGCCTGGTGTGTCGTTTGTGGGTACTGCGTGAGTGCTTCACATGTCCTCCAAGTTTGGCCTGCCCGCTTGATGCCATGCTACCCCCTTTGAGACTTGGGCAACCCCCATTTCCAACAGGTACGATCTAATTATTGAATGTTTCCCCCATCATACTGATGTTATTAATCCTGGTTTTCAGTGATTTTAACAAACTGTTAATTTTAATGTGTATTATAGTGTATTGGTCTTTTTGCTGTGACTTTTATGGCTCACTAAAGCAGAATAAAGTATCTTGATGAGGTAAAATGTAGTCATTCCCGGCTGTTTTCTGCCCAAGATGCAAACGGAAAGTTTTACCATATAATCTTGCACGTGCCGGTTATTGTAGAGTACAGAGTGACCAGCGGCGGCCGGCGACTTTACAATATGGCGGGGCACGATGCCCAAAAAACTCACTATATATGTTGGTGGTACGAAGGCTCTGGATGGGGTCTCCTTCCTCCTCAGCAGTGACACGTGCCGAAAGAGGACTTCCTGCCTTATGCAATGCGAAGCCAATCAACCCTGGGGCGACAGTGCAGCTCTAGGATTTATTATAGCAGGCTAACCCAGCGCTCATTTTGATGCTGGGGGCCTGTGGCTTCAATCCCTTGGCTGTATATCAGCCTTGGGATTGCTAGCGGTCAAGTGCGCATGTCAGATTGCCCAGCTCTAGTCAGCCGGCCAATCTGTCTTGCGCACTGGCGGGGCTTGAAGTAATAGTGCAATTGCAGTAATGGGCTCCGCTCTCTGCTCTCAGGCTGAAATAGCGCAAGCCTGTGACATATTATAATAAAATGGTATTTATTACCATTTTATTAATGTGTGTGCCTGCTGCACTTGCAGAAGGCAGGGCAACTCTCCTCCACTACTGAGAGTGACCAACTGATATTCTTGTTGGAGGGAATGAAAGGACAGGCCTGCAGAAAGCTGAAACATGCATACTGGGGTAGATGCCATTTGCTAACAGAAAGAAACTGAACTATAAATTCATAGTTATTGCTCAGTTATTGAGCAAAAGGGGATATTGCAATGAGCTAGAAGTCAGCCAGTTCAACCAACATGACGTGCTGGAGGAAGGTAATGGTGAATTGGGTGGGCTTATTGAACATAGCACTCTATACAGAAAAGAGGAGTGGGTCACAGGAGCCATGTCAGTACAAGTGTGGGATGATAGATTTTGACAGAAGGGGGAATGATAGTCCCCTGCTCCCTTCTCCAACACTTTGACTGAAAGGGCAGACATAAAACCAAATCAGAATCCAGTCTGAAATGGACATTTTTGGAACTTCTACTACCAAAGGCAGCAGGATTTCATACGTAGAGCACATTACAAATGTCAGTACCGATAATTGATTCGCACATATCAATTGCAACACATTCCTTTTTATTCTATGCGTAAAAGCCACTTGTCTTTTGTAAATTTACAATTTTAAGACACAAGGCATTACATGACACTATTTAAACCACTACGAGCCAAAAAGTTATCTTGAACATACCATGTCGTACACAGGAGGAGTATGAACAGGTCCACGTGTCTGGCTAAAGGTAATTTTTACGAGTGACCTCTTAAAGAATAGACCGTTTGCCTGACAAACCAGTAAGAGACAAAGGAATATCTGAAACATTTGGGATTTGTGGTTATTCTGAATTCTCCACAAAGGAGAGTTGGGCTCCGTCTACCTTAGAGAAACCAATTTAGCATACACAACTTAAGAGATAACTAAGAAAGCATGGAACAGCACCATTTTCAAACTATATGTTTCCGAGGTTTTTAAACTTTCGTTTTGTTATGACCACACCACACCCCAAGAAGATGCGTCTTTTTGTTTTGAGGACATACGCCATTCAAATTTCTTGCAATTCAGCTAGCCATGTTTCCCAACTCCCACTGTGCACAGCCTTTGGCCAAGGCTGTTGTTCAATCGGCTACAGGGAATCAGTTTCCACTAGAGCACAGCCTTTGGCCAGGCTCTGCGACCAGCCCTCCATGGGTTGCCAACCCACACTGCCAGGACAGTCACGACCGTTTTTGTTTTACCAAACACTCGTATGCTAAAAGTCTTTAAGCTGTGTTGTGCACGTTTAGAAATTGTTGTTTACAATTGTGAACCTTTATGGAGGGAACAGTGTGCACATTAAATTAAGGCATTAATCATTGCTTTGTTTGGTTGTTATAGCTGGGGTCATTCACTAATTGTGAGTACATATTTAGTGGCCTCACGGACAGGTACATTGGTGTGTGTAGGTTGAATGTGAAGGATGAATCAAGGATTGGATTTGAATGTATGAGTTTGGGAATGAATGTAAGGAAATGTGATTTTTGATGTTATGTACATATACATGTTTGGTTATCATTGTATTGTGGGAATTGTGTATAAACGATCTAAGGTTAATAACGGATTTATGTGTTCTTGTACAAATGAATAAGTTCAAAAGAACAGGTGCTATGAAAATAAAAAGCTATTGATTAGCTCATGGGCGTTTGGATTCTTTGGTACTGCGCCATCCTTCTAAGTGTTGAAAATTGTGTAGCAGTATTGGCATTTGGTTTGTTTTCTTTGTTGAAAGGGCTCAGCCTTACTGTTTTAGAGCTACACCCTTGATTGTTATTTAGGACAGTCAGCCAGCAGAAGGTGGTCTCCACTTAATAGGACTGGGTTTGTGGAGCAAAATGTGGTTCCACCAACCCAGTCCCATTGAACACTTTCATTGAGGTTGCCAAACAAGACCCACCTGTTAGCAAATCCACAAAAAAGGCTCAAGACTCCTTTGTGTGTACAGTGTTAGGGGATTTGGATGCTGGGTCCACAAACCCCATATCACAACCAGCTTTTATTTTCTTTAAAATCCTGATTGGGTGTTCTGTTAGGCTCTTCTATTCAATAGAGAGCTAAGGTGAGGGCCTGCTCAATCTCCCACCTAGGAGTCCTTTTTTTGTTATTTTTCAAGGCGTCTACATCCTATAACGGCAGCTTCAACAGAAGCTTTCTAGTCACAAACAGTCAATTGGGGTTTTTGGGTTTGCAAATCCTGGTCTGGTTCCGCAAACCCAAAACATAAAATAGGGGGGGGATCTTCCAATGTGATGGTTTTATTTTTTTCTAAAATGTGCAAACTACTCACAAACCCAGGATCACTAACCAACTGTCAAGAGACTTGTTTAAACTTAACCCTGTAAAGGCCCACTCACCACTTTTAGTAGCATATACTCCTCAAAAAGTACTGAATGTATTCACACTAATCTAAGAAAACGTCCATTTGAAGTGCCATTTTGGTGTAACTGTTAAGCATATTTTGCTTTAGAGGAGAGCAAAGTGTTCAATGGAATCTAAAACAAAAAATGCTAATCTTTTGATAAGCTCCTTTCATTCGCAACCCCACCCCAGGATGTATCTACAGGAGATGTAACATGCTACAATGTAGGAAAGAATGAGTGAATTACTGCATCATACTCTTTAGTAAAGTGTAAAAACAATCTTAGAAACATATTGAATTATGTAGTTAAGAATGTAGACTTTAATTTAAGAAAAACAACGCGCTTTGCTAGGAAACACATACTGGTTTTAAAGGGAGATATTTTTTAGGCTATTTTCTTTAAGTTGTGACTAGCAAAGGGCACTAAATGGAAGGTTTAGGCTTTGTTAAACTATTATGAATTTAATTTTTTTAAGGCAATGGTCAGGACTAGTAGAATTATGTGATACTGTGGCTGCGACATTTACCTTATAATTATTGGTTCATTACACTATCCACATTATTTGTCACATAACTTGCAGAATGCACTACTAACTGTTTACAGCTCAAATGGATCGAAATAATACCATGAAAAGTAGCACAAAATGTGTCTCTGTGACAAAGATTACCCTAGCACATAATTTTGTCGTCTATTGCCACATAATCAGTGGCCCTGCTCTCAGCAGAGTGGCTTGATTGGCAGTCAATATAATGAACATATACATATTTTACAGGGACTGGTGAAACAATTTCAATATTTCACATATTCCTGTGAAATATGGATTTTTACACCACTTTATTTTGTACAGTAAAAGCATCCAAACATGTAACTTTATAAACCCATAAACACAATGGAATTTTGATTTTTTGGTTTATAAATGTGAGAGTCATGTGACAATCACGTGTTGATCCATTGATTGTACATTCAGACATGACATCCTAGAGAAACTTCCTTAAGCAATTGAATCTCTTACCGCCTGCAGTTCCAAAAGCATTGACAGTGTCAATAAGTCTGCTTTAATGTGCTGCATCCTACACTCACACAAGCATAGCACTCCTCCTGCAGTCACATAGGTACAGCCCTACCCCTGCACTCATGTGGGCATTCACAGGGGCATGCATCTGACCCGAATTTTTATACACCCTGCACTCGCAGAGGCAAAGTGCTCACATTAGACTCAGAGGCACAGGGTTAATTCTGCACTCTTAAGAACAGTGCTTATTGTACAATCACAGGCTTAACTCACAACCTGGACTCCAAAATCATCACTTCTTACTCTGGATTCTATATATATATTGATCACTGTGTTTTAAATACACACTGCTCAGCCTGCACTTACAGAGGCACACCACTCACACACAAGAGGGAAAGTTGCCTCTGTGAGAAAATGTTAGATAAGAAAGAGGTCTAAAAGTGCAAGCAGAACAGAGACTAGGTATGGACAATTTGAGAGAATTGATTGGGGAGCATCAGGGTAGATCGAGAGAGAGGGGGAAAAATAACAGAAAGTTGGCCTTGGGGTTAAGCGGATGTGGGTAGGAAGAGAGGAAAGCGAGACACATTCAGATTGATTCAGGGATGCAACAGTAACCGCACTGACACAACTAACCTAAAGGACACAGGAGATATGGTTTAATCTCTGCTGATATAAGGTGATCCCCTACACAGGCACCCAATCTACCCCATTGCACTAAGATAGCCACTACCTGCATGCTGTTACCTGGGGGAACACTGATCATGGGTAAAGTTCCAGGCACTGGTGGCAGGGATCCCTGTGCTCCTGCCCCTGGCAGAAGCAGCAGCTCATGGGCACCCTCGTGCTCTTCTCCCTCGAATCCTGTGCCTCTAATCTCATGGTGAAGGTGCTCCCCAGCAGACACGGTTCCCCTGACTGGCTGCAGTATTATTCTTGCAGCATCAGGTCTGCCAACGTTTGGTAGTACCCCATTGATACACCCATCAAAAGTGGGGGCTGCCACCGGCTACATGCACTAGGGACTGCATATCCAGGTTGGTGGGAGGAGGGTTGCTAGAGTAGACAGAATCCAGGCATGCTGGGTTATCTTTAAACTTCCCTGCTCACAACAGGTTCGTGGGCCAGGTGGTGCGGGGTGTTCTGATGCACAAAGAGTAGAAGATCACCTCTCGTCTTTGACAACAGAGACTTCCACCTATAGAGTGAGCAGTGAGAACTACACATCCCACAGCAGCATCAGCTCCTCCTCCTGCATGATGAGGGGGATTCCAAGGTGAGTTATTTTGCTATTGCACATTCACATTGGGGGGCTCGCCTGATAACCCTTGCAGAGATGGAAGTCTGCGGTGATGCAGTGAATGGGTTGGTGGTACATGGGCACTCAGAGAGCCTCATGTGCTCCTCATGTCAGGGAGACCTGGTCGGGGCTACCTTCTCATAAGTCCTTCTCTGAGTTCCTTCACTGCCTCCTAGCTATTGTAAGCAGCAGCGCAGGCAGGAGTTAGTTTTCCGTCAACTTGTCTAGTGCATTTAAAGGAAAGGAAGATCACAGACCCAAGCACAAGATCAACCTCGATAAATGGCTGAGGGCTTTGGTAACCTGTGTGAGAATGAGATCAATCACAAAGAAGGGGTAATCATATCTAATGCTTTTGTGCGCTAGCATGAGTGGATCTCTGTGGCGCTGTACAGCTCCCAGTCCCAAAAGCGGGCATCGTCACACAATCAGTTGAGGTGGTGTGCCTGCGTGAAATAATAAACTAGATTGCAGTTGGCTCATGCAGCTTGGTAAGCAACCATCTAAGCAAATAGGATCACAGCATGATGGAGGATTTTCCCTTTCATGTTATTGTGCCATCACTGTTAAAGCAACGGTCACAATATATCAGAGGAAGGCCTTTCACAGCCAACAGGCGAGCGATACAAGCACACTTTCAGTGGAAGCACACCTTTTGCCCAGTGAAATGCCGTTCAAGGTAACAAAAACATGCGGGTGGAGCCTAAGTCCCTCCCTTAGTAGTTCTTCTTAAAGATGTTTTTCTAAGTATCGTATAATGTAGACACCCGTTGACGTGTCAAGCCAGACATAAAAAGTGGTCGTCTATGTAAGATAATTTAACTAATGCCCCAAAATGATAAATGTGAGTAACATTCTTGGTTCGAGACATGTTTCTAGGTAACCTAGTTTCCAATGGAAGGTCCCCAATGCTTTCATTAGGACGAGCATGGTGAAGACATACATGTGCTTTTGAAGTAGGATATCCTTCTGTTTTTCAACACCTATGACCCAACTAAAAACTCTCAACACAAATCCTCTATTTTACATTATTGTACTGTATGTTGCTCCTGCTTTAGTTCGACAAGTATGACCAGAACTGGGCACTGTGCCCACTGTGAAAGAGTACTCTAGCTACACCTCACTGATGAGGTATACATAAGCCAAAACCTGCCTTGGATTGCTTGCGTTTCTGTCTATAGAGGACCTAGCATGGTAGTTAATTTCGACAGTTCCTGTTGTAGTAGAACAAAGACTAATTTGCATATGGATGTCTCGGTCTTGAGTGGAATGATGGGTGAAAACAATGGACCAGAAAGTGATTTGAGCGATCACCCATAGCAGAGATTAATTCAAGCACTTGATATATCACTTTGTTGCTGTCAGAATTTGTTTTTTAAATATTTCCTATTTATACAGTTTCTCAAATACATATTATTGATATCACGGTGTGAACCATAATTCGTTGAGTATTCAATGATCTTGCTATATGGCAATGCTTAACGAATTTATTCAGCCTATGAAATGTGCTTAACCTTAGCTCTATTTGAAATGGTATCAGGGGCGGCTCTAGGCTCATGGCGGCCGTGGGCAGGGAGCGTAGGTGGGGGCCCCCGGAAGAGGGGGTCCGGGCGGGGCGGGTGCCAGCAGTGAAGTGATATAGCGGGTACACAGATGTGGTGGGTGCTAAAAAGGAAGTGATGTGTAAATACTGGAGGCGAACAGATCCACGCACTGAAAACGAGGTGATATGATAGGAGCTGCTAGAGATGCGATGTGTGTGAAAAGTGAAACGATGCGAGCAATGGATGTGAAGAGATGTGGGTCCAGTAAGAGAAGAGAGGTGGTAGGTGCTGGGGTTAACTAATGTGGTAGGTGCTGGGGTGAAGAGAGGTGGTTGGTGCTGGGATTAACTAATGTGGTAGGTGCTGGGGTGAAGAGAGGTGGTAGGTGCTGGGATTAACTAATGTGGTAGGTGCTGGGGTGAAGAGAGGTGGTAGGAGCTGGGGTTAACTAATGTGATAGGTGCTGGGGTGAAGAGAGGTGGTAGGTGCTAGGGTGAAGAGAGGTGGTAGGTGCTAGGGTGAAGAGAGGTGGTAGGTGCTGGGTTGAAGAGAGGTGGTAGGTGCTGGGTTGAAGAGAGGTGGTAGGTGCTGGGTTGAAGAGAGGTGGTAGGTGCTGGGTTGAAGAGAGGTGGTAGGTGCTGGGTTGAAGAGAGGTGGTAGGTGCTGGGTTGAAGAGAGGTGGTAGGTGCTGGGTTGAAGAGATGCGGTAGCTGCTGGGGTGAACAGATGTGGTATGTGCTGCGGTGAAGAGAGGTGGTAGGTGCTGGGGTGAACGGGTGAAGAGAGGCGGTAGGTGCTGGGGTGAAGAGAGGTGGCAGGTGCTGGGGTGTAGAGGTGTGGTAGGAGCTGGGGTGAAGAGAGGTGGTAGGTGCTGGGGTGTAGAGATGTGGTAGGGGCTGCAGTGACCAGAGGTGGTAGGTGCTGGGGTGAAGAGAGGGGGTAGGTGGTGGTAGGTGCTGTTGTGAAGAGAGGTGGTAGGTGCTGGGGTGAAGAGAGGTGGTAGGTGCTGGGTTGTAGAGGTGTGGTAGGTGCTGGGGTGTAGAGAGATCGTAGGTGCTGTGGTGAAGAGAGTTGGTAGGTGCTGGGCTGAAGAGAGGTGGTAGGTGTTGGGGTGAGGAGAGGTGGTAGGTGCTGGGGTATAGAGAGGTGGTAGGTGCTGGGGTGAAGAGAGGTGGTAGGCGCTGGGGTGTAAAGATGTGGTAGGTGCTGGGGTGTAAAGATGTGGTAGGTGCTGGGGTGTAGAGATGTGGTAGGTGCTGGGGTGAAGAGAGGCGGTCGGTGCTGGGGTGAAGAGAGGCGGTAGGTGCTGGGGTGAAGAGAGGCGGTAGGTGCTGGGGTGAAGAAAGGTGGTAGGTTCTGCAGTAAAGAGAGGTGGTAGGTGCTGGGGTGTAGAGATGTGGTAGGAGCTGAAGTTAACAGATGTGGTAGGTGCTAGGGTGAAGGCCACTGAGTGCCAGCCACGACTACAGGGCGCAGGGCTCACTGGGCAGAGGGAAAATGGCACCACTACTAACCCAGGACTAATGGAAGTAAAGTGGGGCTCCTGCCTCACAAGTATTACCGCCGGCCAGCGCTCAGTGGGGTGCAGACACACACTGCACGGTGCGGGGCACCCCGGGGGCTGCTGTGGTTTCCCAGGACCCACTAGCAGTACTGTGGTGTGTTTGTCTTTAGTGCTGATGGCCGACATCCCACAGCAGTGCTTTCAGACACAGGGTTCAATGGCAGGGTGTAGCGCCTGAGAGCAGTATGCCAGTCCCACCCAGTTATCCCTTCTGCCTCCTCCCTTCCCCCACACAGTTCACATCAGTCAGGCGCCCACCACTGACCCTGCCAGGGAATGCCCAATGCTGCTATTAATACAGTTATTTTTATTGTCATTACACTCTGTGCCCGGACCCCTCCAGCCTTCTCGGGTGACACATGCTGGCTCATAAGAGATGCGATTCTGTTGGTTGCTGGATTTATGGTGGTTACGAGGGTCGGTAACAGACGTGGTAGGTGCTGGGGAAACATGCCGCTGTGTAATGATATATATTTGCGGTGGCGGCCCCTAGGGTTTGGCGGCCCAGTGCAGGTGCACAGCTTGCACATGCCCAAGGCCGGCCCTGATGGTATTGCCACTGAACATCTTTAGTTTAATTTCATACATCTCATCACAGATACATGATCTCACTTCAAATTCAACAATAATTGAACGAAAGTATGAAAGTCACATTTTGCTTTGGGCAGAATGCTTTCATCCAAAGGCGTTCTCTTTTCAATAGGCTATTGTTACTTCTTGAATTTTCTTGTTGTGGCCACATTTTAACCAAAATAAATGGCTTTTTTTTTTTTAATTAGGGGGAAAATCTGTGTGCAATACCAAACAATGATGCAACTATTTTAAAACCAAATATAAAATACAAGAGTTTTTAAATCAGTCATGCTCGAGTCTTTACTCCAAAAACAATTTGACACCGCAGCAATGATTGACGAGATGTTAGTTTGCACTCTTGAGATTTTAAATAACATCATTCACACGAGCGATTGATTGATAAATTGCATGCTGAAAAGTTAAGGACACGCAGGAAGAGTTGAGGTACAGGATGTTATTAACCAGAAAGCAATGATACAAGAAGGAGAACCAGCTTAAGATCTGGCATTACTCTATGATAAATTAAGGTGCAGCTTATTTAGATCTTCTTTTAGTACCCATCCCATACACTGTAGAGTGTTCAACCATACTGAGCACACACAAAATTTAATTTGTAATGTAAACGTTTTCCACAGCACCTTACCGTTGACCATTCTGAAGAGAGGCATTTTGGCTTGTGTTCGGGTTCAGATGAGTAGGTGCTGAACATGCTGCATCTACATACCCAGGAATCAAGAAAAGATTTAGGTTAGTGATAAACAAGTGAACCAAGAGTTCATGTAAAACCATCTAGTCCTGTGCAAATTTCAGTTTCTAGTTTAAGAAACATTTCCAGGGTCTGTAGTTTACTTTTACTAAAACCTCTCTGAGGAGGGCAGTTTGTGAGTCAAGCAGGCTGAATCTATAGATGTGTGTCCTTGATCACATAGTTATACTCCAACACTCAGTGATGCAAACAAAATATCCATGTATTGTGGTGCAGCAGTTCAAGCCTTATGGATTAAGCCATCAAGTTGAGGATGAGCCCCAGGCGCTCATGTACACAGGCAAAGGCGTCCTTTTGAGTGCATCAGGACTTGCGATGAAGTAATTTTCCACTGATTTCATGGAGAGAAGTAATTCCAGGAACAAATTCTGGAGGGTTTGACATAGTGAAATGGGTCCCTCAGAAATACAGTTGTGATGTCACATATGGAGATAGCACACATCACAGAATTTTGATTCACCTGATAAGGAACACATCACTTACCTGTACCAATCTGTATGCAACAGCGTATTATGCTACAGATTCACATGCAGTGATTGTTATTTTATTTTATTTTTTTAAGGAGGAGTTTTGGTTTAGAGGGGACTCATGATGCCTCCCTGGAAATCTACAATGCACCAGGACACAGTCTCCATCTCGGATTGTGTTTTCCTTATTGGAAAGTAAAGGTTTGAAGATGGTATTCATTACTATGAGTGAACTGGTATGCAAGTATCAAGGATCCACGCGTTAATATGACTTTGCATCAGAGGAGGAGTATAAGGGGCAATTCAATCTACAGTACTGCTAGCTTCAAACTGTTACAGGTAGGTAACTATTAGTTTGGTGCACGTGCTTGTGCTGATCATGTGCAGCATATAGACTGAAAAGCAGTATGCAAGTCCTTAAAGCAGTAGCTTGCGAGAGGAAATGAAGAGCAGCGGAACAGTGTTATAAATGTTGCATGTATTGCGTTTTTCACTTGCGTGCCCCCATTGCACATAATTTATTATACACAATCTTCATTTAGTATCAATTGTGCATGCTTACCACAAAATGTAGTTTTGTAGGTGCAAAGTGCACCAACTGCTCATATATCATGAATCAATGTGCATTATACATTGCGAATTTTAGGAAATGTGCAACAGAATAGGCATGGTAAATCCTGCATTTTTACACAATTAATCCCAAGTACTGGGTTTTTTGTAATAAGAAATGGTATTTAGGTTTGATGCAAATGTATGTTAGAGAAGAGATATCTTAAGCTTCCTTAGGGTACTTAGGGTGAGCTGCATGCTATGTACATCTTGGCTGAAAACCACATGTTTGTGCTGCCAGGCTTTTCATCGCTCAAACGCCTTAACAGAGCAAAGCTATGACTTACTAAAAGCACAGTCGCTGATGAAAAACACATCTTTATTTTCAAGCAATGGTATGCATGTTAGATGTCATTTAGCAAACGCATATGGGTGCTTTGGTCCCAAGAAATATTCAGAGTTTAGAAAGGGAGGAATTTTACCACTGGTTGATTTATCACTCAGTGCTCTGATTTAATGAACAGCATCTAATATGATGCAATTCTTTTGTATAGATTGTTTAAGTTACAGTTTAATTACAGCCACTGTATTTGTTTTGTATTAACTACGCAATAGAGGAGGGCATTAATTATTATTAGCATAATGGAATGTTGGGAGCTTCATTGAAGGCAATGTAGGGGCCAACTGCTTATAACAGCTGGTATAGGCCTTCTGCTACAACATTCCAATATGTGTCCCGGTTTCTCCCTATTTATTTCATAATACTCTACCCTTAGTGGGTGGAATGTTCTAATAGCCTCACAGCCCTTCTGCCTTGAGCTATATTAGTTGCTAAACTGCCTCTCCTTCATTCAAGGCCTGAGTCGCTGTTTCAGGGTCTTAAAACAACTGGTATAGCCCTCGACAGCAGGCAATGAGGCCATAACAAAACCCTTTCACATCTATGGTTTTGGTTTCTTGTATGAGTTCATCCATGTGGAAAGGGGCTCTGGAACGTAGTAATATAAACATCCTGTAGACTCCCAGGACTGACTGATACCATATACCAAGCATCTTCAAATGTGTCGTGCAAGGTACGTGGGTCACAGTCCATTTGACTTTCTAGCTCGAGTTGGTAAATAGGTATCAACCTGTGCTTTACAGAATATTTTACATGTCTAAAAGAGGACTGTATTTGCTGGTGAAAAATATATCATAGGTACTATTACAGATATCTGCTAATGGGAAGTTGCCCAGGAAATCCACTGAGGCTTCCTTTCTTGTAGAATGTTTTATAGGCACAGGCAATTGTTAAGAACAGCTACTGTAATTGGGTTGTCAAGGTGTAACTGCAAAATCAACAAACATTTACTTTGTTTTCCAGATGGACTTTGTAGATCAACATAGTACATATTGGCCCTTCTAACATCCAAGGTATATAAAAGCTCTTTAAGCTACTGACTCAGGTTGTAGGAAAAATGAAAGTAAGTCAATAGATTTAGTGACAAGAAAAGGAGGGGTTATCCTTGGCAAGACACAAGAGTGCACCCTAAGGACAATTTGATCTCTATATACTGCTATAAAATTTGTGTAACTGACTAAGCAGCCGTGACCCGTGCAGGTAAGAGCGGTGGGGCCGGGGGGGGCCGGGGGATTTCGACAGGCGATGACTAGGGAAAATTAAGTAATTAATTTTCCTCGTCATCGCTCGTCGAAATTACCCCATCACCCCACCACTTTTACCTGCACGGGCCGCAGCTGTAAGCCTCCAACTCACTCTACAGATTAAAGTTATAGCTACCACAAAGGCTACTTTCCAGGATAGGGATTGTAGTGGGCATTGTGAGAAGTTGGCTTGGCATATGCTGTCCACTATTCTAGTGGGCACTTTGCACCAGTCCAAACGACCCTTTTGATGGTAGGTTTAAAGACTACCTATATAGAAAGCTATCCTAGTGGTAGCTGTGGAGAGCAGCCTTCAGTCTAAGTCTTGAAGGAACGTAAAGCAGCTTGTTTTACCAGTCTATAATCTCGTGAATGACCAAATGAAAGTAGAACCACACCAGGTATATATATATGTATATATAAAATATATGTATTTAATCTAAACACATCGATTTAGTCTCTTTATGAGGCTAGAGGCAAAAGTATACACAGTAAACTTATTTAGCACACAGTAAATTAGCACAGTATACGTTTATCCCTAGGGGCGTCACAAACCATATACTAAGAAAGTGGTATAAGTACCACTATAGTCATAGAGACCAAGCCTAGGGCCTGTAGGACCGCTGGGGCAACCAGGAACCACCCAAGGTAGGGACGCAGGAGACCCACAGGGGACGCATGCAGTGTCTAAACACAGCCGCGAATCACCATTGACTTCTATGGAGAAAGTTGCGATTAGATTTTTAAAGCTTAGGGACACTTAGGAGTGGACTAGGAGCAAACCCCTTGAGAACTGGACTGTTCGAGAGTCAAGACCCACAGGAGCACCGAAGTACACGTGTTACCTCACTTAGGGAAGCCAGGTGCATAGGTGTCTTTTCATGTCAGGTTTCGTCGTCGTTTCCTATGGCGAGCTGCAAAGAAGGGCTGCAGGCGACCAGGTGAAAAGTGTCTGGATGGATCCAAGGGTGGATCAAAGATCTAAAGATCTGAAGAACCTGAAAGCAGAGGGGACAGAATCTGGGTCACTTGCCAGTGACCATAAGAAGATGCCCACCGGTGTCGGGTGATTTCGGGTGCAGAAGGTGAAGCTTGACTCTTCAGCCACGATGATCAGGAGGTTTCGACGACAACCAGGAGCTGGATTCTAGGTGTCCCACATCGGATGTCGAGTGCTGCGGTGTCGGTTTCTGGATTGGACCCAACAAGCGGTGGCAACAGCAACCCACGCAGAATGCAAAGATTGGCTTCAGAGGAGACCAGCAAGGTCTGAGGAACTCACCCTTTGGAGGGGAGTCAGGGCATGTCTGGAGCAACTAGAAAAGCCCAAGAAATGAAAGAGTTACCTTCGTGGGGACCCACCAGTCAACAGACCAGGGATCACAAATGGGCCTCGAGCAGAAATGCTGGAAGCGGGCCCACGGAACACTAGTGGAGCTTAGACCTACATTCTTCGGTGAAGATGGTGCTCAGGGCTTGGACTACGAGTAGCCTAATGCACAACTTCAGGAAAGCTCGGGAAGTAGGTGCACTAGTAAATGTGCACATGTCCAGGAGTTCCAGTCCCACGTCTCTCGTGATGGCTACAGGTTTCAGCTTTGCTGTGATCTCGCGTCGGCCTCAGAGAGGTCTGGAAGTCCATGTCCTGTGTTGCAAATTCTTCGGGATCCGACGGGGGCCTTGGAAATGCAGACCGGCAAAATGCTTCTTTGGTGCCTGTTTGAAAAGGGGAGTCACTCCTTGACCCCAAGGGAGATCCTTCTGTCTTCTAGTTGAAATAGAATGATGAAGTTCCAGGATATATGTTGCAGAGTTTCGTCTAGGGTAATCTAAAGTCCTGAGGACTGGGTTCCTATACTTATACTAAGTATAGGGGGTTGGGTAACTCTAAGGTCCCACCTATGGAAGGTTCTGGTGATGGGGTGGTTACACCCCTTCCCCTTTGTCCAGTGTTGTGCCAGAGCAGGGGCTGAGTGCACCTGCAACCAGTTTGAACTGGGGTATGCACAGGGACACCAAGAGTGCCCCCAGCACGGTCTGAAAAGCATACACTGAATGCACCCGCCCAGCCCCAATACACTAAAGCCTGTATGGGGAGGTGGTTACACCTCCCTGTGACAGGAAACCTGTTGTCCAGGCCTCCCCTGCCAGAGTTTCCTCCAGCAGCAGGTCAGAGTCGTGTCTGTGGCAGCAGCATCCATTTTGTGATGCTGGGGCTCTTTTATACTATTACCGGTCAGGTAAGTGTGTACATGTCTTCTCCCTCTAGAAGGGTGGAACTCTACCCCCGCCACCAAGACTGGCAGGGGGGGAAGGATTCCAAAGTGTTTGACACCAAACACGACATGTTTTGATGCAGCCATTCCAAAGTTAGCATTTACTGCAAGGTTATAATGCACTTAAGAGTATATGGTATGGCTGTATCACAGAACAGCTACAGAGAAGTGATTCCGAAAGCTGTAGAGGGGCTCAGCTCATGCTTGGGCACCCTCTCACACAAAACCAAGCACTCTGCCTTCAGGATTGTCGAGGCCTGCCATAGGAGTGACTTATAGGTTTATATATGTCTGTATTTAAAGGTAGATATAGGTAGCCTATATCTTAGTAAGTGGTGCAAGCACCACCTTACCAGGCTGCAGTAGCAAACATGTGGTGCCATTTTGGAAGGCTTCCCAGGGGTGGTATAATACATGCTTCAGCCCCTGGTAGGCCTCTGGGGTACCTATGCCCTTGGTACCCAAGGTACCATATACTAGGGACTCACAAAGGGTAACCCAGTAACCAATATGGAGTGTACCTTAAGTAGATGCAATCAATTTAGAGAGGAAGCTGCTAGACTGGGGTCCTGGTTAGCAGGGCTCCAGCCAGACTAAAGTCGACAAATCAGTGAAACACCAGCAAAAAGTGGGGGTAACCATAATAAGCAGATCCTACTCTCCTACAGGCATGATTAAAGTGGCTCTAATGGAGGCTTTGTAAGCTTGGTAAGAACCATATTAAGATCCAATAAAGGGATATGAAGTGCTCTAGGAGGCATTATCCTTTTAAGAAGTTCCACAAGAGTTTTTACAAGAGGAATTCTGAATAAAGACCAGTGTTCCCCATTTTGTAGATAAATCACTGCTATTGCCAAGTGTACCTGTATTGTAAAGGCTAAACCAGATTTTTGAATATGTAAAATGATGCCAAAAATGTTTTGCACTGTGACTGTTGAAGGCTGTATATTAAGAGTGTTAGTGATATACAAATCTCTACTATCTAACTACAAAGCATTCACAGGTAATACATGTCTAGCTTCTTAAAATTATTATGCAAGCCTCAAGATGCTGTAAATCCCCAACCTCACGACTTCAGGTGCCAAACTGCAAGACTGAACGCCATGCAGTTGGTGTGTACTAACTGTCCTTGATGTTATTCAAGCAGATGTGTTCAACTGCAGCTTTCTGTGAGGATGAACAGACATTTCGAGGCATATGGAGAACCACAGCTGACAAGCCCAAGTTGAGGTAATGAGGATCAAAGTCATTGATGTAGTCCGCATTTTCATCATGAAATATAACATCACTAGTAGCAGGAGAAAAAGCAAATGCAAATATCCCTGACCAGCTGGTTCACAGAGCATAGCCCCTGGACAGAGGGTGAGGTTACCTGGACAGTAGGTTTACACATTTTAGTGATTTGTGTGGTAAAGATGTCTACTCCTGGTTTGCCCCAATGGTGGAAGTGATAATTGAGCACCTGAGTGGGTTTGCCGAGATCTCCTGCTGAGCTGATCAGCAACATCATTGTCTACCCCTGGTTTTTTTTGTTTTTACCAAGGAGGATGCATAATGATATATTACCCAATTCCAAATTGCCTGTGCAAACTTGGCAATTGAGACCTTACTTTTGTATACAATACATGCCAGTTGTGTTGCTCATCTGAATGAGAAGCACCTCTCTGTAAATTTGGTTTTGAAAAGCTTGGAGATCTAACTGTACAGCATAGGTTTCAGCACATTAATGTACACAAAGCATTGTTGGGGTGGACCATGGTCCCTTTATTAGAGGTCACCCATGTGAGCTCTCAAACGGATTAGGGAGGTGTGTGTATTCAGGATCAACTGCAGGTGTGAGCTCACAAACAACCGGTCCTGTAAATATTTCTCCCAATATTACCATCATAGTTTCAGTCAAACATAGGGCTTTCCGAACATTAGATCGGGCCAATTTTCATCGCTTGTGTCCATTGGCTGCAAAGGTATTCTTGAAAAGGGTACATCATTCCCAGCAACCACATTATCATTCTCATAGTGGGAGAACAGGTTGTCTGGTAAAGAGGAAGCAGCTTTGGAAACACAATTGTTTCTCTAGTTGCTTGGGTATTCGTAACCTGTAACTGCATTGAGTGTGGCTCCCTGGTATGTGTTGAGGACAGAAGGGCAATTTTTTCACACACACTGGGAGTCCTAATTTGTGAAACAGCAGAAGTGTTTGAGTTTGGGCAAGGCATTTTACTTGGCCTTTTCCCTTTAATAGTCAAACTTTCAGGTACCCAAACAAATGAATGGGACTGTGCCAGAGATGTGATACCACTACTGTAGAACATTAGGTAAACACCCGGGGCCTGAAGAGTAGGACTTTGAATTGGTACTGAACTGAAGGTACTACGGAACATTAGGTGCTGGAAGTGAGCTGCATGTATGGGAAAGTGAAAGTAGAGGTCATTGATTTTGAGGGTCGCCATGTACTTTCCCACTTGAAGAAACAGTAATACACCACTGTTTAAAGGCCCTAAATTCACACGTTAATTTTCATACTCTCCTTGTCCAATGGGGGAGGATTACCTGTTCGCTTTTAAGTATTTCACTCTGTGTACAACCAGAGCGTAAGATGGCCATGCCCATGAATAAGTAAAGGATCTTGTTGTCCAAGGTTGATCTGGTCATTGACCCTTAGTGTAACAACTATTATCTTTACAGGGTCTTTAAAATTACATGTAGAGCACCATAACATGGTCTTTAGCATGAGAGGCAACTGTGCAGTGCTTTGTAGCAGACACTGAAAGGGTTTTAATGAAAAGTCAACCCTTTTCATCATCATGTGCACAGGGATATTGTGGTGCTGTTAGTGTTATCTGCTGGAGAGGCCTTGACAGGATAGGTCTCCAAAGACGGTGCTGCCCTGTACATTTGCCAAGCATCATCTTGTTGCTCGAGTGGCCAAGGCTCGTGATAGATTGGCAAAAGGTCTGCTGAAAGGTTCTGTTGAGAATTTAAATGTAGGGAGTGTGCGGAGGAAATCTGTGGTGGTAGAGGTGGTTGGGTAGTATCAGCCATTCTCTTCTTTGGTATTGGTTAGTGCCTAAACTCCTCAGATATAGCCTCATTGCAAGTAAGTGTCTATTTTGTATAGGCTTTGTGGTGGAAGGTGGCAGTATATATAATTTGTTGCACATCAGCTGCTCACTTTCTTGTGGTGTGCTTAAAGTGGAATTTTTGTTTTAGGCGGTATGCTCATCTTTTAGTCTTGGAAACTAGAGGTGGGGCCCTTTTCTTGGGTATTAGCTTCATGGAGGGCCCTGGTAAATCATGGCCTTATGGCGTTTGAACAGAGGAGACATAAGCAGACTCCAATTCTGTTGGGAGTCTGGAATATCGAATATCCTCCTCCTTTCCATATTAAATCAACTCCTTTGATGTCTTCGGTGATTGCAGTAGATTTGGTAGAGTATGGGTACTGCATTGTGTAGTAGTACACCCACCTTTGGTCCCATTGACACTAAATAGTCTTTCTTCTGGAAGGCATTGCAAGCCGAACATGCATTTCATTGTGATCCCTCTTTATACGAAGGTGACCGTACCAACTGTTGCCCACCCACTGGAATTTATTACTACAAGTGTGTAAAAATGTAAATAGTGTTTTCACCGTACCATCCCCGCAAATAGTCATTATTATATGACCTCATCTCAAGATCAAACTATTCGGTCCGAAAGCGGTCAGCAGTTGTGAGATGTAGTTGGTGTCTTGGATAAGTTGTCATTTTCTAGCTCAACACTGGATGGCAGAGCATGCCGCTACAGCATTACATGCTGCAAACATTCCGTTATTGGATGAATCACAAATTACCCTCAACTCAGAAAGAGGGCCATAGTCTGTTAGCTTGGTCATACCAGTTTGCTAATACAGGAAAACATACTTAAAACCCTAGTTCTGCTTGTAGGAATCACCATTGAACATTAGAGAAGTACTGCCCATCTGAAAGTTCAAGAAACTTTCTGATTAGGATGTAGATTTAAATGTGGCTGAAAAAAATGCTTTTTATTAAGTGCAGACCCAATATATCTGCAGCCTATCACAGGCTAAATGAATGGGATTTCAAATGCTTAAACATCAACATAAAAGCCATTTAAAAAAAGAATCCAAAAATCAAGCTCAATGCTTTATTAACCCTGTCAAATTAAAAATGACAGAAATTATGAAATGAAGCTAGATATGCAGCAGCTTCAAACTTTCAAAGAAACTGTACCCTGCTCCTTTAAAGGATCAACAAGCAACTTCTGTCTCTCAGCATAGCATGCACAGTTGCGCCATTTCTTTTTATTAGGTAATCTACGATCTCCACTTTGGACATCTCCAAAACTGGTTGTGTGTCACTGAGTAGGGTGGACCTTAATGAAGAGTCCTACTATGCAGAACTAGGATTACAAGTGAGTAACATTTCCATCTATATTGCAGACTCTTCATTAAAGATCACATGAACAGAATAGCAGGCTAATTCCCGTAAACAGCTAACCCGCTGATAGATCGGAGCAATTTTCTAAGATATTTCTCAAAGCAGCTAGACATTCCAGAGACTCAGAATCCCATCAATGTATAAAAGGATGGATACAACATCATATCACTACCATGCAAATGTCTTCATAAGGATCATTCCTTAGTAAGGAGATATTTACTTATCTGGTAGAAAGGTTTTGGTCCTTGATGCCATTTGGGATTCATATGCTGTCCTATCACCTAGAGGTCGAGTCTTGAAAGGTAAAAATGTTTTATGTCTTATGGGTACTGACTAAAAGAGGTGCCATACTGAGTTGCTGACTACTGATGATGTCAAGAGAGTTACCCACAAAGCAAGGGGGCGCCATATTTAGATTCCCTTTTTCCTCTGTTATGCCGTTATGGTGACCTCTGAATTTTTACTTCACTTCCTTTAAAAAAAATTAAATGTTTAACTTTTTTGTATTACCTCCATCTTTTCACGGGGGAGCTAGATGGATGACATATTAATCAAAAATTACAGTAATGTAACAATCTCCTTTTGCAGTGTGAAACTATTTTGAGGATATGTAGCAGTATTAGTAATCTGAGAAAGGTGAAGTCTGGGTGTTTGCAAAAAGGTATTCAAGAATCCTCTGTCTTAAATTTGTCTTCTGGTTCCCATGGATATCAACAATGTAGTAAATTCTAAGGAATTAGCTGAAGACCTAGTTGGCATGCATATGTCATAGATGGATACAATATCGAGGAAGGCTTATGTTGCACTGCCCATCCTTGTAGAGCACGCCCTCTGTTTTTGTCTAGGTCTTTCCAAGTCAGTAGGTAACATATTTATGTAGTTTTCACTAATCACCTTGCAATGGTTTCATTTGAAACACTAAGCCCTTTGCTTGCTGCCCATGTGCAAAAAACACTTTTTTTCCACTGTTCCCAAATGACATGGTCTTTTTTATGAAGTATACAAGATCTCTCCTTACCACTAGGCAGTGTAGCCCTTTTTCAGCTTGTACTTTAAGTTATTGGAAAAATGTATGTAACTGAATATATTGGTTAACATGAAAGCCATGAACTTTAGAATAAGGAGAGGGTTAGTGTGCTTAACTACTTTATCCTTGTGCATTTGTTGAAAAGGTACTTAAAGCCTGTAACGTATTCTACGAAATTACACATTTTGTACTCAGCATGCGTTATTTCAGCCCTGCTTTGTGTAAGGCTCAAACAGCTGTTTAATGAGCTGTTTTATCACCAGATTTAGAGTTCACATAAATGTTGCAATTGGCCTAAGTCTGCAAATTTCGTTGTTCCTTCAACAAACCTTTGAATTAATAGAATGGCAAAAGGAATGGGTTACTATCTATTCGTAGCCTGTAGTTTGCTCTGCATACTCCTGCCATCTACTGTTGGGGGTGGATATTTACAGTTGTTGTTGAAAGAAGTTTCACGTTACAAGACTTCTTGTGACTCTGCCCAAAGCACACAAGGACAAACACTACACTGTCCGATTGATTTTCCCCCGGAGGTGAGGAACGTCGGTGGAGCGCAGTGACGCAAGACTGAAAACAAGTACTGTGCATTTTTATTTAGTCGAGACGTATAACATCTGAGATCATAGCTCTCTTCCTGGGAGGAGGGTGGGGGCATGTGGATCTACAGCACTACATCTATTAACACGTGGTTACAGGGAAAGTAAAATTTTTAGGTCGAGGACCTAAAGGCTGTGCTTGCGCAGTCTCCGGTCGGAGATTTAATGTTTTTGAGTACGGGGCTTGAACCCGCCTCTCTCCTCCATCTCTCCTCCATTGGCTGGCTTCCTAAACGGAGGCCAGCCATTGGAGGAGATTGGCGTCACTCCAATCAAGCCCCGTCTCTTTCGGATTCGGGGGCGTGTTTTTTGGCGTTCTTTCCACCTGTGACGTCATCCGTCACTCAGAACGCCAAAACACTCCCCCGAATCCGAAATTTTCGGACTTGCGGCCACAAAGTAATTCCAAAGACCTTTGAGGGGAGGACACAGGGGTCGGTGCTGGTTGGGACATTTTTGGAGCCGAGGTGACTTTTCCCCGCTGTCCTCGGGTGTTTTTTGGGAGCTCCACGGCCGTGTTTGGCGCCACCGCCGTTTTTTGATGGTTCGCAGAGGTTGACCGGATGAGGAAGCCCGAGTTTCTGCCTCTCCGTCGCCTGGAGCTAGGAACGGGAGGAGGGAGAGTCCAGGGCGGCAGAGGAGGGCAGCCAGCACCGCCGGACGCCGCTTCATGAGGCTAGGGAGCCCGCGCTGTACTCGTGAGTCTCCCCGGGCCGGGTTCAGCCCTCATGTTGTTCTTCAATACAGGTAGAGCGGGCGAGGGGGCCGGGGGAGGGAGGGCGGCCGGAGCCTCGGCGAAGGGAGACCGGCTAATGGGGGAAAGGCAGCACAAATGGAGCTGGGGGAAGGAGGGTGGCTGAGGAGGGGAACAGCGCAGGCTGGGAGAAAGGAAGGGGAGCCGGGGTGGGTAGTGCCGGAGGGCGGGAATCAGACAGACTCGCTGCGTAGCTCTGAGGCCCCGGCTCTCCCGCCGCCTTGGCAGCAAGTCTCCTCAGTCATCCGTGGCGCGGGCTCTCGCGCTTCTTTTTCGCGAGACTCGTCAGTGGTCCGCGGCCCGGGCTCTCGCGGTGTCAGCAGCCCGGGCTCTTGCGCCGCTGACAGACTCCCTGGGGCTCCGCACCACTGACAGACCCAGCTTCTCACGCCGGCGGCTGAGGAGCCACTGCAGCCCGCCCAGCCCTGGGGAATGGATTCGTAGAGGGGTGTATGGACCCGACGCAGCAATACATAAGGCAGAAAGGGTACAGAGTGACACTGGGGGCATTGCTGAGCAGGCTGAAGGGGATACGGCGTAGGAAGAGAGAGAGCACTGTGTACGGAGACGGGACACGGGGGACAGAGCTTGCAGGAGGTGGGCCAGCACGCCGAACATGGGTATCGAAAGTGAGGCTGGGGCGGGAAGTGTACCCAAAATATAGAGGAGCAGGGGTGGCATGGAAGCAGGAGTAGGCACATGATTATAGACGGACCATGGGCAGGGAACTAGCAGGCGCTGTATGTGGCAGAGGGCACGGGGAGGGCTGGGTATTTGGGGCTGGAGTGGGAGAGGGCTGGGTATTTGGGGCTGGAGTGGGAGAAGAAGCGAGAGGAAGGGTACGGAGAAGAGTTGGCACAGCGGGCGCAGGAGGGTTGAGGGAGCCCCTGAACATGTGCCCTCCCCCTGCAGGGGCTTGTGTTACACCCCTGTCCAGCCCTCGGTGGCAGCAGAGCTTGGCCCCAAGGGACAGGGGCACCTGAGGAAGGAGTGCAGCAGGACTGCTTCAGGTAGCAACATGTCACCTGCTTCCTTCGTTTGGCTCCATAGGCCATAAGACTTTAAAAACAAAAAGATTCTCCCTTAAAAGCAGCTGAAGCTGAGCCGGCCCATCCCACCAGAGGTGGTACAACAGCTGTATGGCTCTTAAGGTGAAAATGGAGACAGAAGGTGGGGGTTCCAGAGCTTGTGTGTTTTGTTGCCTCTGAACAGGTCTTCAAGCCTCAGGGGTCCACTTCGAGGCATACTGAGAGATGAGGATGCTGAGACGTCCTGAATGAGTGTTCACTGAACAGGATGCAACACAACTAAAACTGCAGTAATGAATCCAGCTCAACTACAGTACTGCAGGCCAGTCTTCCATCTGCTCCTAGGGCAGTTCAGTACTCTGCCAAATATATCCTGCTTGCTCTACAGGAGCGAACAAAGTCACTTCGCGCGTGCTATCTCTTTTTTACTATAGTGGCCAAAGGATCAATAAAAAACTTTTGACCCAAAACTGTGTCCAAAATGTAGAAAGCATCTTCTAAAGGTTATGCATGTATTTGTGCTGTTTTGGAATGCAGTGCGCTGCATTCTCAGTGCAAATATTTCAAACTCCCTGTGCAAAGTTTAGAAAGGAGACATTGCTGTCTATCTGTTAAAGCACCGTGGTCCCGCCACCTTCGCAGCGACTGGCTCGAGAGTACCTGCTGCCATGCATGGAGGAGCACGGCATCTGCGTGCTCGACGACTTCCTGGGCCCGGTGGCGGGCGAGGGCGTTGCGCGGGAGGTGCGCGAGTTGTGAGGCACGGGTCGCTTTACGGACGGGCAGTTAGTGAGCCAGAAGAGCGACTCGTCGCAGACCAGATCACCTGGGTGGAAGGCAGCTAGCCCGAATGCAAGGCCATCGGGGGTCTGATGAGTTGCATGGACGACCTAATCCGGCACTGTAATGGGAAGTTCGGCAACTCCAGGATCAACGGAAGGACCAAGGTAAGTGCTACCGCTGTCGTCCCTACTTCACTTATTTTCTGAGCCTTCTAGTCACTTGCCTTGTTTGCCCGAGTATTGACAACAGGTATCGTGTGAACCATTCTTTCCTGAAAGCTTTCTGCTCCATATGCCTACCCTCTCTGGCAGATATTTTCTACTCCCAGAGTCTGCATCTCGTCCTTGCCACTGCTCTTTTTTTTAGGTTCGAGATGTTTCCTCTTTCATATGCTTGCTCCCCTCGCTCTGCTTTCTTCCCTGCACCCTCGCTGTGCTTGCTTCCCTACACCCTCACTGTGCTTGCTTCCCTGCACCCTCGCTGTGCTTGCTCCCCTGCCCCCTGGCTGTGTGAGGGTGGCTCTGTGTAGGGGTGTAGCTATTGGCATTGTAAATGACAATGCCATTTATTTAATGATTAAGCTATTGGCAATGTAAATGACAATGCCATATATTTATGATTTAAAAAAAAAAGAAATGTCATGAGCAATGCCAATAGCTCTACCTTTAATGATGCAGAGACCATTGCATTGTAAATGCTTGTTTGTTTGTAGCAAGCAACTGCCCTGCAAAGACTGTAAAGCAATTTCTCCTGGAATCAGTGCTTAAGTTTGAGCCAGTGGGGGCTAACAGCAATTATTTTTCCATATTAGATCATTAACAAGCAGATTAGGGAGGGAAAAACACAGATTGGAAAGAGGGAGAAAGGGAAAGACGGCAAAGCGGTCACTAAGGGAGAAAGAAGGAACCTGCAAGAGCGGAAAACAGGGAAAGGGAGCATCTGGTAGTGGATTAAAGGCTACCACCTTGGTATTCTACATGCTGACATTTAATTGCACCATCCATTGGCTTCTGAGCAGAGCTGCGGTACTGGCACTCTCTCTCACAAATTAAACACTGCCTCTAATCAGTGGCTAGCAAGTAGATGTTTGGAACAAGGTATTTAAGACTGCTTGGCCAACAAAAGCCTGCTGGTTGGCTGTAATCGCGCTTAGAGAAAGTTTGTAGTGTTGACCAAGTAGCAGCTATACAAATGATTGCTACACAAAAGACCGTAGTAGCTGCCTTTTTACACATGGAATATGCTGAAGGCTGGAGGTGTAACAAACTCTTAGGCCTTAGCATAATATAGGTCTTATACATGTAACTATCTATCTACCATTGTAAGGAAGATGTTACCCAGTAGGCATCTGTTATTGGAATGTAGTGCTGTAGAGTCACATGATGTGCATACTTCTGCCATTTAGTGTTGGGCCCAGATGTGTGCAAGTTGTCTTTCTTCTAGGAAGTCTTTCGAGTCACAAGATACTTTGATTCCTCCTCTTGCTGGTAATGCACATGGCCATCGACTCCATTGTTAGATTGTTTTTTCCGCACGGCGGGTGAGGATCGAATGAGAAGCGAAGCAAATTATAGAGTAATGTTAATGCAAAAGAGGGAAAATAGATCGTAAGAGACACTGTACTGGCTATAGGCGTCAGGAAGGAGGTTGGGCACTTGTGAATCTACAGCACTACATGCCACAAACAGATGCCTACAGGGTAGCATTTTCAATTCGAGGGATGTGTGCTGTAGATGCACATGCTGTGGCATAGACTGTAAAGCAGTCCCCCCTCCCCCCCCCGAAGCGGTGGCTAGCCTGTGGGTGCTGCATCATATTGGAAAAGTGTACAGACTACTGCCTGGCCTGCAGTGGCTAGTTGGTGTGATAGTACATCCACACAGTAATGTTTTGTAGAAGTTTGTGGTGTGGATTAGGTAGCTTCATTGCATAAGTCAGCTACTGGAATGTTTCCCAGGAAGGCCATAGAGGTGCCTTTCCTCTGAAGGGATTGGTTCCAGGAGGAAGGGGCAACGTTTTCTTTGCTTTAGAGTAGCATGTCTGGTTGCATTAGACAATCCATCTTGCAATGTCTGATTTGGACAGAGCTTTCTCTTTATGGTGTTTAGAGTAAGTAACAAATTTGTTGTATGCTCCCAAACGGTTTAGTTCAAAGTAGTACATGAGGGCTCATTTCACATCCAAAGTATGGAGAGTTTGGTCCGCAATGGATTCACGTTGTGGGGAAAACAAAGTTCAATGGACTAATCAAGGTGGAACTGGGAGACTACCTTAGGGAGGACTTTGGGGTTGGTGCAAAGGACAACCCTATCCTTCTGAACGTGGAAGAAAGTTACTTTTAAGGTTAATGCCTGTAGCTCATTACACGCCTGAGTGATTGGATAGCAGCTTGAAATACCACCTTCCAAGAAAGGTACTGAAGGGGGGAGAAGTGGAGGGGCTCAAATGGAGGACCCATGAGTCTTGTCAATACAATGTTGAGATTCCATGTCGGGCTGGTGGAACACAAGGTGGAATGACCCTTTTGAGCCCTTCCACAAAAGCTTTAATTACTGGAATTCTGAAGAGAGATGTGCTGTCTTTTCTGGAGGTAAGTGGCCACAGCAGCCAGGTGTAGCTGTATGGAGGTGAAGGCTAGGCCTGAAATACGCAAATGAAGCAGATTGACAATATCCTGCACTGTGGCGTTTAAGGGATCAATAGGTTTTGAGTGACCGTAGAACACAAACCTCTTCCACTCGACTGCATAACATGCCCGGGTGGTAGGTCTGTGTACTGCCTTGAGAATGCTTATGTATTCAGGTGGAAGAGTTAGGCGCCAAATCAAAGTTGAGAGACGTGGGGTCTGGGTGCCTGATTTTTCTATAGTTCTGTGTGACAAGGTCCGGCCTGTTGAGCATCCTTTTGTGTAGAACCAAAGAGTTTGAGTAGTGAACCAAGGCTGGCGGGCCCATGAGGGAGCCACTAAGATGAGGGTGAGATGTCTGCCAGAGCCTCCGAACCAGAAACCGAAGTAGCGGGAGAGGCGGAAAAGCATAGGCAAAAATCCCTGACCAACTCATCCATAGAGCATTGCCTTTAGATTGTTGGTGTGGGGACCTGGGAGTGAAGTTTTGGCATTTGGGGTCCTCTGCTGAGGTGAAAAGGTTTATCTCTGGGAAGCCCCAGCCCTGAAAGTACTGAAGGAGGACTTGTGGGTGGAGTTCCCACTCATGAACCTGTTGCTGCATCCTGCTGAGGAGTTCGGCAACGTCGTTGTTGACTCCAAGAAGGTATTCAACTAGCAAAGGGACTTTGTCGACTGTCCCTTTACAGAGTGAGGCGATGAGGCCCACCGCACGTCTGGAAGAATTTACACCTGTCTCTCTTGAGGAGACCTTGAAGGCTATTTTAGCCATTAAATCTGGATCACCTCTAGACCCCTGTCCCCCCCTGGCTTTGCATACTCTAGCAGAGACGGTTAACCCCATAATTAATGGGATTATAAATTCGTCTCTAGCCGCGGCTGATATTCCGAACGACTGGAAGTGTGCTGCTGTTAAGCCCCTCCAAAAAAAGGCACTGGCCGATCCTACTATCCTCTCCAACCTACGACCCATTTCCCTGTTGCCTGTGCTGTTTAAACTGGCCGAAAAGTTCGTCAATAATCAATTGACGAACTTTCTGGAGATTAATAATATCTTTCATCCCAACCAGTCTGGGTTTCATTCAAAACACTCTACAGAAACAGCCCTGCTTTATACAGCAGAGACCCTACGAGCAGCCATGGACCTGGGAATGAAGGCTGTTCTAATTCTACTCGACCTGTCGGCAGCCTTCGATACGGTCTCACATAACATCTTAGTGGACCGTCTGGCTGCCGCAGGCGTAGGGGGAAAAGTCCTGGCGTGGCTCACGAATTTTTTTGAGTAATAGACGTCAAGTCACAGTGCTGGGTCAACACCAATCTGAAGCAAAGGTCGTCAGCTCAGGGGTCCCTCAGGGCTCGAGCTTAAGCCCAGTACTGTTCAACCTGTACATGGCACCCCTAGTAGAACTGATCGCGTCATTTCAGATCAGTTCAATCTCATACGCTGACGACACCCAACTCATTTTGGTGTTGGATAGGGAGCGGCCGGATGCTGAAGAAAATCTCAAGGATTGTCTAACAGCAACTTTCAAATGGATGACTGACAATCATTTGAAATGTAATGCTGGTAAAACTGAAATCCTACCGTTCGGAAGTAATAACTTGTTTTCCCCTGGAGTATGCTGGCCAGTGGATGCGGAAACACCTCCCAAGACTATCACATCTGCCCGCAATCTAGGCATCAAATTTGATGACCAGCTGTCTTTCAAACATCAAGCAGTGACAGTGGCCGGAACGTGTTTCCAGATTATAAAAGCTTTGAGAATTTTTTTTGATTTTCTCCCACTGTCGGCCAGGAAAACAGTGGCAGTGGCTTTAATAAATTCCAGGTTGGACTATTGCAACGGGTTATATGCTGGAGCCAACAAAACCGTCCTCCATAAATTGCAAATGGTCCAACATGCAGCCGCCCGGCTGGTGTTGCGTTGGCCTCGTAGGTCCTCTGCCTCGGCAGCACTCAAACTGCTCCATTGGCTACCCATAGGGAAAAGAATTTTGTTTAAAATTCTTATAATTACTTTCAGAGCCTTCCATCAACAGGGTCCAAAATACCTGTGTAATGGTTTTAAGAGATATTACCCCACTCGCTGTTTGAGGTCTGCCAGTCAGAATCTGCTTACAATCCCCCGATTCAAGCTAGTAACAAAGGGCGGCAAATCACTCTTTGTATTAGGCTCCAAGGCCCGGAATAAGCTCCCACCCCACCTACGTACACTCTCTCAAGAGTCACACTTTAGGAAAGCACTGAAAACGTGGATTTTCACCCTGTCTGAAGCGACGTGTTGGGAACTGGTGTAGTGTGTAGTGCAGTATTCAGGTCATTTCTTTCCCTCCAGCCCCTTCACCTAGGCTGGATAGAGCGCCAAGATACTCCTTGGAGTGAAAGTAGCGCTATAGAAATAACCTTTTACATTACATTACATTACTTTGTGGCAGAGAGCCCATCACTAAATGCTCTAGGCTAATTGCTTGAGTTGGGGTGACCAGTTGTCAGCCTGTTTCTGAAGGTTATACATGGCTGTCGTGTTGTCATGAGTATGACCTTGCCTGTCAAGTGAGGTAGGAAAGCCTTCAACGCTAAGTGAATGGCTAGAAGTTCCAGGTAGTAGATGTGGAGGCCCTTGTGTTTGTGCTCCCATTGGCCCTGAACAGTCAGATCCTGTAAGTGCGTACTTCACCCGTAAGGGAGGCATCCATTCTGATGGTACTTTGCTGAACTTGTTCTAGAAAATGCCACCCCTGCGACAGATTTTTGGTGTTCCAACACTGCAGAGAGCTACAAATATGGTGGTCGATCAACACTAGATCGTCCCAATGACCCTTTGCTTGAGACCAATGTTGTGATAGGCACTCCTGCAACGGGTGAATGTGTAGTCTGGCATGGGGTACTATATCAATGCAGGAGGTCATCATGTCAACAAGGTGCATGACTGTCCTGAGCTGGACCTGACAGTTTAGTTGGAAAAGAAGCATTAGTGCTTGAAAGGACTGGAACGGATCCTGTCTGGGTTTGGATAGGCCATGCCAATCTCAGAGTTGGAAACTACGCCTAGGGAGGGTTGGATCTGGAGGGGTTGTCTGTGGGATTTGGTGAGGTTGATGGTAAACCCTAGGTCGTGTGAGCGGTTTATGTTTATCTGAGTGTGTTTGTAGCATTGCTGGTGGGTAGCATTTTTGATCAGCAAGTTGTCCATGTAGAGGAAGACGTAAACTCCCCGTCTGCGAAAAGGAGCAGCTTGACTGCAAGACATTTGGCAAACACGTGAGGTGCAGTGGTGATCCCAAAAGGGAGCACATTGTACTGGTTTCCGCTGATCACAAACCGGAGATACTGGCAATGAGATGGGTGTATTGGTATGTGGAAATGGGTATCCTTCAGGGCGAGAGCAGTCATGAAGTTGCGTAGTTGCAGAAGCGGAATAACCTTGAGAATAACCAAATGAAAGTGCTCTGAGTTGATGTATTAATTGAGGTGCCCAAGGTCCAGAATGGGTCTAAGGGAACAACCATTTTGCATTGGGAAGTACATAGTATACTCCTGTGCCTTGGTAATGATTTGGGATGGGTTCTATAGCCCTCTTGAGAAGTAGTGCTTTGACCTCTTCCCTGGGTAGCCTTTAGTGATCCCAGAGAGTTTGTTTTTCAAGGTGGAATAATGGGAGGCATGGAAATGAGCTTCAGGCAAGAACCATTTCAGAAAATGTTCAATAACCATTAGCCTGAGGTGGCATTCTGCCAAATGGAGAAGAACTGTTGAAAACACCAATGACAAGTGTCGTGTAATTGGAGGGGCGGAGGAGAGGCAAGTTGGGTGGTGTTGGCTGTTCCTTCGGGGAGCCACCTTTACATCTGCCTTTTGAATTGGTGCCTCTGTAGGATCCCCTAAAGCAGCCTCTGGGAGAGGGCTGCATGGCCTGTGGACGTGGGTAGGATCTGGAGACCTCTGGGGAGGTGGTCTTTCAGACTCTACAGAAGGTGTGCATATAGCCTTTGTGGTCTCCATAGGTTTTATGATCTTTTCCAAAGTTTGGTCTACCTGGGGGCCGAATAGATGCTGACCATCAAACAGCATGTGAAGGAGGTTCTGTTAGACCTCCAGCTTGAGGCCTGAAATATGAAGTCAGCCATAAATGTGCAGGAGTTCACTCCTCTGTTGGCAGTGTCCACAGTATCTAAAGTGCAGCAGATAGTAGTGTTAGAGAACGGTTTCCCTCTCAGAGAAAATCTAATAACCTTTTTTCCTGTGGCCCCCTGGGATTTGCTTGAGGACCTCTTCCATTTTATCCCAGTGGGCATGGTGAATATCTGCAGAGTAGCCCAACGGGGTTAGCAATGTACCTATTTTTGGCTGATTGCATGGTCACTCTTTTCCCTGCAGCGTCTGTACACTTACTCTCCTTGTCTGGTGGAGGGGCATCACCAGTTACTTGAGAGTTGCCTCTCAAGGGCTGTAGAGACCACAAGCAAGTCAGGAGGTAGCTACCCCCAAATGTAAATGGAGGTCAGTAGGGGGAGGCCTTGTACTTTTTATCCAGGCTTGGAGTTTTGACGCTAGCACAGACGGAGTCTTGGAAAATGTCAGTTGTGTGGGTGGAGCGGTGGGTGGAGAAGAGGTTTCTAAAGACAAAGCTGTTGTCCTCCACAGGCTCCGTGTGAAGATCCACCTTATAGAAGGAGGTGGCCCTACAAATAGGTTCCAGATATTAAATAGAATCATCTGTCGAAGATGTGTAGGCAGGGTAGAAGTCTAGGTTTGTATACCCCAGTGGGTATACGTCGTAGGAGTTCCATAGGTCTTTTGACGTTTGATAGTGGTTTACGCATTCAAAACGCCATGTACTTATTCGCGGTTCGAAATGGAGCTTGTGTTAGGTGCTGGCTACGCGTTTGTGGAACTATGCTTTACACAGTAAACGAAGCTTTGATTAGTAACGCACAACTTATTTTATGCCGAACGTGTAGCCAACACCAGCTCCGTTTCGAACCGCGAATAAGTATATGGCGTTTTGAACGCGTAAACCACTATCAAACGTCAAAAGACTCACACATATCTTAACCACGACATTTAAGCACCAGTTGGTTTCTTTTCATACACTTGTTTTAACTCACACGGAGCCGCCCGTTTTTCATCGAAGACTGGTTTCGTATATAATTGGCATTTGAACAGACCGACTCCATACCACTTTTTTGGGCGCACTGAAAGGTATATTGCACCATTATTTTTGCACCGCATGAATGATATCCTAAAAACCACGTTCTCCATTAACATTGTCATGTTTATATATCTCGACCACTTGAATCCACAAAACTTTATGCAAAGTTACCACCACCCGGTTACCAAGCATGATTCACCATGCCCATGAAATATATAATAGACACAAACAATGTGAAATAAGAATATAGTCCCTCATGTTATTCACGTTTATCCCAGGACCAATCCCTGATGAAGGGTACAAATACCCGAAATGCATTAGATGGATGAAATTGTCCATACACTAAGAGTTGCATAAGAAGCTTGAAATGAAGATACAATGTATGAATAATAAAATACATGAATTTGTGTTCATCAACAAGAATCTGTTTACCTTCGTTACTAATTGAAAGAGCCTATTTTGAAGGACCAATGTAGTGCCCTGGGGGGACATATTCCATGAAGGAAGTGCAGATCAGAATTCCCTCACTCTTGCCTTCCACCTCATGTAGTACATGCGTTAGTCTCCTAAGATTTATCCCCATGTAGCGATTCGGGATACGCCCACGCTTGTCTTTGTGTACCAGGTCTCTCATCATAGGGTTCAGTCAGTTGGCCAATAGTTGACACCAAATTTTTACGTCTGTGTTTATCATGATAAGCAGACGACACACCGCTGGGTCTGAACTATCCCCCCCAACATACTGATCCCCCTTCCCCCATGGTTAGCGGTAGTACCCCCATCCCCTTAGCCTCCAAGTAAACCTAGAGGAGCCACGTGTGAAGGCAACACCAAGAACTCCTGATAGACTTTAGATGGGAACCCCCACCTCTCCCTCCCCCCACGAGCCTTAGTCTTCAGGATCATCCATAATGCCACACGCAGCTCGTCTAAAGTGATGTCTGCCATCAACTTAGCAATCACCTCCTCACCAACCCACTTGAGGCGCACTCACCCAAGAAAGCCCTAATCAGGTCAGTTGTGAAAGTGGGTTTCCTCTATAGACCTACCTCCAAGTGGCATCGGAAGGTGGTCAAGATGGCCACCCCTGAAGACATCATTGCGCCCTCTATAGTAATTAAATGGTGTATAGGGGTAATGACCACCTCCCTGCGCAAAATCCAGGCCAATGTTCTGCCAGACTTAGCACGTTCTCGATGCAATCTCTGATGGTATTGCTTCAGAGTGTTTTTATCCAATATGTCCCACATGTTCGCAATGCGATCGTGCACCTAGACATCCTACCTATGGAAAGCTGGATCAGAGAAATCCTACACCAGCAAACATAGCCAAACGAGCCTCAGCCGCCTGGAGCTCCCCCTGCAGATGGTGCAGCAGCTCACAGGTCAGCCCCATGCATCGCACCGCTGCAAAGACCTCATAGCCTCCCATTCTGTAACCCTGCAAGTGACCGTGCTCCAGTAATGCTCTAAATATTCAGTTAAAATAAAAGGAACAGTTGATGGATGGAATGCTGAATAATGCAAAAATTCACCCCCAGTCACAAAGATCTGGGTTTATCCATTGTTCTTTGGCTCACCACGCCATCCCAATTTGGACCCAGGCGTATGCAAATCAGTCTTGACCCTGTTCCTCATGGGAACAGTCCAGCCCGAACTGCAAAGCCAAGTCCTCCCTGGACCAGAAACAAGCATCCTGGGACCGGTTTCGGGGATCACCCCTCATCAGCCAGGTTAGCTTGAATCCAGTGGCGCAGTGAGCGTGGGACCCTTGTCTGGGCATACCCTTCCCATTTAAGGCAACAAAAGCAAAAGGAACGATTGATGGACGGAATGCTTAACAATGCAAACATTCATCCCCAGTCACAAACATCTGAGTTTAATCCATTGTTCTTTTGCTCACCATGCCATCCAAATTTGGACCCAGCCATATACAAATCAGTCTTGACCCTCTTCCAGCCCGAACTGCCAAGTCCTTCCTGGGCCAGAAACAAGCATCCTGGGACTGGTTTCGGGGCATCACCCTCATCGCCAGGCTAGCTTGAATCCCTAAGTGGGATCGTATGCCCAGATGTGGGTCCCTTGGTTACAGTGCCACTGTATTCAAGCTAACCTGGCTGATGTGGGGTAATACCCCGAAACCGGACCGAGGATGCTAATTTCCAGTCCAGGGAGGACCTGGCTTTACAGATCGGGCTGGACTGTCCCCATGAGGAACAGGATCAAGACTGATTTGCATATGGCTGGGTGTAAATTGGGGAGCAAAAGACCAATGGATTTAACCCAGATCTCTTGACTAAGGGTGAATGTATGATTTATTCAGCATTCCATCCATCATTTGTTTGCATTCCACTAAATATTCAGTTAGCGCCGGAGACAGTGCCTCCTTGCCCACCACATCCAACTTCAGTGTACAACTAACAGGGGAGTGATCGGACGAGAACCTAGTCAAATGTGACACAATCATCTCCTTGGCAAGGGGGATCCCGGCCACTAGCACCCTATCCAGGCTGCTAAATGTGCTGTGTGGCATGTGTACAAGTAGTGCATTGGCAGGAGCGAGCACCAGGCGTCATCACCACTTTCAAACCGGTTGCCATACAGGGTTTCGTGCCCAAACGAGGGGACGGGAGCAGTCTATCATGTTCTCTAGTTAGTATACCGCTGAAGTCCCCTAACCACAAAAGAAGCACCTCCGTATCCTTGCCCTGCCAAGCCCATCTTAGGCTATCCCCAGGGAAACTCCGGGCTCACAGCTGCTGCCAAAAGCCCCAGCACAATCCAAAAGCCCAGCTGGAGCCCAGTCAGTGATGGCCCAGAGCATGCAGCAGAAGCTCTCCTCTGGTACTCTGGGGCCCGGTGCAGCAAGGCCTCAGGCATGGATACCAACCGGAATCAGGCATTTACCCTTTCAACGCAGCTTGGCGGGATGCTCCCTGCCCTGGGCGCCTCAATCTCGGGGAGCCATCAAAGACGGAGCACCAGCCCTGCTACAGCCATGCGCAGTCCAGCGGCTGGCTCTCTCCTGCTACTGGCCTCCGCCACTCCCAACCTTGGAGGGCAGGACCCAGCCGCCCCATCCTCTGGGCCAGCTGCGCCCAACCTACTCCATGGAGACTAGCTGCCTCCTGCACAGGATTTCATTATTACCCCCTCCTTGTAACTCAGGCTGTCAAAGCTTATTCCAGCCCGCCTAACTCACAGTAGGCCCATTCAACATTGCTGTCCCAGTGTCAGTCTCAGCACCACCAGTCCCAGTCTCCCTGGTCACTCCTCCGTCAAACTGCAAGCAGCAGGTGCTCCAAATCGCAAGGTGCACTGCTCCACTGCGTCTACACAGCATTCGGGTGGCAGGATTATGAAGGATGCAGGCGGTCCTGCCAGTCATCTTGTTAGGCCATGCCCAGGAAAGGGGAGGGTTGAAGAAAAGGGTGGGGTGATGTATGTGTGATAGGTATGGGGATAGTAGCCTTGTCTGCCTTCATGCACTGCTTTGGTGGGGTTGTAATATCCAAGGCCTCCCACGATGGACGTTTAGAGGGTTGAGCAGCTGCAGATCCCGAAGGGCAGGTGAGGGTCTGGGCCGTGTGAGAATGAATGGCCAAGTGTCTTTGCCAGGGAACGATCTCTTCTTCTAATTTGTGGGGAATCTGTTACAGAGTGCCAGAGCGGAGGTCGGTCTTGCTGGCTGACGCCGAGTGTTTAAGCTCACAAGATGGCTTAGATTTCAGCACCCATGGTAGGGTCAGTGCAGCGGCGTAAGTGATAGACGCAGATAGTCAAGCCGGTGCCGGTATGTGGGGCACCGAAGTGGGCTGCCTCACTGATTTCTGTCGCACAGAGCCAGAGCTGGGTGGTACATTCAAAGATTGTGGTTGTTGATGACCATGGTCTGAAGGCAGTGGTGACCAGGTGGCTTGTCTCTGGTGTTCCAGAGTGGCTGGATGCCCCTTTGTTCAGGCTGCTCTGCTGTAGAGCGATGGTGAGGGGCATCATACTCATTACCTGCTGAGCTGGTGGAAGGTCCTCAAGCTCCAAATCGGAGTCAGAGCTGTCCTCTGGGTAAAGACTTTCTCTTCTGCTGCCGAGGGCTGTGGATGGTGCGCCACCTTGATATTTTCTGGACCCAACTGATCTTGTGCGCCGTCTTTGCTCCTACGCGACATCATGAGATGCCAATCTCAATGGCCTCTGCCGCTCCTTTTGCTCCAGAAAGACCTGTAAACATCACAAGCGGCTTTGTGATGCTCAGCAAAAGACAGACGTTGCAGATGTGATGGAGATCAGTGCACAGATACTGTGCTTGGCAGCGAGGACAATAACAGAATGGCATCTGTTCCATCACAGTCTAGGCATGGGGGAGATATGCGACAAACAGACAGGAGTAGGCCCCAACGGTCGAGGCCCCGGATGATCTGAACCACGTTTGAGCGACGTCACAAACATCGACCCAAGAGCAGGAAGAAAGGGAGATGCAATTGATTACAATAACACGGAGGTAAGGAACCCATGTGGACTGAAAAGAGCACTGCGGTGGTGTTAAACCAGAACACAAGAGAACACATCCGAACCAGACGGCAGAAATAAAACAATCTAACAATGGAGTTGTTGTCCATGAGCATTACCAGCAAGAGGAGGAGTCACAATGACCTGAAAGAATGCTTTAACAAAAAAAACTACCACACATCCAGGTCCAACAATAGATGGCAGGAGTATGCACAGCATGTGTATCAACAGCCACACATGCTTCAAACATATGCTTTCCCAAGTGAGGCTTAGCAAAAGTGAATATTTGTTTTCTCTTGCAAATGGAATTAGTTCCAGCTATACAAAACAGGAGTGCCCTCTTGAGATCTTGAATGTGTAAAGCCCTTTCTGCCACAGAGTGGGGAAAAGATGGGCAAATTGAATGTTTGACATGAAAAGGGAAACCACAATAGGTAGGACTTTTGGGGTTGTCCTCAAAAGCATTTGTGTACTTTAGTAAATGATTACTCTGTAGTTAATGCTCAACATACGGATTCTCTGAAGAGATGTGATAGGAGCCAGACATGCTATCTTCTGTGACAATAACTGCACATTACAGTCATGCAGCATTTAAAGGAAGGACCCATTAACCTTTAGGGAATGACATTGAGATTCCAAGTTGGGTATGAAGGCATCCTTGGTGGAATCACCCTTCCAAGGTCCTCTGTGAGTATGACAACTATCTTTAAAAGAAACACATGCTGCTTATTCTCAATGCTTCATTTGTAAAAGACGAAGTGCCAAGGCCCAAAGTGTTGCTCACAAGCCCACATCCATAGCTATTGTACGTCAGTGTCTCGAAAAACAAACCGTGAAATCTTAATTACACCTCATGTCTTTAATTTACGACTGACTCGCCCAGCCCCTTAAATTCAGTTTGCAGATTTCTGCTTTCTCCCTCTGTCACATATTTTCTGCATTTCTCCTTTTCTTTTCTCCTTTGTGTGTTTTAGACTCTCCGACTGATGAGGAAAAATAAATACAGTTTCCTAAAAATGAGCGCCGGTGGGCCCCAGCTGCAACCACTGGCTCAAATAAAGCACTGCCTGTTCTCATTGTAGAGTGCAGGTGTAGATGGATGGAAATGTATTCTAGTCCGGATTTCAGTAAATTACAAATGATATCCTGAACTGAGGTTATTGAAGAGTCTATTACCAATGCATCAGTGAACACATCCTTCCCACTTGGCAGCCTTGCAGACCAGCCTGGTGGGTTTGCATGCCTCAAGCAGGCTTACCAACCATTCCTCTGGGATTTTCAAGTAACCAAATTGTAACTGAGTGCCAAACTGCTAGATTCAACTGTCTGGATACAGGACATCAGCCTCATGGTAATTTTTCATGCATATGCACATCCATCACCACTAGCAATGAGTACCAAAGTTGCCTTGCCCACAATGATACCACTAGAATGACACTCATTGACACATCCCACATTTTCCTCAAGGCGTATGGTATTGGCAAAAGTGGAGTAGCATCAGCAAATATCACTGACTTGTTCATTCATAATCCATCACCCTTTGACTGTGGGTGGGGCAACTGAAGGCAACGTTTTTGCATTTTAAACAGTAGCAATTCATTTTTATAGCATTGTGTCGACATGGGGCTGAACAAATCCTTTCCATCAAAAAGGACACTGATCAGATGATGCTACAAATCAAGTCTGAAACCCAAGACTCCGAGTCAGGCATGGATCCTTAATTGAATGCAGTGGTTAATTTCTCGCAAGACAATATTAGCAGTGTCAAATGCAGACCAGATGTTTGCATTCAATATCACATTTCCTTCCACAACCAGCTCTTATTATAAGACTGGGCCATTAGGGGCTGTCAATTTTTCTCAATCCGAGGAGTGACAACCCTAACCTTCACGGCATCTTTAATGTTGTCTGCACTGGTCATAAGCATGCTTCCGACCATGCAGAGATATTGGTCAGCTTGTGGTTCTGTGCCACTCTCTCTATGACTGCATGATAGGCTGTGGTATCGTTAGGTGGGGAGGCCTGAACAGGGTAGGGATTCAAGCCAATCGTTGCCTGGGTCAACCTGATAATCTTTCCAAGGGTCATCACTTTCCCACTTTAAGACAGTATCATAATATGAGTCTCGGGTATTATAGAGACTATCTTGGTCCCAATCGGTGTGGTCTGAGTGACAAAATAGCTGTGGTAAATTAGGTGGTGGAGGTAGGTGGTGGTTTGAGCTGCCTGGAGTAGAAGGTTGAGATGATGGCCTACTGTACTTGTTCTCAACTATCTTGAGATAGAAAGGACTGTTGGTCCTCTGTGATGTGCAAATCAGACATGTCTTTATAACTCCAATAGGATTAAGTCTACAAATATTTTGTGCTGTAATTCTTGCGTAAATCCAGAGCATAATCCTTTATTGACCTCAGGTAGAAACTCCACCTCCTGCCCCCCCAAAACTTGAGAAATGCCAGGATGTGCTGGCATCAGCAGAGTCTGTGGTACATGCTCAGATATAGTGAATATGGGTCGTGGAATAATCAGGAAAAGAGGTATCCCGTACACCCATAACATTCTGTGACTGCTGCAGCTGCTGAAGAGGGCCTTCTTCTGTGATCATAAAGCAATGTAGACTTTTAGTGAAAGTGAAGCAGAATATAAACGCCATCCATGGTGATGTGATGGTGAATGGATATACTTTAATTGTAGCGACATGGAGGTGTAAGAAGATGCCTCGATATCAATGAATGCTACAACCTTGATCGAGTCAACAAAGGCAAAGTTGTTTTCCCTTCAACTTAGATGCTCTTGAATGGTCAACAGGTGGTGTCCTTCATTAGCACTAATAAGCTTGATTGGTTGAGCAGATTGCCAAGAGAAATGGTGTCTGTGCTATTTCGCATTCTTTTCTTCTCTAGATTTCCCTTCAAGTAAGAGGGCAAGAACTGGAAGGCAAGCTAGAAATATTGCATGAAAATCATATGCCACCTTCTTTCTTCTGCAGCAGGACACTTCACAAATATGCCTACCCTAAGTAAAGAGAAATAAGTAAGCAGATATACCTGAAACATCTCTTTGTAGAGCAAATAATTTAATATAAATGCTTTAGAAGGTCCATCCAGTAAATGAAGTTGCAAAGGACCTCAATATGCCAGGAGACATCAAACAAAATAAGATTGTAGAATGCTTTTGATTATTGTTAATTATGGACTTGGCAGAGAATAGTTTTCTCTCTTCAATGGATAAACCCTTGGAAGGCAAAAAACAGCACAGCGTTGAAAGACCCTCTTCTTACATGAAGCCGGTAATTAAAAAAAAAACTTTAGTGTAGCAAGACTAAAATTATTGTTCCGTAAAAAAAGCATATTTCTATTTCTGTACTTCCCAAATTTCGGTTAAGTTTTCCTTTTGGAAGGGGCCAGACTATACTGAATTCATGCTGCAATGTGCTCATTTTTGGATTCCCAGTAGGTAATCAGCATTTATTTTTAAATAGGTGCTCTGTATATTTAAGAAGTGGCTTCTGCCATGGTTAGTCACATCTTCAAAGGCTTTTAATGCTGCTCCCTCGTCTTAATGTTGACGTCCAGTAGCAAATGCTAACTCTTGGAACCCACCCCATTACTAGTAACCCTGATAATGTTAGAACGATAGGGAAAAAGTATCTGCAGTCAGTCAATGAGAAATACTCGCATATCGATCGTAGACTATTTTGGTTGAATAAGTCTGATAGACTTATGTAGTTATAGTAAATTTCTCAGAAGAAAAACACTTATTGTACATAAGACAGTTAAATTCACTGCTAAATTACTTCTATGGATTTCTAGCGCTTTCACACCCATACTTACCATGTTTCCATGGGTTAGGTTTTGTGTTCTCGGCAGGTGATACTCGACCAGTCGGACTATTTAGCCTTTGTTCCATTTTAGTTCTAAACAAGAAAACAAGACAAAGTGAGATTGCGACACTTTAACATAACGATATGAGTGGTAACAGAAAGTAGTATGTGATCCTGTCAACTTTAAGATTGCACTAGGTGAGTAAGTAGAGAAGAGCTGCTCAAAGGTGTAATTTTAAGTTGGTGCCAAATTCATGTATGTATGATCTTGTACTATGTACAGTGATAACTCAATAGGAATGACTGTTAACAGATCCTGCTATCATTAACGTGTTCTAATTTTATGACTATTGTTATACCTTTAGGTTTTATGAGGGTTATCATATTGAGCTAAAAATAAAGGTTTCCTTCAGTCAAAGTGACATTGATTCATGTAGCACCTAAATAGAATATTCAGGTTATACATCTCAATAAGATATTGGAGTTTAGAGATTAACTCTCTTCATGAATTAATTTTTCTCCAAGTTAAGTGTTTGGCATTATTTGCACCACAGATAGTGACTGGTAAAGTCTAAACACTTTATGGCCTGGAGAAAAGGCCAAGAGAGAGTAGCTGAAGGATGGCATGCTGGAGCTTGTAAGAGAGCTTTCACTGAAGGACACATTCATCAGCCCTTTTGTAAGGTGTAAGGTGCAAGGATTGGAAGTAACTATTTGTATTCTTATAAAGAACATTCTGTAGTCAAGTAGGTGTGGGCTGATCCTGAACTGGATGGCCCCTGGAGTGATCGAAAATAAAGTTAGGCCCATGTGGAGATGAATGCTAGCCAAAGTAGGAGCCCAGGTTTGTTCCCTAGCCTTCCGCTGAAGTGTGTCCACTCATATGGACCAAATCAAATGTAATGTATCCAAATAATCAGAAAATAGGTAACCAAGTGTTCAATTAAACAGAAATAAGTCCACAGCCTCTTACTTTTGAAAATTCGGAAAAGAGCTGTTTTCACTCTTGCGTGGACTGAAATGTGTTGGTGTTAAAAACGATGACTCTATAAAAAAGAAATCCAAGGAAAGAGTTAGCTTAGTAACAAATAAATAAACAAACTTTCGTAGACAATCATTCTTGTGTAGTGCCACATTATTATTTTTTGGTTTAACAATTTTAGTTTCTGCTCTTTATTCTTAAATACAGCCATTCACAAGTGTTGTTTGTAGGGGACAGTGGCTCAACTATTGATTTTATAAGGGGTTGTTATGAAGGTCTTATAAAAACATGGTATTTCCCGATCACAGAGACCTGGATCACAATGAAAATTCTATACTCAATGGTGCACTAGCAAATGACCCATATACTTAGTGGCTTGATGAAAGCCTTAGATAGTGCACCTTCAAATACAAACTGGGCACCAGGGGTCCTTGTACCCGAAACTTACTGTGATGTATCGCCACACTCCTCCCTCTAGTGGTTAAACATACCAATAATATGGCGTGGCCTTCCAGTACTGTCTTGGGGATAAACCTACCATAATTGGTTCCATGCAATTTAACCAGCACTTTGTAATTAACAGCAGTGCAAAGGAAGTAGAGTGGATTCAGATATGCATTATTTACAAGTGATCATGTACCCTATTTATTCATAAGAAACCTGGAATTTGCACAGTTTATGTTAAATTTACGACATGTGTTAAACTTCCTCTGCTATGGACTATAGACTAGATTCTTTAATCAAGGCGTTGGGATCCTATTTCTATATCAATGACTCTTCCCTTAATGAATATACCATGAACCATAGTTGCACTGTGTAACTAACACAGGGTTATTTATATGCCTAGGATCTTCTTTCCCCCTTCAAGATACTCAGACTGAATAACATCAATGACCCCAGAAGGATCAGCTGGTGTACAAGACGTGCCATCTGTTCAAGACATCAGAGGATGAGGAATGGAATAGACTTCAGTGTTAAAAGAAGATATTTCGACCCACTGACATGTTGCACTACAATCCAGGGTTGCAGTGCATGCAAAAAAAGAGTCTAGTGGTTGGAACGAATCAAAAATAAGTATGGAATGTATGCTCCCTGTAGGTCTACATTTTATTATATATAATTACCCAGTGGCAGTATCTACTAGGTAGTTCTAGTTAGAACTGTTTTTCCAGATAAAGAGCGTTTTTTGATTTGCAAATAACTTTATAAAGATTTGTTTATTCAAACACATCAACATCATTTAAACATGGTGTTGAAACATAGGTACACAAGGAATTCAGCAAATAGATACCTTCACAGCATTCATTGGAACAAATCGCGTCCCAACACACAAGGTATAGTACAGTAAATAGGAGAATCGCAGTCAACTTGTAAAGCAATGCATGACATTGGAATGATGGGGAATTGCAGTTACTGAGCAATCAGAAATGTGCGTTAATTCAGGTTCGATCAGTTACATTGAAGAAGCTTGGTCAGGATATAAGCAGCTTAGTTCTAACTGAGCCATATAAGTGCGATGAATAAAATTAAAGTGGACAAGCTTAAGCCGCCTGTTACCAGAAACTTTCCCAGTCAATGCGCACACCCTGCCCAATCCTTATCAGTCAATGGATCTCCCAGATCCGTATCCCAGGACTCTTGAGCCCGCAGAGTCCCATGGCCACATCCGCCCCATGGCGTTATATAACAGAGACATCAGGTGTCTCTCTGTTGCACGGATCAACATCACCCTCAGACTACCAGACACAAAAGGAGCCATCGGGCAAGTCCATGTCTGCCTGGGAAACTCAGCCAAGCCCACGTACTGTAAAAAGTGCCCAGGTCCCACACCGAACTCCCTTTGACCGTCCTCAAAGTAGATAAAGATCTCATTTGGGTAAAAGTCACCCCAGGTATCACAGCCACTCTTTCACACTGGATAGGTCATGCTGGCCTCCATACGGTGAAGAGGGACAAGTATCCATACTGGAAGCTTCCTGTGAAAGGGGTGCCCTACGAAGCAGTACGTTAATCAGATGTTACCACACTCAGGCTGTCACATGACCACAAATGGCTGATCGGTTGACATTCCAGTTCCTTCCATTTTTAACACTGCTAGGTTCTCTAAACCCACACATCTCACCAGTAAACGTTTTTCCCAATTGTCTCCCTCCACCAGCCATCGCGCTGCATGCTGAATCATTGCTGCAAAGTAATATAATTCCAATCACAGCACCTCCAACCCTCTCTCCTCATAACGTTTCATCAGTATAGTCCTGGATACTCTACCCTGCCCACCCGCCCATACGAAGGTAGTGATCAGGGTGTCCAGCTTTCCAAATACCCAGGCGGGGAGAAGGCATGCTGTATAGTATGAAGAAAATGTGAGAGAAGCACCTTCTTGCAGATTGTGATCCTGCCTACGAGTGAGACCGGCAGGGTGTTCAAAAAGGTAACTGAGGATTTCAGAGAGTCCAATATCAGCTCATGTTATATTGCAAGTGAGCCTTCCTTGAGTGAGCAAATTACCCAAATTGTGAAATCTATTAAGCTTCCTTCGGAAAACTACGTCTGGGAGGCTATCTACAGGAGCCCTGCTGGGAGTGGAAACAGCAGCAACTTTCTCCTATTTAATCGTAGTCCAGAGACCACCAGAAAGTCATCAAAGATACGCAGCCACTTTCCAAGCGACCCCATGGGCCTCCAGAGAAAAAACAGCGCATCATCCGCATAGAGCAAAACTAGGTGTCTCGTCTCTCCCACAGGTATGAACCACCCAATCATGTCTATGTGAACTCGGATTAAAAGGGATTTCCTTGTGAGGGCAAACAATAAGGGCGACGGTGGTCATCCCTGGCAGTTGCCCCATACCAATTCCCAGCCCTCAGAGCGGAGTGAGCCAATCCTAATTTGGACATATGGGCTCATATAAAGCATTCAGATCCAGTCATGGAATTTTGGGCAAATGTCAAAAACCCTTAGTACTTCCAAGACGTAGCTCCACTCGACTGTATGGAATGCCTTTTCTAGGTCTCCTGCAACCCAGAGCATCTGCTGGCACTATTCTTCTACCTCAGTGATGTCATCAGTGATGTAATTTGAGATGACATTAGGGCCGTCATATTAAATGACAGAGCATGTAAAGTGTGATGTAATGTGTAAGGTCATAAGCAGTGCATGGCGGGGGGCAAGTTATTGTTAGCTATAACGGTGAATGAGGTTTTTTTTTTAGTTCAGAATGTTAATGTTGTCTCTGACATTGACATAACTAACATTAATTTAACCACTGTTTTTTTCAGTGTATGTATGTATATATCAAGTCCATTTCAGTTTGCCAGTCAGTGCCAAACCACAGGTGGTGCAATGTAGGACGATACCGGTCAGCGCCCTACTTTTGGAACTTGCTCCTTTCAATTAAAAAGAGTCCTTGCACTCCATGGAGAGTATACCACCTTTCTTTATTTAAATGCCACTATGTCACTCACAGAGACGCGTTTCAGCACTGTACTGCCTTTATCAATCTGTATCATCGTGATGACTGTTTGATTTATGCCTTTATGATTCATGAAGGGAACACTCCTTGTACACCTTTAGCAGACTGGCCTATCCTGATAAATGTTATAAACACAAATGTACCAGTCTGCACGGTGAGCATTTTAATGTTCATATTCTTCACGCAAAACAATCAAAATGGTGCAAGTTCTTAAAATGATGGCATATACTTTTCTTAGTTCACCTTGAAAATAGTCTTCCATTTAGGCTTGTGGTGCTCCATCCTCTCTACTGCTTAGCAATACTTTCGCAGTGCCCTGATCCAAAGTCCTTGGAATTCAATCGACAGACAGGCTTCTCTCAGGAACACATGCCTCTCAGCCATGAGTACAAATCTCTTGCAGCAATGGCTGGCAGTTCCTGCCTCGTCCCAACTCCAACTCCTCACAATACCAGGCGCGAGGGCTGGTCGGCCGCTCATCTTCCACTCTCCATTGCGGTTTGCTGTGCAGCGCCAAACCACAATTGGAGGTGGGACGAGGCAGGAGCTGCAAGGACCCTTTTCAATTGAAAGGAACAAAAAAAAAAAAAAAAAAACAAGGCGGCAACGCCGAAACGCGTCTAAGCAGATACTGATCGAATAAATCGAGTTTGGATTCAGATTCATGGTGTCAGCGCCTTCTTTAAATCGGACAAGTTTGGCAAGATTGAATATATATATATATATATATATATATATATATATATATTCACTGAAAAAACCATAGGTTATAGACCATATATAGTTAGGAATTAGCATTTAAAAAACCTTATTTTACTCACACAAAACCATTGAAATTCCATATATAGTTAGTTGCACTAACTATATATCGCGCACCCGCAATCCACTGCTGATCATGTCACATATTACATCATTCATGACATGGTCAGTGACATCACTGATGACATCACTGATGACATCTCAAATGACATCACTGATGACATCACTGATGACAACATCCAGTGACTGTATGTTTCTGTAAAGTTAAAATATGTCTTACATATTGAAGAATGAGTGGATGTATAAGTGTCTGGATGAAGAATTTAGTAGGTGCGTGACGGACTGTATGAGTGAGTGATTAAATGTGTCTCACTGAATGCATGGGTTAGTGACTAAACTGTCTTAATTTGTGCATCATTATGTCTGTTGTGATGTAAACTGCTGCATGTGTTGATCATTAGCTATACGAGAGGCTATATGTGTTATTAATTGGTTGCCCAAGTATTTCTATGGGAGATTGAGTTTGTGTGGGGGTGGCTGGAAGGTGTGTGACTCTGTGCATAGATGTGTGAGCAGTTTATTCACTAGGTGTATGAGTTCAAGAGTGCATGTGGAAACAGCTACATGGGCAGTTGACTGTGTGCATGAGTGTATTGATGAGTGAATGGATATCTCAATGCTACATGTCATAGTAAGTACATATGTAAAACACAGTACATGTGAGAGTTGGCATATATAAATAACTATGCATGAGAGCCACTGAATGAGTGAGTGGTTGTATCGATCATTGTGAACTTGTATCAGGGATTGTATAAGAGAGTAAATATGTGTTAGTATATGTTTCAATAAGTAAGGTGTGTTTAACTGTATAGTTGAAGAAATGGAGGTGAGATTGTTTCTTTGCATGACTGACTGGGTGTGTGAGTAACTCCATGGATGAGTGGCAGTGTGTGAGTGTCTGTATACACTGAGTGTATCTAAGGTTATATTAGAGTCTGAAGAGGTTTATCGTATTAGCACAAGAATGATGTCAAATGAGATGTCATCAGTGATGTCATCAGTGATGTCATTTGAGATGTCATCAGTGATGTCATCAGTGATGTCACTGACCATGTCATGAATGATGTAATATGTGACATGATCAGCAGTGGATTGCGGGTGCGCGATATATAGTTAGTGCAACTAACTATATATGGAATTTCAATGGTTTTGTGTGAGTAAAATAAGGTTTTTTAAATGCTAATTCCTAACTATATATGGTCTATAACCTATGGTTTTTTCAGTGAATTTCAATGGTTTTTTAATAGCAAATATCATAAGCTGTCGAATGTCAAGTACGTGGTAAGTAAAAACATTTTCGTGTTTATGCACACTGATCTGCTTTGAATGCTGCCCCCCACCCCTCATTTCTATTAGGAGTACTCTCTCTTTGCAGATAGTGAAGGGTAGTTAACGCAGGCCTTTGCCCCCGTTGTAATCCGTCGTGCCTGCTTCTCTCTCCATTTGATTGATTGTTCTCTTTGGTTCATTCTCTATTTACAAACAAGCACAGAGTCGCAATACTCTGTTTAGTCTTTGCAGATAGCTAAAAATCGTGTAAAAAAACAAAAGGAATCGAGCAAAATCACTAGGCCACTAATGGGATCTCTTTTTGACCTCCCTAAAATAGAAACATTAGGAACAACCTGTTGATAATACCAATGTGTATGTACATAAGCGGCGTTGATTTGTGTTCACAGTACCCCTTGTTGATTGTTTGAATCGAGCATTGAATTGTTCGAAGTTGGTTCTCTTAAGAATCTTCTCTGCCTGCAAACGAGGAAGAATAGGAATATTCTCTCTCCCTTTGCAGATAGTGAAGGGTAGGTAACGCAAACCTTTAACACGTTGTGCCTATTTCGTTCCTCATTGATTGATTGTTTCCCCAAACATTGACTGTTTGGGAATTGGTTCTTTTTGGAGGTATTCCCTGTTTGCAAATATACGTAGGAAAATCTTTGCAAATAGTGAAAGGGTACGTAATGCGGACCTTTCTCCCCCGTTGTAATCTGTCATGCCTATCTACTCCCCACTGATTGATGCACCTGTTTCACCCGGACCATTTACTAGAGATACGTCATCTGGCCCGACCAGAGAGCACCCCTAGTGAAAAGGACATATGCAATAATAACGAAGTGATCACTGTATCCTGTTAACAGAAACTTTAGCATGAAACAACCTGGAAAGAAAAGAATAGGAAAACGAAAATCAGTAGGCCACTGATGAACATGAACTTTTATTAAACAACGAACAAAGAAACGATAACATAACGTAATGATAAAACCTATTAATGTCCTAGAAACAAGAAAACGTTAAAATATGCCAGTGGTGAGAGACCAGAAAAACAGTAAGAGAAACCAAATCACCCCTCGCTGTCCCACCGCCTGCCACGCCAAAAAAAATCGATAGACTAGGGAAAATGCAAGTCAGTAGAACATCCGCCCCCACTCTGGAAACTTCCAAGGTGGGGCAGGGTTGCGGCTACGCCCAGCCGGGAGCAGCCCATATAAGGCGGGTCCTGCTGCCACGCCTCGGCCAGGAGATCCTAACGTAGGGTGTAGCCGGAGGAGAGGCCGAGGCCAGCGGGACCCGGCCAGGGGATTGCCTTTACAACGCTGAAGAGTTGCAGGGGGGGGGAATGTCTCCTCGACCCTCCCCTCTCTCTCCCAGTCCGGCCGCGGTGGCCCTTGAGAGTTTCAGGTAGTCCCGCCACATGCTCTTCCGGTCCGGCCACCAACGGTCGGGGGGCCGAGGCCGACGGGATCCGGCTGCAGCCGATAAACCAAGGAACCCGTTCATGGGGCCAGAGCCAGGGGCGTCCGGCCGCCATCCACCGGAAGCCCGGCCCGAAGACGGACGGGACACTTCTTCTTTCTTGAATAATGGCTGCGACAACACTGGGGGGGGATGTCTTGCACATGCCTCCGACCCCCCCCCCCCTTGTCCTCATCGCCTGGTCCGGCCATAACAAATCTCAAGCGAGACGCCGTGGGGTGCACTGGGAGGGAGAGACGGTGCGAACAGGCCTCTCCCGCCTCCCCAGGTGGAGGCTTCCCAGCTGCACCCTCAGCGCTCCAGGCGCCCGGAAAAGGGTTCTTCCACTGTGGCCATGCTGCAACGTCTCGCCCGGCAGGGTGGAGCCCGTCCGCTCATTTGACCCCGCGATCGCCAGTAGCTACCGAAGTCTCAAAATGGCGGTCGACCTGGCAAGAGCAGGCCCAGCATAAAGAAATGGCCCGGTCACTGGTTGACTCCACCACCGTAGTCCTCCACGACCTTGAAGATTCTAGAGGAGCCGCGGGAGTCTCCGACCCCCGATGGGGAATGACTGCCATGATCGCCCGTGGAGTGACGAAACTGTATCCGCGGGACGTCGCCGCTCCCATGCTGGCGCCAGCCTCACTTTGAATTACTAGAATCCTGCAGACCTCAGTTCCGGTGAAAGCACAGTGTGACCCGGTAGGAAAAATTGTTGCACCCCCTCCCCTTTTTGACTGATAGTTCAAACCACCGATCCTTTCCTTTGCCCTTTTAACGGAACTTTGGACTGCCTCCCCCTTTTTTACATTTTCTAGAGAAAACAAAACATTAACCACTACATTAGCATAGCAGTTGACACCAGAACTGTTTTCAAATTGAAAACCAACAACATCTTCAACAGAATCCTTTTTGTTTCTGCTGTGACCCTGCTACAGCACAGGCATTGTCCCCAGCAGTAATTCTGCAATGCCGGTAAGAATAGCTGTGGTGCCTACTGGACTCACTCACCCCCGCGGCGCCCCACGCCGTTATTTGCTGGGCGGCAACTTACTAGACATCACTTTCGTGCCATCTAGATTTCAGCGCGTTCTGCTGCCTTGGAACTATTCGCACAACAGACTGCTACTGACGACCCACCCCCAGGCAACATCTTCTGAATTTTCATAATTTGAAAGAACTAGTAACATGTCCTCATCAGGAATTCAAAAGAAATTGCCACGGTCTCGTCGTTGTTTAAATGTTTTTACTGTTTTTGTTTTGTTGTATATATTTATATGTTATTAAAGTTTTATATTCCTACTACTTTGTTGGAGTGCTATATATTTTTAATGTGACACATAATTGTAAAAACTTTGATGTACAAAGAGTCATTCCTGGAATCTTCCGCTTCAGGCTCGGTCCCCTCCCCAATCACAATACAGGATGTTTTTCAGATAGTAGGAACACGTGTGGTGTGACGGATCTCATCGGGTGTGGGCCTTGATCTACTATAACTCCTTTGAAGAGGGGTGATTCTTTACAGCTGGAGCCATAAACTACATCTGCAGGGCTAGCTGATAGCCTGGACAATCGGACACAGAGGAAGAGGAGTGTCAGAGGGTGCGGTAGTGAATAGGGCGAAAGGGAGGTGTCGGGCGGGCACAGAGTGTGATTCTCAGGGAAGAGCAGCGCAGATGGGGGGAGGTTTATTGCCCATGCATAAGACAGAGAGCGGGGGTGACCAGTGCCTGGGGAAGATGCTTGCGAGGGTGGGGAGCCATGCTACGAATCGACAGCGTGCAGAGAGTGGGTCTGGTCAAGGCATCTAAAATGGCTGCCGTGCACGACAAAAGTGTGGCATTTCAAAAAAGGCAAGATGGCGCAAACAATGTTTTTCAACACTTCCTCATTTCCTTCGAATCGAACGTTAACTGACGTTGGTGCATATTACCAAAGTTAAGCGATATTTATCGCTAACGATGCTTACCAACGAATTTTTTACCGCTAAGCATCGTCAGAAATTATCGAAGATAAACCTTGCTATTATCAAGGTTTATCGCAAATGCGATAATAAACGGCCGCAATGCATGAATATCGCTAAAAAGTCAGCGATATTCATGCATTACCGAGCTAATGCTCTTAGCCATTTTATCCACCTCCCATTGGATAACATGGCTAAGAACTGCTCAGGGCAGGTGTTACTTTTTGGAGATATTCGCGCTTAGCGCGAATATCTCCAAAAGTTGGTAATAGGAGATAGATATCTTGCATGTTGTAATGCAAATTATTGTGGTATATGGAACTCATACCATAATCTCTCAGGAAAGCAGAAACTGATCCTTTTGGGACCGCCTGAAAAGGCCTAGGGGGTGAGGGGTACTCTACTTTGCCCCCTTTTCACGTTCCGAACTATTTTATTTTACTCTCTTCTGTAATTACACAAAATAGCAGCGATAAGATGCATCGGAGACACACAGGGGCATATTATCAAGCCTGTGCGATAAAATTATCGCCGCTTTATCGGCCGAAAACGGCCGATAAAGCGGCGATAATGCGCTTGATAATATGCTCTATGGAATTCCAATCGAAGCCCATGTTAGATGTCTTCACATCTAACATGGGCTTCGATTGGAATTCCATAGATTATATTATCAAGCCCATTATCGCCGCTTTATCGGCCGTTTTCGGGCGATAAAGCGGCGATAATTTTATCGCACAGGCTTGATAATATGCCCCACAGTGAGAGAAAGGAGGCCGGAGATGAAGAAGAGATGTCAAATACACATTGGAGATAATATAGTGGCAGAAGGGAAGTAAATATGAGTAAACTTACCATGTAACATAAAAATGTTGCACTCTTTACTATAAGTCTCATTTTATACTACAATCACTTCGCTACAACCTCATAAATTAAAAATAAAAATGAATAATGTCTCAAACAATTTTTGATTTCTAAATATAAATTTATTCTTCAGAATTTTCTAAATTTGAAAGAACTAGTAACATGTCCTCATCAGCAATTTCCTCATGAAAAGTCTGCAATGATGATTCTTGTAACTCTATGGTCTCCAAACATTCGATAAATTCGCCATCAACAGATTGATCAAAAAAATCATTCAAGTCATCTCCTCCTTGTGACAATATTTCATTATTGGTGCTGTCAATTTCAATCAATGTAGTGGAATCATTCAAGTCATCTCCTCGTGACAATATTTCATTATTGGTGCTCTCAATTTCAATCAATGTAGTGGAATCATTCAAGTCATCTCCTCGTGACAATATTTCATTATTGGTGCTCTCAATTTCAATCAATGTAGTGGAATCATTCAAGTCATCTCCTCCTTGTGACAATATTTCATAATTGGTGCTGTCAATTTCAATCAATCTAATGAAATCATACACGTCATCTCCTCCTTGTGACAATATTTCATTATTGGTGCTCTCAATTTCAATCAATGTAGTGGACAATTCAAAAGAAATTGCCACGGTCTCTTCATTGTGAGCCATTTTATTTTGAAATTGCTTGCTGTAAATTGCAGAAAAAAATAATCACTTTCATTTATCGTTTTTAGTAATACATAATATAAAACTAACTTTATCAAGTATTTAGTATAACAGAAGGACTGCAAATAAATAACAGAAAACATTTTTCAAATTATCTTCAAGTGTACAACATAGTTCCCCTTACAAATTAACAACTCACCTTTTTAAAAGTAGGAGAAGTGTTAGTACTGTGTAAATCAAACACCAGAAATTCACCACCAAAAATTCCTCACAAATGTACCTCAGACAGTAGTATCACAAAATGGCTGTGGTTTCCTCTCATTTGACATATATACATAACCAATTAACTTTCATCACACACAAATACAAAACCAAAGTAACATTTTAATTGGTTCTAAATTTCAACACTTTCAAATGTGTTTTCCCCATGCAATTTTCCATAGGACATTTACATACGTCTACAGCCTGAATGGCTGAACGGAATTACACCAAACTTGGCAAAATGGTACATCAAACCTAAGAGGTCAGGAAGGATCTACTATGCCCCCTTATGGTCATTTGCCCCTTCGCTTTGGCCTCCTCTTGTCTCTCGATCCTACCGAGAGACAAGATGGCGGCCGCTACGGACTGTTTGGAATGTTGACAGACGCCGGAGAACCAATCAGCTTCGCAAAGCTCCGTAACGCGAAAAGTACGCGAAGCGGAGCGCTGTTACAGATATATATCTTTTTTTGAACGTTAATTTCTCAAAATCCACTGGAGCACATATATTGAGACCTAGCAAAGGCACATCGGGCTACCAGTCCCTAATATTTTGCCAAGTTTCGTGCAAATCCATTCAGCCGTTCGATTATTGACATTTAGATACATCTACAGCCTGAATGGCTGAACGGAATTACACCAAACTTGGCAAAATGGTACATCAAACCTAAGAGGTCAGGGAGGATCTACTATGCCCCCTTATGGTCATTTGCCCCTTCGCTTTCGCCTCCTCTTGTCTCTCGATCCTACCGAGAGACAAGATGGCGGCCGCTACGGACTGTTTGGAATGTTGACAGACGCCGGAGAACCAATCAGCTTCGCTTCACAAAGCTCCGTTGCGCGAAAAGTCCGCGAACCGGGGCGCTGCCCGGTCCGCTGTTACAGATATATATCTTTTTTTAAACGTTAATTTCTCAAAATCCACTGGAGCACATATATTGAGACCTACAAAAGGCACATCGGGCTACCAGTCCCTACAATTTTGCCAAGTTTCGTGCAAATCCATTCAGCCGTTCGGGCTAAAAGTGAGGCCAACCGCCCTATGGAAAACTCAATGTTAAAAACACGTTTTGGGACCCCCCTTTTTTCTCGACCCCCCCTGGACGAACCCCCCCCCCCAATTTTCAGGGGCTGCTCAGAAACAAAATGTGCCATTTTCCTGAAAATTTCAGCCAATTCCGTCCACAAACGCCAAAGTTATTCGACATAGAATTTTCTAAAATCCCATAGAGAAAAAATCCTAACTATATATACACCTACTGGCGACCGCCAGTAGGTAATATATATATATATATTACCTACTGGCGGTCGTCAGTAGGTAGTTATAGTTAGGACCGAGTTTCCATAGGAAATCTGCAACATTCTATTGGGAATAACTTTGGCGTTGATGGACGGAATTGGCAGAATTTCTCCAAGAAAATGGCCAGCTCCGCTCCGCTAATTGTGTGGTAAATAAATAAATAATACCCTATTTTTGACTAGACTTATAGCATAACAGATAGCTCAATAAAATAAGAGTCAAGATTCGAGGTAGTAGGAGTTTCTGCAGGTTTATTACAGCATAAGGACAGGATCAGGACAACCTGCATAGGAATAGGACAATAAGGCCCGGCAGCTGCCGGGGCTAGGTCTGGGATGAGCGCGCTAACATTCAATAACAAAACATTGACTTATATACATAGCGCAAACACATAGCATTACATTGCAGTAGGCGTAACAGTAGGTGGAGTAGAAGGCGTGACGCGTAGCAGTCGCGAGAGATAACAGAAATAAGAGGTGTAACTGGGAGTTTACTTAGACATGTGATGCAGAACGTAACAGAATATGTCATGAATGGGCGGAAACTTTGGAGGGGGCTACCTAAGGAGCCGGGACCTCTAACCTAATGGTGCGCGAAAACTGGCAATGACGTGTTACTAGGAGAAGCTGGGGGCTACGAACTCTGTGCTAGGAGCAGAGACTAGAGTCTGGAGGGTCGGAGCGACATGTACCTAAACCCTATCTGGTATCTAATGTTTAGGGAACATGTTGATATAAACTAGAAGTCATGAGGGGAAAAGCTAACTTGATTCTAAGACTGGACCATGCATTATTCTACATGTAGTGCGTGAAGAATATTAAATGACCATTAAATACAGTATTTCTCTAACGTGGAGACGAGAAGGCTAGACAATGACGGAAACTATTGATGCAGTTCAGTAGCTTAGGAATGCAGAGGAGGAGGACTGAACTGATAGCAGGAACTATAACATACTTTTGGCAGACTCAGAGGCAGAGCCGGGGTGCACCGGGCACTGCAAGGCAGGAAGTAAGTGAAGGGTCGAGGATACAGGTGGGGGCTGTATCGCTCCTCAGCGAGGCTTTCAGGAGACAGGAGCTGAATCTGTGGTCCGGGCCCTTTTGAGGCCTGGAAACGGAGACTTTATAATTGAATAACGTGCACACTGAGAAACGTGGCAACATTACTTACATAGGCCTGATATTCGTAGTATTCACGAGGACTGGAAAATAGCATATTAGAGGTGGACACAACTGTAATTGCGTCTTTAATCAGAAATGGGGAATAACATATGCATATTGATCATGCACACATAACATATGATGGATGAGGCGTAGGGACACAGAACATGGCAAAAGTTACTTTTCCACATTCCCTCCTTGTCACTACGTTTCCATCAGGAAACATCAATATTCATGATACCATCTATCATTTCATACAGTACCATTTGCTCGTCTCGAATTGTCTTGGAACGGGATTTAGAACAGGGCTTGGGACGGGGAATACAAGAGGTAGCACACATGCTGCAAATCGCAGGGCCACATTGTATACAGAGGCAGCAGCTAAATATGATCGCTACTGCAATACCTAGAAAGGACAGGACTTTCCATCCCCATGCGGAAATTACATTCCAGAACCAACCGGACCATGTCCAGGTGCCTGGATCTTGGTGTAACAGATGGGCAATTTTATGGAGTCTGGTTATAGCTGAATAAACAGACGGCGCGTTATTTGGAATGAAAATGCAACAACTGGATCCGAGAACTCTACAGGCCCCGCCCCTATCGGCCAGTATGACGTCAAGGACGAGACGATTCTGTAAAACGACAATTCTCATAAAGGATTGCTCTTCAGTTAAGTTACCTAGAGCGGAGGCAGTCTCATCTACTACTGCTTCAAGGGTTCTTGTTAACCTACGGATGAGCTTACTATTTACAACTGTACCTAAATAAGGGAAAACACCTTTATCAATATCAATGAATTGCTCTGCGGCGGTTTCAGTATAATCGACAATCGGGAGATTTCTCTTGTGTCTAGTGTGTACTAAGAAAGAATTCCTATGATAGTCAGGTGGGGCTAGAAAAACAGGTGGCAGTAGGAAAGCAATGTAACAGGTTCCCTCCCAATCGAGGGGCAGACGGACATATGCAGTTTGACCACAAACAAAATAAGAATGACGTGAAGCTTTGAAAATAGATTTCCTACTGTCACTATACTTGATAACAGTAGTACATTCACTATGACCTATATGTACAGAACCATAACTACGGACACATAATTCGCCTTTGACTGGTAGTACTGAAATAGCAGGTGAGTCTGGAGTAGTATCAGACTGAACATTCAGAACCATGAAATTCGACGAATAATTTCCTAAATTATATACTTCATTTTCTAAATCTAAACCTGTTCTGTGGGGGAAACCTTGCTTGTCTGGGTAACATGTACTGTTAAGAAAAGACATATCTGTTGAGGATGACGTTAACGTGGACCATGCTCCACACGAACCATTGTGTGAGAATGGATAAGAAAAGAGTGGCAGAACTCCCTTCGGTGTCTGGAAAGGGGGGAGTCGACCACACACCCAACAATTTGTGGCATTGCTGGTCTGGTGTGAATAATGTAACATACGGATAAATGTGTTATTACGCATTGCGAGGCGGTATGAATATTCGTGAGGAGGCAGATCACTAAACGTGTGCTCTACTGTAGCATGAGCAGACATATTTACATGAGGAACTGAAAAACACAGGAAAAGTGCGTAGCTGGTGCAGGAAATCATTATGCTGAGAAATAATATGAAACTCAGAAAAACGATACATTTGATTGAACTTTGACTGACTCTCTCACTATGGGGGTCTATTTTATACATGTCAGAAACAGTCTAACCGTTTCACCTAGGGGAGGACTTATACAATCAAACTGGCTGACTTATTAGACCTGAGCTTTAACTTATACTCCTGTTGCGGAGTTTTCTCTAACAAGGGAGGGGTTGTAATAATGTCTTGTGCGGGACAGTCCTTTAAAACAATGTTCTGGCAATCCTTCGAATCCTGGGAAATGTTCTTGGAAATGTTTTTGAAGACTGGTTTCGGTCCTTTGAAAAGTTTTACATGAGAAAGGTGGACCCACCCCTTCCTGCCTTCCAACTTGACGGCAGTTCGGGTGGTCAAGAGGACCTGACGTGGCTCCTTCCAACGTGGTTCCAGCGGACTTGATCTGTCGAAATTTCTGATCATCACAAGGGACCCTGGAACGATCTCGTGCGGTGCCACCTCGGTATTGTCTGGAAATGCGGCGGCAACCTGTGAACGACATGAGTTGAGGGCAGACATCAAGGAAGCTAGGTAATCTGTCAGCATATTACATGAAACATCGGTAATACTTCGGGGTCTAGGAGTACCCCACATGTTAGGGGGGCGGCCGAAAACGACCTCATACGGGGACAGACCTGATCTGGAATGTGCGACCATACGCATGTAAAACAGAGCGACTGGCAAAGCTACTAACCAATCCACACCCTTGTCTTTACAAACTTTTGCTATACGGATTTTCAGAGTCTGATTATGTCTTTCGACTAGTCCAGCTGCTTCTGGATGGCGTACACAATGGAACTTCCACTGGTACCCTAACAAAAGGGAAACATGCTTCATGAGTTCAGATGAGAATGGCTGGCCGTTATCAGAATATACGACTCTAGGGAGTCCATATCTAGGGAAGAATTCACGAACCAACTGCTTGGCAGTGGTCGCGGCTGTATAATCTGGGACTGGATATGCTTCTGTCCACCTGGACAAAGCGCATACAACTACAAGGACATACTTGAAACCTCGACATCGCTCCATTTGAATATAATCCATCTGGAGGACCTCAAAAGGGTGGTCAGGGGGCTGGAAACCACCTTGTTCCACCGGGACACTTTTACCTGGATTAAACTGACAACATATCATACAGGTACGGACTTTCTGCTTGGCTGCAGCTCGTAAATGCTTGTTGAACCAAATGTTCTGGATACTGTCTAACATAGCTTTTTCTCCTAAATGTGCTGGACTATGTGCGGTATTGATAATGACTTGAACCATAGAATCGGGGAGAAACCATGTGGCTCTACCCTTCGTTAACCATCCTTGATCTGTCTGGACCCCTCCTTGTACAGACCATTTCTTGATTTCATCGGGAGTAGCATGTGACTGAATATCTATGACATCTTGTGTAGGGTCCTTAACTGTCATGCATATAATCGGATCTGGAGTATGTGTCTGATTAACTGGAATGTCTGGAGTCTGTGCTGTAAGCTTGGCTGTGCGGTCTGCTAAATCATTACCTTGGGAAATAATGTCAGTGACTTTCGTATGTGCTTTGCACTTCATGATAGCAATAGATGTCGGTAAATGTATGGCATCTAACAGGGCTTGAATAAGGAGACCATGCTGAATCTTGGTTCCATGAGAAGACATAAAACCTCTCTCCTGCCAGAGCACTCCGAAGTCGTGTACAACTCCGAATGCGTAACGTGAATCTGTGTAAACATTAACCTTCAGGTTTTTGGCATGTATACAGGCTTGTGTCAGAGCGACTAGCTCTGCTGCTTGAGCGGACAGGGTATCAATACGGTGTGTTTCAATAACTTCAGTGTCAGTAGTCACTGCATACGCGGCGACTAGTTCTCCTGTACTAGTTCTCATACATGAACCATCCACATAAAGTGTCAGGTCAGGATCTGGTAACGGAATATCTGTCAGGTCTTGTCTTGGCTTTGTCGTAATGTTAACTACTTCCACACAATCATGTGTGTCTGGATTTGAACTAACTGATGGTAACAGTGTAGCAGGATTCAGGACGTTGCAGCGTCTAATTTCTATGTGTGGCTGGAACAGTGTCAATTCATATCCTGTTAAACGTGCAATTGTCAAGTGCTGAGTTTGTGTTCGGTTTAAAAGAACTTCTACTGAATGTGGGACCTGTACTGTCAGGGAATGTCCTAAAACTATGGAATCACTTTGTCTGATAGCTAGTGCTGTGGCTGCAACTGACTTGAGGCACGCAGGCAACGCCTGGGCGACTGGATCTAATGTGCTCGAAAAATAAGCACAAGGCTTGTATTGACCTGCTTGATCTTGCGTGAGAACAGATAATGCTGTACCTTTGCGTTCTGTAACGAAAAGTGTAAAAGGCTTACTGTAGTTCGGTGTAGCTAGAACTGGAGCTTGACATAGGGCTTTCTTTAACTCGTTAAAACTAAGTGTATGGTCAGATGTCCAAGGGAGGACAGTCGATACGGCTGCCTCCTGTGTCGTTAACTGTATCAGTGGCTTGGCTAGGAATGCATACTGGGGAATCCATTGTCTACAATAAGAAGTAAGGCCGATAAAGGCACGTACCTCCTTCTGGGTTCTGGGCTGGGGAAGACTCGCTATTAACTGGATACGGTCGGGTGTCAACTGCCTACCCCTCTTGGACAGCAAGTGTCCTAAGTATACCACTTGCTGGACACAGAATTGAAGCTTCGAAGGTGACACCTTGTGTCCCATCTCGGCAAGGAAATACAGAACTGTAAGTGATGCTCGTTCGCAGTCACGTTCAGAACGGGCTGTGATCAGTAGATCATCGACATACTGGAGCAGGGCAGTGTCAGTTGGCATGTGAATGTTGTCTAGTTGTCTCTTGAGTGCTTGACTGTAAATACTAGGGCTTTCTGTGAAACCTTGAGGAGCGCGTGTAAACATATAGCTCCTTCCATTTAAACAAAATCCGAAAAGAAACTGGCTGTCTGGATGAATTGGAACACTAAAAAATGCATTCTTGAGGTCAATAACAGTGAAAAACATGGCTTCGGAATCAATGGCTGTTAACAGGGAAGAAATGTCTGGGACAACTGGGTACTGAGGAATAATACATTTATTAAGCTCTCGTAAATCAATCACTAATCGATATACTGGGGGTGCATTCGGATCAGTACGTTTCATGACTGGAATGATCGGAGAATTACACACATTGGAGTCAGTTTCTACAACTACTCCTTGAGCCATGAGCTCGTCAATAATTTTGGATAAGGCTGCTACAGCCTCAGGTGGCAATCTGTACTGCCTGATTCGTGGTAACACTACACCTGGTTTGAGAGTCACACGATAGGGTGTGATTTGCATGTAACCTACATCAGTTGGACCTTGCGCCCATAAATGCTGCGGAACATTAGACAATCTTGAATCAAAATCTCGTAATACATAGTGACCCTTAAAGTCACGTAGGAACAGACGTATTCCCTCTGGGGAACAGCAAATAACTGCACCTAATTCTTTCAATGTCTTAATGCCTAATAGATTTTCTGGACATGACTTAGTAAGTAACAGATCAGTAGTACGGGACAATGGACCTACTTCTAGAGTAACTGGCTTAGATATTTCATTAACTATGGGTTTTCCTGAAAATCCAAGGGAAACATTTCTTGAGCCTGAGAGCGGAGCCCCTGGAACTTCGGCGTGACTAATTGTGGTCCTACTTGCCCCTGTATCGATCAAAAACTTTCTGTCTTTCCCTAATACTTGACTATGAACATAGGGACCTTCTTGGTCTACAGGTATCTCGATGAGAGGCAAGCCTACCTCCCTCTCTAGGCTGTTTCATGAATATGACTGGTACTCTGGATACTCGGACTGTGCATACTGGTACATCTGCGATGTAACGTGCTGTGTTGCAGCAATAGGCTGCGGTACTGTAACTGTCTGCGGTGCATTCTGTGACTGAGGAGTCTGTGAAACTTGTTCTTGTCTCGGCGGACGTGGTCTTTCTTTAGTCTTACCAGTAGCTATGTTATGTTTCAGAACTGCACACTCGTTTATAAAATGACCTGGCTGTTTACAATAATTGCAGTTCCCTTTAACGGGAGCCGCAGGATGACTGGCTTGATTCGGACCCCTCTTCTGACTGTCTTGAGGAATAGATTGTGCAACTAGCACTTTCATTTTCGTGTCTTTCATACGTTTTCTCTCGTGTTCTTGCTCTTCTCTGATTCTGTTCTGGTGATACTGGAGCATCTGGAGCATCTGGGACGGAGTATTTGCTTGCCAGGTGCTTTCGACTTTCAAAACTCGGTTTTTAATTTGTGGACTTGAATTCTCGACTAATTTGGTAACGAAAAGATGAGGGTATGACTCACTACTTGTCTTGAGACCACTGTTAATACTGAAACATTTCTCGAATCTAGAATAAAAATCACTAATATCCTCTTCTTGTTTCTGTTTACAGGCTGAGATTGCATCCCAGTCTTCTTTCCTAGTTGTCAATAATCTGGGTAAAACTTGAATCAATAATTCTGGTAATTCTTTACATTTATCTCCAAGACCGGTACCTGGTACTCGTGCCTTGTCTTCAGCTTCTAGAGCTGTCCAATCGATCTTTTTCTCTCCCACCTCCCATTCTTTTTCCTTTAACTTTTCATACACCCCTGCGGGTAGCAGGACCTTTAACATTTTAATGATATCTGGGTAGGTGTATTCTCCCATACGGAGCATGTCTTTTAATTCTCTATGGAACCCCGCTGGATCTTTGTCATGACAGGGGATTAATTTCTTCATTTCAAGAAGTTCCATCTTTGATATCGGAGTGTATACAAACACTCGTTGCATTACGCCACCCGCCCCTTGGACTGGGTGGACTTCTCGTAGCGGATTCTGTCTGTCTATGTAAAATGGTTTACTTTCTGGGGGTGAGACATGAACAAAATGCGGGTTCAGAAACGTTCTATATTTGTGACGCTGTTCTAGAATGACACTTATTAAATCGGTACCTAGACCTCTCCATCTGTACTGGAGTAACTCGTTCAGGATATCATGTAACGGGCCTGGATCAGAATGTTGACCCTCATACAGGGTAATGAGGTGCTGGATCATATACATACCCACCAGTCGTTGCTCGGCTGGGGGCAGTTTCAGAAACATTTGTGCCACTATTTCGTCTGGAAAAGTGGTAGAATCAGTAATCCATCGGACTGCTGATCGGGCTAGTTCTTGTTCGTGCATGGTACTTAATTCGCTATAACCGACTCGTGATTTCAGAATGTGATCGGTAGCTTGAAATACTTGTTCTAGAGAGCCTCGTTCTGGTGCTGGATGATGAAACATAGACTTAGGTTCTGGACGTAAATGGCGATCTGGAAATCTGGATTTTCCTACATACGCTATTCTGGCGGGATTCTCGTCTTCCTCTTCAGGATCAGAGATACTTTCTTTCTCGCTTACTTGTGCTGCTTTACGCTGTTCGTGTAACCTTATTATTTCTTTACGAATTTTCTTGTACATACTTTCCATGGCACTAATGGTCTTGTGCTTACCCTCGGCTATATTATCACTCCACCTTGTTAGGATTCTCATTTCGGCGGGATCTTTAGACGGGTAATCTTGTTCTCTTATTAGACAATTGATCAGGAACTTTAATATCATGAGCTGAATCTCGGCTTTCCTTTGAGACATAATCTCGCCAATACTTTCTGGATCATCCCCTGTACGGATGAAACGATATATTCTGTCTAGATCTTCTTTCATATTTGGTAAGGTGACTAGATACTCGGTCACCCTTCTTACGCGTACGGAATATAAAACCATATTATACTCGCCTGGGACTGTGTCATAAACACATTCGGCAAGGGCTTGTCTGATTTCTGTAACAGACTTATTACTTTTAGGAGTACGCTGTGATGCTTGAGCATGTAATTCGAGTGCTGATAAACGCTTGTGTGGCGGCGGGGTTTGAGGAGGACCTCCTCCTGCGGCCCCTAGACTAGAATCGTCGACTGACATTCTTCGTGCTTGCAGGGTCGGTAATTGTAACGTGGGCTGAACTTGTATGGCAGGCTGACCCGGGGGTACCGTAACAGGTACTCCGGTGTCTGGAGGAACGGGAAGTGCCTGATTTACAGGGACAGGTGGAGCGCGAACTGGATTGGCATATTCTGGAACTGTGTCGTCCAAATAGGACGAAATAAAAATATCAGCTGCAGTCGGTTTGTGACGTAGCTTGGTCGGAACTAATGGCGGCGGGAAATTACTGGGTGCCTCTGGGGTCGCTTTTGGCAAGCCTTCGGCAAGGAGAGGATACATACCCTTAATAAGGGCATGCCTCTGTCTGTCTGACTGTTCGGCTTTAACTTGTTCACCTATCTCGATTAATTCTCTTTCTTGAGCTCGTTCTTGGGATTCTCTACTTAACTCTGACTTTCTGACTTCCTTTTCCGTTCTTCTATGCGCTTCCTTACGCCATAACTCGATGGCATCTTTCTGTGACTGTCTGGCTTTCTTTTTCCATAATGCTTCTTCTACTCGCATGATACATTCGGCATCCCATGTACCCGATACGGGCCATCTATACTTTTCTTCTAACTGTTTGGTATACTCTACCCATAAATCTAGATACAATATGGCGCTTATGCCATGTTTCTGATACATAAAGTGACCTGGACTGTCCCTAGGCGGAACAGGAACTGCTGCTTCCAGCAGACCCTTTCTAGTTTTTAACTGACGTAACTTGGAAAAGAGCGGCATTCTAAACTTGAATCGGAACACAATACAATACACGAAAAACAATAACAATTGGGAAAACAATTCAGGCATACCACGACATTGGAAATACATTAAACAATATCATAACATAACAGTTCGAACAGAATACTACCTGAAAATACTGTAAACAGAAACAGAACAGAATTCTCGAGAACGGAACAGACTAGAGTTACTGGATGCACTGCTATAACAGTACGGAACATACCGGTCCCATAAAGGAACGCATCAAGACCCGTATCCACCTAGGTGAACACTTCGTTTGTGGGCTTGGGTACCACCAACCCACGGACCAGGAGTCAATTTAGACTGACCCTGTCTAGACACTACCCCAGCAATGGTACTCACCGGGCAGCACGGAACGGAAGGCCTCGGACGGGACTGGACTACGACGACGAACTTCGGACTTCGGACTTCAGTTACGGGTGGGCCTCCGGATACCTCGGACCTTGGACTCTCGGCTTGGGCTCTGGTCGGGACTCGCCGCGTTCCTCCACCGTCTCGTTCGGATGCTGGACCGCCTCCTCCGTCTCCTCCGTGGGCCTGAGGGATACTTGAAGCAGAAATATCTGCACTTGGCCAGTATGGTTCCGTCACGACTGCAGAGGGTCAGGGGGTCGGCGTGGCTTCACCGACGCGTGGGGAAAGGGCAAGTCCCTATTCGGGCGCCATTATGTGGTAAATAAATAAATAATACCCTATTTTTGACTAGACTTATAGCATAACAGATAGCTCAATAAAATAAGAGTCAAGATTCGAGGTAGTAGGAGTTTCTGCAGGTTTATTACAGCATAAGGACAGGATCAGGACAACCTGCATAGGAATAGGACAATAAGGCCCGGCAGCTGCCGGGGCTAGGTCTGGGATGAGCGCGCTAACATTCAATAACAAAACATTGACTTATATACATAGCGCAAACACATAGCATTACATTGCAGTAGGCGTAACAGTAGGTGGAGTAGAAGGCGTGACGCGTAGCAGTCGCGAGAGATAACAGAAATAAGAGGTGTAACTGGGAGTTTACTTAGACATGTGATGCAGAACGTAACAGAATATGTCATGAATGGGCGGAAACTTTGGAGGGGGCTACCTAAGGAGCCGGGACCTCTAACCTAATGGTGCGCGAAAACTGGCAATGACGTGTTACTAGGAGAAGCTGGGGGCTACGAACTCTGTGCTAGGAGCAGAGACTAGAGTCTGGAGGGTCGGAGCGACATGTACCTAAACCCTATCTGGTATCTAATGTTTAGGGAACATGTTGATATAAACTAGAAGTCATGAGGGGAAAAGCTAACTTGATTCTAAGACTGGACCATGCATTATTCTACATGTAGTGCGTGAAGAATATTAAATGACCATTAAATACAGTATTTCTCTAACGTGGAGACGAGAAGGCTAGACAATGACGGAAACTATTGATGCAGTTCAGTAGCTTAGGAATGCAGAGGAGGAGGACTGAACTGATAGCAGGAACTATAACATACTTTTGGCAGACTCAGAGGCAGAGCCGGGGTGCACCGGGCACTGCAAGGCAGGAAGTAAGTGAAGGGTCGAGGATACAGGTGGGGGCTGTATCGCTCCTCAGCGAGGCTTTCAGGAGACAGGAGCTGAATCTGTGGTCCGGGCCCTTTTGAGGCCTGGAAACGGAGACTTTATAATTGAATAATGTGCACACTGAGAAACGTGGCAACATTACTTACATAGGCCTGATATTCGTAGTATTCACGAGGACTGGAAAATAGCATATTAGAGGTGGACACAACTGTAATTGCGTCTTTAATCAGAAATGGGGAATAACATATGCATATTGATCATGCACACATAACATATGATGGATGAGGCGTAGGGACACAGAACATGGCAAAAGTTACTTTTCCACAATTGCCTGAAAGTTTGGGGGGAATTCGTCAAGCGGGGGCAGAGATAAAAGGGGGATCCCAAAACGTGTTTTCCCCATGTTAATTTCCATAGGGCGGTTGGACTCACTTTTAGCCCGAACGGCTGAATGGATTTCCACCAAACTTGGCAAAATTGTAGGGACTGGTAGCCCGATGTGCCTTTGCTATGTCTCACGATATGTGCTCCAGTGGATTTTGAGTAATTTAGGTTCTAAAAAATATATACATCTATAAGCGCACCCCGGTACGCGCACCAGGGCGCGTACCAGCGCGCTACGCGAGTTCGCGAGCGGAAAGCTGATTGGCTCTCGGGTGTCTGTCAACATTCCAAACAGTCCGGAGCGGCCGCCATCTTGTGTCTCGGTAGGATCGAGACACAAGAGGTGGTAAAAACAAAGGGGGAAATGACCAAAAGGGGGCAGGGTAGACCCCCCCATACCCCCTAGGTTTGATGTGGGGGCCATAAAAGGGCCCCGCGGGGCAAACTTTTTTTTTTTATTCGATTTACACGGGAGGAGCGCCCGGTATGCGCACCGGGGAGCGTACCATGGAGAAAAAAGAATGACAGTTTTTAAAAAATGTAGCATTTTTTTAAAAATTGGAGGTAGTTCTAAAAAGAACTTTTTTTATTCTTTTTTTGAACATTTTTTACTTTTTTTGGCTTTTATGAACAATTTTATATATTTTTTGTATTTTTTATGGGGACAAACAAAAAACAGGGAAATGTAAACGGCTCAACTGGAGCAAAAAAAAAAAATTAGAAAAAATTAAGGTTTCTTTCTGCAGTTGTGGTTGTCTCCAGCACGGTTGATGAGTTTGGTCCTTTGCTCACCATAGGAAATTGTAGTCCCGCAAAATATACAAATTATTTTGTAATCTCCGAACTGGCGTTGTATATTTGGGACCATCTCCCTTGTCTCTGGACCCGATGGAGTGGGTTGATTTGTTTTGGAGGTGCTAGGAGAAGATTGGGGAGGGTTTCTGGTCAGTTCTCTGACCTCTGCCGCAGCATAGTTGTTAGGGTGCCTGCGTTGCATATGACGAAGCATTGTATGGTTCCCAAATGAATATTTTTTGGCAGGGTTCCCCCTGGAAAGTACAGTGCCACAGATGAGACATGTCACCTTTGGCGCATTGACTTTCTTTTGGTCCTTTGGGATTTTAAAAAACTCCCACACAAAGTGCTCCTTAGGTTTATAGGAGGTATTGTCTTCAGGCAGGAATTGCCTCTCCTCCTCCTCCTCCTCCTCCTCCTCCTCCTCCTCCTCCTCCTCCTCCTCCTCCTCCTCCTCCTCCTCCTCCTCCTCCTCCTCCTCCTCCTCCTCCTCCTCCTCTTCTTCTTCTTCACCACCAATGTGGTGTTGTGGTGGTCCTTGTGGTGGTGGTGAAGATGCTCCTGCTGCTGCTGCTACTGTAGCCATTTCTCAATGAATTGAAGCAGGTCTTCCTCACTCAAAGAACAAAGTGAGAATGAGGAAAAAAGGTGGGGGCTTTCATCATTTGGAAAACAAAACTGTTCTGAACCAATGAAAAGTGTTATTTTCAGGTCACATGACCCGACGTGCTTACGCTACGCGCCCGGGGCGCCCCCCGGGGCGCGTAGCGTAAGCGCGTCGGGGGGCGCCCGGGGGCGCTTACGCCGTGCGTCATAAGACGCATCACGCGGCTACACGATACTTCACGATGATGTTTTCGTTCGTGGAAATAGCGCTAACGGGACGCTCACCGGTACGCGCACCGGGGCGCGCTGCACGACTGCGCTTACCGGTGCGCTCACCGGTACGCGCACCGGGAGCGCTCTAGGGCAAAAAAATAAAAAAATAAACATGAATATACATAAAAAAATAGTATTACATAAATATACAATATAGGATTCATTTTAAAAAATATTATATTTCATAGCTCTAGAAATTAGCTATTAAAAAACCTATGAAATTCACTGAAAAAAACCATAGGTTTCACACCAGTTATAGTTAGGAATTAGCATTTAAAAACCTATTAAATTCACTGAAAAAAAACATAGGTTTGACACCAGTTATAGTTAGCTGGAAATTTTACTGACATAAAACCATTGAAATTCCCACGTTATAGTTAGTTGGACTCACTATAACTCGCGCACCCGCAATGCACTGCTGATGATGTCACATATTACATCATTCATGCCATGGTTAGTGACATCACTGATGACATCTCAAATGAAATCACTGATGACTTCACTGATGACATCATCCATGTGATAATACAATACACCTCCTCACACTCTAATCTAACTCATGATACACCTAGTGTTAAATACAAACTACCATTCCTGAAACCATTGACACAGTAAAACCACTTACCACATACGCACTCACTGATTTCTAGGTCTACACACACATCCACTCCTTCACCCATACAATCTTTCATACATACAGTCACTCATCAATACAAGACCAACATATGCACTCATATACCTATACAGAGACTCACACACTGCCACTCATCCATGGAGTTACTCATACACCTAGTCAGTCATGTAAAGAATCAATCACACTCCCATTTCCACAACTATACAGTTATACACACAAAACCTTGCTTATTTAAACATAGACTAACACATACTTACTGTCTTTTACAATCACTGATACAAGTACATATTGATAGATACAGTCACTTATGCAATCACATGCTGTTATATATAGTCATTTATATATGACAACTCTCACATGCAGCAGCTTACACAACAAACATAATGATGTACACATTCAGACAGTTTAGTCACTAAACCATGCATTCACTAAGACACATTTAATCACTCACTCATACAGTCAGTCACGCACCTACTAAATCCTTCATCCAGACACTCATACATACACTCTTTAATATGTAAAACATATTTTAACTTTACAGAAACACACAGACACTGGATGATGTCATCAGTGATGTCATCAGTGATGTCAATTGAGATGTCATCAGTGATGTCATTTGAGAGGTCATCAGTGATATCAGTGATGTCACTAACCATGTCATGAATGATGTAATATGTGACATCATTAGCAGTGCATTGCGGGCGCGCGAGTTATAGTGAGTCCAGCTAACTATAACGTGGGAAATTCAATGGTTTTATGTCAGTAAAATTTCCAGCTAACTATAACTGGTGTCAAACATATGGTTTTTTCAGTGAATATATATATATATATATATATATATATATATATATATATTTATATATATATATATATATTACCTACTGGCGGTCGCCAGTAGGTATATATAGTTAGGATTTTTTCTCTATGGGATTTTTGAAAATTCTATGTCTAATAACTTTGGCGTTTGTGGACGGAATTGGCTGAAATTTTCAGGAAAATGGCACATTTGGTTTCTGAGCAGCCCTTGAAAATGTGGGGGGGGTTCGTCAAGGGGGGGCCGAGAAAAAAGGGGTCCCAAAACGTGTTTTTAACATTGAGTTTTCCATAGGGCGGTTGGCCTCACTTTTAGCCCGAACGGCTGAATGGATTTGCACGAAACTTGGCAAAATTGTAGGGACTGGTAGCCCGATGTGCCTTTGCTAGGTCTCAATATATGTGCTCCAGTGGATTTTGAGAAATTAACGTTAAAAAAAAATATATATCTGTAACAGCGGACCGGGCAGCGCTCCGGTTCGCGGACTTTTCGTGGTACGGAGCTTTGTGAAGCGAAGCTGATTGGCTCTCCGGCGTCTGTGAACATTCCAAACAGTCCGTAGCGGCCGCCATCTTGTCTCTTGGTAGGATCGAGAGACAAGAGGAGGCCAAAGCGAAGGGGCAAATGACCATAAGGGGGCATAGTAGATCCTCGCTGACCCCCTAGGTTTGATGTGGAGGTTTTAAAAGGGCCCCGCGGGGCAAAAAAAAATAATAATAATAATAAAACGGCTGAATGGATTTGCACGAAACTTGGTAAAATATTAGGGACTGGTAGCCCGATGTGCCTTTGCTAGGTCTCAATATATGTGCTCCAGTGGATTTTGAGAAATTAACGTTCAAAAAAAGATATATATCTGTAACAGCGCTCCGCTTCGCGTAACGGAGGTTTGCGAAGCTGATTGGTTCTCCGGCGTCTGTAAACATTGCAAACAGTCCATAGCGGCCGCCATCTTGTCTCTCGGTAGGATCGAGAGACAAGAGGAGGCCAAAGCGAAGGGGCAAATGACCATAAGGGGGCATAGTAGATCCTCCTTGACCTCTTAGGTTTGATGTGGAGGTTTTAAAAGGGCCCCGCGGGGCAAAAAAAAAAATAATAATAATAAAACGGCTGAATGGATTTGCACGAAACTTGGCAAAATTGTAGGGACTGGTAGCTCGATGTGCCTTTGCTAGGTCTCAATATATGTGCTTCAGTGGATTTTGGGAAATTAACGTTCAAAAACAAGATATATATCTGTAACAGCGCTCCGCTTCACGGAGATAAAATTATATCTGTATTACCTAGCTGTTGCTAACACCAGTTAGCGACGGCTAGTAGGAGATAGCGACCATCTTGGGCCCCACTTTGCATGTGAGTGATATTTATCACTAATGACATGCAAAGTGGGCATGCCAAGATGTTAGCGACTGGAAACAGTCGCTAACATCGCTATCTCCTATTATCAAATTTTGGAAATATCCGCGATAAGCGCGAATATCTCCAAAAGCTAGCACCTGCCCTGAGCAGTTCTTAGCCATGTTATCCAATGGGAGGTGGATAACATGGCTAAGAGCATTAGCTCGGTAATGCATGAATATCGCTGAGTTTTCAGCGATATTAATGCATTGCGGTCGTTTTTTATCCTATTTGCGATAAACCTTGAAAATAGCAAGGTTTATCTGCGATAATTTCTGACGATGCTTAGCGGTAAAAAAATCGTTGCTAAGCATCGTTAGGGATAAATATCGCTTAACTTTGGTAATATGCCCCAACGTCTGTTAACGTTCGATTCGAAGGAAATCAGGAAGTGTTGAAAAACATTGTCTGCGCCATCTTGTCTTTTTTCAAATGCCACACTTTTGTCGTGCACGGCAGTCATTTTAGATGCCTTGACCAGACCCACTCTGTGCACGCTGTCGATCCTTAGCATGGCTCCCCACCCTCGCAAGCATCTCCCCCAGGCAGTGGTCACCCCCGCTCTCTGTCTTATGCATGGGTAATAAATCTCCCCCCATCTGCGCTGCTCTTCCCTGAGAATCACACCCTGTGCCCGCCCGACACCTCCCTTTCGCCCTATTCACTACCGCACCCTCTGACACTCCTTTTCCTCTGTGTCCGATTGTCCAGGCCGGTCCTAGGCTATCAGCTAGCCCTGCAGATGTAGTTTATGGCCCCAGCTGTAAAGAATCACCCCTCTTCAAAGGAGTTATAGTAGATCAAGGCCCACACTCGATGAGATCCGTCACAGCAGACGAGTTCCTATTATCTGAAAACCATCCTGTATTGTGATTGGGGAGGGGACCGAGCCTGAAGCGGAAGATTCCAGGGATGACTCTTTGTACATCAAAGTTTTTACAATTATGTGTCACATTAAAAATATATAGCACTCCGACAAAGTAGTAAGATTATAAAACTTTAATAACTTATAAATATATACAAGAAAACAAAAACAGTAATAACATATAAACATTTTTAGGGAAAAACAACGAAGTAGCGGTCGGCTGTGCGAATAGTCCCAACGCAGCACAACGTCTAGATTTCTGGCGTGGGGCGTCGCGGGGGGTGGGTCATCAGTAGCAAACTGTTGTGCGAATAGTTCCAAGGCAGCAGAACGATGGCACCAAGGTGATGTCCAGTAAGTTGCCGCACTGGTTTTGGTATCCTACAATGCTGCTCCGAATAACGGCGTGGGGCGCCCCGGGGGAGGCGGCGTGAACGGGCCTCTCCAGGTGGAGTCTCATCTGTTGTAGTGGGGCGCCCCTTTACCGTTTCAGTTGCCATTCCGTCCGTTTTTGGTCCACTGTGTCAAAAGCCGCAATTCAGCTGAGTTGCGCCCACTCTTGCGGTGCAGCGATAGGCGGCTGTCACAGGACTCTCAAAATGGCGGCAGGCTGTTTCCTTTTTGGGCCTGGTCCACTGAAATGGCCCTGGGACACCTTGGAAATCGGACGCTTGTCTGCTAGGTCTTGGACCCCATTCTCGAAAGCGTCCCCTCCGCCTTGAGGATTCATCAAAAGTTTTGGGGGCCCCCGACTCCTGTAGGCTTCTGGTGGGGAGCGGCTGCCATGATTGCTCGCGGAATGACCACGACGGAGCTACGAGATGGTGGTGCTCTCATGCTGACGCCAGCTTCAGTCTGAAACATCCAGAAACAAGGTGGGGCTTTCATCGTTTGGGGAAAAAAAAAAGTTTTCATCCAATGAAAAGTGTTGTTTTTAGGTCATATGATCAAGCCTTCCATCATTAGGAAACCAAAAGTAAAATGAACCAATGAAAAGTTTTATAAACAAGTCACATGACCTGTTATGCGGCATAGGGTATAAAATGCGGAGAAAATACGTTGGCACGTGAGGCGGCGTCAGTAGCGGACCGATGTGCGAATAGGCCGAAGGCAACACAACGCGCCAAGATCCGGATGGCACCGAGGTGGTGTCCAGCAAGTTGCAGCACTGGTGTGGCCATCCTACAATGCTGAAAGTCGGCGTGGGGCGCCCCGTTGGCCTGTGAGTTTGCGTCAGTAGCGGACCGATGTGCGAATAGGCCGAAGGCAGCACAACGCGCCAAGATCCGGATGGCACCGAGGTGGTGTCTAGTAAGTTGCCGCACTGGTGTGGCCATCCTACAATGTTGAAAGTCGGCGTGGGGCGCCCCGTTGGCCTGTGAGATGGCGTCAGTAGCGGACCGATGTGCGAATGGGGCCAAAGGCAGCGCAACAATATTTTCGGAATAGAAGACACCACAAGGCGCTGAGATGCCAAGATCCGGATGGCACCGAGGTGGTGTCTAGCAAGTTGTGGCACTGGTGTGGCCATCCTACAATGGTAAAAGTCGGCGTGGGGCGCCCTGTTGGCCTGTGAGATGGTGTCAGTAGCGGACTGATGTGCGAATGGGGCCAAAGGCAGCGCAACAATATTTTCTGACTGACACCACAAGGCGCTGAGATGCCAAGATCCGGATGGCACCGAGGTGATGTCTAGCAAGTTGCTGTACTGGTGTGGCCATCCTACAATGGTAAAAGTCGGCGTGGGGCGCCCTGTTGGCCTGTGAGATGGTGTCAGTTGCGGACCGATGTGCGAATGGGGCCAAAGGCAGCGCAACAATATTTTCTGTATGGAAGATACCACTAGGCGTTGAGATGCCAAGATCCGGATGGCACCGAGGTGATGTCTAGCAAGTTGCTGTACTGGTGTGGTCATCCTACAATGCTGAAACTCGGCATGGGGCGCCCCATTAGCCTGTGAGATGGCGTCAGTAGCGGACCGATGTGTGAATAGGCCGGAACCAGCACAAGGCGCCAAGATCCGGATGTCACCGTGGTGGTTTCATAGTTGAGAGGCACTTCATCTGCAGTGGGGCGCCGAGATCCGGATGGCACCGAGGTGATGTCTAGCAAGTTGCTGTACTGGTGTGGTCATCCTACAATGCTGAAACTCGGCGTGGGGCGCCCCATTAGCCTGTGAGATGGCGTCAGTAGCGGACCGATGTGCGAATAGGCCGAAGGCAGCACAACGCGCCAAGATCCGGATGTCACCGTGGTGGTTTCATAGTTGAGAGGCACTTCATCTGCAGTGGGGCGCCGAGATCCGGATGGCACCGAGGTGATGTCTAGCAAGTTGCTGTACTGGTGTGGTCATCCTACAATGCTGAAACTCGGCGTGGGGCGCCCCATTAGCCTGTGAGATGGCGTCAGTAGCGGACCGATGTGCGAATAGGCCGAAGGCAGCACAACGCGCCAAGATCCGGATGGCACCGAGGTGGTGTCTAGTAAGGTGCACTGGTGTGGCCATCCTACAATGTTGAAAGTCGGCGTGGGGCGCCCCGTTGGCCTGTGAGATGGCGTCAGTAGCGGACCGATGTGCGAATGGGGCCAAAGGCAGCGCAACAATGTTTTCTGAATAAAAGACACCACAAGGCGCTGAGATGCCAAGATCCGGATGGCACCGAGGTGGTGTCTAGCAAGTTGTGGCACTGGTGTGGCCATCCTACAATGGTAAAAGTCGGCGTGGGGCGCCCTGTTGGCCTGTGAGATGGTGTCAGTAGCGGACCGATGTGCGAATGGGGCCAAAGGCAGCGCAACAATATTTTCCGAATAGAAAAGACACCACTAGGCGTTGAGATGCCAAAATCCGGATGGCACCGAGGTGGTGTCTAGCAAGTTGCTGTACTGGTGTGGTCATCCTACAATGCTGAAACTCGGCGTGGGGCGCCCCATTAGCCTGTGAGATGGCGTCAGTAGCGGACTGATGTGCGAATGGGGCCAAAGGCAGCGCAACAATATTTTCTGAAGAGAAGACACCAAAAGGCGCTGAGATTCGGTTACCACCGAGGTGATGTCTAGCAAGTTGCCGCACTGGTGTGGCCATCCTACAATACTGCTCCGAATAACGGCGTGGGGTGCCCGAAGGGGGGGGGGGCGGCGTGAACGGGCTTTCCTAGGTGGAGGCTCGTCTGCTGTAGTGGGGCGCCCCTTTACCGTTTCAGTTGCCATTCAGCTGAGTTTCGGCTGCTCTTGATGCTACAGCGACAGGCGGCTGCAACAGGACTCTCAAAATGGCGGCCTGTTCTTTGGATTTGGGCCTGGTCCACTAAAATGGCCCTGGGACACCTTAGAACTCGGACGCTCGTTTTTTTTTCCTTTCCTGTACATGCAAAAAAAGGTAAATGCCCGGTACGTTACACGCTTCATCTGCCACGATGAACTCTCCAGAGGAACCGAAAAAAAATATAGTTATGGTAACTATACCATGCATCGTCATATGGAGAGGTGGCACCGATTAATTATAGTGCTGCATAAAAGAGATTTGGAGGAGAACCCCTGACCTGCTAGTACATTCATCAAAGAAGTGGCACTGACAGCATCAGAGGCAAGGGAAACGGTCCCAAATATTTAGAAGAACTTTGGAAAGATTAAAATGACATGTTTAGATTGTGGCAAATTAATTTCATGTGGACAGATGAGTGTTACTCTAATAAATACAGCATATGAACATCATCATAGTCGATGGTTGGTAGAGACATTTTGACTATATCCTGGACCTGCCCGTCCTCGCCCAAAATGGCGCCGGAATAAATGGGACTCGTAACTCCTTGTTGTGTACTGGTTGCAGAACCTTGAAATCACGAGATACGTATGCAGTTTTGAAGCACATGGCGGGCGGGGACGAGAATTGATTGAATATTTCGACATCCCTATTGATATTAAGTTCTGATGTGTTATTGATTACTGTACTATTGAAAGTTCGAATTAACGTCACCCATGGTACTTGCCCGCAAATGTATATCTAGATAATTTTATTGTAACTGGCCCTGTCGTATTTTAATTATAAAATGTACGTCCACCGATTCCGTAACTGTTAGACACCTTAGTTCTTGCAACCTAATGGCCCGCCCGTTACGTTCCTCTACAGTGTAAATGTCTACTCATCATATACGATTACAGTTTGCTCCGTGGCCGGCCCACGTGGTTATAGGCTCGTATTTGTATAATGAAATTTTCACAATAAAGGTTTTTAAAAGAAAACATGGTAGTAGTATATACATTGGTAAAGTTTTTAATAATAGTCACTGTTTTAGAATCATTAAAAGGCAAGTGAAATAAAGCAGACCAATTACATGAAGGGTAAAAGGTATAATACGAAGGAACGCAGTAAAGATAAATGGTCAAGGGCTGTTGTGTTTTCTATTCCTGCAACATAAAGTGATCGATAAGAATCTCATATTCAGGCGTATCGGCGACTAAGACAGCAGGTTGACCCTCTTTTGCTCAACGGCTCCGTCATGGGACGAAGAAACGCTCTTTTTCTCGAAAAAAGAATATATTTTACTTGCAGGACAGTTGTAAATTTTCCGGGAAAGTACATTAGCCTGGAACATTATAACATATATTTAAGAAAAAATAATGTTCGGAAGTAATAAAAAGCGTAATTTTTAGGTCATATGACCAAGCCTTTCATCATTAGAATAAGAAAAGTAAAATGAACCAATGAAAAGTTTTATTAACAAGTCACATGACTTGTTATGCTTACGTTACGCGCTGCGCGCCCCGGATGACTTCCGGATGCGCTAACGCGGCGCGTCATATGACGCATTACGCGACAACGCAGGTCCAGAATATAGTCAAAATGTCTCCACCAACCAGCGGTCGGAACACAACCCCTTTCAGCAGGCTAAATAGTTCTGTTAAATGACAACAGAAGGGACAGGCAACAAGAACCATTAGTCAAAGAGGGGAGGGCTAGTTCTTCTCTACCGGGTTACATTGGGGCGCTACCGGAACTGATCGAATTGGTAGTCTACAGTGTTTCTGGATGTTTCAGACTGAAGCTGGGGTTAGCATGAGAGCAGCACCATTTCGTAGCTCCGTCGTGGCCATTCCGCAACCAATCATGGCAGCCGCTCTTTATCGTTATTTTGGGCGGGGTGGGTGGCGGAGCCGAGCTGTTTTGCAGCCATCATTGTGTGGAGTTCAGTTCATTTCACTAGTTTTGTATTTGTCATGAGGGGTTGTTCCTAATGTTTCTATTTTAGCGAGGTCAAAAAGAGATCCCATTAGTGGCCTACTGATTTTGCTCGATTCCTTTTCTTTTTTTTTTTTTACACGATTTTTCGTTATCTGCAAAGACTAAACAGAGTATTGCGACTCTGTGTTTGTTTGTAAATAGAGAATGAACCAAAGAGAACCAATTCTAAAACAGTAAATACTTGGATAACAATCAATCAAATGGAGAGAGAAGCAGGCACGACGTATTACAACGGGGGCAAAGGCCTGCGTTAACTACCCTTCACTATGTGCAAAGAGAGAGTACTCCTAATAGAAATGAGGGGGGGGGGGGCACCATTCAAAGCAGATCAGTGTGCATCAACACGAAAATGTTTTCACTTACCACGTACTTGACATTCGACAGCTTTTGATATTTGCTATTAAAAAACCATTGAAATTCACTAAAAAAAACATAGGTTATAGACCATATATAGTTAGGAATTAGCATTTACAAAACCTTGAAAATTCACTGAAAAAACCATAGGTTATAGACCATATATAGTTAGGAATTAGCATTTAAAAAACCTTATTTTACTCACACAAAACCATTGAAATTCCATATATAGTTAGTTGCACTAACTATATATCGCGCACCCGCAATCCACTGCTGATGATGTCACATATTACATCATTCATGACATGGTCAGTGACATCACTGATGACATCACTGATGACATCTCAAATGACATCAATGACCACATCACTGATGATATTATTCATGTGACAATACAATGCATCTCCTCACATTTTAATATAACCTCTGTTTCACCCAGTGTTAAATACAGAGTATAATTTTTGAAACCATTGACACACCAATACTAGTTACTACATACGTACTCACTGATTCCTACGTCTACACACACATTCACTCATTCACCCATACAATCATTCATACATACAATCACTCATCTTTACAACACTATCATATGCACTCATACACCTATACAGACACTCACACTCTGCCACTCATCCATGGAGTTACTCACACACCTAGTCAGTCCTGTAAAGAATCAATCACACTTCCATTTTCTTGTCTATACAGTTAAACATAGAGCACCTTACATTTTCAAACATATACTAACACATACTTACTTTCTTATACAATCATTGATACAAGTACACATTGATCTGCACAGAGTCACACACCTCCCAGCCAGCCACACACACACTCAGTCTCCCATACAAATACTTGGACAATCAATCAATAACCCATATAGTTAATCATATAGCTACTGATCAACACATGCAGCAGTTTACAGAACAACAGACATAATGATGCACAAATTAAGACAGTTTAGTCACTAACCCATGCACTCAGACACATTTAATCACTCACTCATACATTCAGTCATGCACCTACTAAATCCTTCGTCCAGACAGTTATACATCTACTCATTCTTCAATATGTAAAACATATTTAAACTTTACAGAAACACACAGTCACTGGATGATGTCATCAGTGATGTCATCAGTGATGTCATTTGAGATGTCATCAGTGATGTCATCAGTGATGTCACTGACCATGTCATGAATGATGTAATATGTGACATCATCAGCAGTGGATTGCGGGTGCGCGATATATAGTTAGTGCAACTAACTATATATGGAATTTCAATGGTTTTGTGTGAGTAAAATAAGGTTATTTAAATGCTAATTCCTAACTATATATGGTCTATAACCTATGGTTTTTTCAGTGAATATATATATACATATATACACACATACACATATACATATACATACACACATACCAGCTTGCCCAGGGCCGGTCCTAGAACTCCTGGGGCCCCGGGCGAAAGAGAAGATGTGAGGCCCCTCTAATGTGCATGTATCTTCCAGTCGCAGCCGGCATGACTCGCGGGTGGAGGGTCTCGCGGGAGTTCGGAAGGGGGGGAGGAGAACAGGAAGCAGGCAGCCTCCCTCCCCTCCCCTAAGCCAATCATAATGCTGCAATGGCAGCGTTGTGATTTATCAGGACGCCGACCAGCCAGGCGCCTATGGGGAGGTCCTTTTCCCCATGTAGGCTGCATTGTAGCCTACATAGAGAAAGGCCAGAGTGCGCAAGTCTGGTTTGGCCGAACAGTCAGCACCCTTAGCAGTTGGCAAGGCAATCCCCCCTGCCCTAAAATAGACCCGCCGGCCCCCATCGAAACACTTCTGCTTTCTCGCAGTGCTAAAAGCAGAAACATAAAATGGTAGTTTTAGCATTTTGTGTTTCTGCTTTTGCGAGAAAGTAGTGAGTCTGTCGCTCCTCCGCCCTAGTGAAGGAGCCGCCCTTGGTAACATCACAAGAAGTGACATCATAGAAAGTGACATCGCAGGACTATTGATCTTATTTGGCATCCCTGAAGAGACCTAACGTGGATATCAGTAACATGGACAAAAAGATAAATATACAAATGAAATAAGTCCATATATTTTAAAACTGTTAAATGGATTACTGTTGGACAGGCCACATGAAGGGCTCGCTCCCTCCCCGCAGGACAGGGCCCGGGCCACCGTCAGCACCATTGCCCGGCCCAGCCGCCATCTTGGACACGGCACCACGCGGCCGCGCGCCCTCAGCCCGACCCCAACCCTGGGCCTGGCCAGGCCCCGACATCCCGGCACCACCCTCCACCCAGGAGGTGAACGGCCCACTTGGCAGGTCAATGGGAGTACGAAGTGTCGACGGCTCTCCCCCGCCAGGTGCCGAGCACCCCCAGCCTCCTCGGGCGCTGGCTCCACCCCCCTGCTGGGTGTCTGGACTCCCTCATCCCAGACCTCCCGACATCCCAGAGCGAGGGTCCGGACATCAAAGGGCGCCAGACCTATAACTGAGGCAGCCCCAGGACAGGAAGGCAGTTGTATCCTGGAGTCGAGAGACACCGCGACGAACTCATCCTTGACGGACTGTTGGCGCTGCCACAGCCCTGCCTTGTGAACTATTGTCCTGCCTGCTGGCGCTGCCGCGGCCCTCTGCAACCTTCATCCTCGTGGGACCTGCTGGCGCTGCCGCGGCCCTCTGCAACCTTCATCCTCGTGGGACCTGCTGGCGCTGCCGCGGCCCTCTGCAACCTGCATTCTCGTGGGACCTGCTGGCGCTGCCGCGGCCCTCTGCAACCTTCATCCTCGTGGGACCTGCTGGCGCTGCCGCGGCCCTCTGCAACCTGCATTCTCGTGGGACCTGCTGGCGCTGCCGCGGCCCGTTGTAACCTTCATCCTCGTTGGGACCTGCTGGCGCTGCCGCGGCCCGTGCCACCTACGACCTCTTCGGGACCTGCCGGCGCTGCCGCGGTCTGACCCATCCGAACACCGAGCTCGAGGATTGTGAGCTATCACCGTTACACACCCGTACCCGTGGGTACCAAGACTGTCCCGCTACCCCCTTCCCTTACTAGAGACTAGAATTGAGAGGATCATCGTGTCCTGATCGCCCTGTATCGTACCACTCTACTACCCGAAGTGCCTATAAAAGGTGTTACCATAAGCTTTGTGTGGTGTCCATCTGTGGGGGGGAAGTTACCTGTCTGTGCGATCACTGTGCTCGGCCGACCCTCCAGGTCCCCGTCTAACATTGGTGGCTAGCGGCGCGATCCGAACCAACGCGTACCGTACAGACAGTAACTCACCCTACGACTAAAACCACAATGACGACCAAAGAGAGCGGATCGGCGGAGAAGTTCCAGATGGAAAAGCTGGAAGAATACAACCACCGAGAGCTCAAACAATTTTGCATGGACTTAGGCATTGCTACCACCGGGCTAAGCACAAAAGAAGACTTCAAAAACGCCCTAGAGGCCTGGACAGAGACAAATACCGCAACCCCCCGGGACCCCGCAGCCCCGGAAGTCAACACCACCCGGACGGAGGAACGGAGACCAGGCCCCTCCCATGAAGAGATCCAGTAGCGGGAAAAAAATAGATTACACGAATTAGACTTGGCACGACTCAGATTAGACGGAGAATTGAAACTGGCGGAACAAAAAATAAACTTAGAACACTTACGGCTCAGAGAAGAGCGAGAGGAAAAACAGAGACAGAGAGACCTCGAAGAAAAAAGACTGGCATACGAGCACGATTGCAAACTAGCGGAGATAGAAATACGCAAACTGAACAAAAACCTAGGGGTGCCCGAGCAACCGCACTCCCCGGGTCCTACCGAGCAGAAGGTCCACATCCCCAAGGATGTGGTCTGAGAATATCACCGGAACGACGACATACAGCAGTGGTTCAAAGCCTATGAGATGGCCATGACCGCCCACCGGGTCGCTCGAAGTGACTGGGGAGCCGGTCTATGGGGGAGATTCGTCAACGAGGGTCGTGATGCCCTGCTGCAGCTTCCGGACCATCAAATGACGTCCTATGACCATATGAAGGCCGCCCTCCTCAGTCGATATGGACTTACACCCGAAATGTACCGCCAGAGGTTCCGCAACTGCACCCGGATCCCAGGTACGACGTGGTTGGAATACGTGAACTATTTCAGCCGAGCCTTCGAGGGGTGGATCAAGGGTAACAACGTAACCACTTACAAACAACTCTTCAATCTCATTGTATGGGAGCACCTCTCCAACAACTGCTTTGTCGAGCTCAGGCAGCACCTCCTCGACAGTAAATTGACTGAACCCCGGCAGCTCGCCACCGAGGCTGACCGGTGGGAGAGCACCCGAGTGGCCCGGAGTGGGCCGAATGAGCAGAACAGAACCAACCAAGGTCACCATCGTCCCCGAGGGGGAGGAGGAGGCCCGGGCCGGGGCAGAGACGCCGCCCCGGCCGCACCCACTAACGCCACCCCGGCTCCAGCAGGCCGGGGAAACCCCCCGATGCGCCCGGGGTTCCGAGCTAACGTGACGTGTCATCGATGCCAGCGAGTCGGCCACTATGCCAGTGACCCGACCTGCCCGAAGAACCAGGTCCCCGGGCCCCGCCAGATGGCCGCCGCCGCCCTGGGAGAAGAACAAATCTCCGAAGACACGGAGACCTATGAGTCGGAGCAGTTCGAGTGGGAACCCGCCGCCATGACCCTGGCATGCCTGGGAGGAAGAGACATGGTCCCGCGGACTCCCCTGCCCGCCAACACTCGGAAGTACAGCCAATGGGTGAGCATCAATGGGCGCAAGGCCGAGGCCCTGCGTGACACCGGGGCCAGTGTGACGGCCGTCCGCTGTCACCTGGTGACCCCAGAACAAATCCTACCAAACGTACTTTGCCCCGTCCGATCGGCAGACAACTCGGAGAGCCTGTGTCGGATGGCCTGCGTCCCCTTCGAATGGGGAGGAGTGTCCGGCATGCTGAAAGTAACTGTCCGTGACGATGCCCCCGTAGACTGCCTCCTGGGGAACGATCTCGAGAGCTCCCCGTGGGCCGCTGTGGAAAGAAGAGAGCATCTGGGGATGTTGGGTCTCCCGGACTGGGCATGCGTAACCACCCGGTCCATGGCCACCCGCACCATCCCTAGACCAGAAGAACCAGAATGGGCAGCGCCTCCGCCCTCGATCACTCCAGAAGAAGACTTCCTCCAGACCGACCATCCGGACCCCACCCCAGAGGGGTCCACACAGCCCCCCGAGCTTCCCGACCTGGCTCAGTGGCGTCAAGAAGGGGGGCCCACCCAGGAACAATTCCGGCAGGAGCAAAAGACCTGCCCCTCCCTCGAGGGATTGCGACAGCAAGCGCTCGCCCAGAGCCAAGGAGACACCACCGGGGCCCACTGGGTTTATTGGGACAATGATCTCTTGTACAGCGAACAGAAAATCGCAGAACTGGGGGCCGGGCGAGTGCTGGTGGTGCCCCTCCACTTCAGAGACTTCCTGTTGAACCTAGCCCACGATGTCCCCCTGGCCGGGCACCTGGGCCAAGACAAGACCTACCACCGCCTGGTGACTCACTTTTTTTGGCCCAAAATGAGGAACGACGTATCCAACCATTGCCGGTCCTGCCCGACCTGCCAGGCCAGTGGGAAGAGCGGCCGCAAACTCAAGGCACCCCTACAACCATTCCCCGTGGTGACCACCCCGTTCGAAAGGGTGGGAATAGACATTGTGGGGCCCCTGGACCCCCGAACAGCACAGGGACATCGCTTCATCCTGGTCCTGGTGGATCACGCTACCCGCTATCCTGAGGCGGTCCCCCTTCGTACGATAACAGCCCCAGTAGTGGGTCGAGCCTTGATGGGGATCTTCTCTCGAGTGGGCTTCCCCCCGAGAAGTCGTCAGCGACAGGGGTACGAACTTTATCTCAAAATACATGAAGTCCCTCTGGCAACAGTGTGGGGTCACCTACCGATTCACGACCCCCTATCACCCTCAAGGGAACGGACTGGTTGAGCGGTTCAACCGCACGCTCAAAGGGATGATTGGGGGGTTGGAAGAGCCCCTCCGTCGCCAGTGGGATGTGCTACTACCGTGCCTTCTCTTTGCCTACCGAGAAGTCCCCCAGAAGTCCCTCGGCTTCAGCCCTTTCGAACTCTTGTATGGACACCCGGTGCGAGGCCCGCTCAGCCTAGTCAAAGAAGGCTGGGAAATGCCCCCTCTAAAGAACCCTCCAGATGTTTTCAAGTACCTCCTAACCCTCCGCAACCAGACCAGAAGGTTCAGAGAGATGGCAAAAGCAAACCTGGAGGCCAGTCAGGAGGACATGAAAAGGTGGTACGATAGAAATGCATCCTCCATCGAATTTGAACCCGGTCAACAAGTGTGGGTAATGTCTCCCACCGAACCATGCGCCCTGCAAGACAAATGGACGGGGCCCTTCAAAGTAATCGAGCGCAAGAGCCCTGTCACCTATCTCATCGATATGGAATCTTCCCGAAACCCTCTCCGGGTCCTCCACGCTAATAGACTGAAACCCCACTTTGTACGCTCCGAACTCAGCCTCCTGATGGCAACCGACAATGGAACCGAGGAGGACTCCGAACCCCTCCCTGACCTCCTACGGTCACGGGAGAAGGACGGCTCCGTGGACGGGGTCCGACTCTCGGAGGCCCTCACCCTGGAACAGCGCCAAGGCTGCCGAGTCCTCCTGCTACAGTTCTCCACCCTGTTCTCCCTCACCCCAGGGGTCACCCCCTGGTGCTTACACGACGTGGACACGGGAGACAGTCCCCCTATCCGCCATCGGGCCTACCGCGTACCAGATCGGGTACGAGCCTGCATCCAAGAGGAGGTGGCCAAGATGCTCACCCTCGGGATCATCGAGCCCTCAGACAGCCCCTGGGCCAGCCCAGTGGTACTGGTCCCCAAAGCGGCCGCCCCCGGCGCCACGCCGGAGCTCCGGTTCTGCGTCGACTACCGGGGCTTGAATGCGGTCACCAGAACAGACGCACACCCCATCCCCCGAGCAGATGAACTAATCGACCGCATGGGAGCTGCCCGCTACCTCAGCATCTTCGACCTGACAGCGGGCTACTGGCAGATCGGTCTCACACCCCGGGCCCAAGAACGATCTGCATTCTCTACCCCGGATGGCCACTATCACTTCAAGGTCATGCCATTCGGCATGAAGAATGCCCCAGCAACCTTTCAGCGGCTAGTAAACCAGGTCCTGGCAGGACTCGAAGGATTCAGCGCCGCCTACCTGGACGATATCGCTGTGTACAGCCACCACTGGTCCGACCACCTCCACCACCTCCGAGAGGTGCTACAGGCCCTCCAACGAGCTGGCCTCACGATCAAGGCCAGCAAATGCCAAATTGGCCAGGGGTCCGTGACCTATCTCGGGCACCAGGTGGGAAGCGGTCTGGTGGCCCCTCTGCAACTCAAGATCGCGGCCATCCAGTCGTGGCAGTCCCCCATCACCCAGACCGAGGTCCGCGCCTTCTTGGGACTCACGGGCTACTACCGACGGTTCGTGAGGGACTATGGCAGCATCGTAGGGCCCCTCACGGAACTCACCTCCAAAAACCAACCAAAGAAGGTCAACTGGACCCCAGACTGTCAAGCGGCCTTCGAGAAGCTGAAGGCCGCCATGTGCTCCGCCCCGGTGCTCCAGGCCCCCGACTACAGTCGGGAATTTATCGTCCAAACAGATGCCTCCGACCATGGCGTTGGGGCAGTCCTTCCCCAGCTGAACCCCGAAGGACTTGACCAGCCAGTGGCTTTCATCAGCAGACGGCTCCTGGCCCGAGAACGACGCTGGAGCACCATCGAGAGGGAGGCCTTCGCCGTGGTGTGGGCCCTCAAAAAGCTCCGGCCTTATCTCTTCGGCACCCACTTCCGGGTCCAGACCGATCATCGACCCCTGCAATGGCTCATGCAGATGCGGGGGGGAAAACCCGAAACTACTACGTTGGTCCATCTCCCTGCAGGGGATGGACTTCACTGTGGAACATCGACCCGGCCAAGACCACGCCAACGTGGATGGCCTGTCCCGCTTTTTCCGCCTCGACGAGGAAAGTCCCCAAGAAGATGGGTGACTCTCCCCGCCTTCAGCTGGGGGGGACGCATGTTGGACAGGCCACATGAAGGGCTCGCTCCCTCCCCGCAGGACAGGGCCCGGGCCACCGTCAGCACCATTGCCCGGCCCAGCCGCCATCTTGGACACGGCACCACGCGGCCGCGCGGCCTCAGCCCGACCCCAACCCTGGGCCTGGCCAGGCCCCGACATCCCGGCACCACCCTCCACCCAGGAGGTGAACGGCCCACTTGGCAGGTCAATGGGAGTACGAAGTGTCGACGGCTCTCCCCCGCCAGGTGCCGAGCACCCCCAGCCTCCTCGGGCGCTGGCTCCACCCCCCTGCTGGGTGTCTGGACTCCCTCATCCCAGACCTCCCGACCTCCCAGAGCGAGGGTCCGGACATCAAAGGGCGCCAGACCTATAACTGAGGCAGCCCCAGGACAGGAAGGCAGTTGTATCCTGGAGTCGAGAGACACCGCGACGAACTCATCCTTGACGGACTGTTGGCGCTGCCACAGCCCTGCCTTGTGAACTATTGTCCTGCCTGCTGGCGCTGCCGCGGCCCTCTGCAACCTTCATCCTCGTGGGACCTGCTGGCGCTGCCGCGGCCCTCTGCAACCTTCATCCTCGTGGGACCTGCTGGCGCTGCCGCGGCCCTCTGCAACCTGCATTCTCGTGGGACCTGCTGGCGCTGCCGCGGCCCTCTGCAACCTTCATCCTCGTGGGACCTGCTGGTGCTGCCGCGGCCCTCTGCAACCTGCATTCTCGTGGGACCTGCTGGCGCTGCCGCGGCCCATTGTAACCTTCATCCTCGTTGGGACCTGCTGGCGCTGCCGCGGCTCGTGCCACCTACGACCTCTTCGGGACCTGCCGGCGCTGCCGCGGTCTGACCCATCCGAACACCGAGCTCGAGGATTGTGAGCTATCACCGTTACACACCCGTACCCGTGGGTACCAAGACTGTCCCGCTACCCCCTTCCCTTACTAGAGACTAGAATTGAGAGGATCATCGTGTCCTGATCGCCCTGTATCGTACCACTCTACTACCCGAAGTGCCTATAAAAGGTGTTACCATAAGCTTTGTGTGGTGTCCATCTGTGGGGGGGAAGTTACCGGTCTGTGCGATCACTGTGCTCGGCCGACCCTCCAGGTCCCCGTCTAACAATTACATTTGTCTCATTAGATGGAAAAGCTAGGTGCAGGTCTCACAAAGATGTATATTATTTACTCCTCGTTAACAGATGGTTTCCAGATGAGTGAATGATACAATTTCCAGTTCTGCCTCAAAGGGGGGGGATCCTGTTGACGTAATGAGGAGCGGGATCATTCAAAATATAAAATGACACAAGAGAAAACCTCTCACACCATGGATATAATTGCACATTTCAAAAGGCTCCCTTATCTTTCTGTGCCATTATTGTGCTACCTTAGGATGACATTACGTAATTTGTTTTAACGTAAGTCCTCACCAGAATCCCACACTCCCATTCTAAGAGACGCAGGACAATCTTTTTTGTGTGTGTGCTCTTTACTCGCCAGAATTATGTTAAGTGCAAAAACACAACACATAGTACAAAATTACAAGACACCATTGCAAACAAATAAAGATTGTACATAAACAAAAAAAGACTTAGAACAACTGAGACCACTGCTATATCATACATTGACTTGAAGGTATGCTACAGAGTCAAGGGGTTGTCAAATCAAAGCTTTTGATTTGGTGTTAGAACTGTAGGAAGTAGATATGGCCAGATTTAGCACTGGTGGAGCCCTGTGCGACAATGTTGGTGCCCCCCAATGACTTGCTCTGCCACGGATTCCCTCACTACCACCCTTTAACAGTGCCCCTCAAGTCTCCATAACTACACTCTCTCTCAGATGCATTTAATTTGATAAACCGCACCACTGATACCAGTTTAGAGTGTCAGAGAACTTTATATCACAAATTACACAGAGATAATCAATAATACGTGTGTAAATCACAATAGGTAATTTTACATAAGACAAAGGACTAGGAGTCACATGACAATCGTACTAGTAGGCAGTATAGTTTAATAGTGATTGATCTGGAGAAACACAAACTCTGAATTTAGAACTTAATACCATGGTTGGAAGTTCTCTTTAATAACCAGAATTGATTTCTGTTCAAGTGAACCCTTTTCGCAACATTATGTTAATCAAAGAATGGGGAAAAAACCATAACGATGTAAATTATACCTTGCAGTTGGCATGCAGCTCCTAGATGACAGTTAATAGCTCATTGTTCTATGTTAGGATTTTGACTTATAAACTGCAAGTACCAATAGGATCTCTCTGACAAAAGCAGTAATCCACTGGCCTATTTACATTAGGTGGACTTAGTGATCTGCATGGTACATGTTCTTTGCAGCAAGCACATTAACCCTCTGCACTACCTTTCCATGAGTCAAAACTTCCACTTGACAAACCTCCATCTCTCTCTAGGAAGAACATTGATCACCGGAGTTTCATGACATTTTTATTGTTGCCGAAAATTCCTGGAGGCCAGGAAGGAGGCAGCAAGTGCTTTTAGAAGCATAATATACTCGCAAACATGACCCAAAGTCAGCGCTCAATGCGATCTCACTGTTTGCACCGCCCTAGAGCCTCCCTGCTCAAGGTTCCTGTGACCTCAATGATAGTCACTGTTGCTCAAGGGTTTGCTGCTTCGTAGGCCTGCCCAAAAGACTTGCCATGGGCTTCAATAGGGATTGTGGTAGACAGGCCTTCAAGGTTAACCCACACTTGCCACTGCTAGGGTTCACCTGCTGGTGCTATGACACCGGGGCTTCTAAGGTCTTGCGGGTCCTTCCAAGGTCTAGCATGGAAATATGCTCCCTCAGGGAGATTGGTCTGGTGGACTGGTCATGAAGGCTGAACCTGGTTCCCCAGTTCCAAATGCGGCAGCTCTGACCATAGTGCCACATCCTCTCCCCACTGAACACCATACTACCCCACTGAGAGAAACTCGCACTGCCTTCAACTACAACCCAATTGTGCCCCGCTACAAACACCTAGAGGCGACTCATTTCAAATTACGCACTAGACAAGAGCAATATGCTGCCTAAAAAACCCAAAAAGTAACAACATTCTGGAAAAAGCAAACACTCATAAAGAATGCAAGATTAATTAAAGCATGTGAAATGTAAGCAGGAACAACATGGTTACCTTAACGCTTTTGCACTTATTCAGAAATGAATGAGTGCTTTTGCATGAAAAGTTAAGGCCATGACTACAGGGTCGGAACGGACCTGCTTCAATGCCCATTGATTATATCCTTACAAAACGAAAGCAATATGGTTTAAAAAGACCACATTTGTGAATACAGAGCAGCGGTATGCACTTTATTTTCCAGTCCGCCCATCAAGTAGGTATTTCAGTACATCCAGAAATGGTGCACTTCCCCACCCGGGGAAAACAATGCTGTTTAGAGAAAGACAAGAAAACAAAAGGAGCGCTTCACTGGTAAACTCTGTGTAGTGGCACTAATGTGTTTTGGGTGTGAATAAAATCAAGCTGGCCCCTTTTCGACCCACTCTGTCTTGCCTTAGTTATTTTTTACATTTTGAATTTTTTATTTCTCTCTTTCCCAAGGCTGCACTTTGGAAGTGAAAAATGTCACAAAAAAGATTACCTTTCCAGCAAAAAAGTTTTTCTTTTTTGGATTCCTTTCACATGGGAACAAATAAAGGAAAGGAAAAGAAAGAGGGAGTAGTGGCTACAAGGCCCTGGGAAGGGGGCCCCCATACCCTGACCTTGCAGATTTCTATAGTGCTTAGAAGCCCAGGGAAAGGGGGCCCCACACCTGGACCTTGCAGCCTGCTCTAGTGCTTCGAGGCCCGGGGAAAGAGGGCCCCCTCTCCTGGGCCTTCGAAGCAGTAACACGGCCTTTCTTAAAACAATGCCACAGCACCAGTTGATCTGGCTGCTCCCTCCTCTCCTCACCCACTACTCCTTACCTGTATCTGGCTGGTCCTGGAAACAAAGGGGCCTTCTGTCACCTAGCAACAAAATGCAGACAGGGAATGGCCGGTACTTAAGAGAGGTGTAGCCTCGCCCCTGACACTCTGAGCCCTAATTGCTGGCCCTGCCGCTTTGACTTCCCCACTCTGTTTGTCCCTCCCCACCACCCCTGCACTCCCAGGAATGCCACCACGCGGTCGACACCAGACATCTCTGATGTGTATTGTAATTGTGTGGGTAGGGGGCCCTGGTGGAGCAGGAGGGGCAATCTGTGAAAGTGTTTCATTTCACAGTGAAGGGGGGCCTGCCTCTCACCTGAGTGCGAGGCCCTGGGCAGCTGCCCATACTGCCATTGCCTAGTGCCGGCCCTGAGCTTGCCCTATCAGCTTGCCTTGACCCTCTGGTTATAACTGCCTGATGAGTTTCGTGGCTGAAACGCCACTTTCTCAAAGGCTTGACACTTGCACAGAGGATGACGCTCTTTATATTAGCATGCATTATATTGTTTTTCAGCCCAAGGGGGCTTTTCTTAGTGCTTGTCTCTATTATAATGCATGCTGGGGCAAGTAGTTTGTCCTTCGAGCATTTCTTCCTTTGTAGGTTCCACTGTGCGAGGTAATTGAAATTTCTTAAGTTATCCTTCGTAGGATCCGGAGGGGTGGGGCAAGACGCTCTTCATATTTCAGGCGCGCTGTGCTGCTTCTCTGGACAGGACGCAGTTCCTACTCCACAGCCTCCCAAATTGCGAATGTTGCTATCCTGCGCGGTACGGGCCACCGCGTAATTAGATGATTCAACAAACGCCCTGAAGCTTACCAGGAGATATATATATATTTATATTTGTGAAAAAGGGAAGAGGGTCTCAAATATTTCTCTAATGTAAAATTTCAGAGAAATTTTAGGAAACAGTTCACAAAATATTACTGAAAAGAAACACCACGTTTTGTATTAAGCTAGAACTTTATTCAGAAAGCATGCTTTTCAGCAATTTGGTGTAAATATGTACAGCCATTTTTGAAAAATTCTGTTTCAATATATAGTGATATCTGGAGGGTTGGTCTATTGGGAGTCCTGATGTACTCCATCATTGTAAATTTAAAAAGAAAAGCATTCCGATTTGCATGGAGGGCTTTTTATTCCCCCGTCAGTCCCTTCAGCCATTTGTAATCTCAATAGCAAGCAGCAACCTGAACAGAAATGTTGTGGCTCATATTTTTATATTCAAACCCAGTGTCCCGAGTTACTAACAAACATAATATACAGGGAGGTAGGGTAGGCGTACACCTTTACCCTGACTCCTGTGAGGGGGGGGGGGGGGGGGCAGTCCCAGAGACCCCACCACCCCCAACGGGTCAAAAACAAAATTGTGCCTCAGGATCGGGTGCTGCACCCCATGTGGTACCTCATGGTTGAGGGAGCATTGGTACAGTGGGGGCATGCACGCATTAACAGGGGAGGCTTGCATGGTCATGCGATACTTGGGTGAAGTTGGAGCTGCAGCATTGCAAAAGTATCACAAAACAAAAGCAACAAAAAGGTGTGGTTGGGGTTCCTGAGTGTTTGGTCTCCCATGGCGTGTTGGATGCCTTTCAGGCGTTGGGTGCAGTGCTTTGCCCACAGGTGAGGCCCCAAGGCCAAACCCATGCCACACAAGGCCTAAAGCTATGTTCAGTGAGGGAAATGGGGAAATCTGATTTAAAAAAAAAATTAAAGCTTCACTGAATTTACCACAGTTTATAATCATGTTTTATTTTAGTCTTGTAATAATATAAAAACTAAAGTTTAAAAACCCAAGAAATTAATCAATTGTACTTTATTGACCTGAGTAGAACTTCTGCCCTCACCATGCACTACTTAGGACCTTACATATTACATCACTCATGACAAGTTAAATAACATCACTGTTGACATCTCAAAGGACATAATTGATGGCATCATCCAACAGATATGACTGGTTGCTATGAGCTTTTTAGTGTGGAAGTTATTCAACATTATATAATAATAATAATAATCCACATTTGTAAAGCGCACAATCACCCTTAAGGGTCTCTAGGCGCTGGGGGCCGTCGGGAAGATTAAGCAAGCTATTGCCCAGAGTCACAAGGTGCTGGGCTAACCTGCCGCCGGTGCCGGGGATCAAACCGTGATCCCCAGATTCCAGCGTCAGTCGCCCTGGCCGCGGCGCCACACCTCTTCCCTCATGTAGACCTAATATTCCATAACATGTCTCAAAATGCCGGGAGACATAATTAAACAAAATAAGATTCTAGAATGCTTATTTTTGATGGTTAGTGCTGAAGGACTGAACAGAGAACAATTTTTTCTCGCCACTGGATAGGCCTTTAAAGGCAAAATAGGTTGAATATCAACCCCAAAAAAACACAGCGTTAAGAGATCCGCTTACATACAGCTGTAAAAAGAAACCAGCATTTACAATGCAACGGTCTCGCCTTTGCAGCTATTGGCATTGTAAATGAATTTTTTTTAATTTATGTGTTGGTTTTGAAAACCGATAAATAAATGGCATTGTTATTTACAATGCCAATAGCTTAATCTTGCAAATGCGAGAATGTATTGTGCACCGAGATAGACAGTAAGGAGGCATTTGCGCTGAGAGGGGCAGTGAGGAAATATTGTGCACTGAGGGGGGCAGTGAGGAGGTGTGGTGCCAGCACCTTTAAATCAAAAAACTCTAAAGAAAATTATTATTACTTGTGTTACCCAAAAGGTGCATCGCTGCTTGAACTGCTAACAATAACCAGCACTGGAGAGTGAGTAGTAGAGAGAAGTAGAGCGTGAGTAATACAGAGTAGGGAGTAGTAGGGAGAGTAGGAGAGAGTAGTAGAGAGTGAGTGGTAGAGATTAGTAAAGAGAGTAGTAGAGAGTAGTAGTGAGTAGAGTGAGTAGAGTGAGTAGTAGAAGAGAGTAAGTAATATAGTAGTAGAGAGAAGTAGAGCGTGAGTAGTGCATAGTAGAGTAGTAGAGAGAGTAGGAGAGAGTTGTAGAGAGTAGTAGAGAGTAGTAAAGAGAGAGTAGTAGTGAGTAGTGAGTAGTAGAGAGTGAGTAGTAGAGAGTGAGTAGTAGAGAGTGAGTAGTATAGAGTGAGTAGTAGAGAGTAGTAGAGAGTAGTAGAGAGTAGTAGAGAGTAGTAGAGAGTAGTAGAGAGTAAGTAGTAGAGAGAGAGTAGTACAGAGTAGAGAGTAGTAGAGAGTGAGCAGCCTCCTCTGACCTCACAGTAAGGGGCTGCATGGAGCCACACATGCATGCACCAGGGGAAGAAAAGACAAACGTTTTTATAAGTCTGATGGAAAGCAAATTTCTTTAAAAAAAATTAAATGAAATAAACGTTTTTAAACTTAAGATTATCAAACAATGCATCTGGGACGAAAATGTATTAAGAAAGCTGCTGCTTTTCTTTTTGATATATAAATATATTACTTCCCACAAAAAAATACAATAGATTGTTTTTCAATGTGTAAGCCAGGAGGATGTCGGACTTAGTGGGTGGAAGGAAAGGACCCCTGATCAGTTAACCCAAATTGGAGAGAAAGGCTAGGAGGCACTTCAAGATTGAAAGCAAGTTGGTCGAGGGAAGCTACGGTGGAGTTCCACGCCTCCACGTAGCAATGAGCTTCCTGTTCCTGGCTCCTCCCCCCTCCCCTCGAGACTGATGGCGACCGTTTGCTGTGCTGCTCGCTGCGTGTTTGCAGTACACGCTGAGTAGTTTCTGAATTTTGCCTCATCGAGCATCATGCCGTGCTGAGATTACAGGCAGGGAGAGAGCCCGTTTATTGCGGAGATGTGAGGTGAGCGGCATCGTATTGTGGCCGGACCCTTGATACACTGTACCTGAACTGAGGCTGAAGAATCCTTCGCTGCAGAAAGCAGCCACAGAACGTTTCTGCTTCTCTAGCTCTTTATATTGTTTACCACCCGTCGCTTTGGTCAGCTTTATTGCCTTGTGGAAAGCCCCCCCCCTCCGCCGCCGAAGCTGCTTACAATCTTGCAGCGGCCGCGGCGCGGGTATGACTCCATGTTCCAGCATCCTTAGTGGCAGGCGCTGCTATTGCGCTTTCAGATAGCAGCAGCCGGAGGATATAATACTTGGACTTCCTATTACTATTATTACAACCGGCGATACTCCTAAATACATTTCGGACTACATCTTGACTAATATCCAGCGCATAAGCAGTTTCGTGATGGGGGAAACAATTAACTGCGCACGCTAAGGCGAGAATACGTCGCCAGCAAGCCAAAGAGGATGCGGATGCAGCAAAAAGTGCCGGTATAGAAGCGGGTAAAGAGGACCCTGTGGTGGATATTTCTGAAAGCTCTGGGGAGGATGATGAGGAGTCTCCGGATACGGTCTCCACTCTGTTGACTCAGCCTAATTTAGGAAATAACTTTGTGCAAAAGACACCTGCGGTGGCTGAGGATAATCATGGAGCTACGTTGATAGAACTGACTGAACCGTCTACTCAAAGTGGCCTACAGGTATTCAATGAGGTGATGACTCCGGTGGCCCTTAAAACTCCTAAACAATTTCCTTTATTTGAGAGAAAATCCATTATGCCAATGCCTAACAGTCCAGCCTCGCTTGTCATTGGTCCGATTCCTAGTTCCTTTCCAGAGATACCAGCCGCTGCAGTTGCCATGGCCGTTCCAAAGACTTGGGGCTTAGCGCTTAGCTCTGCTGACACAATGGTAAATAATCCTTCACCTTTTAAGGAAAAATGTCAATCATCTAAGAGCAAAGGAGTATATGCCACTACAGCGCCTCACACTGACCTCTCATCCTCTGTTATCACTAATTCTCATAGTCCAATTCTAGGGGGGGGGAGACCGAGACCACTGGAGAGTTTCAGATTTCAGTCAAAGATATGCTAATTATGATCTTGGGTGAGGTGAGGGAAATGAAGCAATTTCAAAAAACGGAGCTGGCTGTTATCAGTCTATGTCTTCCTTCCCCGCCCGTCTACAAGAAGCCGAAACTAGGATATCTGGTCTGGAAGATCATATGACTGAAGTGAAAAAGGAGGTCCAAAGTTTTTCCAAAACTTCAAAAGCACTTGAATCCAAACTGGATGATTTGGAGAATTACAATAGGAGGTCGAATCTTAGTATTGTTGGAGTTCCCGAGAAAATTGAGGGCTCAGATATAAAGCAATGGGTCACTTCCTTCTTACTTCATGAGGTTTTTCCGGACTTTAAGGGGGACCTAAAGATTACTTCTGCCCATCGGGTTCCAGCGCAGCCCCTCTCTAACTCCACACTTCCTCGGACTATTCTGGTGAATTTCTCTGATGTTCGTGTCAAAGAGATAATTCTCTCCAAAGCCTTTAAACAAAGGCAATTTGCTGCTAACGCTACCACTAAATGTCGGATTTTTTCGGACATGTCCGTTGCTGCAGCCAGGAGGAGGAGGAATTTGTTAAGATTCTTCAACTATTCAAAGATAAAGGCGCCCAAGCTATGATTGCTCAACAATCAAAGCTAAAAGTTCTCGTCAAAGGCAAATTCCATATGCTGACTGATGTAGATGAAGCACAAGCGCTACTTCGTAGGATCTCACAAGATTAGTAGGATTTGACTTGACCTTTTTTGTTGATTTATTCCTGTTTTTCTTCACTTGGTTTTTTGGAAAAGCCGAGTTTTTTTATTTTTTTTTTAACTCTTGTATATGTGTATCGTTATGATATGGCCTGGGCTTTTCTATTTAGTGACCTTATGGTAACGCTGCAGAGTATCTTATGTTTTCTCGGGGTGGGGTGGGGGTTAGGATCCAGGAAAGGGGTTTCAGGGGGGTTAAGGGGTGCAATAACAAGGCACCTCAATGATTAGGGGTTGTACCTTATGGCCAGCGTGGGGAGGTGTAGTAGGGGTAGAACAAGGCCATGGGGTTGGGTTCAAGAGACTGGGGGGGTCACTGGTGTTGGGGGTGAAAAAAAGAAAAAATATTGAAGTATCTTGGTTCTTTTTTGCATATGTGGTTGAGGGCTTTTTACTCTACCATATATTATTATCTGGGGGAAAATTATTTGGACAGAAACTGTATATATTGCTGAAATGCCCATTGGAAATTTGCATAATTTGAAATGTCTATCAAAAGGGGGCTTAAAATAATTTCTTTCAACGTTAATGGTCTAAACAACAAGAAAAAAATGACAGCCATTGAATTATGGATCAAAACAGAGAATCCTGCGGTAATTATGTTGCAAGAGACCCATATCCCTGCCGCAAATATTTATGATTTCTCTATGTTTAAGACATGGGCCTCATTTCGGGGGTTTTCATCCTCTACAGTATCTCAACGGGGTGTCGCCCTTTTTTAAAATTGGAATTTGAATGCAGAAATTATACAGTCAGAAGAGGGTGGCGCAGGCCGGTGGTGTTGGGTTACATGCTCAGTTATGAATAGATGTAGGCCGATTACTTTTGTTTGTTTCTATGCTCCAGTGGATGATAACCCTCAGGTCTATGAAGATCTGTTTCAATCACTGCTTATAGTGGGGGGGGGGGGAAGATATTGTTATTGGGGGGGATTTTAATATTCTTATGCATACAAAGCTGGATTCCACTACATTTCCCAAAAACAGCTTAAACCCAAATCGTGCAGAACAATTATTAATGACATGTTAACTTTTGATCTATGCGATCCATGGCGTTTACAGAATCCACAAAAAAAGTTTACCTGCTGGTTGGCAGGTTTAAATCTTCTCGTATTGATTTTTTTTTGGCCTCCCGGCAATTACATTTTTCACATCAGAGAATTATTTACAACAGTTTTTCAGATCACGCAATGCTGGCTGTCGAGTTTGTTCTGGGAGAAGATTCCAAAACCCCTAAGCGATGGGTATTTAATAAAATATATTTACAAGATGATGAATGGGTCACTTCTCTTAAAGTGGGAATCTCAGATTTTATAGTTCGTAACTCTGACACCACCCCCTTGCATATTATTTGGGATTCGTTGAAAGCTTTCATCCGTGGTATTGTGATAAGTAAGGATGCAGCTGAGTGGCTGAACATTAAGAAATCTAGAAATTTACTACAAGAAAAAATCCAGACTTTAACTTTGCAACGACAAGTTGATTCTTCGAGTTATGTCCAAAATCAATTAAATGAAGCTAAACGTGAACTTTGTTCTAATCTATTCTCGCAAAGTGAAGCAATCCTTCGTAGACAGTCACAAAAAATTTACGAGGAAAGCAACTTCACAGGTAAACTTCTAGCCTGGCAGGCCAAAGAACAAGCTGCCGCAAACCAGATTCGTTGTTTAAAATGTCCCGTTCAAAATAGTGAGACATCACAGTCTACGGCAATTGGCTCCATAATGTTTTTACATTATCAACAGATCTATAGTAAATATCAAGACCTAGATCATCAAAAGCTCTCAAATTTTCTTGGTAGATATCAGATTTCTTTTCTTTCAAAGATTGAGCAGAAGACAATGATGAGTCCATTCACTAAAGCTGAACTGGAATTGGTGATTAAGGATTTACCGCTTAATAAGGCTTGCGGCCCGGATGGGCTTCCTGCCGAATTTTTAAAAGTTTTTTTCAATTCTTTTTCTGACTTGTTATCACAACTATTAAATTCTATTTTGAATGGCGGGCGAGTTCCAGACTCCTTTCATGAAGGCAAGGTAGTGAGCTTTCTGAAGAAGGGGAAAGACTCTAAAGATCCTAGTTCATATAGACCGATTACTTTATTAAATTCCGATTATAAAATTACTACTAAATTACTATCCACTTGTTTTAATACCATTGCTGCTGATTTAATACACTCCGATCAAAACGGTTTTATTGCAGGTCGCCAATTAATCACCAATACACACTTTTTAATTGAGGCATTAGATTATTTTCAGATAAGGAGTATTCCTGCGTTAATTTTGTTTTTAGATGCAGAAAAAGCTTTTGATTTGGTGGTTTGGGAAACTCTTTTTACTATTTTAGCGCACTTTAGAATTCCTTCACAAATTATTAGTTTAATTAAAAATGTATACACTGGTGCTAAAGCTAATATAATTATTAATTCCGTTATGGTGGGTTCAGTTTTAGTGCAACGAGGTACCAGACAAGGTTGCCCCTTGTCACCTATTCTTTTTGCTTTTTTTATTGAGCCACTAGCCACTGCAATTCGGAATTCTGTGAATATTGCTGCTCCGATTATCTCTATGGCCAAATTCAAATTATATGCGGACGATATCATGTTATTAATCAAACCAGACCAGCAATCCCAGATCCACGTTTTACAGATTTTCAAAGAATTTGAAGCCTTAGGTGGTTATCGGATCAATACAAAAAAAATAATTTTGGTCTGTGGGGGTATAGATCCAGAGCTACATCCAGATTTAGTTAGCTGTATTAACCCAAGACCTAAAAGGTATCTAGGAGTCCTGTTTTCCGCGTTCGTATCAGATCTATATATACTTAATTTTGATCCTCTTCTTCAGAAGGTTCGCTCCATGTTTAATAGATGGAACTCGCTGCCATTATCCATTTTGGGCCGTGTCGCTCTGATCAAAATGTTCGTTCTCCCACTTTTTAATTTTTTATTTTCGACTATTCCTTGCTTTTTGCCCAGCTCTTTTTTTCTCAAAAGTAGAATCTTTGTTTTCGGGTTTTATATGGGGTAAGAAGACTCCCCGCATAGCAATAGAGACACTTTATGCAGATACAGAGCAAGGAGGTCTTGCGTTACCAAACATTAAAGACTATTATAACGCTTATTTTTCAAAATATTTAGATAGATTTAAATTTGAAATACAAGGTTCAGATTTATTTATTAACTTTTTTTTCGATCAAATTTGTCATGAAGCTCAAATTCCCTCCCCGCTTCAGGTGCCTAGATGGAAGCTGGATAACTCAGGGAGAGATGTCACGATTATTTCAAGGAAACTTTCTTATAATTGGTTCTTACATAATGATTTATAAAATGTTGGAACAACTGGATCTAAGGCATATTAGCACCCCTACTCTGCTATGGAACTATCTTTTTGTGACTTTACGGTCTAGAAAACCGGGGGAATGAAAACGTTGTCTGGTACAGAGTATTGAGAAAGACTCTAGCTTAAAAGCAATTAAAAAATGGCAGGAACAAGAGAACCATAGTTTATCCCTTAACACTTGGAAGACCTTAAATAAATTACATTTTTGTGTATTGAGAGGGTCTAATTGGCGTAGAATGCTATTTTTTAGCAAAAGGCTTTTATATCGTACGCCTGCTGTCATCGCCAAAATGTACGTTAATACTCCAGCTAACTGTTTTAGATGTCAGCAATTTGCTCCAGCCAATTGGTCTCATATATTTGCATATTGCCCGAAAATTTTGTTATTCTGGAATGACATTTTTGTTTCTTCATACCGATTATAATATCAGGATTACTCACAATCCTCAATTAATGCTGTATGGTTATGATTCTGATCTCGGTTTAGCAGACCATTTGGTTAAATTGCTGTTTATAGTATCTGCTGTGGCAAGGTATTTGATACTACAGAACTGGCAGTCAACACAGGTTGCCTTGTTCCTGGAATGGTTGCATAAAATGAAGAAAGTTAGAAAGATTGAATTTTTATATGCTCAACGAATCGGAGGGATAAGAAAGTTTGACAAAATTTGGAAATCATTTTTTGATTAATTGTGTACAAATGTATGGTGATCAAAAATTATATTTGATCTGTTCTTGTATCTGCAATCTTTATATACTCTTTATGTCAATTTTCTGTATGTATGCTTTGTTTATTTGATCCGACAACAGCATGTGATGTAAACATGAACTGGCATTCATATTTAAAACATTTTCATGATGAGAAACTAATCGCTTTTCTACACTGTTAAATTACAAATACATACGTAGCGTGTGGAAAAACAAACATTTTAGTCCCAAGAAATAGCTGTCTGCAGCTAAAATTAGAGTTCTCTATTAACCTTCCTTACATTGGGCTGAACGTCATTCGGACTTCCCTTTACAAATTTCTGATTGGTTTAATGAAATAACCAATTATCTAACAAATTATGGTTTAAGAGGTTAAGTGTGTCAAATCTATAATAATGTGGAAAACAATGCGGTTGCAGAATTGCATAATTCCTTCTGAATATAGGTGACAAATGTGGCACCAGGCGTGATGGGGGGAGATGGAGGGGGGGTGGGGGGGGAGACACTTCAGGGGGAGCAGATTCGCCAAAGGATTGCTGCTTTTAGCAGGGTTAGTCTAATTATTTATGGATTTCTAGATGTGCACTAGCAGTGTTGGCTAGAAACATAGGGGTGGGAAGGTGGGAACTGCATAAACGCTAAAAACAACAAAACATGCATTGAAAGTCTGAAACGGGGCTTGAGGGTGCTGGGTAGATTGAATAGGTGCTTAGGAAAGTAAACAACCACTAAATCCATATTGGTGCAGAAAAGGACATGGACTGGATTCTGAAGCATCAGGGTGTAGCCTCACGGCCAGGGCTGCCGACTTTGGAGCTGGGAGACCAGGTTCCAACCTCAGCGTCGGCTCAGCATTCTGTGATTCTGGGCAAATCACTCAATCTCCCCGTGCCTACCAAAAATGAATGTGTATTTGTGTAACGTAACTGGTGCTCATGTAAAGCGCTTGGTCGAGTTCACGCTATATAAAACTGCAAGGGACAAAAAAATGACATGGCAGGGTGGTGTATTTTCTATGGTTGAGTTGAAGTACTCAAAGGGAAGTGTGCTGAGGTATGTGTTGTCAAAGCAGAAGAGAGATACAACTCCTGGGGTGGTACACATGACGTGATCTCCTTTAAGCACGGGGCTGCACATATCCTGAAATGGCATTCACGCTCTGGGACTGATGTGGATTGTTGTAATGTCACAGGGATAACAAGTGTGCCGCTATTGATTCTGGGGCGATATCGGGGTGGAGCGTGATGTTCCACCACAAAGCAGTATAGGTATTGCGAAGGAGTGGCATATCACCCAAAGGTGAGTTGTAGGAGCAATTTAGGAACTGAGGGAAACAAATGTCAGAGGTTTGGGCAAGGGCATGTGTTTAAAGAGTAGAATTGGTTCCAATGGCGCGGTGAATGTTGTGGCTTCGAGGAGCAATATGTACACAACTCCTGGATGAGCATGGTTTACTCACCTTATTCAGACACCCCCCTGCCCTCCAGGGGCTGGTTCGCCACTCCATGCATTGAGCCCAGTTCTCCGCTGAGCTCGGCCGCTGCTCTCTCCCTCAGGGCCGGGAGCTGAGGGCAGAGGGTCTGCCGGGGCGCGGAAAAGACGACACGTGACACAGCCACATCTGTGAGGGGCGAGCAGGCCCCGCTAGTCTGTCTTCGATGCTGACGGCATCAGGTACCAACGTGCCACACGGTCTATCGCTCTCAGCTGTACACACTCTTAGTCATGTCGTAACTAGCACACGTTCAAATGTCATACTTCAAAAAGGCATCACTTCCCCTTTAAATCCAGCAGCGCTGGTGGACGTTTATCAGTCGTGCACAATTTAAAGGTGGTCAGGAGCCACACCCAGTTCATGCCTTCGGAAGTACCTGGGCAATGCCAACTCTCCCCTCCTTCCACTTAGCAGAATGTGTATTCTGTATAAACTGCTGAATTCAGTTGGTTACCCAGTGTAGTGTGATTATATAACATGAACTATCGTCTGAAAGAAGTTTCTCTTTTAGCCCTGTTCTTTTCAGACCGGGCTCCCAAACTTCCTGCTGACTTAAAATGTTTCTTATCTTCTTTATGGGGCCATCTGGACCCATAAAGAAGATAAGAAAGCTTTTACCACAAACGTAAGTCAAGGAGCCCAGTCTGAAAAGACCGGGGATTAGCGAGACAGGAGAACGCCACTAGGACCTCTTCTCCAATGGCTGGCCACCGTTTAGGAGGCCAGCCAATGGTGAAGAGGGGCAGGGCTTAAGCTCGCTAGTGAAACTCTCCCTACATCATTAAATCTCGCCAGCTCAACTGCGCATGTGCGCAGTCTGAGACCTAAAAAAGAAAAAATAAATAACGTAGTGTTACAAGACTAAAATAATTGTTCCGTAAAAGAGCTTAATTCTATTTCTGCACTGTCCTAATTTCTGTTAAGTTTTCCTTTTGAAAGGGGCCAAACTTTACTGAATTTATATAAAAATGTGCTAATTTTTGGACTCCCAGTACTTAATCGACATTTATTTTTGAATTTTAAATAGGTGAGCAGTATATGAAGAAGTGGCTTCTGCCCTGGTTAGTCACATTCCAACAGTTTTTAGGTCGAGGACTGCGTCGGACTGCGTAGCAGTGTGGGTGGCGCTCTGAGATTTAATGTTTTAGTTAGGGGGCTTGAACCCGCCTCTCTTCTCCATTGGCTGGCCTCGTAAATGCTGGCCAGCCATTGGAGGAGAGGGGCATCACTCTTTTCAAGCCCCGTCTTTTTCAGATTCGGGGCGTGTTTTTTCGTTTGTTTCTCGCTGTGACGTCATCATGAAAAAACACGCCCCCCAGTCTGAAAAGGACGGGGCTCTTTCACGATACCTTCCCTGGTGTCCTCCTCCTGCCCAGTCTCTTCCCACCCCCTCTTTCCCTCTGGTGCCTCCCCCTTCCTTCCTCCCTCCCTCCCCTCGTCGGAGCCTGCCGCAGTGCAGGATCTCCGGCAATGATCGAGGCAATAATTGTTTCTTTTAGACAAAAGAGTATTTAATAGGCATGTTTAAAATATGTAATGTTTATTTTTGTTAAAGCAGCCGACGTCACCACTGGTCCGCGCTGGGAATGGCCCCAGCTGCCCGGAGTTCCGTTCGCGTCGGTCAGAAGGCTCCAAACACTTCACAAGGCAGTATTGATGCTTTTCCCAATCGCCCTCCAGCCAGTGTCTCCGCTTCTAAGAGCGAAGTACACCAACCAGGAGGAAAAGGGGAAGTGGAAGAAAGAAGAGAAACCTTGAAGACTGCAGCCACCTGCACTACTTGCTGGACTCCTGGTAGACTTCGGTTGTCTGTCTAATGGAGAGCCTAATACACAGAAGGGGAGAGAATAAACAGCAACCCACCTTTCCTTAACACTCTCTATGCAAATAATAATAATAAGCTGATCCTACCAGTTGTCTTCAAGGCAATTGCTACTCTTCATTAATATTTTGAGGATGTTCTGCAGGAATCTTTCATTCTACAACTGAAAGGATAGTAACATTACTAATTATCCTGAACTTCTAAATTCCCAGGAAAGTACTATTCAAATTGCTAAGTACCTGAAAGGCTTCCTGCTAATATCTTTAATGGGTTCTTCACTGAGTATAGGTGTGTTCACATTGCCACAAAATGCAGTCTCTTGACCTTATGCAGTCCTTCTGAAGCGCGCAAAAAGGAACAGGGTAAGGTACAGAGGGGGAAAGGAAAAGATAGGGGCAAGCGCAAGAAGGTTAGGTTCTGTAGGACAATTACGCTGCTGGTCTTGGCAATGCTCAGTCTTACGGTTTGTCTCTCAGATGCAGTTCTCTTGTTTGACATCTGAAAGGCTGTCTTGAAGCGCTGTGGTTCCTCGGAATTCTCCAGGCGACTGTGGGACTCCAACCTGCTCTAAACCAACTCCGGAACAACCCCACTCGAAACGAGTGGAATAACGATAATTATTCGCTCTGTCGAAAAGCACACGACAGAGGAACCTTTACTGCAATACTGTGACTAACTCTGGACTGACTGAATTCCGCTAACTCCCGTCAGGATTGCTTGACGCGGAGCAACGGAACTTGGCTGCTGCTTCATGAAATATCGACGTTGAAGTTGAAGTTAAAAACTCGCGCTCTTCCCTCATTCACTAGACCGTGTGTACAATCGGGAGTAACTAAATAGCCACTGCGGCAGCCATCTTAGGAAGGAATCTATTTACAGTTACAAAGGGAGTTTAATGTAGGAATCTAAGGAAACTTTTTACAGGTGATTAAGAAGTCTCTATTATGAAGGGCAAGGATACCAAATATTTACCAGATTGGGTTTCGATATCGCCCGCGTCTTTGACCGCCACTTAGGCACACAAATAGCTGCGATTCTGTGGATCCTGACAGCGTCATCGAAGGGCCGCGCAGCGTCATCAACCCACCGCGCTGCCAGGTCTAAGGGCTTCCCCCGCGTCCAGCGCGGAGAAGGAGAGAGCTGGGCTGTGGACAGGAGATGGAGGAAACTACTCTCGCATTCATCGCACCCCCCCCCGTCTCGACCGGAGCGAGAGGATCTGCAACAGAGGCTGGGGGAGTGCTGAAAAGAAGGAGCCTGTCCACAGTGAGCCGCCCAGACTGCCCCGCGCCCGCCTTTCAGGTAACGGGCTCAGATTCCTTTGTGGGAGCCCTCGTCTGCCACCGTGCGTGTTGTGTGCACTGCGGGTGGACTAAGTGGAGCGCTGGGTGTTGGATGTGAGCGGGCAGAGATAGACCAGCATTGCAGGCCATGGGGGCTCACGTGAAGTTGGAATCTCCCCAACTTCACGCAGCACCTCACACTCGCTGCGATAGGGGAAACACAGGCAGCCTCATGCTTTGGAGTTAAGGCCCCTCCCCTTTGTTTTGGGATGTGTTCTTTTTACAAAGACAAGTGAATTATAAGTGATAGAGATCCTACCAGACATCGTTTTTGTCTGGCTACAAGAGAACCCTTTTTCTGATCATCTCCCACAGAAGTGCTTATGTATGTTGGCATTGCCCTATTGATTTTTGATCTTGCCTAAACTAGATAAAGATACATATTTTTTACATAAATACCTGTGTGGTGTCCATTTGTGGCGTCTCTCTCTATCCTGGAGCCTTTAAGTGGTTTGATCTCGTGCATGTCTCTCCCTGTAGCATAGTCTCACTGTGCCTTGGGTCTCATTGCTTCTTTCTTCCTCAGAATCTCTGTGGTTTGGACCCTTTGTATGTTTCTTCGCGTCTTGGAGTGTCCATGGTTTAGACCGCTTATGTCCTTTAACTGCTCTTTGCTCTCCCTCACACCTACCCGTTGCTATCCTGAGAAGTGTTTTCTGACAAACACCTTATTCCTCATCAAATAATAACCTTTCCTCCAGAATTTCAGATTGTCCTTTCGAATGTGTGCTTTTGTTTTCTTCTGCCTCGACATGGACACATCCTGCCTGACAGTGTGCATGCTCCTGCTGTGATACCACTGTTCCACTCAGATACCGCTGTTATGAGCCCATACTTTGCCTCGTCATCCCAGATTTTAATTCAAGTCTTACTCCCTCCACAAAGCTCTCTAGTCTGCATCTTACTCCTGGTGTGCCCACTGCCTTTGTTTTACTCCTTCCATGAAGCTCTCTCGTTTGCGTCTTACTCCTGTTCCCTGCTTGTCATCCCGGTTTTTCTCTGCCTCTGTTCCCCCGTTTTTTCTCTGCCTCTGTTCCCCCGTTTTTTCTCTGCCTCTGTTCCCTGCTTGTCATCCCGGTTTTTCTGTGCCTCTGTGTTCATGGCTCGGTCTGTGTGTGTGCTTGGCTCGGTCTGTGTGTGTGTGTGCTTGGCTCGGTCTGTGTGTGTGTGTGCTTGGCTCGGTCTGTGTGTGTGTGTGCTTGGCTCGGTCTGTGTGTGTGTGTGTGTGTGCTTGGCTCGGTCTGTGTGTGTGTGTGTGTGTGCTTGGCTCGGTCTGTGTGTGTGTGTGTGTGTGCGTGTGCGTGGCTGTGTGTGTGTGCGTGGCTCTGTGTGTGTGCGTGGCTCTGTGTGTGTGCGTGGCTCTGTGTGTGTGCGTGGCTCTGTGTGTGTGCGTGGCTGTGTGTGTGCGTGGCTGTGTGTGTGCATGTCTATGTGTGTGCGTGGCTCTGTCTGTGTGTGTGCGTGGCTCTGTCTGTGTGTGTGCGTGGCTCTGTGTGTGTGTGCGTGGCTCTGTCTGTGTGTGTGCGTGGCTCTGTCTGTGTGTGTGGCTCTGTCTGTGTGTGTGCGTGGCTCTGTCTGTGTGTGTGCGTGGCTCTGTCTGTGTGTGTGCGTGGCTCTGTCTGTGTGTGTGCGTGGCTCTGTCTGTGTGTGTGCGTGGCTCTGTCTGTGTGTGTGCGTGGCTCTGTCTGTGTGTGTGCGTGGCTCTGTCTGTGTGTGTGCGTGGCTCTGTCTGTGTGTGTGCGTGGCTCTGTCTGTGTGTGTGCGTGGCTCTGTCTGTGTGTCTGTGTGGCTCTGTCTGTGTGTCTGTGTGGCTCTGTCTGTGTGGCTCTGTCTGTGTGGCTCTGTCTGTGTGGCTCTGTCTGTGTGGCTCTGTCTGTGTGGCTCTGTCTGTGTGGCTCTGTCTGTGTGGCTCTGTCTGTGTGGCTCTGTCTGTGTGGCTCTGTCTGTGTGGCTCTGTCTGTGTGGCTCTGTCTGTGTGGCTCTGTCTGTGTGGCTCTGTCTGTGTGGCTCTGTCTGTGTGGCTCTGTCTGTGTGGCTCTGTCTGTGTGGCTCTGTCTGTGTGGCTCTGTCTGTGTGGCTCTGTCTGTGTGGCTCTGTCTGTGTGGCTCTGTCTGTGTGGCTCTGTCTGTGTGGCTCTGTCTGTGTGGCTCTGTCTGTGTGGCTCTGTCTGTGTGGCTCTGTCTGTGTGGCTCTGTCTGTGTGGCTCTGTCTGTGTGGCTCTGTCTGTGTGGCTCTGTCTGTGTGGGCGGCTCTGTGTGTGTGGCTGTGTGTGTGTGGCTGTGTGTGTGTGTGCGCTGCTCGGTGTGTGTGTGTGTGTGTGTGTGTGTGTGGCTCTGTGTCCGCGAATACTCTCTAATGCTTACCTATTGCCATTGTAAATGACAATACCATTTATTTATGTTTAAAAAAAAAAGAAAAAAAAGTCATGAGCAATGCCAATAGCTCTACCTTTAATAATGCTGAGACCATTGCATTGTAAATGCTTGTTAATGGTTAATGTTGAGAAGTCCAGTAGCAAATGCAAAGTTTTGGAGCCCACCCCCATTACTAGTAACCCTGATAATGTTACGACGATAGGTAAAAAGTATCTGCAGCCAGTCAATGAGAAATACTCACATATCGACTGGTGTGCCCACTGCCTTTGTCTTACTCCTTCCATGAAGCTCTCTCGTTTGCGTCTTACTCCTGTTCCCTGCTTGTCATCCCGGTTTTTCTCTGCCTCTGTTCCCCCGTTTTTTCTGTGCCTCTGTTCCCTGCTTGTCATCCCGGTTTTTCTGTGCATCTGTGTTCATGGCTCGGTCTGTGTGTGTGCTTGGCTCGGTCTGTGTGTGCGTGTGTGTGCTTGGCTCGGTCTGTGTGTGCGTGTGTGTGCTTGGCTCGGTCTGTGTGTGCGTGTGTGTGCTTGGCTCGGTCTGTGTGTGTGTGTGTGTGCGTGGCTCTTTCTATGTGTGTGTGCGTGGCTCTTTCTATGTGTGTGTGCGTGGCTCTTTCTATGTGTGTGTGCGTGGCTCTTTCTATGTGTGTGTGCGTGGCTCTTTCTATGTGTGTGTGCGTGGCTCTTTCTATGTGTGTGTGCGTGGCTCTTTCTATGTGTGTGTGCGTGGCTCTTTCTATGTGTGTGTGCGTGGCTCTTTCTATGTGTGTGTGCGTGGCTCTGTCTGTGTGGCTCTGTCTGTGTGGCTCTGTCTGTGTGGCTCTGTCTGTGTGGCTCTGTCTGTGTGGCTCTGTCTGTGTGGCTCTGTCTGTGTGGCTCTGTCTGTGTGGCTCTGTCTGTGTGGCTCTGTCTGTGTGGCTCTGTCTGTGTGGCTCTGTCTGTGTGGCTCTGTCTGTGTGGCTCTGTCTGTGTGGCTCTGTGGCTCTGTCTGTGTGTGTGCGTGGCTCTGTCTGTGTGGCTCTGTCTGTGTGCGCTGCTGTGTGTGCTGCGTGTGCTGTGTGTGCTGCGTGTGCTGCGTGTGCTGCGTGTGCTGCGTGTGCTGCGTGTGTGCGTGTGCGTGTGTGTGTGTGTGTGTGTGGCTCTGTGTCCGTGAATACTCTCTAATGCTTACCTATTGCCATTGTAAATGACAATACCATTTATTTATGTTTAAAAAAAAAAAGAAAAAAAAGTCATGAGCAATGCCAATAGCTCTACCTTTAATAATGTTGAGACCATTGCAATGTAAATGCTTGTTAATGGTTAATGTTGAGAAGTCCAGTAGCAAATGCAAAGTTTTGGAGCCCACCCCCATTACTAGTAACCCTGATAATGTTACGACGATAGGTAAAAAGTATCTGCAGCCAGTCAATGAGAAATACTCACATATCGACCATAGACTATTTTGGTAGATTAAATCTACTGGACTTCGGTAGGCATAGCACATTTCTTAGAAGTAAAACACTTATTGCACAGAAGACAGTTAAATTCCCTACTAGATTACTTCTATGGGTTTCTAGCGCTTTCACACCCATACTTACCATGTTTCAATGGGTTAGGTTGTGTGTTCCTGGTAGGTGATAGTCGACCATTCGGACTATTTTGCCTTTGTTTCGTTTTGGTACTAATGAAGGAAACAAGAAGACAAAGTAAGATGGCCACTTTAACATAAGGATATGAGTGCTAACAGAAAGATGTAAGTGGTCCGGTCAACTTTAAAAGTGCAGTAGGTGTGTAAGTAGAGAAGAGCTGCACAAAGATGTAATTTTAAGTTGGTGTCTAATTCATAAATCTATGATCTCGTACTATGTACAGAGATAACTGTCAAAAGGAAAAACTGTTCACTGGCCATGTTTTCCTTAATGTTTTCTAATTTTATGACTATTGTTACTCCTTTAGGTTTCACGAGGGTTATCATATTGAGCTAAAAATAAAGGATTCCTTCAGTCAAAGTGACATCGATCCATGTAGCACAAAAAAAGAATATACAAGTTTTACATCTCAATAAGATATTGAAAATTAGTGATTAACTTTCTTCATGCTTGAATTCTTCTCTAAATAAAGTGTTTGGCATTATTTGCATCACAGATAGTGACTAGCAAAGTCTAAACACTTTATGGCCGAGAGAAAAGGCCCAATGGAGAGTGGCAGAAGGATGGCATGCTAGAGCTTGTAAGGGATTTTTCATTGAAGGACACATTGATCAGCCCTTTGGTAAGGTGCAAGACTGACAGTGACTATTTGTATTCTAGTAACGAACATTCTCTAATCAATTAGGTGTGGGCTGGAGATACAGGTTGATTAAATACCTGAACTGGATGGGCCCTTGAGTGATGGAAAGTAAAGTGAGACCCATGTGGAGATGAATGTTAGTCACCATAGGAGCTCAGGTTTGTTCCCTATCCCACAGCACCTTGAGACCCTCACATGTGAGTAGCCGCACTGTACACACTCCGATTGATTAATCCACTGCAGTGTCCACGCATACAAGTCAAAGATAATTTATCCAAAATAATCAGAAAATAGGTAACCAGGTGTTCAATTAAACAGAAATAGGTCCACAGCCTCTTACTTTTGACAATTCGGGAGAGAACAGTTTTCACTCTTGCTTGTACTGAAATGTGTTGTGAAAAACACTGGCTCTATAAAACAGAAATCCAAGGAAAGGGTTAGCTTAGTAACAAATGAATAAACAAACTTTTATAGAAAACCATTCTTGTGAAGTGCCACATTATTTTTCTTGTTTAACAATTTCTTTTTGCTCTTTATTCTTAAATACAACCACTCACAAGTGTTGTTTGCAGGTCACACTGACTGAACTACTGATTTTTATAAGGGGTTGTTATGAAGGTCTTTAAACACTTGACATTTACTGATCATAGTGGGCTGGATCAAAGTGACAATTCTACACTCAATGGCGCAACAGTAATTTATCCATATACTTAGTGCTTGATGAACGCCTTAGACAGTGTACCTTTAACCTCTTGCATGCTCATGCGAGGTCAGCTCGTCATGAGCCACGGCGCTCCGGTGCTCATGACGAGCTGAGCTCATCATGACCACGCCCGTTACTTGGAACGCTCGCACGCTGGGCTGATTCCCCTGCTGTGCTGAACGTTCCATTGGAACGGGCGCGGTCATGACGAGCTCAGCTCGTCATGAGCACCTGAGCGCCGTGGCTCATGACGAGCTGACCTCGTCATGAGCATGGGGGCGCTGTACGCGCCCCCCACCCCCAGCACAGCGGGGGAATCCCACCCGCGGCGAAGGGGTTAAATACTAACTGGGCACCAGGGGTCCCTGCACCAGAGAGTTACTGCAACATATCACCGCACTCCTCCTTCTAAGTGGTCAAACTTACCACTAATGTGGTGTGGCGTTCCACCATAATTGATGCCCTGCAATTCAACCAGCACTTGGTAATCGACACCAGTGCATGAGAAGTAGGGTCCATTCAGATATGCATTATTTGTAAGTGATCAGGTACCCTAATTATTGCATAAGGAATCCTGAAAATGTGCACAATTTATGTTAAATTTACGACATGTGAAACAACATCCTTAACAACTTCCTCTGCTATGGACTACAGACAACATTCTTTAATCAAGACGTTGGGATCCTGTTAGAACTGGCTATTTCTGGTAGGCTAAGGCTGACGCCAAAGCCAGGCAGAAACCACCATTCTAGTAAGGGCAAGGAAGTCACACGCCAAGATAACCCCTGCTCACCCCCTTGGTAGCTTGGCACGAGCAGTGAGGCTAAACTCGGAGGCAATGTGTTAAGCATTTGCGCCAGCACACAACAGCAACAACATCCTAGGCACACCACAAAAGGAACTCCACACAAGGTTATATTAAAATAACTTTTGTATTGTCAAAACACATCAGATAAAAATCACACATGTACATTGTGCCAACTGGCACGGGCAACATTCATAAGGGATTATGTACAGGACAGGGCCACATGGGCCACTGTCAGAATCAACACTTTGTAGATATAGAAATAGCACTTATAGAACTTAGAATAAGTATAGCAAAAAGAATAACAGTTGTAAATCACATCCAGTAACTACTGGGGACAGGTAAGTACCACCTACGCAACCCTAAACACCTTAGGAGAATGTCACGCAGGGGACCAGGACCTCACTAGGACCACCTGTACTAAAAAGAACAACCACCTAAGTATCACACAGCATTTAGGGGTCTAAGAAAGAACACATTACCCATGATGCATAAATATACATTCAGAGGAGTAGTAAAGGGAAATACATGATGCATAAACCTACACATTCAGCGGTGTTACGAACCAAGCACATGATGCAATAAAAATACATTCAGAGGTACCATAACAATACAATAGCGCAAAAGTCACATGATGTCTAAAAACATTCAGAGGTGCAGGAATAAAAACCATACAATTGCACACAACCTTACATAAGCCACCACCTGTGGCAGTCCCTAGGCCAACTGGCCTTGTTGGGGCTAGGACGCCCTGAGTCTCAATGTCAGGGGCCTAAACGGTGCAGGTGCCCACTACTTGCTGGGCACCTGGGCAAATCACAAGACCTAAACGGTGCAGCTGCCCACTAATTGCTGGGCAGCTGGGAGTCCAAACTGCGACAGGGTCCTCACTGACCCTTAGGCGCAAACTGCGCCACGCTGGAGCCACCCAGGCTCTGGCATAACACAAGAGCCTCACAGACTTTTACAACAATTATGGCCCATGGAGCCCTCAGGCTCTGCAACCAATGGCCCCTCGAGCCTCGCTGGGCTCGTAGATTCAAATGCCCCCTCGGAGCCCTCAGGCTCTGAGAACAAATGAACTGGCCCTTGAGCCTCTCAGGGCTCGTAAATCAAAAATGGCCCCCTAGAGCCTCCGTGGCTCTAAACACAAAATGGGGCCGGGAGCCTCTCAGGGCTCTACACACATTGGGGCGACCCACTGCCAACCGGGGCCGCCCTTGAAGCCCTCGTGGCTTCACACCGACCATGAGCGCGAGCTCGCGCTACCGGGGGAGGGGGGGGCGGACACCGACAACGTGTCCCGGCGCCCCTCCCTTTCCTCTGCCCCACTCACCGGTTTACTGGCGAGTGGCGGCTCTCCTCACTCGGGGCTCCCTCAGCACACGGGAGCCCCGCAACTGCCGCCATCCTCTCTCTGCAGGGCTCCCTCGGCACTTGGGAGCCCTGTTTACCGGCCGCCATGCTTCTCCTCTCGCCGGAGCTCGTGCTGAAGGTCCCGGTCCTGCCAGCCAATCCTGTCGCGGCTCCACAGCCGAGCCTCCAAACGACGTCACGCAGCTTCCAGGAGTCAGCCAACCACAGCGCGGCTCCTGGACCAGGCCCCCATTCAAAGGACCAATCAGAGCACGGCTCTCCTCGGGGCTCGGCCAATCAGGTCGCGGCCCCTTCGTGGTTGTTTTCTCCGCGGCTTCTGGTCACTTTCAGGCCCCCGGACCGCAGCGGTGAGAACACGGGGCAATGCCGGGTGGGCACCGGCCTTAAATAATTAATCAATAAATCGAGGTGGGCACTCGTAAATATTTAAATAAATACGGGCAAGAAACCTCAGCGCGTCCGGCGCTATAAGTGAAAATAAAGCGCTCCTAAGCGCTAGAAAGTCCAGATAAAGTGCTCTCAAGCGCTTGGGGGAAATAAAGCGCTCCAAAGCGCTAGAAAACAGGCAGAGCGCTCCCAGGCGCTCAGGGGGAAGCACAGCGCTTCCAGGCGCTAGAAATACAACTCCAGCGCTCTCCACAGGAAAATGCAGCTCCTCCATGCTGCAAAGGTCCCAGAGCTTCCCAGGGGGCAAAGCCAAGTCCCCCCATCAGCCCAGGCAGGGCAGAGGGGTCCCCCAGGAGTCCAGGAAAGGCCATCAGGTGTCCAGGGGCTGGGCAGGGCTCAGGGATTCCCCTGAGCCCAAGCAGCAGCACGCCCCTGGCAGATTCAAGTCAGAAACAAGAACATTTTGGAAGGGGACACAGCCCCTTCTTATACACAGAAAAGTCTTTGAAGTCTTTGTGTAGGCAGTGTGAGAACCAGCTAGACTGGTTTAGAGGGAAGTCCCTTCAGTATCAGGGACAGAGGTGACAGTCGCCCAGCGGAGGGGTGGAGCCAGCATTGTGGCAGGCAGGCACAGCCCTTCACTATCAGGTGCTAATCTCCTCCCACTTCCCTGGCAGCAGATGCTGCCTTTCATCCACGGGCTGACTCAGACAACTTCCTGGGGCTCTGCAGCCCCTGTCACACTCAAACCAGACAGTCAATCCACAAGCAGGCCCAGGCACTCCTGGGCCGGGCTCACCAGCCAATCACGTGCCAGCAGACTCACTACACAAATATGCCAACTTCTAAAAGTGGTACCTAGACTAGACACAACCATGCCGCATACACCATTACGCAGCATTCAATCTCACGAGTTCACACATATCAAACTCGACCCTGCACTCCCCACACATCCGGAACTACCATGGGCATACATACTCCCCATTCATTCCTATGGGAGGGCAGGTCACTCACCACACATACACAGAGAGCACACGCACTTTACACTGTACCACAGTGGAAAAAGTGCGCAGAGGCCTAAAATCACCAACCCAGGTTCCAGAAACAGGCTAGGAAAAAGCCAAAAAGTCTCGGGGTGAACCTGCCAAAAGGGCCAGGTCCAACAGATCCTATTTATAGCTCAATTACTCTTCCGTTACAAACATTGGTTTGTACTACTGAATATACCATGAACCATGGTTGCACAGTATAACTAACACAAGGCTATTTTTATGCCTAGTATCTTCTTTCCCCCTTCAAGATACTCAGACTGAATAACATCAATGACCACAGAAGGTTCAGCAGGTGCACAAGACACGTCATCCTTTCAAACCATTGTAGGAGGAGGTATGTAATAGACTTCAGTGTTAAAAACAGATATTTCGTCCCACTGACATGTTGCACTGTAATCCAGCGTTGGTGCATGCAAATAAACAGTCTACCAATTGGAGCGAGTCAAAAATAAGTATGTAATTTACGCTCCCTGCAAGTCTACGTTTTAGACAAAATATTATAAATGTCTATCTATACCTGCATACCTCTCTCTCTCCCGCTATCTTTCTATCCCTCGCTATCTTTCTATCCCTCGCTATCTTTCTATCGCTCGCTGTCTCTCTAACCCGCTGTCTCTCTAACCCGCTGTCTCTCTCTATCCCTCCATCTCTCTCTCTCTGTATCTCTATATCTCTATCTATATTTCTATATCTCGATACATATATCGCTATAGCTCTCTTTCTCTCTCTATCGATCACTCTTTCCCGATCTCTGTATATCTCTATCGATCTCTATCTAGCTCTCTATAGAACTCCATCTTTATCTATATCTCTATATCTCTCACTCCATCTATATCTATCGCTCACTCAACCTCTACCTCTCTACATCTATATATAGCTATATATCTATATTTACAGAGTGGCGGTTGCTACTCGGTAGTTCTAGTTGGGTCTGCTTTTCCACAAAAAGAGCATTTTTTTGTTTGCTAATAACTTTTTTTCAAACTTTTGTTTTAAATTAAAACACATCAACAACATCATTTAAACATCATGTTGAAAATTAGGTGCACAAGGAAGTCAGCGAACAAATACCTTCACGGCATTCTTTTGAACAAATCCCGTCACATCACCCAAGGTATAGTACAGTACACAGGAGAATCTTAGTTAACTTGTAACGCAATGCAGGACATTGGAATAATAGGGAGTTGCAGTTATTGAGCAATCCGCAATGTGCATAAAATCAGGTGAAATCAGTTACATTGAAGAAGCTTGGTCAGAATAGAAAAAGCTTAGTTCTCTGGTTCATTGTGCACACCCTGGTCCAATCCTCATCTGTCAATGGCTCTCCCTGGTCCATATCCCAAGCTTCTCAAGCCCACAGGGTCCCGTGGGCCACATCCACCCCTATCGCTTTATGTAACAGAGACATTAGGTGTCTCTCTGTCCCATAGAACAACATCAGTCCCAGAGTACCAGGCACAGGAGGAGCTACTGGGAAAGTCAATGTCTCCCTAGCAAACTCGTCGAAGCCAGCATACTGTAACAAGCATTTGCAATTCAATAGGTCTCGCATTAGGAAAGTGTGAGCTATTGGTATTGTAAATGACACATTTTTAATATGTGTTGGCTTTGAAAATATATAAATTAATAGCATCGTTATTCACAAAGCCAATAGCTTACACTTTCCTAATGTGACTCCTATTGGCTATGGCAATGCTTGTTGGTAGCAAGCAAGGACAGTGCTATTGTGGTGCTGAGTGATGATGTGGTGGTGTCCCAGAGTGACGTGGTGGAGGGTGGAGTTGGAGGGTCTGGTCAGTGGAGGATACATTAACAATATAAATGCTGGAGTGAGAGGCATAGGGAGCTAACAGCATAGTATGGTTAGGTTTGGAATCATGTCAGCAGCGAATAGTAGCGGAAACAAAGGTCAGGCCAAAGATGTAGCACTGGCACGCTGAAAAAATGTTCACCTCTTGCACAAAATAATAGTAAAACAAAAGCATCACCTAGAAGTCTAGGTTAAATTTAGTGTCCCAGCTAGAATATTTTTAAATCCTTCTGAAAAAAGATTGTTGTCTGTATACAATACATCTACAAATCCAACACCTGGAATAAGAGGGCAACTGTTGATGACGTTTCTGAGACTCCAGTACAGCCCGAGTGGCTCTCGGCGGCCGATAGTGCTAAACAACTAAATATTATATATATATATATATATATATATATATATATATATATATATATATATATATATATATATATATAAAAAAAAAATATGGACAGAACCTATCCGATCGCTAGACACTTCCAAAGTCACCATGGTCCGAATTCAAACTTATTGAGCTTTTGTGTTCTCGATACTATCAAACATAATAAAAGAGGTGGCAACAGAATGCAATGTTTGAGAAGATTAGAGTCCAAAATCATAATACAGTACAGAACAATGACCCCGTTAGGACACAACAATGATGGAGAAATGGAAGTGCATTTAGGTTGAATAGCCCAGACTGAGCACTATAAAATAAGGTATAAAGATTTTTGACTTGTTTTAATCCCTTAACCACTTGGCTGCTAAGGGGTGTGCGAGGGGTTCCATTGACTTTCCATTGAAATCAATGGAAAGTCCATGACGAGTTACCCTTGTCATTAGCGCTGAAGGGGTTAAAGAGCCCCGCATTTGTTCCCAATTTTGAGAATCCTAATCTGATAATGATAGTTGTACCCGTATGCGGTCTCTTTTTTAACCTTTGTATTAATATCAAGTTTGTGTGTTTTTTTTGTAATTATGGAAAAATTATGTGATTTATACATATTATTTTGTTTAATTTCAGAAAATGTGCCTTCAACATAATACTGCACTACAGCTCTACAAATTGATCGAGAGGATAACATTAAAATGTATGCCCACTTGGGCAGGATTGTGGTGACCTAGGAGGTTTTGTTGCTTCCACTGTAACACTAAGTTAACAATAGGTGTTTTCTTTAGAAATGTTGCCTTTGAAATACTTCATGATTCGTTAGCGCTGCGTCCACATGGGCAATATTAGACACTCTAGAATAAGATGTCTCGATTAAGCGCTTTTTTGCCCACTCGGGCAATATTTAAACAGGCACGTTCTTTGAATAATTTTATTGACACCGTGATTTTATAAACACAAATGTATATATTACTTAAATTGATTTGTAAAGCAATTGATTTTTGTTTTCTCTCGTACTAAACAATTTAGTAAAATTAACATGCAGAATGAAATGATAAAGGCACACTCTGACTATTTAGTGTCACGGATGCGCTGAAAGTAGTCTGTTTTTGTTTATGTTGCACTGAGATCACAGGTCACGTTATTTAAGCTAATCAAATGCTCACATCTTGACTCGTGACTAAGGGTGGTTCCCGAAACGCGTCGAGTATTTACTTTGTTGCCATAATTCCGTCAAATAAAACTTAATTGATGCAATTTTGAGTTCGTGCTTACATACTTCCCTTGCGACATAAGGAATTGGAGTGTGGATGTGAGTTGGATATATATATATATATATATATATATATATATATATATATATATATATATATATATATATATATATATATATATATATATATTCACTGAAAAAACCATAGGTTATAGACCATATATAGTTAGGAATTAGCATTTAGAAAACCTTATTTTACTCACACAAAACCATTGAAATTCCATATATAGTTAGTTGCACTAACTATATATCGCGCACCCGCAATCCACTGCTGATGATGTCACATATTACATCATTCATGACATGGTCAGTGACATCACTGATGACATCACTGATGACATCTCAAATGACATCACTGATGACATCTCAAATGACATCACTGATGACATCATGACACACCAATACCAGTTACTACATACGCACTCACTGATTCCTACGTCTACACACACATTCACTCATTCACCCATACAATCACTCATACATACAGTCACTCATTATTACAACACTATCATATGCACTCATACACCTATGCAGACAGTCACACACTGCCACTCATCCATGGAGTTACTCACACACCAAGTCAGTCCTGTAAAGAATCAATCACACTTCCATTTCTTCATCTATACAGTTAAACACAGAACACCATACTTCAGTGACATCACTGATGACATCACTAATGACATCTGAAATGACATCACTGATGACATCTCAAATGACATCACTGATGACATCATGACACACCAATACCAGTTACTACATACGCACTCACTGATTCGTACGTCTACACACACATTCACTCATTCACCCATACAATTACTCATACATACAGTCAGTTATTATTAGAACACTATCATATGCACTCATACACCTAGTCAGTCCTGTGAAGAATCAATCACACTTCGATTTCCTCATCTATAGTTAAACACAGAACACCATACTTTTCACACATATACTAACACATACTTACTCTCTTATACAATCACTGATACAAGTACACATTGATATGCACAGAGTCACACACCTCCCAGCCAGCCACACACACTCAGTCTTCCATACATCCACTCATTCTTCAATATGTAAAACGTATTTAAACTTTACAAAAACACACAGACACTAGATGATGTCATCAGTGATGTCATTTGAGATGTCATCAGTGATGTCATCAGTGATGTCACTGACCATGTCATGAATGATGTAATATGTGACATCATCAGCAGTGGATTGCGGGTGCGCGATATATAGTTAGTGCAACTAACTATATATGGAATTTCAATGGTTTTGTGTGAGTAAAATAAGGTTTTCTAAATGCTAATTCCTAACTATATATGGTCTATAACCTATGGTTTTTTCAGTGAATTTTCAAGGTTTTGTAAATGCTAATTCCTAACTATATATGGTCTATAACCTATGGTTTTTTCTGTGAATTTCATTGGTTTTTTAACAGCTAATATCTGTAGCTGTAAAATGTATTCTTCTTTAAATCCAAAAATATATTTTATATGTTTATGAATAATTTTTTTTTTAAATATTTTTTTTTCTTCGTTCCCGCTTCGCGAATCGGGAAGCTTCCCGTTAGCTGACCTTGATGCCGCGAAATAGACCGCGAGCCGGTAAACGTTTCTTTACCGCAAGTGCCGCGTTAGAAAACAACATCGTGACGCCTCCCGTCCGCATGACGTTTCACGTTGTCGCGTGATACGTCCTATGACGTGCTACGTTAGCGAACTGGTACGCGAAGCGAGTCGCAAAGCGCAGGTTTCTGGAAGCAAACCGGAAGGCCCTGCAAAGCGCTTAACGTAAACACAGCAAGTCATGTGACTTGGTAATAACACTTTTCATTGGTTCATTTCACTTTTGGTTTCCTAATGATGTAAGACTAGGTCATATAATCTAAAATGAACACTTTTGATTGGTTGAGAACTCTTGTTTTTCCCAAATGATGAAAATCCCTCCTTCTTTCCTCACTCTGACTTTCATCATTGTGAGAGAAAGACCCTTTGTGATCACTGAGCAATGGCTTCTTTAGTAGCTTCAGCTGGTGCTTCCCCACCACCTCCACCACATCCAAGGAAGAGTGGACCACCTGCTCAAGTTATAATTCAACAAGAAGAGGAAGAAGAGGAACAGGACGACGAGCACGAAGAGAGGCAGTTTTTGCCTGAGCAGCCCAGGACGTCTCACCGGAAAGAAAACTTCATTTGGCAATTTTTTAAAATTCCCAAAGGTCAGAAAAAAGTAAATGCAAGATACGTAACTTGCCTTATATGTCAAGATAGACTGTCCAGAGGAACCGAGAAAAAATACAGTTTCGGAAACTACACAATGCATCGCCATATGACTAGGTGGCATCCTAACAACTACAGTGCTGCACAGTTTCGGAACGACCTAGATAATCTCCCTATTATGGCCAGAAGATCTGTTGTACCGGAAGTAACGGGACCAGAGGGCAGGGAGATGGTGCCAAATATACAAATGAAATTTGGTGAAGTAAAACACATCTGCGTATTTTGCGATGGATTCATTTCCTACGGAGAAAGAAGCATCACTCTGATCAACAGAGCTATTGACTATCATATGCAAGTTTGTACGAAACGCCCAAAATAATAAATACTTCTTTTTTTGTTTTGTTGCTCCTGTTGAGCCCTTTACAATGAATCGCTTTCATTGCCCCCTCCAAGAAAAACCCCAAAAAATATAAAACTGTTAAGAAAAATTCAAAAAAAGTAAAAAAATGTTCCGAAAAATAATAAAAAAAATATAAAACAACAAAAACAATTAAAAAAAAAGTTCTTTTCAGAACTACCTCCCCGTTATTAAAAAATTGGTACAATATTTGGAACTGTGCCAACCTCTATTTCTCTTAGTTCGCTTCCCAGTTCGCTCGCCGGTACGCGAACCGGAAGCGAACCAAAAACAGTAAGTATAAGGGAAGGAAACAGACACTTATGTTAAAAGAAAGACAGCTATAGGGGAGTAAACTAGAGATACTATTACCCGTAATCCACTGCTGATGATGTCACATATTACATCATTCATGACATGCTCAGTGACATCATCAGCAGAGGATTGCGGGTTTTTTGGCAACGTGCCTTATCCACGGTTTAATAACGCTGCCTTTTGCTTTATATAAGTTTTCAAATTGTATGAAATATATATCAATAGGTCGTTATGAACCTTTAGGTAGTGCTTTTCTTCATGAGGTCTGGTCGCTTCCATACACATACAGATGTTTCAAAGATGATCAAGAAGTTTATCTGAATGGAGAGGAATGCACTGAGATGCCAGATCATTCACTAATGTGTAGGCACATACAGTTACACGGTTCATGCAACAAACACCGACCAAATATGGCTTGCGTGTTGCAAGGCACGCCAGTTCCTGCTATCATCCCCACGTTCAAGTTGTTGGAAAATGGTAGTTATTTGATGCTCAATAATGAAGATTGTTCTGAGTTAATTAAAAGTATTCCTTTTATCGTAACAGTAAATGAACGGGTTATTTGCTGCAGAAATGTTCTATTTCCTCCCACACATGAACATAGGGAGTTTTCAATCTGGCCACAAATACCAACCTTGGGACAGATTTCAACGGCATGGCAAGAATAAGAGCTCTTTTGTCTCAGAGAGAGGTGGCCTTGAGTTCGGCCCGTGAAACTTTCGTGCTTCACATAGCGAACACCCGTACAGAGGTGCAGACCCTTTTCAATTCAGATTTGCCTTTCAATTTCAGCAAGATGGTTCCGACTATCTTTAACGCATCCTCCACAAAAGCCCTGGCGCACTTTTCTAAAGTTGTTACCAGTGGTCTTGTGACTTCATTTGAGAAAATCTTTGGAGTCATCCCTGCTTCCTTTCATTCTATTTTCTCCACTCTGGTTCGTGGATTGGCATTTTTACTTGCATTACCAGCGGACGCTCTTGTGCTTTTTTACATTTTTAAATATGGATGTCCCTCCTATGCAACCTCCCACCCTGCAGCTGCTGACACTGTTCCGCAATCGCATGCTAGAATATTATGGCACATTGCCGTTGGCGATATTAAGCACGGCATATGGATTATCTTTTCGATTCTCCTACTTCACCTGTGTCCAGCCTGTATTTCACTGCCTGACCTGTGATTTCGATTGGGCCATTGATTTGTGTCTCTGCGGACCGGTTTCTCCTGACGTCGACTTTAATCAGCTGATGACTCCTATCATTACTCACGAGTTGGTTTGTCCTGGCGAAAGGATTATGGCTGTGGCATTGATGCATGGACTACTTGGTCCCTGGAATTTACTGGCGGCAGCACAGTCTTTCTTGGAACAGAGCTTTCTTGAAAACCCACCGAGCTGTCCTCTGATGGTGATAGAGGATCCGGTGCTGGGAGAGCACGTATGTTCTTTTCCGCTTTTAAATTGGATGGCTGAACTGTTTTCGGATGAAGACGGTGACTTCCTATTGGAGGCTGTTGCAGCTTATTTTGCATACACAGTTATGTCATAGACCTTTTTCATGTTTGATATGCTGAGTACTAGCATTTCATTGACAATTCATTGACTTATTTGTCAAGTTTTTATTATTTACCTTGCCTATTGGCTTAAGACTCGATAAAGTACTTGGCTGTTTTATTTTTCTTTAGCATTAAATTTTCCTAGTTTTTAATGCTTTACCTTGCGGACCGTCCACATATAAACTTGCAATCTGCTCTCATGAGATGGCACTTCTATTATCTTATTCAGTTCGTTTCCGGATCATGGGGAGGTGTCATCTAGGTCCTGGATATCTTTACACCGTGTTAAGTTAGCATGGGCTCATTACCGGTTTAAACGCCATTTTTCCTTTTTTGCAACTTCTGCACACGACACTTAGTTGTTGCTTTAGCTTTCCACCTAGTAGTTCATCGTGGTTTACATGAGAATAATATGTTATTGCTCTACTATCTGCTTTGCTTGTTAAACTATATCTGTACAGCGAGTGCTAAAGTTTCAAGAACAACACGATACAGAATTGTTATGAGGTCTGATCTCCACGACTTCATACTCATAACATAAGTGCAACTTCTGCCAATTCTGGGCATGAGGCGGGTTTTATATTGCTTTGCCGAACACACATACACAACAGTTGATGCGGTTCACATGAAGAGAGAGCTGGTGTATGCTGATGTGATTCCTTCAAATCTAAGACACTAAAGTATGGGCACGCCCTAAACCAACACAAAGAGACCTTCTTAGCAAATAATATAATATGTGTATTAGGGAGGGTGAGATATAAGCAGCCGCGGGCCGTGGAGGGAGTTACGGTGAGGCAGGGAGGCGGGGAGGGGGAGAAGCAGGGTGGAGCCCTCTCTACCTTGCCCCTCCCCCTCCCCGCCTCCCTGCCCCACCGTAACTCCCTCCACGGCCCGCGGCTGCTTATAAGTGTTGCTAACTCTTATTCATTTACAGCATGTTAACATACTGTCACCATTCGCTTTTTATGTACTAGTAACTATGCTGGTAATTTTGCTACTGATAATATGTGTACTTGTATTCTCCACCCTGCTTCTCCCCCTCCCCGCCTCCCTGCCTCACCGTAACTCCCTCCACGGCCCGCGGCTGCTTATAAGTGTTGCTAACTCTTATTCATTTACAGCATGTTAACATACTATCACCATTCGCTTTTTATGTACTAGTAACTATGCTGGTAATTTTGCTACTGATAATATGTGTACTTGTATTATCTAAGATACTACGCCTGAGAAGACGGCATTAGTAAATAAACATTTCAAATACACATGTGTTCTTCTTAACTCCATGTTCTGGTTTCTAAGAAATATATAACGACCGACTGTTCAGGAGTTCCACGTATCCTGAGGTACTATAAGTTCATATTCTGGATTGTCTAAACATTGAGAGTTTGTTATATCCAATGTGACACTGTACCTAGCTTGCTAAGGAGTTTTTGATTACTAACGTGAGTTTTGGGACACCCTAATTCGCCGAGGTTCCAATCCTCTGTCCACAGTTCTGTGTGAGAACAGAAACCCTGCGACAGGGGCACCCCCGACCCTTGCTGGAGCTTCATCACACTTGCGATACAACTCCAGCAATGCGCCACCTTTACGGCACAGATACATCACGCATCTGTGCTGTTTTTGCCCCATGATGCGCCGCATTGTAAATGCAGCACACCATAGGTGACGGAACAGCGGCACAGAATGACTAACACATCCCTGGTGATGCGCCAGTCATCATAAATGTATCCCTATGCTTCTTATCTTGTTAGAGATGAACCGCCATATGTATCATCAAAGTTTTTTGCATTTCCTAAATAGCGAACTTTAAGGAATAAATAGCGATTCTTTACCATTCCTAGTTTGCGATTAGCTATTTGCTAATTACAAATTACCCATTCATTTCCTTCATTTCCATAGGGCGGTTGGACTCACTTTTAGCTCGAACGGCTGAATGGATTTCCACGAAACTTGGCAAAATTGTAGGGACTGGTAGCCCGATGTGCCTTTGCTATGTCTCAAGATATATGCTCCAGTGGTTTTTACGAAAATTAACTTTGAAAAATATATATTGGGCTACATTGGCCTATATATATATGTTGGAGCCCAAATGTAGCCCAATGTAGCCCAATGAAGCCCAATGTAGCCCAATGTAGCCCAAAGATGGCCGCCAGACACACAAAAAAACAAATGTAGCCCAAATATCAGCCAGATGTAGCCCAACTATAGCCCAGTGACAGAATAACCAATCAGCTTCGCAAACCTCCGTTACGCGAAGCGGAGCGCTGTTACAGATATATATCTTTTTTTGAACGTTAATTTCTCAAAATCCACTGGAGCACATATATTGAGACCTAGCAAAGGCACATCGGGCTACCAGTCCCTAATATTTTGCCAAGTTTCGTGCAAATCCATTCAGCCGTTCGATTATTATTATTATTCTTTTTTTTTGCCCCGCGGGGCCCTTTTAAAACCTCCACATCAAACCTAGGGGGTCAGCGAGGATCTACTATGCCCCCTTATAGTTATTTCCCCCTTTGTTTTGACCTCCTCTTGTCTCTCGATCCTACCGAGAGACAAGATGGCGGCCGCTACGGACTTTTTGGAATGTTGACAGACGCCGGAGAACCAATCAGCTTCGCTTCACAAAGCTCCGTTGCGCGAAAAGTACGCGTCCTGGGACGCTGCCAGGTCCGCTGTTACAGATATATATCTTTTTTTAAACGTTAATTTCTCAAAATCCACTGGAGCACATATATTGAGACCTACAAAAGGCACATCGGGCTACCAGTCCCTACAATTTTGCCAAGTTTCGTGCAAATCCATTCAGCCGTTCGGGCTAAAAGTGAGGCCAACCGCCCTATGGAAAACTCAATGTTAAAAACACGTTTTGGGACCCCCCTTTTTTCTCGGCCCCCCCTTGACGAACCCCCCCCAAATTCTCAAGGGCTGCTCAGAAACAAAATGTGCCATTTTCCTGAAAATTTCAGCCAATTCCGTCCACAAACGCCAAAGTTATTACACATAGAATTTTCAAAAATCCCATAGAGAAAAAATCCTAACTATATATACCTACTGGCGACCGCCAGTAGGTAATATATATATATATATATATATATATATATATATATATATATATATATATATATATATATATATACACATATATATACATACATATATATATATATACATATATATATATACACAGGAACTTCCCCACAAGAAAGAAGCAGAGACCCGTGGGGAAACCTTTGGAAGCGCTTTATTCATGGAAGTGGCGAATGCATTTCGGCTTAACTACAGCCTTCTTCGGCGCCCAAGCATCCAGGTGGTTTTGCTGCAAGCTGATGGTAAGTCTTGCCTCTTTAACTGCGATGTGACACAGTCCGCTCCGCTCCCTGTTAGTTAACAGCCCACCTATGCAGAGTCCCAGAGTAGAAGGGAGACTACATGTCCCAGAGTTCACTGTTGTGGATCCTGGAAAGTGGTGCGTGGGGGAGAAATCCAAACCAAGTGGTACATCTACAAATCATACACCTGGAATAAGAGGGCAACTGTTGATGACGTTTCTGAGACTCCAGTACAGCCCGAGTGGCTCTCGGCGGCCGATAGTGCTTAAAAATGCTAAACAACTAAATATGTATACATATACACATATATATATATATATATATATATATATATATATATATATATATATATATATACATATATATATATACACATACATACATATATATACATATATACATACATATATATACATATATATACACATACATATATATACACATATACATACATATATATACACATATACATACATACACATACATATATACACATATACATATATATACATGTACATATACATATACATATACATATACACATATACATATATACATATACATATATAATGTATCCAAACATTTGCATTCTGAGGTGGTTTAAAATATGTAAGGAGTCAGATTACCAGAGGCTGGCAGAGCTGCGGTCTCCGGTTTAAACCTGCCCTGGAGGTCGCCACAAATATTTACACACAGGTCTCTTATTTGTTGTGTTTTCCAAGGCAAACGTGGTCTAGACTTTACCATTGGCAGTGTACATTCCCACACCGTCCCCACATAAATAAATGTAAACGATTTTCGCATAAGCCTTTCACCAGTCCAAATGTTTAACATTGAAGTAGGGACACTGCTGGCTTAAAATAGGGTAACGTAGCGCAGCGCTACCACAGGCAAACTCCATACAGGCTTGGCATTCAGGACGGACACAGCAGGAAACGAGGAGTGACTTTGGGGAAGTACAAAAACAAGCTCTCGGCATTGCTGGGGGGGGTGTGTGGGTGGGCGGGGGAGCAGCAGTAGCCTTTGATGTGGTAAGAAGAAAGAGTGTAAGTGAGAAATGGCAGGGGGAAAAAAGACACTGCGAATGACAAGTAGGTAGTGAGTGCGCAACGAGAGTTAAGAAGAGACAGAGTGAATGTAAATAAAGAAACTTTGAGTAAGGGGGTGAGCGCTGTCATTTATATAGCGTCCATCATAGAGTCGAAGCTCTTTTGACCCGAAATATGCAAACAAATCAACAGTTGAAGATGAAATATGTCAGAGAACAGACATAGCAAGGGGGAGAAAGATTTCGGCATTGCTGTGGGGGGGAGGGAAGGGGGGTGGGCGCTGAGCAGCAGTAGCCTTTGATGTGATGAGAAGAAAGAGTGCAAGTGAGAAATGGCAGAGGGAAATAGAGCCACTGCGAACTAGAAGTAGGTAGTGAGTGCGCAATGAGAGTTAAGAAGAGACAGAGCTAATGTAAATAAAGAAACTTTGAGTAAGGGGTTGAGCGATGTCATTTATATAGCGTCCATCACAGAGTCGAAGCCTGGTGGGGGGGCGGGATGTGAGCGAATGAGAGGGAACGGGCCAAGCGCGCGCTGGAGAAGCGAGACAGAGCGAATGTAAATAAAAAAACTTTGAGTAAGGGGGTGAGCGATGTCATTTATATAGCGTCCATCACAGAGTCGAAGCCTGGTGGGGGGCGGGATGCGAGCGAGTGGGAGGGAACGGGCCAAGCGTGTGCTGGAGAAGCATCACGGTTGCATGCATCACAGAGTCGAAGCCTGGTGGGGGGGCGGGATGCGAGCGAGTGGGAGGGAGGGAACGGGCCAAGCGCGCGCTGGAGAAGCGTCACGGTTGAAAGTTAACATGCATTGTAAGAAATCCGGCTGGTTCAAGAGACTTTGGTTCAGATGCAATAGGTTTCGAGTAATTAAAATTACTCGACCTAAAAAGGGACCAGGTCCCATACTGAACTCGGTCTGGGCATCCTCAAGGGAGATAAAGATCTCATTAGGGTAAAAGTCCCACCTGGTATCACAGCCATCCGCTCGCCACACCTGATATGTCATGTTGGCCTCCGTGCGGTGAAGGGGGCACGTATACATACTGGTAGCTCCCTGAGAAAGGGGGCCCTCCGAAGCACTAGGTTAACTAGCTGTTGCCACTCTAGCGCCGTCTGCCTGACCACATAAGGCTGATCGCTCGACACTCCGGTTACTTCCATTAATAACACTGCTATGCTCTCTGCACACATACATCGTACCAGTAATCTTTTTTTGCCAATTGTCTCCCTCCACCAGCCTTTGCGCCGCATGCTGCATCATTGCTGCAAAGTAATACAATTACAATCGCTGCACCTTCAAACCTCTGTCCTGCTAATTTGTCATCCTGGCTACTCTACTATGACTACTCGCCCATACCAAGGAAGTGAGCATGGTGTCCAGCTTCCTAATTATCCAGGCAGGCAGAGAGCAAAGGGAATGGTGTATGTTATGAAGACAGTGTGAGAGAAGCACCCTCTTAGAGAATACAGTCCTGCCCATGAGTGAGAGCGGCAGGGTATCAGTATTTCAGAGTCCGATATCAGCTCATGTTATATTGCATTTGATCCTTCCTTGAGTGAACAAACAATCCCCAAATTGCAAAATCTGTTCATCTCCCTTTAGAGGCCAAAGTTACGAGTCCTGCTGTGAGCAGAAAACGCAGTGACTTTCTCCTATTTAATTACAGTCCGGAGAATGCCTGAAAGTCAAGGATAGGCAGCAAATTTCCCAGTGACTCCCGTAGGCCCCTGAGATAATCAGCGCATCATCCGCACACAGCGACATCGCAGCAGAGAGGTGTAAAAAGGGGCGTGGCCTTGGACCACCTCTCTGCTAAGCAGCTCTGTGGAGCTTACTGGAGGTACCTGGTGGGCTAGTTGGCCCACAGGGACCCTCAGGATTCAAGGGGACTTAATCCCCCAACTTACAATGGGCTAGGAGGCACGTTTGCACAGTGAAGGGAGGGAGCGGGCCTGATATAATAAGTTAGCAATCCTGCTGTATGGTACTTACTGGTGTTAAAAAAAAGGATAGTTGGCCCCAAAGGTTGACGTTGGGGGCGAACTACTCCTCCTGTTACCTCCAGTAAACAGTGGCCCACAGTGGGATTGCTAAGAGGTGTTTCAAAATGCCAACCGCGGACAACTAGTTGCGCAAGGCCGTGTCAAAGTTGAAAGTTAAGGCCAACCGCAATGGAGCGCGGTTCAGATACATGAATTGAATTGGATTAGGCCCAGTCAGCACTCACCTTCATATTAAGAAAAATCCTAAAAGAAAAAAATCTGAGAAGGTAGGAGTTCAGCAGAACAAGGCTGCAGCAGGGACCGAGGAGGGAGCATTGTTGTTAGACAGCTGTGGAGCGAAGCCGAAATGGAAGTCGAAAATCTCCAGCGGGACAAGGCAAAGGGTTATAGCCAAAGATCGCTCCAAGAGATCGGTTATCCCTTTGGTGAAGGAAAACTGAATTGGATTTGCTGCTGTGGAGATGAACGTAGAGTGAGAAGCAAAGCCAATCCGACTGGTAATGCACCTCGGGCAGATAGGCAAGCAGGTTGATCACGGTCTTCTCCTAGTTCTCAGAGCAATTTTTGGCCAAATGTTGTATGTCATCAGTTTTGGAAATTGGCCATATGAGCACATTTAGCATCACAACCAAGTGTCCAGGGGTAGATGAGACCTCTTGGGTGGTTCAGAACTTAATCAGGTTAGGTTCCGGTGCAGGTTCAAGATGGTGCGAGCCGGTTATGTCCCTGCGGCTGTGAACAGGAGGCTAGCAAACTAGCCCTTGGAGTCACTTCTACTGCACTGGGTGTAGGTGAAGATGCAGGGCTCAATACCAGGGCTAACCTCTGAGCAGTGGCGGCTGGTGGCTGCAAAAAGTGGTGAGGCAGAAGCCCACAGACAGGATTGCACTACGCAATTTAGCATAGTGAGCAACCTGATCCCTGATTTTCTCAGGGAAAGTGCATGGAAACTGCTGGAAATACATATTGATTTGACCCAGTAGCGTATTTGCTGTATCTTACTACCCCGATCAGCAGTCAAAAATGCAATTTTCATTTCTCGCACCAGGGCTCGCCTCATGTGCCATCCAAACTACGCTACTGGGTCAAATCAATATGTATTCCAGCAGTTTCCATGCACTTCAGCCGCAAGGAACCACTCGCGAACCCACGCCCTTAGTGGTCATATATTTTAACACTTGAATGTGAGGTACAAGGAGAGGGGTGCTTTGACTGGTAGAAGAAGAAAGTCTTTATGTGCCTTCGCTTGTTTTTCATATAAATCTGAATGCCGACCTTTGTGCACTCCAAACCCTCGCTCGCAGGTCACTTGAAAGCCCAAGATTTCCTTGCAAGTGGTGAATAGAAAGTGCAGTCTGTCCTTCAGGGCATGAATGCACATTTTTTTCAGCTCCGTCCACAAAAGCCTTCTCTGATTTGCCCAAAGACTTTGAGGCTTTTCATATAAATAATATCATAAGGTGTACGGTTGAATGGCAGGGAAACAACAGTGGAAAACGAGAGTTCAAAATGCGAACTCGAGCCTGGGCCAAAAACGTAGCAAAGTATTCCGGAGACACGCGATGCCGGCTTGCTTCATTTTAAGTAATTTAAATTCTCTGTTCGGCAGTCGGGTGGTGGGGGGGGGGGGGTGGAAATGGGGTCGCACTCGCAGGATGAGGGGGGAGGCGGGAGGGGTTTGGAAAGTGGAAACAAAACAAATATTATATATAAAATAAAATAAACTAAACTTACCGTCCGTAGAGACTCCGTCCCGACTCCCGCGTCCTGGTTCAAGTCCTGCAGGCAGCACGTAATCAGGAAGGCGGCGCGGCAGGCAGCCTCCCTCTCCACCGCCGCATTTTTGATTGGTGCGGCCGGCTGCCCCAGGCTACGTCATTTTCTCTCGTACTCGAGGGCAGGGGGGAGTGGCTTTCCCTCTGATGTTAATACTGTCTGTTTGGGCGGCCTCAGGCTGCCCAAACAGTCAGTATTAACAGTGGGCAAGCTACTCCCCAAGCCACTCCCCCCTGCCCTCGAGTAACACCCACACTCTAAACCAGGAAGTTCTGCTTTCTCGCCGTGCGAGAAGGCAGAAACAAATCACAAATGGTAGTTATATTATGGCAATAACTACCATTTGTTTCTGCCTTCTCGCACGGCGAGAAAGCAGGGGGGGCGGCGCCCAAACGCCCCCGTGGAGAAACCGCCACTACCTCTGAGGGTTCAAGGCAGGCACCAGGCAGCAAAGCAGTCCTTCCAGGTCAGCAGCAGTCTCGTAGAGTGCACAGGAGTTCACAGCAGCAGGCAGTCTTGAGATTCCTTCTGCAGGTCCAGTAGTGAACTTAAGAGAGGTCTGAGGATCCAATTTTTATAACCTGGTGCCCTTCTTCTGGAAGATGGTCGAAGCTTCTGGAAAGTTTCTTTGAAGTGCATGGAATTTCTTGACTCCCCTGGCTCCTAGCTGGCTGCAGTGACATTACAGGGTCATAAAGCCTTTTGTGTGGAGACAGGATACAGCCTATTCAGGTGCAACGGTGGCTGTGCTCCGCTCCACCACTCCCTCCCATATGGCCCATTAAGGCACACCTAAACTCTTTATTGTGGGACTGTCTAGGAGGAATTCACAAGGTCTGTCAGCTACACCCAGTTATGTGTCCCAAGACAGACTGCAGGCACAGAGGGCTAATGGCAGGAAAATGCCAACTTTAAAAAAATGGCCTTTTCAAAATAGTAATGAAAAATCGAACTTTACCATTACTGAGGGTTTATCATTAAAATTCCCTAGGCACCAAACAGGACTATATACCTCCTCTCAAGTAGGCATTTCAACGCATTAAAGTGAATAAGAAATCCCGCATGTTATCCTATGGGAGGTGTTAGCCTCACAGTAGTGAAAAACTAATTTTGCGAGTTCTTCACCACCAGGACACGTAAAACTTTAAAGTACATGGCCAACCTTTTCAATACAGAGCACCCTGCAGAATGGGCTGCCTGGGGCCTACCTTAGGGATGACGTATACGTAATAAAAGAAAAGTTTAAGGCTTGGAAAGGGGGTTTAAATGCCAAGTCAACATGGTAGTGTGACTGACACTGCACTCAGGCTGCAATGGCAGGCCTGGGACACATTTTAGAGTGCACTTAGGTGGGTGACACAATACGTGCTGCAGGCCCACTGGTAAAAAACAACAAGTGATGGACTGAATGTGGATCAATGTCACACACTCCCCCAGTCAAAAGATCTGGGCCCAAATCCAACGTTTTTTTGCACTCCACACCACCCTGGGTCAGATAATGGCTTTATGCAAATCAGCTCTGACCCTGTTGCCCCATGGGAACAGTCCAGTCCGAACTACAACAGCCATATCTTTCCCAGACCGGAATCAAGCATCCGAGGACTGGACCGGTTTCAAGGTAACACCTCTCTTCAGCCCGGCTAGCTTGACTCCAAGTGGTGTGGAGTGCCTGGGACCCACGTCTGGGCATCCCCAGCGCACTTAGGGCGGCAATTGCAAAAAACAACAAGTGATGGACTGAATGTGGATCAATGTCACACACTCCCCCAGTCAAAAGATCTGGGCCCAAATCCATCGTTTTTTTGCACTCCACACCACCCTGGGTCAGATAATGGCTTTATGCAAATCAGCTCTGACCCTGTTGCCCCATGGGAACAGTCCAGTCCGAACTACAACAGCCATATCTTTCCCAGACCGGAATCAAGCATCCGAGGACCGGACCGGTTTCGAGGTAACACCTCTCTTCAGCCCGGCTAGCTTGACTCCAAGTGGTGTGGAGTGCCTGGGACCCACGTCTGGGCATCCCCAGCGCACTTAGGGCGGCAATTGCAAAAAACAACAAGTGATGGACTGAATGTGGATCAATGTCACACACTCCCCCAGTCAAAAGATCTGGGCCCAAATCCATCGTTTTTTTGCACTCCACACCACCCTGGGTCAGATAATGGCTTTATGCAAATCAGCTCTGACCCTGTTGCCCCATGGGAACAGTCCAGTCCGAACTACAACAGCCATATCTTTCCCAGACCGGAATCAAGCATCCGAGGACCGGACCGGTTTCGAGGTAACACCTCTCTTCAGCCCGGCTAGCTTGACTCCAAGTGGTGTGGAGTGCCTGGGACCCACGTCTGGGCATCCCCAGCGCACTTAGGGCGGCAATTGCAAAAAACAACAAGTGATGGACTGAATGTGGATCAATGTCACACACTCCCCCAGTCAAAAGATCTGGGCCCAAATCCATCGTTTTTTTGCACTCCACACCACCCTGGGTCAGATAAGGGCTTTATGCAAATCAGCTCTGACCCTGTTGCCCCATGGGAACAGTCCAGTCCGAACTACAACAGCCATATCTTTCCCAGACCGGAATCAAGCATCCGAGGACCGGACCGGTTTCGAGGTAACACCTCTCTTCAGCCCGGCTAGCTTGACTCCAAGTGGTGTGGAGTGCCTGGGACCCACGTCTGGGCATCCCCAGCGCACTTAGGGCGGCAATTGCAAAAAACAACAAGTGATGGACTGAATGTGGATCAATGTCACACAGGCCCACTGGTAGCATTTCCTTTACAGGCCTTGGGTATATGGTATACCACTTCACAAGGGACTTATAAGTAAATAAAATATACCAATTTGGTATATGCCAATCAAACCATAGTTAGCAGAGTGAGCACAAGCACTTTAGCACAGGCTAGCAGTGGTAAAGTACACAGAGTCCTAAGGCCAACAAAAACAAATTCAGCAAAAAGTAGAGGGTAAAAGGCAAAATGTTTGGATGTGACTCTGAAGTGCGGGCCATGTCCAACGTACCACTTTCTCACTTGAGTCTCAGTAGAAGCACAGTCGAGCAGTCCAAGACTTCTTGGGGAGAAGGTAGGTGTAAGGCAAGCGATACAACTCAAAATACATCCAGCAAACCCAATAAAAGATAACCAGACAAGTATTTATTTTATTTCGGTTAATACAAAGATTGCCCAGTCAAATACTTACTTTTATGTAAAAAAAGAAATTGTATGTATATACTAATACAAAGTACAGTTCAACACACTGCAAAAACTATACCGAGCCTCCTCGAGGCAAGCCCACTAGTGTTCCCGGGTCAGCTTTCCATTTCCACTTCCCAGTTTATGGCTAATGGTTTACCCATACTTATGTGGCGATATTCAAGCTTGGCCCCTTTAAAGTGCTCAAGTCTAAGAAGTATTATGGAGCTCTTTGCCAAGAACTAAGTGTTTGAGTGCTGGAGCAAGTCAATTCAGAGTAAGATCCCCTGGGCCTGTTCGCTTGTTTGTCAATTTTGCAGGTGGTGGTTCGGAGTCTCCAGCTGCCCCTCGGCAGATGGCTGTGACCAGACAGCAGGAAACTGCCATCCTCTGTGCTTCTCCGATTTAGTAAGTCTCTCCTCAGATATGGCGGAATGTCTTAGATGTTCCCATACAGGGGGGAGTTGAAGTTGTTCTTGTTCTCCATGGGTCACAGCCTGTAGTTTCTTCTCTGCAGCATGCAGGGTCAGGGTGACGGTACTCTTCCTCCTGACATGCAGGTAGGGTTGCAGCAGCACATACAAGGTAACCGCATTCTCTCTTCACCAAGGACCCATTTAGCAAACAGGGATGGTGGGCGGAACAAACAAGGCGACAGCCCTCTTCTGGTCAAAGCGACTTATCAGGCAACAACCTCGGTCTCTTACAGCGCAGCACCAAGGAGGGTAACCCTTATTTACCACAGTGGTCTCCCACCTGGCAAGGGGTTGTGGACTTTGGAAATTGGGTCAACAGACAGATGGGTGTTGCGGTCCAGATGGACCAGTATCTCAATCAATCAATCAATCAATCAATCAGGTCATTTGTAGAGCGCACTACTCACCCGTAGGGTCTCAAGGCGCTGGGAGGGGGGGGGTGCCGCTACTGCTCGAACAGCCAGGTCTTGAGCTTCTTCCTGAAGGAGAGGTGGTCTTGGGTCAGGCGCAGATTGGTCGGAAGTGAGTTCCAGGTCTTGGCGGCCAGGTAGGAGAAGGATCTTCCTCCTGTTGTCGCTCTTCGGATGCGGGGGACGGCGGCGAGGGCGTGGTTGGTTGATCTGAGGAGGCGCTTGGGAGTGTAGAAGCTGATCCGGTTGTTGAGGTAGCTCGGGCCTTGGTCGTGTAGGGCTTTGTGCGCGTGGGTGAGGAGCCGGAAGGTGATTCTCTTGTTGACCGGGAGCCAGTGCAGATCTCTCAGGTGTCCGGTGATGTGGCTGCGTCGGGGGATGTCGAGGATGAGTCTCGCCGAGGCGTTCTGGATCCGCTGGAGTCTCTTCTGGAGTTTGGCCGTGGTTCCGGCGTAGAGGGCGTTGCCGTAGTCCAGTCGGCTGGTGACGAGGGCTTGGGTGACCGTCTTCCTCGTCTCGGTGGGGATCCCCTTCAAGCGATCTCTTTCACCTCAAAGGACCACTGATCCTCATGTCCCCTCAGCCAGCATGTTGGCAGTCAGAACCCTTTGTTCCCAGTCTGGTCACTACAGGCAGTACTCGTGCGGAGCTTCTCCACGCGGATATATACCTTCGGATTGACAATTTGGGAGTCTCAATCTCCCCATTCTATAATCCATTTCCAGACATGTGTGATTTAGTGTTTCTGTATTTGACGTTTGTGTGCCAGGGGTTGCTCACTTTGAAGTGCCCACTGCTTTGATTTGCTCTTCCTCCATAGAGCAGTCTATCACAGCAGGACAGTCAACAATCTTGACAGACCCAAAGGCCAATAGAGTGACTAGAGGTTCACCCCTGGATGTCCGCCTCAGTGATATCTGCTTCAAAAGGTTACCAAAGCTCCCCAGCCCTACTCTTAATGATTCTCTCATCAGACCCATCTTCCTCAGTTGTACTCTGGCCACTTCGACCTGTGACCACCTTTTAGAATCAAAGAGTTTCTATTACAGTGCACCAAACAGCCTGGGTCTTCCTTCCTCCAAAGTGTGTCCCACCCAGCCCTCAAAAAAGCAGTTATCCACAAATCTGTCTAGGGGAAACCTCCACTTCTCCTTGTTCCTTTAACAACCACTGAGTCACCCAAAATGGAAACCAGAGTCTTCAACGTCTTGTGCTCGTCACCAGCGCACATACATTTCTGCGCATACACACATTTAGACGTGCAGTCTGCAATGTACTATGCATCTTTCCAGTTATGCATACATACAAGCGCACTCCTGCAATATCAAGTGCTATCTCCTATGTGCTGTACCTTCCAGCAGGCATATGCTCATCCAAACATGCGCAAGCAGCCGCTTACGCTAGCATGTGTACATCCTTTCCCACACACTCAACTGATTGCGCTATTCTCCTGCACCGCAACATCTCTCAGGCACACATACATCCTTGTACACACATGCAACTGCTTTCACTATTTCTTATGCACCATACCATCTCTAAGGCACACGCACATCCTTGCACTGCACGCAATTCAATGCAGGCTAAGGGTCGAGTTGAGCACACAGCAGTGGATTTGTTCTTTACCAGGGTGGGCCAGTAGTGGCCCAATTTACAGGTTCACCCTACTTACCACTAAATACATGGTACACTTGTGCTACTTGACTCCAGGTATAGGCAGCAGCCTTACATCTCCTGATGGAAATGATTCGGGGGCCCAAACTCGGTCTAAGCAGACTGCAGTCCATGAGAAAGGCACAGATCATAAAGCACATGCAGCTATCACTGCAGCTGGGGCACTTAGGGCAGGGGGTACCTGTTCATCACCATGTGAGGGACTTTTCCTGTCCAACACGGTGCATTATGAGGGCACAGGTTATAGTTAGATCGGTAAAGTATAATTGATTAATTTCATTGGTTTTTAATCATTAAAGACCTAAATATAACCTCACTTTAAACTTTCGTTTTAGGAAAAAAAATGTTTTTTATATATATCAAGCTCACTGGGGTAACCACAGATTGAGAGGCACGCAAGCACAAACCAGCCTTTCCCCATTAAAAGCTTTATTCGGGACACGCAGCTTTGCATCTTAGTCCGCGCTGTCACAGCATTCCGCCTAACACTTCCTCAGATGCTCACGGAGCAGTACTGGCCACACCCATTTAATCCCTTATACGCCTATTTCCACATTTCTGGGAGATGTAGTCCACCTCTGCAGTCCTGAATCGTTGCTCCTGCCGTGGGACAATCGAAAACCCTGGATGGGCACCAAGATGTTCAGCAACGTGCAATTCCAGGGTAAGTGCTCCGGACAGAGCTCCTAAGATGTAGCCCCTCGGCCTCCTTCCCTTTACAAGGAGTGGTGCTCTCTCGGCGGCTGGTCTGCCGCTTTTAACATCAAGCTCACTGGGGTAACCACAGATTGAGAGGCACGCAAGCACAAACCAGCCTTTCCCCATTAAAAGCTTTATTCGGGACACGCAGCTTTGCATCTTAGTCCGCGCTGCCACAGCATATATATATATATATATATATATATATATATATATATAAAAATAAAATCGGAGATTTCGTCCAAAGCGCTCCTGCAATCCCCCAATGGCCGGAACCACACAGGAACAAACGAATGCTGACCCGGTCAACAGTGCAGGTGAGTGATTTTATTAAAGATTCAGCAGCCTGCTTGCATGACGCATTTCAGCCTACCCAGAGGCCTTGATCACATGATGCCTTGAGAGTAACATGCCCCGCATTTAAAGTGCAAAGTAATCTAATGCATGATTGGTTACCAGTCAAAACAGATACATAGGCATAGAGAAAATACTTGAAGGTTTCAAACATGTCATTAAAACCAAGTAGATGTAAATACATTTCAAAGCACAATCAGCAATAACATAAATAGAATACATACTTTTAAGAATAAAAAACGACATTGTAGGTATAAATAATTCTAGATAAAAGTATGCGCTGTATATGCAAAAAAGGAGATTAAAAATTAATCAAAACATTTCAATTCATCCCCGCATGTGCAAAATATATGCAATTGTGCAAAGTAGGCAAGAACAGGCTGAGACCCAAGTGGATACTGATTCATTTAACCACCCTGCCAAAGCACAATCCTGGAGAATATCCAAGCATCTGTGCCCATCTGGTTTGTAAGTGCAAAAAATGAGGTGTGCAAAAGTGCAAAGAGTGCTGAAAAAAGATTGTGTAAAAGGATGTAATAATAGCAAAATGCAATCGGGAGGTTTAGGTCAGCACCATAGATATACAAAGTTTAAGATGGTAAAATACCAGAAAGGTAAAAATCAAGATAATACAGATCACTATGGTAAAAAAGTGTAAGGGGACCAACCTATAAACATGTGTAGAAGTCTTCACTGGAGTTTAAACCCTGCCGAGTCTTGGTATCTAGCTCCACAATATATTTAGTTTCCAGAGCACGCAAGAGGGCCTCGCAGTTCCCTCCTCGTCTGAGGGGGAGAACTGAATCGATGACAAAGTACCCGAGGACCTCACTCTTATCATGACGTTCTTCTTTAAGGTGGCGTGCAACTTGATAGGAAGCATCACTGACATTGATTGCCCTGATGTGCTGGAGTATCAGTTTGTGAACCTACAACTTGGTACTACCAACATATTGTAGGCCACACGGACACTCCAGCACATACAGTAAATTCGGTTTTGCAGGTCAGCTGTCTAGTGATAAGTCGTGGGGTATCACAAAAGGGAATCCTAAACTCGGTCTTGCTAATGCCATGCTTGCAGGCTTTGCAGAGCACTTCCTAAAGCTTTTTCTGGCTTGTAACCAAGTCTTGTTAGTACCAATTTCTGGGCTGGACTTGACTAATACATCACTCATAGAGCGTGCTTTCCTGAATGTGATTTCAGGCCTGACTGCCATTAAGTCCCCAATGACAGGGTCATTGCGCACCAAGCTCCAGTTTTTTATATAAAATTTTACGGAGCGCTTGGTGCTGAAGATTATAAGTCAGTATTAGTCTAACTGGCTGATTGTTTTTTTCTGTGGCCAATGCTGGCGTTTTGTATAGCAGGACCTCTTTTCTAGGAATTTGATTTGCCCTGGTAATCGCCCTGTCAATGACAGAAGTAGTGTACCCAGAGCTAGAAATTGTGCTTTGCTAGCTTCCTGTGCTACATGACACTCAAGATCTGTGCTGCAAATGTACCTGATACGCAACATCTCCCCATAGGAGATGCTGCGCATCAGGTGCGCCGGGTGGTGACTCTTGGCATGCAACACAGTATTGCTTGCAGTGGGTTTCCTATAAAGCCGTGTCTCCAGCTTGTTGTTACTGACAATAACCTCTACGTCCAAAAAGAAAACATGATCCTGACTTATGTTGGACAGGAAGTTCAGGTTGAGTGTGTTGGCATTGATCAATTCAATGAAATCTAGCGCCTGTTGTCTGGTACGTGCCATATCAAAAATATATCATCGATAGAACGGTACCATTGAACTACATGTTCAATAAAGGTGTCGTGATGTACACCATAGAGGACCTGCTCCTCCCAGCAACCCATATGCAAACAGGCGTAGCTGGGAGAAAAGCAGGCCCCATGGAGACACCCCTGACCTGCTGAAAATAATGATTAAAAAACATGAAGAAATTGTTCAGACAGTAGGAAATCAAGGCAAGCAACATTTTGTTGTGGTCAAACGTATGAATAGGCCTCCTCCCCAAATAATGTTGTACTGCCTTCAAACCGTCAAGGTGGTGAATACTGGTATATAAGGATGTGACATCCAGTGTAATCAGCCAGTATTCAGAGTCCCATGTCAGGCCCTCAAGCTTCCTTAAAAAGTCACCTGTGTCTTATACATAGGACGGCAAGGCCTTGACATGCTCCTTTAGAAAAGCATCAATATACACAGTTGGGTTTTCCAATAATCCATTACGCGCCGAGATGATGGGTCTGCCAGGCGTTTTTTTCTGTATTTTTATGGACTTTGGGGATAAGGTAGAAAACCGGAGTTACTGGGTGCTCGTTTTTAAGAAATTTGAGTTCATCTTGACTCAATAATCCCGAACTTCTCCAAGCCATCAGTTGTGAATATATATATATATATATACACACACACACACAGGTACACTCCAATGCTCGATTCCATGCCCCATACTTTGGAGTACCAGCATAGGAATACGGACAGGCCCGTGTGCTGAGGCCCATCCATGGCTTGAAAATCTTCAGATCCGGCAAGGAATTAGTGCCGCCATCTGTGGCATAAATGGCTTCAGGGACTACATTCCCCATAATGCCCCACTTCATAAAGCAGTTCAATTAAGGGGCGTGGAATCAAGCATAACGGAGGTGGAAAGGAGTCCGTCAGCAAGCGCGCAAACATTTCCGTTGACAGCCCCGGAGGAAGGAGGGATTACCTTTGAAACGCGTCTGGCCAAACAGGACGGAATCTCGGTCAATAGGAATTGGCAGACGGGACACTGTGCGTACCTGAATAAAGGCTTACAGCCTTATGCTGGTGTTTGAGTGCTGTTCTTGCTTTGGGCAACTTAGGAGTGGATATATTTACTACAAGAGAGAAAGTTCCTTCTGGGATACAGCCCATTATCGGCGGTGCGCAAAGCCGGCGGAACCACAGCCGGACAATTGATTCCAAATGAAAGTCCAATATGGTGCACACTCAGATGATGATATGCTTGTGCAGCGTGTTTATTTCAATTGCTAAGCGTTTCATCAGAAACACTGCCTTGATCACACTGGAAGGGAGTAGGACTTGTGTGGAGTTCCTACTCATGGACTTATTGATGCATTCGGCTGAGCAGGTCCACAATGTTGTTGCAAGTATTCTGCCAGGAAGATAAGCTCAGCATCATATCTGTTGCGCTAATGCTGACTGCAGGAGAGTATGAGCTGCCTTGCTTTTGATGGAAATACATGGCAGCCATGTTGTCTGTCTTGATGAGAATTGCTTTGTCCTGAATGCCCTGAAGGAATGCTTGGAGAGCTTGGCATATGGTCAAGAGTTCAAGTTAATTGATGCAATGCCCCTGATCTAGAGGTGGCTACAGTCCCTGTATCTTATCATCTAGATGCACTCCCCAACTGAAAGGGAGGCATTCATGTTATTGGTCATTTGCAGGACTGGGTCTAAGAAAGGCTAGCCATGCATCACGCTGTTGGTGTTCCACCACTGTAGAGATATGTGCGCTGGCCATTAACAATTCAAGATCTTCAGTGACCATCTGCTTGCGACAATTGCACCAATGCATGAAGCCATCATCCTACAGTCCTCACCGTAAGCTGATGATAGGGCTGAAAAAGAGGCATCAGTAGCTGATTTACACTGTACACCAGAAAGAACTGGGCCTGTAGGAATTGGTGGCATTTATGGTGAATTTCAGGCTGTAGAACATGAAGAATACAGCTTCAGTGTGGGATAGGAAATTCTGTCTGAACTCCTGAGCAGTCAATCTTCAAGAAAGGGGGCAACATGACTGTTGCCCCTTCTTAGATGAGCGGCCACCACAGCCAGGCACTTTGTGAAAACACATGGGACACTAGTAACTTCAAAAGGCAGAATTGGTAGGGTCCACTTACCACAAAATGAAGGTAGAGCCAGTGAGTGGAGTGGATGTGAAAGTAGGTGTCCGTGAGGTCGAACGCCATCACGCAGTCACCTTGTTGGAGCAGAGGAATGACGTCCCACTGGATTGTCAAATGAAAATGATCTGACAGGAAGTATTTGGATGAGTGGCTAGAGGTCCATGATTTGCCTGAGGAAACCAGTGGGCAAAATATATGCTCCCCACTGAATGGGGGGGTTGAGGAGATGCCATATATTAGAACTTAGAGATGCAGAGCCAGAAATGATGTCTTGGAAGAATGGTTGGAATGAATGCCCCAAGAGAATTTTCCATTATATCGAGTGCACAATAGATGTTGGTGTTAGAAATGGGTTTGCCAATGGACACAATTTATTCCATCCTCTTTCTGAGACTCCTCAGTGAGAAGTTTGCCCAGCTCCTGCATTACTTTCCACTGGGACCCGTCATAATAGGAGAAGAGACAAAGAAAGTTGATTATATACCAGTGGACAACTGACCCTATAATTCCCCTCTTACCTGCTGTGACCAGCTTTTTGCTCTCCTTATAAGGTAGAAGGGTATCACATGAGCTCATTAAATGTCTCCTGGGCAGCTTTAAGCATGCCTTAAAGCATTGACAGGAAATTCACCATTTGCTTAGACTTAGAGAGCATCTTTAAGAGGACGGCCTCTGTCTTATGGAGGAAATGCATGTCCACACCTTGTGGAAGCTAGCTACCCATTGGATGACCTCTTGATATGCTGTGGCACCATCGGGTTGGAGAGGGAAGTTCAGAGAGTATGCCCTGACAGCATAGTGATTGAGGTCTGGGTCCACCCAGGAGTTCAGGAGTTTAACATCGTAGTTGTCCCGAGGGTCATCTGTAAGCCCTGGGTCAAAGGGCATGTCATAGAGAACAGCAATACCAAAGTGACTGTTTGGATGGGGAAAAACAGTGTTGAGATTCCACAGGGACTCTGGTGGAGGCACTGGAAATGGTGAGTGTGTGTGAGCCTGGCAATGGAGGTGGTGGTGGAGGCAGGGGTGCAGGTGGAACATAGGAGGAAGGCTTAGTCCTCCTGTCTCAATGTTTCTGGGCATCTGATCTGGGCGGGGTGGGGGGGGGGGGGAGAACCTCAAATGCTTGTTCCTCCACAAAGGCAAGTAGACTCTTGCGAGGCAGAATCTCTGCTGGCTTCAGTGGAGGTAGTTTGGCCAAAAAATTCCAGGTGACATAATGAATAAATGCTGGTTTAGTCTTGAATAGTACCTTTGCAGGATGGTACTTTCGTAGTTGATGCAGCCTTTGGAGCTGGAGGCCTGATTGCTGGCAATGGCTGTGTCTTTAGCGCTGGTTTGGAACGGTGTTGAGGCTTATCTGCACCTTCCAGCCCGCTGGGGCTCGACAGCTGAGAGGAGTCAACACCTTTGGACGGGTCCATTTTTGGATCTGAAGCAATCTCCTGGTGTCCAAATGTGGAGGAGGCGGCAATTTTTTGTTGTGCACTGGGCTCTCCAAGATACACTAGATGTCATGGTTCCCGGGGTCCGTCCCGCAGCGCGTTTCCATCTCCTTCGAGCATACGTGGTCAGGCTCCCTCACCTCACGGGCGTGTTGTGTTGCAGTCCAGTTGTTGGGCCGGAAGCCACCAGCTCGCCTCAGCGCTTCCGGGCGAAACCGCATAAACCACGGCGGTTCACACGGCTCGGCGCTTCTGATTGACGCCGTCCTTCGGATGCCTGTCCTGCTCCCGTGATTCACCCGCATCTTGGTTTCAGCGCGGGACCGCTGTTCCTGAGACCGCGCTTGAAACACTCTTACTGCTGCTAACACCGCGCTGGAGCGCTGACAGGCTGCCTGCATCTCGCCGCGCTGGAGCGCTGACAGGCTTCCGGCATCTCGCCGCGCTGGAGTGCTGACAGGCTTCCTGCATCTCGCCGCGCTGGAGCGCTGACAGGCTTCCTGCATCTCGCCGCGCTGGAGCGCTGACATTTTCTTTCCATTTGAGTTTCATGGTGGGAGAACTGCTACCCGCGCAGGAGCGCTTCTGTTTCCTTTTTCATCTTGTACATAGCGCAGGAGCGCTTTTGGGTTTCCTTTACAATAGTACATTGCGCAGGAGCGCTAGTTTCTGTTGCTTGCCTAGTTTCCTGCGAGTCTCACTGTGCAGAGACTACTGTCCTGGTGGAGTCACATTCATCTCCACAGAGGATCCTACCCTAACCGAGGTAAGAGCTGGTACGCATGCGCGCAAGGGGGCAGAACCTAGATAGGCTTATTCCTGAGCCAGAGCTTACTGGGTCCATCTGTCTTCCCTGCAGCTGGAGCTGACATTCCATCATCCCAAAGGTGGTCCTCTTCTGGTCTTCCTAGCGCCATCCCAGTCATCTCTGGCTATCATCCCCGGTCCTACCTTCATCCCCGGTTGATGTGCATTCCATAGCAGGGGTAAGGTGGGTGCAGGGGTGAGAGCTCCGGTCGTCTCCGCGAGAATACTCCGCAAGCAGCAGGTAAGTCTTGTGGGGTACCTGACACTAGAGGGCAATACTCCACCATGAAGCCTCAAGTGAGAATCAGAGCAGATAGTTCTTGCTCCTTTATATTCCTACGTAAAATTAATTGTTGACCAGAGACTTTCATTCTTGATTTGTGTTTTTGCATCATTCGAGAAGTAATTTAGCCTGGTCAGACATTGCTAATCTGTGCCAAATTTTGCTTGTCAACTTTTTTTAAAATGTCAGATGTGTTGTAGTGATGAAGTAATATTTCTGGAACCATGAGACCTATATTCTTCATTTTGGTGTCAAGACACAGGATTTTGGGGTCAAGTAGTCTTATAAAGACAGAAAACTGCTCAGAGCAACCCTCCACCATTTTCCAAAATGGCAGCTCTATAAGGATGTTTGGTAATTAATTTGATTATTGTTTTTGTTTCAGGCTTTTCGATTCTTCAAATTAGTAAACATGTGCAAAGCAGGTCATAGCAGAGGATCTTTACCTCCTGACAGTGTTGCTAACTACAAAATCTGAGGACTCCTTCAAAGAAAATGGGTCATATGCCAAACTAATCCAAAAGATATCACCTGCAGCTCGACGGAAGAAAGTTTGATATGTTGCAGAAATACAGCAAGATGTAGATCACAAAAGTTTGAAACTGATGGGTGAAGAGGATCAAATATTTTATCATTGTAACAACAAGTGCTACAAGTCATATATAATGGAAAAAAGCATGGAAACAAAATAGTCCAAAAATAGCCGAAACCAGTGAATCTCAACAAAAATCGGAGTCCTCTGAGAAAGCGACAACAACCAAACCCCATGCCCATCCACTTAGAAGATCGATGGCTACCCTCGTCCACCTTCAACGGCTGATCAGAAAGCAGATGATCTTCAATGTGTTATCTGTAGTTTAGCAAGAACAAGGGACACAGATTGACGAAAGAACAAAGTCTAGAGTATCTGAGTCTCAAAGGGCAAACATGTTTTTATCTGCAGCTAGTTTCTTCCAAGATGAAGCTTTCAGCAGAGTAGCTAATCTAAACAGTGAGGTGAATGTATCTGCAGCAGATTTATATGCCCACCCGAACTGCATGCGTGCATAAATTCTAAAATGCAAATGCACATAGAGCTCCCATCGGCAATGAAACCACCAGCCTTCAGTTAATTTTGTACTCTTTGAAAAAGCAAATTAAGTTTTAAAGCCACTCCTGAGTGCTGGCTACCGGTTCACATCCAGCGAGATCAGAGAAATAATGGTCAACATTGATGAAACTGTATTGAGCCATAATAATTAAATTAAGATTTTTCTGGTTAGAATGTACAATGTACAAACGCAATGAGCCACTTATGGTGTTCTCAGCTGATTTGGCTCCTGAAGTCCTTGCTGCCAAAATGGGATCACAGGATGCAGTAAAATCAGCAATGGAATCATTTTAAGAAACGTCCTGAAAGCTTTAGATTTTGTACTTCATGACATTTTGTGATGCCCCTAAGCAAATCATCAGAGTCAACAAGAATGCCTGATGTTGACTTTTTTTCATTATCGTTTAATGCCAGCAAAGCAAAAATTTTACAAACGAATGTTCTTTAGTTCGGAACAGAAGCCGACAACATTGATGAGGACTTTGAAGATCTAAGCGAAGAAGTGTAAGACAATCTCACGAACCGACAAACTTGTGCTGTGCAAATGTACTGTGTTTTCCAAATCATGTTTTATGAATTACATCAAGATAAGAAGAAAGCTCTGTTACACGTGATGACTGCCCACACACTTTCGTGCAAAAGTAGAGAGCTAATCACTTCAATGAATAGGATTGGTGTATCAACAAGTTAAAATGACATAGAACGGAACAGGAATGTGTTAGCAACACATGATGTTAAATCTTGTGATTACAACAGCACACCACTTCAAAGTCACTTTACCAGGAAAGGATTTACAATTGCAGTGCATGACAATTTTGATTTTGAAGATAGCACTTCTTTGTCTGGAACAACCAGCAAAAATAAGGTGTGTCAGCTGTGTCAGCTGCAGGAATAAACACACAAAGCTGCAAACTTATAACCAACTGCCTTTCCAACATGTGCAAAATCACTACAACAAAACACACAAGATGGACGGATTGTTGCACATTGGCAAAACATTCACCCCCAGTCACAGATCTGGGTTTAATCCATCGTTATTTTGCTCACCACACCACCCCAGTTCAGACATGGCCATTTGCAAATCAGTCTTGACCCTGTGCCTCATGGGAACAGTCCAGCCCGAACTGCCAAGCCACGTCTTCCCTGGACCGGAATCAAGCATCCTAGGACTGGTTTCTGGCTATTAGCCGTCATCAGTCAGGATAGCTTGACTCCAGTGGCGTAGTGAGCATGGGATCCACGTCTGGGCATACCCTTTCCACATAGGGCGAACAGCAAAACACACAAGATGATGGACGGAATGTTGCACATTGGCAAAACATTCACCCCCAGTCACAGATCTGGGTTTAATCCATTGTTATTTTGCTCACCACGCCACCCCATTTCAGACATGGCCATATGCAAATCAGTCTTGACCCTGTGCCTCATGGGAACAGTCCAGCCCGAACTGCCAAGCCATGTATTCCTGGTTGATGAGGGCTGAAAGCCCGCAACAGGTCCTAGGATGCTTGTTTCCAGTCCAGGGAGGACCTGGCTTGGCAGTTCGGGCTGGACTGTTCCCATGGGGCACAGGATCAAGACTGATTTGCATATGGCTGGGTTCAAACTGGAATGGCATGGTGAGCCAAAAACGATGGATTTAGGCCCAGAGCTCTGTACTGGGGTGAATGTATGACATTGTTCTGCATTCTGTCCATCAACTGTCGCTTTTGCCAAAATCACTACAAGCCATGAACATGTCCCAGTCTATGAACATTTTTCAAAGTGGCTGAGGACATGGCTCTTCTACCTGATACTGCAGTCCGCAAAGCTGATTTAACTGAATTTATCAAATGGCTCATTCGGTGCGGACTAGAGGAGAAAGAAAAGCCAGTTCCTCCCTGGGCTTGAATTCTTGCTCCGATCTACCAGAATATTGTCCCACTGAAGAAGGTTGAGTTTTCACCTGTAAAACCATCTCCAGACACAAACTACGCAACAGTATCCACAGCTCTAAAACATTTCAAAAATGTGTGTGCCCAGCTTGAAAACAAGCCGATCCTGCCAATTCTCTGCAATGAAGGTGTTTTCCGTATTGTAGCTGACATTTTTATGAGCAATCTAGTACAATTTGATGATCTTTATCCAATGATGGGCATTTTCCACATGACAGAAATTGTGTTGCGGTGTGCAGGAAGTTCTCAGTGGATGTGGCATAGACCATGCACTTTTTGAAGCTGAAATCTTTGGAAGAAAAGCAGTCCAGTCAGTATTGAGCAGAACTCAATATGTTAGTTTGTTACAAGATATGCTCATCAATTTCGAGGCTACAGAAACATTGCATTGGAATGCTTTCTGGAACAAAAGTTAGAAATTCGTTTTTGTGCATCTTATCTCAGAAGCGGACAAGGCACAGGGTACACTTCTTTTAAAAGATATAACGCAAAGCCAGGCAATGTTCAAAACACTCAGTTCAAACTCCGAAAACCAAGTTCATATAGTTTGTCACACAATGAGAATTAAAATTTGAACTTTTCAAGTACTGGAGAAAGGTTTTACACATGATAGATCTACTGAAAAACTTGGTACATGCTGATCAGAAAGGTGAATGGGAGCTGCACATGAAGACTGTGGAGTCACTGAATTGTTTCTCGAATCGGATTGCAAGAGTGAAGAAGCTAGAGGGGGAAAAACCATACTTCTGTGGTGAAAGATAGAGGAACAGTTCAATATAGTGGCTCCAGATATGAAATTGGAACATACAATCCAGAGATCACAGAGAAACTCCAAGGGAATTGTTGGTCAGACATGTAAAAGTGAATTTGTTGCTCAATGGTAGCTAGTTTACTATGAAGTATTTTCTATTTGCATTGTTTTAGAGAGATGACAAATTCATAATTAATGGACCATCATGAAACTGTTCTTCACCACGAACTTGTGGGAATGAGAGGGGAACATTTTATTAAACATGTTGACAGCCTTCTTCATTTCATGCAGCAGCAAGGAAATCTGCGACTAGACAACTTTGTGGGCAAACAACATGTGGATAACGATTTAAAGAAATGTCTACTAGAGGTCCTCGAACATGGATGGAAACTATATGCAGTACTGAAGCAGGAGAGGTTTGTATTGAAAGAGAAAAAGCAGTTTGACATATTCCCTAAGGTAAACTTCCATGCTTTAATTGCCATAGTAAGAGTTTCATCCAACCAGCCACTACAAAACTGGTTACAAAAAAACTTTTGCAAGTATATACAGAGAAGGATGTAGCAAAAGTAAAGGGTGAATTTATCAAGGACATTTTGTCGCCGGATCTTCGTTCAACATACATATTATTTGATGCTGCAACCAAACCAGTAAGGCACCAACTTGTACAAGAGTTAAAAAAAAAAACCTTTCTCCTGAAAGAACTTCAATTCGAAAAGGTGTCCTCATTGAAAACTGCTGTTATGGGCTATTTGCCACAATTGCGAATGGTCATGATTTAAGCCATGCAAAATGTCTGAGAGGTCGTACAGACTTTCTACAGATATCGAAGTCAGTGTGCACCTTATAAGAATTGCACATTGTCTTTGACAGTTATCTTGAACTATCGGTCAATGAATGTGAGAGAATCAGATGAATGTCTACAAGTGGAACAATGGACTTTGCTGCATCAAAAATGTGACACCTATACCTGTGCATCTTGATACATTCTGGTCATTGACATCGAACAAGATGAACTTGGAGATGTAAACTCACCAAAACATTGCTGATGCTTAAGTCAATCTGAATTTCCAATTTTTGCAAGTGGAGTGATTGTTAATGAGGAGTTTGTGCCGGTAGAGATATATTCACAATGCATGGGCCATATTGTTCAAGACCTTAAACAGCACATTGGAGGAAGCCGACCTTCGTGTTGTGCCACATGTTGAGTGGGCTGTTGGAAATGCTTCCAATCAGGTCATTGTACTGTCAAATGACACAGATATTCTTGTGCTACTTCGATTTGTTGCAATGTTCCTAAGTTAAGTATTGTTAGAGTTATGGATATGTTATGGAACATGCAACAAAAAGACACTTAATCCTGCTTCATTCAGAGTCTGAACACAAAATGTGACTCAGCTGCCCAGTGTTCTTATCAGGGGGCATATTCTTATGGGTGATGACACTACGCTCAAAATTGGAACAAAGCTTAGAGCTTTAACTGCTGAACCTGTGAAGTTTCTAAAAGTATTTGCTTTATCAAAAGAATGTGACTTTAAAAGACATAGAAAAATTCCTTGTGCGTATTTGGAAAATGAGTTCCGACTGTCACACATTTGACAATCTTCGGTACAGTAAGTTCAAAAGATCAGTCCCGCTAACCTTCCACCGACGTCATATTCTGTGCGTGGATGGACACAATAAAAGAGTGTTCCGCTTGATCAGAAGATTTGTAAATGTTTTGGATCATGCATATGTAGAGAAAGAGCCTTGTGAATTTGGTTGGGAAAATATTTATGTGGTGCTAAAACCCACAACATTCTTAAAGCTTCTTCCCACAGAACTTACACATATAGGTACTTGCAAATCCTGTGCTAGAAAAAGATGTTCCTGCCGATGTGCTCTTCTCAAATGTTCAACATTCTGCAAATTTATCACACGCGATTGCCAAACAAATAAAGTGAACTATGAAAATGTGTCTAATACAGGAGTGAAACTTTTTTCATATTCAAATCCTAATTTTTTTTGGGTGTGTACAGTAAAAGATTAATAAACATTCTTTGTTCCATTTTTAGGTCCCGCTCTGCTGAAAGCGCGTTCGCCGCGAGACCTATAGTCGTCAGCTCAGCTTACAACGAGGCAAGAGGAGACAAGAGATGGGCACGCACAGCCTGCCGTAATCGGATCAGGTCGCGCGCGCATTCACCATCTCCTGTCTCCTTTAGCCTCCAATACACACAGACACACCTCCCCCTGCTTTTGTGCGCACACACACACACACACACACACACACACGCGCGCACCTACACGAGCGCACACATACAGAGACACACACCACCCCCCCGCCGCATACAGAGACACACACCACACCTCCCCCCGCCACCGCCACCGCCGCCCCCACACATGAGCGCACACACACACAGAGACCCCCCGCAACCCCCCCACAACTAACCCCACTCACTGCATCGGCGCCATCCAGACTCAGCAGCCTCCACGGGGCTCTCCCTCGGGCATGGGAGCTCCGCGTCACCACTGCTCCTCTCTGGGCCAGCCACTCCGTGGGCGCGGGCTTCAGAAGACGGAAGTCCCGCCCCACAACAGGTTTCGGTTACGTCTTGTTGATTCTGCAGAGTTCAAACAGGAAACCGAGCGAGGCGGAAATTAAAGAGAGTCGGTGGAAGGGGGCGCTCCGCAGAGAAGGGGAGATGGGGGCTGCTGCTTCGTATGGAGGAGATCTAGAGAGCTGAGGCTGTCTCAGGGCGGTGCGAGACTGTCTCACGGGGAGAGTGCCGGGCAGTCTCTGGGTTCGTTGGAGAGGAGAAGGAAGTACACTGCTGGCCTGACTGCAGGGCCACAGCTGAGGCGGTCGCAGAGGATCACACAGCTGCAAAGACAGCGCCGAGAGCGCAATCCAGGTTTCAGTGGATCTTGCAGCCATGACCAATACCTGGTGCCACGGAAACATCACCCGCTCGAAGGCCGAAGACCACCTGTCCAAGTCCGGCAAGGACGGCAGCTTCCTGGTGCGCGTCAGTGAGTCCATAAGCGGGGCCTACGCGTTGTGCGTGCTGTGAGTACACTCCACCTCGCCGCTTCCATCCACACAGGTCTCAGCAGGTGCAACCCTTCCAGGAACAGCCTGTCAGGAAAACTGTCAGACGCTTTCCCCACAGGAACCGTTACAGACTGTCACACAATGTCAGACAGACCGCGAGACACTCTCGCCACAGAGACCGACTGTCGCTGTGTCAGCAAACCTAACTGTGAGACCCTCTCACCACAGAGATAGACTGCTAGGCTCCATCCTACCGAGACTCCCCCACCTCTCCAACCGGTAGATGCGGACTGTCAAACAGATTTAGAGACAGACTCAACATAGAGATGGCCTGAGGGGCGGACAGACGCACACTCCCACATGCTTTGTCAGCGAGATAGCTTCAGAAAGCCGAGAAGGACTGTGAGACATTCTCATCAGATTGTCACAGTGAGCCTCACTAAAATAAGACACAGAAACCTAGAATGAAAGGCTCCCTCCGAGACAGTGAGACACTCCTACCATAGAGAGGCAGAGAGACTGTGAGACACTCATCACAGAGACAGACTGCAAGTCACCATCCCTCGCCACCATCCATCGACAGGTGGCGAGGTAGGCTGTATGACACTCAACAAAGCGAGACACCAACAGACAGGCGCAAACGGACCTAGACAGACTGTGAGGGCACTGTTTACAGTGACACCCTGCCACACACACAGAGGTCTAGAATATGAGGCCCCCTCTGACATTTAGAGACAGACTGTGAAACAGACCGGAGATATTCTCACCAAAGAAACACACTGCAAGACACCTTCTTGCACACCGAGGCTTAGTCTGCGAGACAGCTGCAGAAAGCAGAGATGGGAAGAGAGACATATTGTGAGTCACCCTACAAACACAGAGGTCTACATTGAAAGGCATCCTCGGTGAGGCAGAGGCACATTGTGAGGCGCTTCTACTCACAAAGGCAGACTACAAGACACCCTCCTACCCACAGAGGCCTACAGTGCAAGACACCCTCATACTCACAGAGGCCTGGAGGCCTACAATGCAAGATACCCTCCGACCCACAGAGCCAGACTACAAGACACCCTCCTACTCACAGAGGCCTACAATGCAAGACACTCACAGAGGCCTACAATGCAAGACACCCTCCTACCCACAGAGGCAGATTACAAGACACCCTCCTACCCACAGAGGCAGACTACAAGACAACCTCCTACCCACAGAGGCCTACAATGCAAGACACCCTCCTACCCACAGAGGCAGACTACAAGACACTCTCCTACTCACAGAGGCCTACAGTGGAAGACACCCTCCTACTCACAGAGGCCCACAGTGCAAGACACCCTCCTACCCACAGAGGCAGACTACAAGACACCCTCCTACTCACAGAGGCCTACAGTGGAAGACACCCTCCTACTCACAGAGGCCCACAGTGCAAGACACCCTCCTACCCACAGAGGCAGACTACAAGACACCCTCCTACTCACAGAGGCCAACAATGCAAGACACCCTCCTACTCACAGAGGCCTACAATGCAAGACACCCTCATACCCACAGAGGCAGACTACAAGACACCCTCCTACTCAGGAGGCCTACAGTGCAAGACACCCTCCTACTCAAGAGGCCTACAGTGGAAGACACCCTCCTACTCACAGAGGCAGACTACAAGACACCCTCCTACCCACAGAGGCAGACTACAAGACACCCTCCTACTCACAGAGGCCATCAATGCAAGACACCCTCCTACTCACAGAGGCCTACAATGCATGACACCCTCATACCCACAGAGGCAGACTACAAGGCACCCTCCTACTCAGGAGGCCTACAGTGCAAGACACCCTCCTACTCAAGAGGCCTACAGTGCAAGACACCTTCCTGCCCACAGAGGCCTACAATGCAAGACACCCTCATACCCACAGAGGCCGACTACAATACACCCTCCTACTCACAGAGGCCTACAATGCAAGACACCCTCATACCCACAGAGGCCGACTACAAGACACCCTCCTACTCACAGAGGCCTACAGTGCAAGACACCCTCCTACCCACAGAGGCCTACAGTGCAAGACACCCTCCTACCCACAGAGGCAGATTACAAGACACCCTACTACCCACAGAGGCAGACTACAAGACACCCTCCTACTCACAGAGGCCTACACTGCAAGACACCCTCCTACTCACAGAGGCCTACAATGCAAGACACCCTCATACCCACAGAGGCAGACTACAAGACACCCTCCTACTCAAGAGGCCTACAGTGCAAGACACCTTCCTACCCACAGAGGCAGAATACAAGACACCCTCCTGCTCAAGAGGCCTAAAATGCAAGACACCCTCCTACCCACAGAGGCAGAATACAAGACACCCTCCTGCTCACGGAGGCCTACAATGCAAGACAACCTCATACCCAGAGGCAGACTACAAGACACCTTCCTACTCACAGAGGACTACAACGCAAGACACCCTTATACCCACAGAGGCCTACAGTGGAAGACACCCTCCTACCCACAGAGGCAGACTACAGGACACCCTCCTACCCACAGATGCCTACAGTGCAAGACACCCTCCCACCCACAGAGGCCTACAGTGCAAGACACCCCCTACCCAGAGAGCCAGACTACAAGACACCCTCCTACCCACAGAGGCCTACAGTGCAAGACACCTTCCAACCCACAGAGGCCTACTGTGCAACACACCCTCCTACCCACAGAGGCAGACTACAAGACACCCTCCTACTCATGAAGGCCTACAATGCAAGACACCCTCCTACTCACAAAGGCCTACAATGCAAGACACCCTCATACCCACAGAGCCAGACTACAAGACACTTTCCTATCCACAGAGGCCTACAGTGCAAGACACCTTCCTACCCACAGAGGCCTACAGTGCAAGACACCTTCCTACCCACAGAGGCCTACAATGCAAAACACCCTCATACCCACAGAGGCAGAATACAAGACGCCCTCCTACTCACAGAGGACTACAATGCAAGACACCCTCATACTCACAGAGGCAGACTACAGGACACCCTCCTACCGACATAGGCAGAGTAGAAGACACCATCCTACCCACAGAGGCCTACAATGCAAGACACCCACAGATGCCTACAATGCAAGACACCCTCCTACTCAAGAGGCCTACAGTGCAAGACACCTTCCTGCCCACAGAGGCCTACAATGCAAGACACCCTCCTACCCACAGAGGCAGACTACAAGACACCCTCCTACCCACAGAGGCAGACTACAAGACACCCTCCTACCCACAGAGGCCTACAATGCAAGACACCCTCATACCCACAGAGGCAGACTACAAGACACCCTCCTACTCACAGAGGCCCACAGTGCAAGACACCCTCCTACCCACAGAGGCAGACTACAGGACACCCTCCTACCCACAGAGGCAGACTACAAGACTCTATCCTACCCACAGATGCCTACAGTGCAAGACACCCTCCTACCCACAGAGGCAGACTACAAGACACTATCTTACCCACAGAGGCCTACAGTGTAATACACCCTCCCACCCACAGAGGCCTACAGTGCAAGACACCCCTTAGCCACAGAGCCAGACTACAAGACACCCTCCTACTCACAGAGGCCTACAATGCAAGACACCCTCCTACTCACAGAGGCCTACAATGCAAGATACCCTCATACCCACAGAGGCAGACTACAAGACACCCTCCTACTCACAGAGGCCTACAGTGCAAGACACCCTCCTACTCACAGAGGCCCACAGTGCAAGACACCCTCCTACACAGAGGCCTACAGTGCAAGACACCCTCCTACCCACAGAGGCCGACTACAGGACACCCTCCTACCCACAGAGGCCTACTGTGCAAGACACCCTCCCACCCACAGAGGCCTACTGTGCAAGACACCCTCCTACCCACAGAGGGCTACAGTGCAAGACACCCTCCGACAGACAGAGCCAGACTACAACACACCCTCTTGCCCACAGAGCCAGACTACAAGACACTATCCTAACCACAGAGGCCTACAGTGCAAGACACCCTCCTACCCACAGAGCCAGACTGTGAGACACTCAACATTGTGAGGCACTGTCAGACAGACAACGAGGACAGTCTTGTTATTTAGGTTTTAAAAATCCACAAGTAAATAAAAGGCATTGTCATTTACAATGCCAATAGCTCAAACTCTAGTAAATGCAAGACCTATAGCATTTCAAATGCTTGTTATATATGTTTCTTCTTCCTCTATTAAACGAGCCATTTTGGTAAATGGCGTTAGGGTTGCTCTGAGGAGTCATTTTCAGTCTTCATAAGACTACTCGACCCCCAAAACCTATGTCGTGACACCAAAAGGAAGTATATAGGTCTGATGGTTCCTGAAATATTACATAATCACTGCAACACATCCGCCATTTTAAAAAATGTAATCCAGAAAATTTTGGACTGGATCAGCAATGTCTACCCAAGCTAAATTGCTTCTAGCCAGCGTCCTCCCCTCCCTGGGTGCCGAAGGCGCCTCTCCCTTTGGTACCGCATGGTCTTCTTCGAGTGCAAGGTGAGGCAGGATTCATAACAGAACGTGTATTTGTAAAACACACGTTCACCTGTGGAATCTTGGTGCTGAACAACAGATGTTTATTATTATACAACTCAAATGGTACCCATTTTATCAACCTCAGAAGGATGAAAGGTTGAGTGGACCTGCTGGGATTTGAACCCATGACCAGGAGTGGAGGTCGAAGACAGGCACCTACAGTGGACGCATTTGTCCACTAAGCATCCATACCCAGACATGGCATAGTCGTGGTCCTCAAAGAAGCAGAAGTTACAAACCTCATGAGAGTCTGACCATGGATACTTTGCATGGCACTGTAAGCTGTTCTGGTAGAGAGTCCATTCAATCACAAACTGAGGAGCCATATTCTGTGGCTCAAAGCTTGATTAAGATGTCACATAGGCCAATGTCTTTAGGGACTACGTTGCTGTGAGTCGACCTTCGGCTACAAGCTATCCATTGCTAACTGGTCCTCTGATGCTGGGTGTCGATTTTCCACTATGTCGGCCTGAAAAACGTGACACGTTGAATCTCAGATCTGTCGGTATACATCAGAACCAGATAGCAGAAGAAAACAATTTAAGATGGCATCGATGCCCAAGTGCATTGTTCACGGAGGAAGGAGTCACGCTACGCCTCATGACTCGCAGACCTTTATGCTTTCTTTGAAGTTATGCTATACTAGATGAAATGCTATAAACTTTTTTGATCCCCACCTAGATGACGCTAATAGTGCACAGAAAGGTGGAAGTCTGCCTCTCCTCCTACGCCACTATACCGGCACACAGAATTGATTCGATGAGGCATGGCTGAAAGTGCTATAATCCGACAGGAGGAATTCCAGGGCCTGCGTAAGACTCCCATCTCTTTGGAATGGGATCTGTTAGATTTGAGGGTCTCTAGGTGGCACAGGTAGGTACTTGTGACAAATAGGGACCCTTACCTCTAGTCAGGATAAGGGGATTACACTCCTAAAATAACCCCTGCTCACCCCCTTGGTAGCTTGGCACGAGCAGACAGTTTTATCTCAGAGGTAGTGTGTAAAGCATTTGTGACCACATATAGTAACTCAGTGACAACACTATAGATGGACACCACACAAGGTTTTATATCCAATAATAAGTATACTTGATATAGTTTTACCACAAGACCATAAACGACAAAAATACACTATACTGTTACTTTAAGATGGTAGTTTTAGCTTAGTTAAGTTCTTAAGATGCGACACTATGCGTCAATGTACCTTACGATGCGTTGCGTTGCGTTTCCATGACAAGCAATGTTGCAGCGAGGGAAATGCGGCAAAGTTCAGTTGCAAAGAAATAAAGACGTGAAGATCTTCCAGATGCGGCACGCTTCTCCGGGGATGTGAGAAGTTCTCGGTTCGATGCATAGACTGCAGCGACGACACCATTGTTCAGAAGTGCGACGGCAACAGCTCCAACTGTGACATTCTTCTCCCACGATGCGTGAAGCTTCCACGCAATGAGACAACTACAGCGGCGACATCCTTCTTCAGAAATGCAACAGCAGCCGCTCCGACGGCGGCGCGCTTCTCGGGGATGCGAGGCGCTTTTCTCGATGCGGTGCAATGCAACAGCTCCAGTGGCGACACCCTTGCTCAGAAGTGCGACGGCAGGCAGCAGCGACGGCGACACGCTTCCTCTTCATTGCGGCACGCTTCTCTCGATGCGGTGCAGTGCGACAACTCCAGCGGCGACACCCTTGTTCAGAAGTGCGACGGCAGCAGCAGCGACGGCAACACGCTTCGATCTCATTGCGTTGCGCTTCCAGCTACTTGCAACACGCAGTTCCTCAGAATCCCCCAAAGCAGCAGGAGCAGGCACTTCCACAAGAACTCTGGGGAGCTGGGGGGTGAGTCTGTTGTCCCTGTTTTCCCTGAGACTTCAGCAGGAGGCAAGCTCTTTTCCAAGCCCTTGGAGATCCTTCACAAGTTGAAAGCAAAGTACACAAAGTTCCTTTTCTCCTTTCTTTGGCAGTAAGGCACCACTGCAGGCCAACCCCCCAAGCAGCCCTTCAGTGTGGGAATAGTCTCTCCTCAGTTTCTTCAGGTTCCTCTTCTCAGTAAAGGTTTCTTCTTGTAGTCCAAAGAGCTCTAATTTCATGGGATCAGGGTCCCAATATTTATACCCCAAAATCCTTTGTTCTCTGAGGGGAGAGGGAACTGAGCCCAGTCCAAACCAGTTCTGAAGCACTCTGTTTACCAGACTTCCCCTTTCCTTTCACAATGCAGGGCAGAAACATCAGACGCCCCACAGGAGATGGAGCTAGCATTGTGGAAGGCAAGTACAGTCCTGGAGCACTTTGTTGACAGGACTCCTTCTCTTATTTCAGTGTGCAGGGCAGAGACATCAGCCACTCCCCAGGAGGTGGAGCCAGCATTGTGGAAGGCAGGCACAGCCCTATTCAAGGTTCAGGTGCAACTCCTCCCTCCCATCTAGATGCAGATCTCTCTATTCACCACTGGGCTGACTCATCCTTTCTCTTGGAATGCCCCAGCTCTGTCACTCACAAATCCAGACAAAGGAATACACAACCTAGCAGAGGCAGGACTTGAAAGGTTAGGCAAGCAAATGCCTACTCTAAAAGTGATATTTGCAAACAAAGAATGTTAAAACCAACTTCACTAAAAGATGCATTTTATCATTCTGAGTCCAGGCATACTATACTCAAATTTCTACCATGTTCTCCGAGTCTGTTAGAATTATTACACTTTATAATCCTAACAGGCCATTCTGGCCTATGGAGAACAGGTAACCTTGCAATAGTGAAAAACAAAAATGGCTGTAATTCACTATTAGGACATGCCACACACATCAGGGCTTGTCCTACCTTATACTTACAATGCGCCCTGCCCGTGGGTCTACCATAGGGATAACTGATATGAAGAAAAGGGAAGGTTTAGGGACTGGCAAGTGGGTGCACTTGCCCAGTCAGCATGACAGTACCAGACTGCATGCAGGGTCTGTAATGGCAGACCTTAGACACATTTTATAAGGCTGCTTCTGTGGGTGGCACAACCAGTGCTGCAAGCCCACCATCAGCATTTGGATTTACACGCCCTGGGCACACTCAGTGCACTAGACTAGGGTCTGACAAGTAAACCAAATAGCCAAACATGGAACCACTGATTAATATATCAATTTACAATAGGGGGCACTTGCACTGTGGCACTGGACAGCAGTGGCACAGTGCCCAAAGCATCGAACACCAGCAAAAATACATGAGGCAACAGTAAAATTGGAAGGGAGACCCACACCAATGGTGCCAGGTCTAACACGATCACATGTTGGAAATTTTCAAAGCTATGGATTCCTTTACACCCCCAGCGACACCACTAGTTTGGACTCACTCCACCACTCATGCATCCCCCTGAATGACTTGATTATATCTAGTTGGTAAATGTCAGTTATTTATTCATTGTAATGCAAGTATATGGAACTTTTTGCCCACCACAGTTGACAATGTATGTCTTTATGCACCACTATGTACCACAATCTTAACATACCAGAGGTCGTCCCACAGGAGATTGGATTATCTCTCAGTATTTATGAACCAGCGAACGGGGGGGGGGGGGTTTCTCTTCTTATTTATTATAATGTCAGTATTAGGACTGCTGCGACAATATACAGGGCAATCTTGTTTATGCTCGGACTGTTTCCTTTCTCAGATGTTCACGATATGCAATTTGTGTTTCTCCTATTTTATTGTCATTATGTATTGATCAGATGTCTAACTTTATTTCTTTTGGAAATGTGTCGATATATTTACTATGGACAATGCTTTTGTGTTCTTTGCTACTGCCTTTGTAATACACATCTACTATTGATATGGACAGTCGTCCTTCTTATGTTGTACTATTTGTACAATTAATAAAAGTGTTAAAAAAAACCAGTGCACAGAAAAACATCAGTAGTCATTGTGAAATTTCAAAATATCTATCACAAAATATTTTGATATGGCATGTATCAAGGATCACAGTACTTCTAGACCTCTTCGCCGAAAAAATTGACGCGTATGCAGTTCGCACGGCCCCCGGCCGTCCTCTGCACACGCCCACTGACGTCGGATGGCAGGGGGCTGTCTGACACATCGAAGAGGCTTAAGTGTAGGCTTTTATTCACAGGATATTGTTGAATCCAGCCATAAGCAAATTCTTGCATGCAATACCACCTTATACATTAAGCAAAAACTTACCAGGTTTCTTTGGGCTGTTTTTAACATTCCTGGATGGAGACGTTCGACCAATCATACCATTTGAGGTTTGTTCCATTCTTTCAGAGCTAGCAAAGAAATTTGAGAAGCAAAGCAGCAGGTCACTTTTTAAATTAGTAAACAGGTGTTGATTATTCCATGCTATCAATAATCCTGCCATGTAATGCTAGCCAAGGGTGAATGCTCAAAATATTTTGGAACAAAAAAAAAAGCCACGTGCAGCAGAATTAGGGAATGTCTTTATTAAATACCACACATTTAGGGTCTGGATCTCTATTATTCTCCATTATTTGATACCAACCGTGAATTCAAAATCAATGTTAACGGGTGCATCCAATGGCGAAATTAATCTAATCTAGATTCACTGTGCACAGAGCAGCATATGGTACCTTAGATAATAGAGAGTACAGTTACTACGAGAAGAAAAGTTACTTTGTGTGACTAATGAAACCATTTTCTGAGGCTCACGGGTGTTCAGTGGTTACAGGGAAGTATCCTTGCTTAGGTGTTACCATTGGTGCTCCAGGACCAAAGTTCTTTTGTATTCCACTTTAGCAAGCGCTATTCACCTTACGTTTCTAGGATTGTGCAAGGGATTCATATTCTCCACTAAAAAGTCAATTTGGAATAACAGTACAAAATTTGTACAAGCTTTTTCAGTGTTCAAAAGGGAGAAAGTTTAATCTCATTGCAAAATAACTCCAAATGTCTTGTAGAATGAAGAATAAAATGTGATGACCACTCTTCATTAATGGCAAATACTCTGAACCCATGAAAGGTCTTTGAAGTATCAAAACAAAAAACAGTTATGTCGACTTGAGATACTGTCTTCAGCCTTCCCCAGGCAAAAGGCCCACACATTCCTAAAAACTGTGTTTTTTAAATTAAATTAATCTATTGGCTCTCTGTAGGTCTACTGAAATGCATTTGGACATTAACCAAAATTGTATGGCACATCTGATTTACAGTATATAAAAAAAAAATATTTGAACACTAAAACCACATTGGCAAATTCACTCAAGAAGGACTTCATGCATTAAGCGATTGGATAGATGTGCACTCTGTGATACACCACAAGGTTCTAGCGTGCGGGATCATTATCAATGAGCACCTCCTCACTGGAAGGAGGATACAATGCAACATGCTCAATTTTTTATAAAGTTGCATTATCTTTGTGATTAAAATTCTGTATGTGAGATTGCATAGGTGACGTTCATTGCTGGCAGCGATTATAGATAAGGGTGCAGGCATTTTTACCGTTTGAGGACAGGTTGCTTACTGGTCCATCCAGTTCACTGTAGCTGGGGTTGCTCATCTATCCTCATGTGTGGGACATGCAGGTAGTGTGCTCTGTCAAAGTGCTCTGCTGTGATGCTTAATGGAAGGTGTCCATTTGGGCAAGATGAGCTTGTTTGCACACAATGATGGTCTCCATGCTGGCCTTAACTAGGAGGCCCGTCCTTCTATTCAGGATAACCTCCATGAAACTCGCTTTCATTTGTTGGGTGGGTTCAGGGTGGCATTCCTTTTCTTTGCCTCATGTAAGTTCTCTTCTACAGGGACTCACTTTCCTGAGTTTCTGGCTGCGGCCTAGCAATGGTGGGCTACTAGATGGCGCTGTCAGGAGTCGTAATGCATTCCCATATTGGGGAGTTCAAACTTATAAGCCAGTGAAAACAGACAAAGAAATGATGTAAACCTCCTCCTTCATTCAAACAAGAACTTGAAATATTGTTCAGCTCATGTTTCCGGTCTCCGCCACCAAATTTGGATAACTACTGCTGACCCCCTGCTTGAGCTAATAATTTATCTGTACATCGAGGCAATCCTTCAGATCAGTGTTGGATATGTACAGTGCCAGGAAAGAGACTCATTTAAGCTGCCCTCCCTCAGGCTTGGACCAATCCCCGAATAATAGAACTTGTTGCTGTGCTTACCTTGCGTGACTTGGATCTAGTATGCACTGAAACATGCATGAAAACTAACCGATTGAAGATTTGTGTGGAAGATGCCTTTGAGAACCTTGACCATCCAGGTGGCAAGAGACCCCGGCAGCCCTACAGACCGCCTACCTGATGGCAAAATTGAGATCAAAGAAACACTCCCTTGCTCAAGGAACTATGGAGATGCTTTTTGCATTGTCAGTGGAGGTCCTGCACTATTCCCAAGACATTACCCCTATCTGCCCACACAAATCCCAAGTAAGATCTATGGGTATTTTACCTTTTATATGCCCCTCAGTGTTTGTTCATGACCGGTTGTCTAGAGTCAGCTGGTTAATTCTAGAGCCATTTGAAACCTACTTCAACATTTCAGTTCTGACTATATCGCAGTTCGAAGTTTAATATTGGCCTAAAGGATAGGTCCAGCTTTGGAACGAGAAAGTAACCAGAGTAGTCCCCTTTACGGAGTTTTTTCCTGGGGACTCTTTCTATTGCTTGCTTTAGTAGGAGCAACATTATTTCCTGTTGGAGTAACTCCTTTCTGAAGCATCTTTGCCCTTAGTGTCACTGTGGGTATTTTTTTGTCTAGTCACTCAGTGCAATACCTGTGCTATATTATATACAGTATCCATTTGTCCAAGGTGGTGAAATCATTATACGGGAAGATAAACCTTAACTTTCCTAGCCTCAATGTAAAAAGAAGAAGGCAGCTGAACTTAAGGTCACTGACCGGCTGCTGGGCTCTGACCATGCTGGACAACATGGCAGTAGTTACAATAGTTCACCAGAGCCTGATGGGTTGTCTGGTGGGAGTAGCACTGAGGGACTATATCACAGTGGAAACACCGGATAATGGGGTAAGCATCCCACATCATTTATACAAAATACAAGTGCAATTGGATGGGGATGTACCCAGAAACATTAATGTTCTCTTTTGGGAGGACTCAATTAAAGCATACAATATTCTTTTGGCTGAAAAGGATTGATCAGTTAACAAAAGAAGGAGGGAGTGAGAGGATATGCTAGGTTTGTCCTCCACATCAAATATCACATTAAAAATGAGAACCCAGCTATGGCAAGGAGACTAAGGGGTCGATCAGGATGGCGGACGGAAGAGCCACCGCGGCCCTGGAGTAGGCGGAAAAAGCCTTTTCCGTGTCCGCCTGCCGCGGATACTCCGTCCGCCATATCAGGATAGGAAAACGTGTCAAATTTCCGTCCGCGACGGAAAAACACGCTCCGCCGGCCAACTACACATGACCACGCGGCGGACGGAACACATCCAAACGCTCCGCCGTACGCACTGACGTCGAAGACCGTCCCCCAAATCAAGATGGCGGAAAACACACATAAAACCGCTGCGGAAAAACAACCTGTCTTAACACGGCGGAATCCCCACAGCGAACATAGGTGACACAGCCGAGATACCCACCGCAAGCTGACCACCACCATGGACCCGGCGCTACACGCTTTCCCGATGCTCTTCGCGATCCACCACGTCCTAGTCATGGCCTACTATGGACGACGACGCAGGTAAGGTACAAACCATTGGCTGTCTGGAGGGGAATATCAGCAAGGGACGTGACGTAGGGAGGGGGAGTGTCATGTTACCGAAACCACTGATGAGAAGCATATACGAATACACATTAGCAGGACGCAAGCAGGAATGACAACGACAGACCACGAGACTTGATAGACTACCTTTATTGTCAAATAATAGGGGTCAAATCACAGTGTATGCGTGAACATGGGCAAAGTGGGCACCAGAGCAGGTACAACATAGCAGGTAACGAGAGGGCAGTATGCAGTATCAGAGCATCAACAGGGCATTGTGCATTACAGAGCAGGTACATCAGAGGCAGGTAACGAGAGGGCAGTATGCAGTATCAGAGCATCAACAGGGCATTGTGCATTACAGAGCAGGTACATCATAGGCAGGTAACGAGAGGCCAGTATGCAGTATCAGAGCATCAACAGGGCATTGTAGAGTACAGAGCAGGTACATCATAGGCAGGTAACGAGAGGGCAGTATGCAGTATCAGAGCATCAACAGGGCATTGTAGAGTACAGAGCAGGTACATCATAGGCAGGTAACGAGAGGGCAGTATGCAGTATCAGAGCATCAACAGGGCATTGTAGAGTACAGAGCAGGTACATCAGAGGCAGCACGTGAGAGGGGCCAAGTGCATCAACAGTCCATTGCACAGAACAGTCACATCACTGGCAGCACATGAGAGGGCAGAATGCAGTATCAGAACAGCAACAGGGCAGTGTGGCCAACAGAGCAGGTACATCAGAGGCAGCACGTGAGAGGGGCTAAGTGCATCAACAGTCCATTGCACAGAACAGCTCCATCAGAGGCAGCACGTGAGAGGGGCCAAGTGCATCAACAGTCCATTGCACAGAACAGCTCCATCAGAGGCAGCACGTGAGAGGGGCCAAGTGCATCAACAGTCCATTGCACAGAACAGCTCCATCAGAGGCAGCACGTGAGAGGGGCCAAGTGCATCAACAGTCCATTGCACAGAACAGCTCCATCAGAGGCAGCACGTGAGAGGGGCCAAGTGCATCAACAGTCCATTGCACAGAACAGTCACATCACTGGCAGCACATGAGAGGGCAGAATGCAGTATCAGAACAGCAACAGGGCAGTGTGGCCAACAGAGCAGGTACATCAGAGGCAGGTAACGAGAGGGCAGCATGCAGTATCAGAGCATCAACAGGGCATTGTGCATTACAGAGCAGGTACATCATAGGCAGGTAACGAGAGGCCAGTATGCAGTATCAGAGCATCAACAGGGCATTGTAGAGTACAGAGCAGGTACATCATAGGCAGGTAACGAGAGGGCAGTATGCAGTATCAGAGCATCAACAGGGCATTGTAGAGTACAGAGCAGGTACATCATAGGCAGGTAACGAGAGGGCAGTATGCAGTATCAGAGCATCAACAGGGCATTGTGCATTACAGAGCAGGTACATCATAGGCAGGTAACGAGAGGCCAGTATGCAGTATCAGAGCATCAACAGGGCATTGTAGAGTACAGAGCAGGTACATCATAGGCAGGTAACGAGAGGGCAGTATGCAGTATCAGAGCATCAACAGGGCATTGTAGAGTACAGAGCAGGTACATCATAGGCAGGTAACGAGAGGGCAGAATGCAGTATCAGAACAGCAACAGGGCAGTGTGGCCAACAGAGCAGGTACATCAGAGGCAGGTAACGAGAGGGCAGCATGCAGTATCAGAGCATCAACAGGGCATTGTGCATTACAGAGCAGGTACATCAGAGGCAGGTAACGAGAGGCCAGTATGCAGTATCAGAGCATCAACAGGGCATTGTGCATTACAGAGCAGGTACATCAGAGGCAGGTAACGAGAGGGCAGTATGCAGTATCAGAGCATCAACAGGGCATTGTGCATTACAGAGCAGGTACATCAGAGGCAGGTAACGAGAGGCCAGTATGCAGTATCAGAGCATCAACAGGGCATTGTGCATTACAGAGCAGGTACATCAGAGGCAGCACAACTACGTGTCCCTACCAACCCGTCACAGGGACCACAAGAGTGCCACGCAGTTCTCAATGGACACACCATGTGAATTAACATTTGAGTGAAGTGTACAGCACGTCACATCACAGAATCAGGGGGGACTGCGTGAACTACCTGCCTCGGACACACTGGCAGCACCAGCAACAGGAGTGTGAGACACAGCCACAGCCCGAGTGACACACACATGGGCCACGGACCCAGACACACTGGCAGCACCAGCAACAGGAGTGTGAGACACAGCCACAGCCCGAGTGACACACACATGGGCCACGGACCCAGACACACTGGCAGCACCAGCAACAGGAGTGTGAGACACAGCCACAGCCCGAGTGACACACACATGGGCCACGGACCCAGACACACTGGCAGCACCAGCAACAGGAGTGTGAGACACAGCCACAGCCCGAGTGACACACACATGGGCCACGGACCCAGACACACTGGCAGCACCAGCAACAGGAGTGTGAGACACAGCCACAGATGTAGTCACTGACACGTGAGCCACTGACCCAGACAGACTGCCAGCACCAGAAACAGGAGTGTGCAACACAGCCACAGATCTTCTAACTGACACGTGAGCCATAGACCCAGATACACTGCCAGGACCTGCAACAGGAGAGGGCACAACTGACACTGTGCCACCATCTGATACATGAGAGTCAACTGCACCGGCGCCACTGGGACAACTGAAATGATGAGCCACAGGGCTGTATGGGCCAGGAGGCAGGGTGGGCCTGGGAGCTGGGGATAGCTCACCTAGAGCCAAATCGGGGTTTGCAGGTGTCAATGGTGTGTGTCTGCGTTTCTTAGGGAGGTGTGAGTGCACCCTGGACAGGACAGGACTGCCAAGTGGTGGGGACTCCAAAGAATCACCACCCAGTATAGGTGGAGCAACTGCTGCCGGGGATCTGGTTTCGGGGGACGTGCTGGAGCCTGCTTGTCGTTTGCTCTGTGCCTGCCGCCTGGACTCGGAATGATGTGTAATGGGGGATGCAACAACAGGGGACACCCTCCTCTGCTTCTGACTGGCCTGGATGGGAGTGGAGGTATGGGGGGACTCCGCCGCGGAGACATCAGTTTGGCGTTTAGTAGAAAACATCAGCCTCAGTGCAGCCAGGGGTGAAGTATGCCTGTCCTTGATTGCGCCATTGTCCATGCTAGATGCCTTGTCCGTAGGATGTGCCTTATCCTTAGGTGGAGTGTTGTCTCTGGATGTAGCCTGTGCCCTGCTCGCCGCCCTGTTCCTGCCAGCAGACTTGTCGTCTGTGGTGCACCTGCCTCCAGCAGACACCTGCTCCCTGTGTGTGTCGCTGCCCTTGGGAGTGTTCCTATCCACTGCTGTGGGCCTGCTCTTGGGAGTCTCCCTGCTCTTAGTAGGTGCCTTAGTCTTCTCACTGTCCTTGGGAGTGTTCCTATCCACTGCTGTGGGCCTGCTCTTGGGGGTCTCCCTGCTCTCAGTAGGTGCCTTAGTCTTCTCACTGTCCTTGGGAGTGTTCCTATCCACTGCTGTGGGCCTGCTCTTGGGGGTCTCCCTGCTCTCAGTAGGTGCCTTAGTCTTCTCACTGTCCTTGGGAGTGTTCCTATCCACTGCTGTGGGCCTGCTCTTGGGGGTCTCCCTGCTCTCAGTAGGTGCCTTAGTCTTCTCACTGTCCTTGGGAGTGTTCCTATCCACTGCTGTGGGCCTGCTCTTGGGGGTCTCCCTGCTCTCAGTAGGTGCCTTAGTCTTCTCACTGTCCTTGGGAGTGTTCCTATCCACTGATGTGGGCCTGCTCTTGGGAGTCTCCCTGCTCTTAGTAGGTGCCTTAGTCTTCTCACTGTCCTTGGGAGTGTTCCTATCCACTGCTGTGGGCCTGCTCTTGGGGGTCTCCCTGCTCTTAGTAGGTGCCTTAGTCTTCTCACTGTCCTTGGGAGTGTTCCTATCCACTGCTGTGGGCCTGCTCTTGGGAGTCTCCCTGCTCTCAGTAGGTGCCTTTGTCTTCTGACTGGCCTTGTCCAAGGAACAGTCCATGGACATGTGAGTATCCCTTGCCTTCGGAGTACCTTTCGTGTTGAATGCCTGTGTAGCTCCGGAAGGCATGTCCCCCAACAACACTTGTGGATCCTGTGTGTGTACTCCAGTGCATCTGACGTCGTCTACGTGAACAGATTTAGCTGATCTAGGGGATGGGGTCTGTGCCCTGCGTGCCCTGACGTGCTGTCTGACGCTGCTTCTAGTGCAATAACCTGTATTTGAGTCCTGCTCTGAATAATCACTACCCCCTGAGACATCCAGCGGTGTAGATGGGGAAACAGAAGTAGCACCCTGTTCATTCGACTGTACTATTGCAGACGACACACTGCTTGCCAATGACTGCACTGTCCTGTGTAGACCTGCAAGATCGCCATGCATCCCTTCCATGAATGCCACCACCTGCCCCAACTTCCTATCATGATCCTGGAAAGCATTTGTCATATTGGTCTGACCCACACACAGCTGTCGCAGCAGATCAACGGCCTCAGCACACAGTGCATTTTGGCTCACCGTGGCAGGGGCAGCGGTGCCTGCACCGAACGCCACTCTGCTCCCCCTACTCCTTCGGCCACGAACAATACATGGTGCAGTTGGCGGAAGTGTGGGCCCTGTGTGCTGTCTTCCGACAGAAGGTGATGAGTGCCCACTCCCAGTCTGTGACAACAGTGCAGGCTCACCAAGAGTGTCCGACGAGGAGGACGATGGTGTCTCCACATGCGAGTCCTCAGGGACGGTCCTGTCCCCCTCTCCGGCGCTGGCCTCCTCCGTGTCAGTCTGCGTGTGTGCGAAGTCTGAGCCGGACTCATTTCCTCGGCTACTCTCCACCGTCTGTGGCTGAGTGTCCTCTGTCAAAGCTGAAATGCACAGAAAAGATGTGTGAGTCATGGGCACACTCACGTACAGAAGGAACAGGATAGCCAAATCACATAGCAGACAAAGGTTCATGAGCCCTCAGCCTGCACATGGCCCACCCCTACCAGTCATCCTCACATTTTCTGCCATGGGGACATGGACCACTAGGGGATGTGCTTTAACACTCAACTACTAAGCAAGTGGCGTGTCAACATGGCGGACCTGGATGTCAAATGAGTACCACCCAATGGGACCAAAATGCCATCACAGGCATACATACGCAACACGGAACTCAATGGTGTGTCTGTGCACCAATACATGCATAGCACTCACAAGTTTCCTACACAGACAGTATGCTCACCGCTAGTTTGCTGTTGATCGGCACTCAGACGTTCGGCCAGTTCAGGATGCGTCACTGCAATGATACGGTGCATGAGAGGGGTCATGGAGCGTCGGGCCAGACGGGGCGTCCTTGGAATCAGGCCCAGTGTTACTTCCGCTACATTCTTGCTCAGCCTGGAAATGTCGTCCCAGCGTTTGTGGCAGTGTGTATGTCGTCTGTTGCACACCCCCAATGCCCGTACTTCCCGTGCTATGGTCCTCCACAGGTCCTTGCGAAGGTGCAGCTTGACCTACCATGATGGGAGACAAAAGGGTTTAAGTCAGTGGACAGGTGGCCTGTCACACACATAGGGGCAAGACGTTACTGTCAGCAGCCATGCACAATCAGGAACATATGTCTAGCCCACACTACACAGCTAAGATATAAATAGGCCTGATCATTTGGCCCCCTCATGCACACCAACATGTCCCACACTGCACTTACCACCCGTCCCGGTGCGCCGTAGAGGCGTCCATAGTTGCGGAGTACACCGTCCACGAGGACATCAAGCTCCGCGGCGGTGAAGGGTCGAGACCGGATCTCTTTGCCTCTCGACATGGCAAGATCACGGAGTATGGCACTAGAGCAGCAGTCGGTGGTCAGCTCAGCAGCAGCAGCAGGTCGAGGTGATGGTCACAGGCAGCAGTCGGTGGTCAGCTCAGCAGCAGCAGCAGGTCGAGGTGATGGTCACAGGCAGCAGTCGGTGGTCAGCTCAGCAGCAGCAGCAGGTCGAGGTGATGGTCACAGGCAGCACTGGTCCCCAGGGTAGGAAGTTTCATGTTGGCCAAGACACATATATAGGGCCCTCAGCACGTGTCAGTGGCATACGTCGCCAGCAATTGGTCAGCCCTGGGAGCGTGATCGTGAAATGGGCCAATGACTGGCCCTGTTGTTGCGGTGCACAGCTTCCGCTACTTGCGATTGGCCGTATGCGGCCAGCGTCCCTCTTCCCATTGGCTGCATGTGCAGGGACCGTGACGGGCACACATCGGCAACCGCACGTGCAAGCTTCAGGCACGGATGCTTCAGTTGCAACAATGTACTATCACTGGCGCCTCCATGGCGGGGCACGTACACAGCGGGGGAGGTGCAGGCCTATACACCCTGCAGATGTACTCAATGGACATGCCAGTTCATGACCCCCCTTACAGTCACCTTGCATCATCCACCGTACACCGGCCGGAGCGGCCGGCCCATGAACAACCGCCGTGCCCGGCCATGAACACAACCGCCATGGCCGTGCCCGGCCATGAACAACCGCCGTGCCCGGCCATGAACACAACCGCCATGGCCGTGCCCGGCCATGAACAACCGCCGTGCCCGGCCATGAACACAACCGCCATGGCCGTGCCCGGCCATGAACAACCGCCGTGCCCGGCCATGAACACAACCGCCATGGCCGTGCCCGGCCATGAACAACCGCCGTGCCCGGCCATGAACACAACCGCCATGGCCGTGCCCGGCCATGAACATCCGCCGTGCCCGGCCATGAACACAACCGCCATGGCCGGGACCGGCGGTTGTTCATGGCCGGGCACGGCCATGGCGGTTGTGTTCATGGCCGGGCACGGCGGTTGTTCATGGCCGGGCACGGCCATGGCGGTTGTGTTCATGGCCGGGCACGGCGGTTGTTCATGGCCGGGCACGGCCATGGCGGTTGTGTTCATGGCCGGGCACGGCGGTTGTTCATGGGCCGGCCGCTCCGGCCGGTGTACGGTGGATGATGCAAGGTGACTGTAAGGGGGGTCATGAACTGGCATGTCCATTGAGTACATCTGCAGGGTGTATAGGCCTGCACCTCCCCCGCTGTGTACGTGCCCCGCCATGGAGGCGCCAGTGATAGTACATTGTTGCAACTGAAGCATCCGTGCCTGAAGCTTGCACGTGCGGTTGCCGATGTGTGCCCGTCACGGTCCCTGCACATGCAGCCAATGGGAAGAGGGACGCAGGCCGCATTCTGCCTTTGGGAAGTAGCGGAAGTTGAGCACCGCCATGGCGGCGCCAAATATGTGATCTTGTCAGACGCTGCACCGTGATGTGTTGTGTGCAGTTGCGTCATGAGGGATGTGAGCGTGATTGTGAAAGGTCATATGTCATACAATATAGCATGTGTGTCCATACAATGGACATCGGTCGGCACACAATGGCCAACAGATGTGCATTCGTACGTGTTGACGTCGGGTTTGACCCTACAGACGTTGTTACATCTTCACAACTACACAGTACATCACGGCTGTGTGGCCAATTCATGCATCTGTTGTCGGTTTATTGTTGTGTCGAGGTGACTACAGTGGTGGTGGTACACATGCATTCCGTGTATGTGATTTATACGTTCTGTCACCATGCATGTCATTACCGTATGCACATCATCATTGGTGGTGGCATTTGTGCTTGATGACATGGCGTGTGTAAACTTATCGTTTGTGTGCATGCAGTTGCATGAGTGTCTGTGATGTGTCTACGATACATTAGGGTGACGACTGGAGTTATGTCAGTAAGGTACACATGTGATGGAGTTGTACACGTATGCGTCGTTTGTACGTTGACCTAAGTTACATCTCTCTCCCACACAGGAGGGCTCCAAATGTGCATCGCCCATACACTCAGCTGGAGGATATGGTAGACGAGGAGGTGATTCGGAAATTCAGGCTGGATCGACGTCGGTTGCTGGAGCTTGTGGCTCAATTGGCTCCTCATCTGCAGCCACGTAGAACGTATCCTGGCTCGTTTACACCCACTGCAAAGGTCATGGCGGTACTACATTTCTTCGCTACTGGCACATTTCAGTATACAGTTGGAGGTGCCGGGGGTATGTCACAGGCAATGTTCAGCACGGTTCTTCGGGATGTGTTAACAGCTATGATGCTGTACAAGGATGAGTACATACATTTCCCACGTCCGGAAGAGTTGCCAGCTGTCAAAGCTGGTTTCTATGCACTGGGCCACATACCTCACGTTGTGGGCTCAATTGATGGCACGCACATCGCGCTCATTCCACCACGGGCACGCGAACAAGTGTTCAGGAATCGGAAACACTTTCATTCGCTGAACGTGCAGGTGGTGTGCCTGGCGAGCAACATCATCTCCCATGTGTGTGCAAGATTTCCTGGATCCGCACATGACGCCCACATCATGCGAACCAGCAATGTCCCACGACTCATGGCAAATCTGCCACCCGGTCAAGCGTGGCTTGTTGGTGAGTGTGCAGTGGGGACTCTTGTGATCTCTGTGTTGCATGGGGTACCCACCATATCTTGTTCTGATGTTTGTCTCTGTCATCCCCCTACATAGGCGACTCGGCTTACCCAAACCGGCCCTGGCTCCTCAGTCCCCTACGTAATCCGAGGACGGCGGGTGAAATGCGGTACAATGAGGCACATGGAAGGACACGGAGAGTCATCGAACGTACCTTTGGACTGCTGAAGTCTAGGTTTCGGTGCCTCGATAAGACCGGAGGGGCACTGCCTTACTCACCAGGAAAAGTATGCAAGATCGTGATTGCCTGCTGCATGCTCCACAACCTGGCAGTACGCAATGACATTGAACTGCTGTTGGACCCTGAAGACGAAGGAGTTCCTCGGCCTCCCATCCCACCCATGTCGACTGATGAGGATAGTGGTGAGGAGGAAGGTGTGGACCAGAGGCGCCAGCTCATTGATCGCTACTTCCCTTGAATGTGAGTATCTACCTCTAGTGGCGGTTGACAATGCCTCATGTATGTTATCTGGTGTTGTGTGGATATGGGGTTATTCAGCTGGGTGTGGTTTGTGATGGTTGCACATGTGTGTCTTCATGTCTTTGGACATAGGAGTGTCCATGATGTGTGTGCTCCCATCCCATGCTTGTGTGATGGTTGTCGTTTGTGTAATGTTGCTGTGCATTGTGTTGTGATGTGTGTGAATCTCTTTACTGACGTGTGTTTGCTGTCTCTGGTTTTCTCTAGGTCACTCCCGCAGCGCCATGATCATGTGCGACTATGATCCCTGTACCTGTTTACGTCTGTATCTGATGGCAATCATGTGAATAAACATGGAGGCAAAACATCATTGTGTGAGTAAATGCAATTTATTGACAGGTTGTGCTTTTGTGCTGGTGAATATATACAAGTAAGTGGGAGGGAGGGAGTTGGAGTTGTAGGTAATGGCAGATGAAATGTCCGTGCTGACACCACATTGGGGGGTGTCAGGCTAGTCCAGCAGACCAGTGGCAATGATTGTCTATGTGGGACAGGATGGTTTGCAGGGTGAATGTCTGGCACAGGCAGTGGCATTGTCAAGGTCGTCCCCTCTTGGAGCGTGTGCCTGGCGCTCCAACACTGCTCTCAGCAACTTCCTGCCTCGGACGCCCCCTCCGTCTCGGAGGTGGTACAGAGGCAGCTGGGAGGGCAGGTTGGTGATGGGCCACATCCGTCGCCAGGGGCTCAGGTGGTGGTGGCGGCGGTGGAGGCGGAGGCGGAGGCGACGGGGGAGGCGGAGGTGACGGTGGCGGTGGCGCTGACACACATGGTGGAGGAGGGGGGGGGGTTGTTCCGGGCAACCCATTCCCTCCACATCGTTGCCTGCTGGCCCATGATCACCAACATCTGGCCAAGGATGCCAGAGATCTCGCGCAGGCTGTTGGTGTTGTCCACTGAGTCCTCGTGAACACGATCAGCGTTTGCCTGGGACCGGTCGTATGAGGCCTGGCACCTGGCAAGAGCTTGTAGGGACTGTGCCACTGGCTCGGGTAGCTGTCCCTCCTCTGACCGGCGGTGTGTGGGTCGCCTGATTGGCAGTTGTCCCGTTGCCTGTGTTTGTGGCCCACTCACCCTGCTTGTGTGTGGGGCCGTTGGACCAGCGTTGCGCGCTGGGTCATGCTGGGTGGCACCGGCAGGAGTCGTGGTGCTCGTGGTAGTGGTGGTAGTGGTGGTACTGGTGGTGGTGGGGACTGTGCAGATCACAGAGACGGGTGCCGCGGGAGTCACACATGCGACGTTGGTCGGTCCCGGGAGTCCCTGTGAGCCAGATGGCCCTGGCTGCGTGCTTGGTCCCGCTCCATCCTCCGCCCCGGAGCTGCCTGTGTCGTCGTCGGCAGAGAGTCCTGTAGGTGTGGGAGGCGAGGCTGGCGGCCGGGTACTGCTTTCCCCAGTCAGTTGACGATCACCTGAGGGACAAGATCGAGCAGGTCAGTAATGTGGACAGTACATGGTTACATTGATTTGTAGACATTTCTGTTTCCTGTCGCACACACCCCACCCTCCACCACCACCGCCACCCTCCCCGTGCACATGGGGGCCTGTTGGGAGTTGTAGTTTGGGCCTCTCACACACCCCACCCTCCACCACCACCGCCACCCTCCCCGTGCACATGGGGGCCTGTTGGGAGTTGTAGTTTGGGCCTCTCACACACCCCACCCTCCACCACCACCGCCACCCTCCCCGTGCACATGGGGGCCTGTTGGGAGTTGTAGTTTGGGCCTCTCACACACCCCACCCTCCACCACCGCCACCCTCCCCGTGCACATGGGGGCCTGTTGGGAGTTGTAGTTTGGGCCTCTCACACACCCCACCCTCCACCACCGCCACCCTCCCCGTGCACATGGGGGCCTGTTGGGAGTTGTAGTTTGGGCCTCTCACACACCCCACCCTCCACCACCGCCACCCTCCCCGTGCACATGGGGGCCTGTTGGGAGTTGTAGTTTGGGCCTCTCACACACCCCACCCTCCACCACCACCGCCACCCTCCCCGTGCACATGGGGGCCTGTTGGGAGTTGTAGTTTGGGCCTCTCACACACCCCACCCTCCACCACCGCCACCACCACCACCACCCTCCCCGTGAACATGGGGGCCTGTTGGGAGCCATGGACATGTTAGTGTGTTGGTGTCCGACGTGCATGGGTTGGGGCGTGGGGGATGTTTCTTCTCAGTTGTGTGAGCCTGACCATGTCGTGCTGATCGTGGTGCTTGGTTTGTACTCACCAGTCTCTTCTCCTTCGTCAAGGCCGTCTAGGCTCTCTGGGTGTAGTATCACCAGCACCTTCTCCTCCCAATCGGTGTAGGGTATGGGCTCCGGGGGTGTGCCACCGCCAGTAAGATTGGCTCTGGCGTGGTTTTTCGCTCGGATGCCCTTGACCCTGGTCTTAAGGTCATGCCACCGCCTCTGAATGTCGTGCTTGGTCCTCGGCACAGTCCCCGACGCATTCACACGAGTGACGATCCTGTCCCACATGTGGTTCTTTTGCGCCACGGTCGTCTGCTGGACTTGGGCCCCGAAGATGTTGGGCTCCACACGGATAATTTCATCTACCATTACCCGCAACTCTGTCTCCGTGAATTTGGGGTTTTTTTTGGGTGCCATGGTGTGTGGTGCTCAGTGTGTGAGTTGAGTGAGTTGGGAGGTGCAGGTGTGTGGTGTGTGATGTGTAGGATTTGTGTGGTGGGTGTTTGTGTGGTAGGGTGGTGGGTGGGTGTCTTCTATGTGATTTTATGTGAGTTAGCAGTGTCTCGAATGGCCCTCTTGCTGGCAGCAATGCTGTGGTGCAAGGGATTGTGGTTGTGTGGGGGTGTCTTTTTATAGTCGTGTCTCGATGGTTGTTGGCAGTCAGGTGGTAGGTGGGCGTGTTGACTTGTGTGCATTATTGGATAATTGGGACGTGTCATGGTGGCTTGTGCTGGGGGGGGGGGCCTTGTCAATGTTCGTATGTTTGCTTAGGACTTGCGGTGCACTTTCATACATTTGTTAGGCGCTAGGGATGTTGTGCGTGTTGGCCTTCCGCCCTGATGCTGTGGTTCTCGTTGCATTGTTTCCGCCGCGGACGTGGATGGCTGTGAGTTCCGTTGTACGGGCGGATTTATCCTAATTGCGGCCACGGAGTATTCTCAGGGATGGCGGTACATGTTTTATTTTCCGCGGTCATTTCCGTCCGCGGCAGTGGTTGTTCATTGGACTCCGTCCGCCGCGGACGGACTTGGTTGTGTTCCGTCCACCGCGGACGGTGTTGGTTGTGTTCCGTCCGCCGCGGTCGGAGTTTCGTGACATGAATATCCTAATCCCAACCGCGGTTTCTCCGCGGCGCTGCCGGGAGTAAAATTTCCCCCACCATGGCGGACAGTACCCATTTCCGTCCGCCATCCTAATCGGCCCCTAACTCTCCACTGGAGAAAACAGTTTTCTAGTAAAACCATCACCCACCAGGGTAACCCGTTGGTGGCATGCTTCATCATCGGGTCCATTCCGTTCCTTCATGGAGTGGGATGTGCTCAAGCATAACCGCAGCACTTTGAGATGTGGACAGGCTACCACAAAGACGTCCACCCATTACATGGAAAGAAAACACACAGTGCAGGATTACCAATGGGTTATCCTTGAGGACATCAAGGACACAGTGAATTCTGAACCGAAATTGTTCGAAAGAGAACACGGCTATGTTTTTAGACTCAAGACATAGAGGGCCTGAACTATAATATCCCATGGAATCAATTTATTAGAGGATTACTGCCCCAGGAAAGTAAAACCAGTTTTGGCATAATGCACCTTTCTCTCACCTAAGTGGACTATTCAGCTAATTTTACACCATTAACTTATGCAAGTCTACTAAATATATCAGTTGGAGATAAGGGAGCACTGAACCTGATCCCTATTAAATGCCCATAATTTCATGGTTTTCACTTTTGTAACATACCTCCCTCCAACCCTCTATCTTTAATTAAGTATATAAATATATAATCTATTCCAAGAAAAGAAATTCCGTGTATTGAAAACAGGACTTCCACATATCTTTTTATACTCTAATGGAACCTAGTGGATGCTCCATGAACGACCGCCATCTTCGTATTGTCAGTAGTCTAGCCTTTTTTGGAGCACGAGGATGCAACATCCCAAGCTTCAAACTAGTCTTAATCATCCGGCGGTCACTGCATCAGTAATATGCGGTACCCGGCCGTGCACCAAGTAGGTTGCAAGGCAGAGGCTGAGCCTTGGAGTAGTTCGCACAGCACATGCCACCTGTTTGCCTTAATTGTTTTCTCTTGCTTTGGGCATATGCAGATTTAACAAAAATCTCCCCTATGGACAATATTGATTAATGCAACCCACTTTCTCATTAGTGTGTGACTACAGGCTTCCCTCCCTCGTAGAACCATAATGCACAATTCTAGCATCTTATATGTATGTGGTGTGTTTTTTATCGTAATATATGTGTGTGTAAAGTGCTTTTTACATTGGTATAGGTTTGTGAGGTTTTAAAACCACGAATTTGTTTTGCTGGATTACAAATTTCCATTTGGGTTACACTAGATGTGTCCACTCATGATGTTTTTATCTCACATTTTCCTTCACCCAGAGGTGCTAATGACAATGAGATGGATATGTAGGACACAGAAGGAATATGTGTACGGCCATAGTGCTGTACAGTCTAACTCTTCGTTATATCTCCACAGAAATACGGATAGTAATCACCAAGTAGGTGATAAATGTACATGCACTAATTCCTTAGCATGCAATGAGTGTGCCTTCTACGTAATACAGCAGGAGTGGTACCAGGGAGTTAGTTCCACTAGGTCCTGATGAAAAGCCAATACGGGTATTGGTTGAAGCATGTCGACCATGTAGGAAAGCAGGCACATAATATCATGCTATCCTATCTCTTCCCCCCCCCCCCCAATGTTTTTAATCATACCAGCTAGAAGCCAGAATAAAAAGGTTACACCTACTAGCCAGGTATTTTTTCTCTTCATTTTAGCATTGAAACCCCCTCTTCACTCATATTTTTATCACCATCTCCTTTATCACTGTATAATCTTGAAAGGGCTCCCTCGTAGTCTGTAGGTCGCAGCACGCCCACCTCCGTAGCGTAATGGGATTGACCTGCCGATAAAGCATGCCAGCAACGGGTAATTTTGGTGGATGAGGGTTTCATAAGAAAACTCTGTTTTCCCCAGTGGACCGTTCATCTCCTTGACATAGCTAGGTTCTAGTTTTTTGATGTGAAAAGGATTGATCACCAGACTTTATAATGTAGTGCTCAAACAGAGAAATGGTAATTTCACCTGCTTTTTCTGACCGCTTTCCAGAATCAATTAAACACTCATATGCCGAGGAGTGGGCGCTAACTCTAACTGCTGCATTATATCACAGCCATGTGGGGTGGGATAACGGTTCTTCTTACCATGAGATACCACGGAGAACAACCCCACAACCTCAGAGACAATACCCAATTAAGAATGGACCTAAAAAACAGGTTAGGGAAATCCTCCAACACAACTTGAATGCCAAGGTATAATAGAAACTGGCACCTCATCAATGAATAATCCCGTGTTTCCCCCTGATGAAACCTAAATCATGCATATGGTCTAGTATTAGACTACAGATACGTGTGTGCACAGCTACTAGCACATTTGCAGTACAAAATGCACATAGTCCTGCACTAATGAACAAAATAGTGCGGACGAAATGCAAAGCAACACTAGATATCACAAATTGATTTTTTTGCCAGAATATAACACTTGGAAGCAGATATTTGACTGCATTTGCGGGGGGCATTTTCCGGCGGGGCAAAGGTGCGGACACTTACCTTGTGGCAGGACGCTCCTGGGGGGTTAACGCTGTAGGTCACCCCGCCGCCGCATTCCAGATCACCGCGGCCGGGGGACTACAGCTCCCAGCGAGCTTTGCGAGGACTTCCTGATTCCCGCCCACATCGCGCCCGGAGGCGCTACTTAGTTGGAGTTGCTCCCTCCGCGTCGCGGGACGCGTGCGGGTGACGCCGGGAGAAGCCTGGGACAAGGGCAGGCCCTCTGTGGCCCTCAGAGGCACGAGGAGGCCGGGACGGGCCTCCCCATTTGGCTCTAACGAAGGAGGAGGTATCGGGTTGTTTTGTTTTATTTATCCTTGTTATTGAACTCTCATTGCACCCTTTCTTTGATTTCCCCTCAACATGTCCATCTGGGAGGAGTTGAATGCCTTGTGTGGCACGAACTACGCCCAGGATGTGTCTACCCCCCCCACAGTGGGTAGAGATCCTGATGCGGAAAAAGACAATGACGCTGGGAATTCACCTAATCCCGATAAAATGTGCACTAGCCCCTCATGATCTCCTTTCAATCCACCTCTATTATTGCCGATTGAGACCGTGAACACAATACCTGACCCTGTATCACCACTTCAATTGACCTTACTGGCCCAGATAGAGTAACTGTTAATATCTGCATTATCACCACTGGTCACAGAAATCGACGCCCTGGGAGACAGGTTGACCTGTATTGAAAAAACTATACTAAGGACCTATACTCCAACTGAAAAAACTGCTACACCCATCCACCCCATTTTTCCCAGCAAAAATGAAAAGCTTAAGCCTACGACAAGTACGATAGCTCAAACTCCTGAACCCCTTATGTCTATACCCAATCCAATAAGCCGGAATATCACTTTTAACTCTGTACCTGTACCCCATGGAGTTCCCAGGACCGCACTCCGGATTAACTTACCTCCAGAAGCCGCCCCCTATGTGGCCGTTCTCTCTGGGGTTCCTGCATCAAGGTTGAAATTTGAAACTCACCAAGACCTGTTACACAAAACCATGTCCTGGCTACAACAAAACAGACCATTGCCATCTGTTTTAGATGGTGGAATCCTGAGTGTCAGGAGGGTGGGGTGGCTAGGCACGTCGCCCAAAGATATCCCGGGCGACTTGATTTTAATTAAATTTAAGAGTATGAACATTGTCCCCTATTTGCGATCTTCTCTGCCTAAAGAGGGAGATGGCCCCATTTGCATCTGGGACCTGTATGATTTTTATCCTGGCCCCCGACTCAATTCGCCCAAAATGCAAATGACATTGAACCACAACTCTTGGTGAAAGGGGTTTCTAAGAACTTTGTGCCACTAACCATCTACCCTTTTTCGTTTTTGCACGTACACTGTCAATTTGATTTTAGTTGCTTTTAATAGTTGGATCTTTCTCATTTTGTATATAATCTGCTGAGTCATTTATACATGTATGTATTTTCATTTGCTGCTTTTATGGTTTCAAACAAAAGAAACCGAATAAAGCTTATTTTGATTTGATTTGATTAGACTGCATTTTCTACACAGAGCTTTAAACTTTAATTCTGTCGACTACCCCAAGGGTAGAAGAATAGCCCCAGGCTGTTTTCAGCCAGTGTAACAGAGCTAGTAAAATTCTCTGAAGACCAGGCATTGTCCAATGCCGATAACTTGATAACTTATCTAACAGATGATAGCCTGATGAAACACTGGACAACAGTATACTGCGTAATTCTGGGATTTTCTCACATGGGCTACAAATTTAATAAAAAGAAATAAATAACAATTAAAAAGAAAAATGCCCACCTCAATATTCTTTTTCTGGGATGGTGTTCATGAAGTGAAGGTAAAAGCCTTGTGACACTTCTTAGAGTGCACACTACTTCAACCTACAAATACCTTTAAAATTCTACAATCCTTTTTGGGATTTCTAAATTTTGGCAGAACATACATTCCAGATTATGCAGAACGTTCTGTAAACGCTGACATGATTGCTTCAAAACACTTACACACACATATAAATACAACAAACTTGGTGATCCACATCCTCACTGGGATACTGGGGTATACCTATATTACGTTCAATGAAGGTGACCTACCGATTGCATATCAATCACATTTATACACCAATGCTGAAATGAGTTTTGCAACTACAGAAAAAATACTGACAGCAATACAAACTACTGAGGTGAGAGAGCAAGGGCTATCTCAGGGAAAACACATTATTGTTGTGACTCTGGTATCGACCTTAGAGGAAGTCACCAGAGCAATTGTTCCAAACTTTAAAGCATTACATCTGCGATGGATACAATGGGCTAACTCACTCACCGCAATAGATGTAGATTACATATTTGTTTCTACATTACAAACACAAGCTTTTCTGCAGTATGAACCAGAATATCCTCTGCCTAATGAAATCATGACTCTAGAACAATATGATTACATCATATACACTTGATGGTACTGCCAGTCTTCCTTTGGAACTAAGCACCAAACCCAGCAGCGTGTGGAACTGTGAAAGGGCGCATGCAGAATTGAGAATTCCATCCTGAAAAAACCTACACACAGTCACAAGGTGACTGCATGGCACAGTTGACTGAACTAAAGTCTCTAATTCTGGCATTGGAGACTACAGATCCTAGATTCCCCACACTTCTAGTGTGCGATTCGATTTATTGTGTCCAGTCTTTCAATTAATATCAACTCTACTGGAGCCAGATGGGTTCAGAGATTCCGAAGGGTGCACAATCGAGCATAAAAGGCTTTTGGAACAAGTAGGAAAGCTGAAAGTATGTTTGCCACAGACTCATGTAATACATACATTGAGTCATCAATGTGCCTGCGTTCATGTAGCAGGGAATTCCATAGCTGATGAAGCTGTAAAGAAGCAACAGTTTGCGCCACTGCAGTTGCTGCAATTACTTGTTCAAGTATGTGGATAGCAAAACCAAAGGGGATGATGGATGGAGTGTTGAACAATGAAAGCACCCCCCCAGTCAACTGATCTGGGTTTAATCCATCATCATTATTTAGCTCACTCCGCCACCCCAGTTCAGACATGGCCATATGCAAATCAGTCTGAATCTGTGCCTCTTGGGAACAGTCCAGCCCAAAATGCCAAGCCATGCTTTCCCTGGACCGGAAACAAGCATCCTGGTAACCGGTTTCTGGCTAATCAGCCATCATCAGCCAGGCTAGCTTGACTGGGGGTGAGTGCTTGCATTGTTCAACACTCCGTCCATCATCCCCTTTGGTTTTGCTTTGTTTGCCCTAAGTTGGCAGGGTATGCCCAGACGTGGGTCCCTTGCTCACTTTGCCACTGGATTCAAGCTAGCCTGGCTGATGATGGCTGATTAGCCAGAAACCGGTCCCAGAATGCTTGTTTCCTGTCCAGGGAAGACATGGCTTGGCAGTTCGGGCTGGACTGTTCCCATGAGGCACAGGGTCAGACTGATTTGCATATGGCCATGTCTGAACTGGGGTGGCGGAGTGAGCTAAAGAATGATGATGGATTAAATCCAGATCAGTTGACTGGGGTGAGTGCTTGCATTGTTCAACACTTCGTCCAACATCCCCTATGGTTTTGCCATGTATGAGGATAGACAGACATATCATGGTGGCTGTCAATGCTGCTCATAATGACATCCACTTGCTGAAAGGCTTTCCACTCAAGAACTCCTATAAGTTAGATGCACATACCATTCTGTATGCTAACATTCCGAGAGTGGGGGATAGAGTAATACCAAACACTGATCGTAGGATGGGTTTAATACTAGCTGCACATGAGGGTCTGGCATCTGCTCAAGCAGGGGTGGCAGATAGAATGCCATTACTGCAGCAATGTTACTGATGGCCCAGTCTTACAAACAGACCAAAGGTTTTCTCCTTAAATGTGACATCTGCAAGCAAATGAAGGGTTTCACCGTGGTGCATACACCACAGAACCCTCTTGATTTCAAAGCAAGCATCTGGATTGTGTCGATTTGTATCAATTTGGCCCTTTGAAATCAGATTGGGCTTACAAGTATGGCTTACAAGTATATCTTGGAAGAAGTAGATTCCTTCTCTCAATTCCTATGGGTATGGCCACAGCAGTCGACTGGCGCCTGAAATGTTTTAAAGGATCTGCGATTCTTCATTTGGATATACGTAGTAGGCATAATACATTCCAACCACGGACCGGCATTTAGCTCTAGGGCTTACACAGAGGCCATAGGAGAGAAGTTTGGGTGTGACCCTGCGTTCTCCTCACCATACCATTCTGAGGGAAATTCAGTTGTGGAAAGGAAAAAATGTGAAGGAAAGCAGTCTTTATCAGAGAGGGTATTAGGCTCAGTTCGCAGTTGGGTACATCACTTATATGGGGTCCAGAGGGGACTCAACAACCTGCCTAAAAAATCCCTGCATGGTCGGACACCCTAGGACATCCTTTTTGGAGTAAAGATGTGGGACCCAAACCTCAATACCCGCACAGTGGCAACGGAAATTTATTTATTTTTTATTTTTGGAGTTTTATATAGCGTTAGCCAGACCCGGAGGTATCGGAGCGCTTTACAACATTTGTTCATAACAGTTTAGTACACAAAGAGTGTCTAGGTAAACAGTGAATCAAAGGAGGTTCATTAATCAGTAAACGTCTAGTAGTAATCGCTGCTGAGTTGAAAGTTTGATGTGCGAGTAGGGGGGAGTAGTGTTCAGAGTGAACTTAACGTAATTGCTGGGTCTTCTGTCTTGAGGTAGGAAATTAAAGCAAGGCCGTTGTCACTTTGTGAGGACTCGATTGAGGAAGAGCGCTTTGAGCTGGCTCTTGAAAGCTTTGTAGGAAGAGTTCGTCCTAATATGTATGGGGATGGCATTCTAGATTTTGGGTGCATTTCCGGTGAAGGACCTAGATAGGGTCTTTTGTTTGCAGGTTTTCAGAGGGATGAGTAGCAGAGAGTTGGTGCTTCTGAGGTTTCTTGTCTGTCCAGCTTTTTTGAGTTTGGCAGCTAGATAGGTGGGTTTGCCAGGGTGCAGAGCTTTGTGTGTGAGGCAAGCAGTTCTGAAATTGGCCCGCATTTCTACTGGGAGCCACTTAAGCTCTTTTAGCGCGGGGGTGATGTGTTCGTATTTCTTTATCCCGACACCATTCTGGCTGCTGCATTTAGTGTTCTGAGCGGAGCAAGGTGAAGTTTAGCCGTGCCTGTGAGGGTGGTGATCCCATAGTCTAATCTGGATAGAACAAGGGATTGCGTGGCTTGCTTAAGGTCTGTTTGTGGGATGAAGGGTTTGATTTTGCTCAGTAGCTTTAAGTTGAAGAAGGCACCTCTTGCGGTGTTCTTGATGTGTTTGAAATTATCCAAGTTGGGTCTAGAGTGATACCCAATGACTTCACTGAGTCGGCTGGGATGAGAGTGCAGTCGAGAGCATCAATAGATTTTATCCATTCCGTGATTTGGGGTGTCTTTTCCTTGCTGGCTATGAGAAGGTTTTCCGTTTCGTCTTGATTTAGTTTCAGATGGTTAAGGGACAACCATTTTTATACTTCTCTTAGGGTGATGTTTAGTCTTTGCATGTCCGCTATGGAGGGGGTTTCTAGGTAGATCTGGGTGTCGTCGGCATAGAGGTGGAAGGGAATGTTGGTTTTTTTGAGGATGATGGTGAGTGGCTCCATGTAGATGTTGAACAATGCGGGTGAAAGAACTGAGCCTTGGGGAACACCTCTGATTATAGGGTGTAGGTCGGACGTGGAGCTTCCTATTTTTATTCTTTGGAAGCGGTTTTGTAGGAAGGAGGTGAACCTCTGTGAGACCACCCCATTTGCTCCTACCCTTTCTTGGAGAGTGTTAATGAGTAGTTTGTAGTCGACCGTGTCAAAAGCTGCCGAAAGGTCAAGGAGTATGAGTAGACAGCAGCGGTTCTTGTCCAGTGATTTGTGCACATCATCGATGACATTTAAGATGGCAGTCTCTGTGCTATATCCTTTTCTGAAGCCTGATTGGTGCAGGTCAAGGAGGTGGTTGATGTCCATGTGGTGGGTGAGTTGACGGAGAACACATTTTTCTAGTAATTTTGCTAGGAAAGGAAGATTGGAGACATGCCTGTAGTTATTGGGATTGTTAGGGTCAGCACCAGCCTCTCTTACTAATGGTGTTACCTGGCCTATTTTGAGGCAGTCGGTATGATTCCTATTTCCAGGGAGCTGTTTATAATCTCGGTCCAGATAGGGGCTAATGAGTGTTTGAGCTGTTTTGCCAGTTGAGCGGGGAGGGGATCTTCAAGGTGCGATGAGGGTTTGGATCCGGTGGTTAGTTCAATAATTTCCGTTTCAGTAGTGGGTGTAAAGGTTAGCCAGTTATTGGTTGGTTGGCTAGGTGGGTTTGCATCTTCTTTGATGAGTAGCGGGCCTGCCTTTGAGGGAAGCGAGTGGCCCATCAGTGAGAGCTCAATCTTTAGTATTTTTTCGCTGAAGAAATTGGCAAATATTTTACATAGGTCTTTGGAGGCCGGAATTGCAGCACGTTTTGTGTTGGATGTTTGTTGTCTGATAATGTTGAAGAGTTCTTTAGGGCGGCTTTCGCCTTATTCAGTGAGTCGGAAAAAAAAGGAGGATTTTTCGTGCGCGATGTGCTTATTATATTTCCTACGTTTCTTTCTGAGTAGTTCGAGGTGGGTTGTCGAGGGGTTGTTGTGTCAAAGTCTTTCAGCTGAACAGCTTCTGGGATGAACATAGCAATGTCCAAATAAAACGCACTGCCACTGAGGAAGTGCCAGCACGCGGGTCAGGGATAAAATGTGGACATGAAAGAATTTGGGCCATCTTACAGAGAGCCTGTACTGGTCTTGACTGTTGAAGGTACCAGAACTGTACTTCTTCCATCCCTTGCTGGCCGCAAAGAAAAAATATTTGTCTCCATTGATCTGATCAAGTCACACCAGGAGGCAGATTGTCCATAGTAAGCCATGTGGGCTCCTGGGTAACTACCTGCCTCCTCCCACTACAATACAGGAAGTTCAAATGGAAACCTTAATAACTAATGTCGTTTCCTCTATCCAACAAGGAACAATAATCAACAACAACGAAGTATACCTGCTAACTGTTGCTATGATTATGACAATTGTACAATCAACTAGTACAGAAACACAGATTTCAATTTGGAAACCTTAAAGGAACACAATCTACGCATGAATGTACCACAGATCTAGTCCACTCCCAGTACTACAAAACCTGCTGAGCTGCCAAAAATAGATTTGACTGCCTCTGGCTACTTTATCTACTTTGATGACTTCTCTTTGGATTCATCTGACCCACCGCCACCTCTTACATTCAGGATTAAAGTGCATGTCTATCTTTGGCTGAAGAGGACTTTTTAAAAAAATTTATTTATTGATTTTTTTGACAGCTTACAAACAGTAAAGAACAGAGATATTTTTTGCCATAATACCAATGAGCATTCAAACAGTGTCTTTTGTGTTACATCAAATCATAAATTCTTAGAGAAATAGCATTTGAAGGACAGGAAAAAATTATACCGTAAAACAAGAACCATATACATTTAATTCGTCACATTTTCCTTACTAACCCAGCCAATTAGTCAGCGGAGACCATATTTTAAGCCCATACGCTTTCTTCTTAATGCCCTTAATTTTATATAGAGCTATCTCAAGATGGTACATAGACAACAATTTAGTTTGCCACGTAATGAAATTTGGTGGGGCTTCGTCCAGCTATTGGGATGTGATGCAGGAGCGTTATACCGCCATACATACAAAAATGAATCCTTCCTCGAATGCAGAACCCTGAAATATCGCACCCTCATCACACACAAAAATAACCATAGAAGCTGTTAATTTAACAGGAATACTCGAACTACTTCTCAGAAAACCCTCAATGTCTGTAATGAATTGAGTCAACCTAGGACATCTATAAAACATATGGGTGGCTTCTGCTGCATGTAAATTACAGCGGCTACAATTTGTCCAACGCATTGAGTTCCATTTAGCCAATTTGCCAGGTGTATAATATAATTCAAAAACAGACATAAAATGTTGGCTAATCATTGACCCGTTAAGTAACACGTTCACCGCAATCTCTATGCTCCTATCTAGATCGACTTGTTCAAGATTCAGCTTGTTTTGCCATTTAAGTGCCCTGTCCTCTAAATCGTCCTCCACCTTCTCCAAAAGCAACTGATATAAAGGTCCTATTTTATGATGTCCCTTTATGGCTTCAACTATCTCAATTTTTCCCAGCAATATCATTTGTTTTGCAAGTTTCTGACCACAAAAACTTCGTAACTGAAGATATTTAAAAAAGTCAGCCTGATGCATATGATACTCCTTCTTTAGATAATCAAATGAAACAAAATCATACCCTTGAATCAGATCGCCAAAATTCTGAATCCCTAAATTATACCATCTTTGCATTACCCCATCTCTAAATAGTTCTGGAAGAAAAGGGCTTTTCTGCAATGGAGTATAAATGTTTATATTAGGGCCAATTCTAAATCTCTTTTTTATTGTCCTCCATATGACATAAGCTGAATAAATGGTCTTAAATTTAGTTTTTTTTTTATAGTAGCTGGGCTCAATAATCTGGTTTAAGCATTGCTTAGCCTCGGCGCCTAAAAGCATCTCGTAAATAGAAGGTGAGGCAAAATCCTCACTCGGATCATCAGGGAGAATTAGTACACCCATATGTTGCAGAATCACTACCCAATGATAAAATTGAAAATTCGGAATACTCCAGCCTCCTCTTTCTCGGGGTAACACACATTTTGCTAACGCTCTCCGAGCCCGATGATATCCCCAGAGAAATCTAGAGCACATTCTATTTATTCGGGAGAAATAACTACAAGAAATAATGAATAAATATTTAAAAAAAAAAAAAAAAAAAAAAAAAAAAAAAAGAAGGACATTTTGTTTTTCCATGGCTTCAACTTTGGGTTACAATATCATTACTGTTCCTTTTGTTTTGAATTGGTTTTGGGACGGTCTTTTTCCTACTACCAATTAGACCCTACCTCCCATTACGCTCTACAGAACAACTGGTGAACTTTGTTCTGAAGCCACATTTGTCATCGCACCGACAAAGAGGCCTCTCCCTGGTGAACATTTCAGCTGTTCCAGTTCCTGACGAGATTATTTGGGATCAGGTATCGTATGATATACATGGCCCCAATGAACATTTAAAAATTCCTTAGTAGTTTAAAATGTCCTTGAATTATGTCATTACCAAAGTACTGTTTCTGGCGATTGGGACATTGATACAGGGCATGAAAGGGTAGAAGACCTAGAGCATTATACTGTGTGTAATTATGATGAAATGTTTTGTTCTCAACTTCACGGTCATTATTTTCTCCCTAAAGCAAGCATTCCATGTGTGGTTTTCAATTACACACAATTAGAACATTGCCCTACACTATGCGGTAGTTCAAATACATTTGCACGGAAGTTGCTTATTTTTGTGGGTGTTATACATCTGACCCCGCCTCCTTATTACTATAGGCTTGCGCCTTCACCGGCAAAAAAATATATACTGACTGACACCAAGCTGATTTAGTCTGCTTCCTTTCTTTCCCAGCTGTCTATAGCAGGTTTAGACTTTTTGAGGGACACTACAGATGTGAAATCAATTTGGGGCGCAAAAGATTGACAGGTTCATAGAACTGAGGACTTATTTAGAACATGCTTGATATCGCAACAAATGATTTTCCTATACAAAACTGGGCAACAAATGACATTTCTTTGATTAGCTAAGATGAGATTTGAACACACCACACATTTTCACATTCAAATGCTTTGAAAATTGGCAGCAGTTTACAAAATACACTAAGGATGCATTAGATACTATGCTACGTAATGGCACATACAATTCATCAGAACCCAACTGGAAGGGATGGTTAGTTTGGCCACTAGACACAAACCGATGTCAGGCACGATTCCCAGATCACATCAAAGGTTCTTAAATAAGTAGACCTGGCATGCGGTATGTACAGTCTGAACACTTAGGGGTGATGACAACCTACAGTATTGGGAAGATGTGCCTTGATGGGCTAAGGACCTGTACACTTGGCCCTTTTATCTGAAGACCTGGAACTCCGGGACTTTTAATTTGGTCCTCAGAAACCACATAAAAAATGCTTCTTGTATCAAATAATCAATGAAATATGGAAAGTCTTTCAGAATCAAGCTGCCAAGTTAAATCGACAGGGCCAATATAGAAAAAGCTCTAGCAGTGGTTGATAGAGATAGGACTACCTTGTCCTCTAGAATATACTCTTTGGGGAACATGGTGTCATCCGCAATAGACCACGTACAAAACAGGTCTGGATACCATGGGAAAACAACAATGATGCAGAAGGATAGATCAAAAAGGAAGTTATTTCTGGAGGGAGAATTGAAGTTACAAGGACTTAAGTTAATGTCCAATTACTTATTTTACTAAAGAAAAACTCTTAAGAGCAGTCCAAAACGAATATTTGTATACATACTTGTTTTGAATAGGACAATGCAAATAATTATATATACACAAATTATATATACAAAAAAGAACAAAAACAACACATATATCTGAACAAAGACATCATTCCTCGTTACCCTTATTTGATATTACGGATGCAAGAAAAAAATTCCAAACAATGATTAATAGTAACAATCTGTAAAAAGAAGGAGAAAGCCCTAAAAGGTAATACACAACCGAGGAAAACTTTTTAAAACCCTCTATCTGAATAGGGATGTGTAATAGTTTCTGTTCAATTCATTTAAACTTTTGCAGGGCTTCTCCAGATTGTGGAGTCCACGCGTTTCAGCCCATATGTTTTGGGCCTTATCAGGACTGAGGCAAAAAGGAAACCTTTTCTTATTCAAACTGTCTCAAGGACAGGGAAGAGGAGCCAATTGTATAGAAATTATTTATTGTTTTTAAATCTGTGTTGTGGTAGCACTTCATAAAATTATTAGACTTTGTGATGCTGCACAAATAAATTCCCAGGGTCGTTATGGATCTATAATTTTTGGCAAGTCGCAATATTAATACACGCCGCTGGAAATCTAGCCATCTGCACCGGTACGGCTCAATTTCATGAGTCACGTCATGGGCAGTCACAGCTTAAGTCTATGGTACTATTGAGCTGGACACCACAAACACTGCGTTCTGGACACGTACCATGGTGTCATAATGCCACAATTCTATTTTCCCCTTACAACCTTACAAAGCAGCAATTATTCACGGAATTATGTTACACATAAAAAAAAACAAGAGAAGTTATCTTTCAAGTTTGCTGAAAACACCATTTGTGGATTGGATAATCCATAGGTACATCACCCTGCTGATTTCAAAATTAAATTTTCAGTACTGTCTGCAATACCACCAAGTGGGCAGATAAGACGCATTAGAGGAGTGTGGGGTGGGGGGGGGGGATGGGGGGTGGTTATAAAAGAGTATTAGGAACGACCTTTCAAATTCCAGTATCAAAACAGGGAGACTGAAGTTTTCTGTGGGTCAGACTGCGAGAATAATGTAAGTGGATCCTTAGTGCGCAAGGACTTTTCACTTCTTGGAGCCTTAACTGCTTCCGTGGCAAACTTATCTTGCTCTTTGAAGATGGCTGTGCTACGTCCGGCTTTCTGATTGCTTACTGATGGGAGTTATCTGAAGCTGAACAGTGAAGGCACCGCAACTGATGAATCCGCAGTAAAGATTTCCTGCCACTCGGTGGGCGCAGGGTGTGGTGGATGTTGCCGAATAACCTGCGTTGGATATGGAGCCTCAAAGAAGTGTGGCCACCATCTTTGGTGGTTCAGCCATGCATCCCATCACTCAAGAGGTTTAAGTACTCTCAGTTTTAATAATTTTGTATTGTTCTAGCAAACATCGTTGTAACAGAAAGGGAACTATTTAGCTTATATTATACCGCAATAGATCCTTTGATGCTAACCATGAAAGTTAAAATCAAATAAACAAGATTCAGGACTTGATTCCGATATAGTCCTTACATGGATACTTTGTAAGAAGTTATGCTTTGAACACAATACAAAATCTACTCTACCTTTTCTCTTCCTCAAAGAAGGAGGCCCTGCCTTGGTCCAGGATAAAAGGGCACGTTGATAAAGTGCAGTCGTCATCTGAAAAACAATACAACTTTCATAAACACAATTTCAGATTGCTAGCCGTCCCTTCAGTGGATGCATCACATCTACAAAACAGGACTTCAAAAAGTAAACAATCAAGTCAGCACCCATAATGCATCATAGGATGTCAGCAACTAAAGAAATAAAAATTACTGTCATATTATCCAATTCTATAATAGTGTTGAAGAACAAGTTACTTACCTTCGGTAACGCTTTTTCTGGTAGATACTATATCTGCCTGTGGATTCCTCACCTTGTGAATATCCCCCTTGCGCCAGCAACGTTCGGAAATTTTCTTCGTAGTACGCCGACGTGGGCGACGTCACAGGAGCACGGCATCGCGCGCGACTCCGTCTGACGTCACCGACCCCATATCAGGCCCACGCCGGCGTGATGACGTCAGTTCCGCCCTTTTTTCCGTGCCTTCGAGGCACACGGACGGACCAACGACAGCAAATATGCAAATATACAATGTACACAGTACAAATAGAACTAAATCAATAGTATAAACATATATACAGAAAGACCAGGTATAGCAGAGTGGACAACGGGGAGGCGGGTGGGTCAGTGAGGAATCCACAGGCAGATATAGTATCTACCAGAAAAAGCGTTACCGAAGGTAAGTAACTTGTTCTTCTGATAGATACATCTGCCGTGTGGATTCCTCACCTTGTGAATAGATTCCCACAGCAGTCCCCACTCCCGGAGGAGGGTGCCCACTCTGCTACACCAGGAAGTCTTGGAGGACAGAGCGCGCGAAGTGGCCATCCCTCCTCACCTCGGTATCCAAGCAGTAATGCTTCGCGAAAGTGTGGAGGGAGGCCCAAGTCGCGGCCTTGCAAATATCCTCAACAGGTACACCCCTAGACAAAGCAGATGTTGCAGACTTTGCTCTAGTAGAATGTGCTCTAATACCCTCAGGAGGGTCCTTACCAGCAAGAGAGTAGCAGATCTTGATGCACAGGATTATCCACCTGGAAAGTGTGCGCTTGTGCACCGCTCTGCCCTTCTTGCAGCCAGCAAAACCAACAAACAGCTGGTCATCCATCCGGAAGTCTTTAGTCCTGTCCAGATAGAACGACACCGCCCTCTTAGGGTCCAGACGGTGCAGTCTCTCTTCCTCCTTAGACGGGTGAGGGGGAGGATAGAAGGTAGGAAGGGTAATGGACTGCCCAAGATGGAAAGGAGTCACCACCTTAGCAGAAAAGCAGCCCTGGTCCTGAGAACCATCCTTTCAGCATGAATGGTCAGGAATGGGGGTTTGGAACTTAGAGCTTGAAGCTCACTTACCCTCCTTGCCGAGGTGATTGCAACGAGGAAGATCGTTTTAAAAGATAGAAGCCTCAATGGACACTTGTGCAAGGGCTCGAAGGGAGAACCCATTAAGAAGGTCAGCACAAGATTCAAATCCCAATGAGGAACAACAAAAGGAGTAGGAGGGAACATATTTATGAGACCCTTCAAGAATCTCAAAACCACCGGAGATTTAAAGAGAGATGGCTGATCCGGCAAACATAGAAATGCCGATAAGGCAGAAAGATACCCCTTGACCGTGGCCACAGCCAAACCTTGCTGCGCCAGATAAAGGGCAAATTGTAAAATATTAGACAAATGAGCCTTCAAAGGGTCAACATCTCTCTCCCTGCACCAAGAAACAAATTTAGACCACCTATAGGAGTAAATGGACTTAGTGGTGTCACGCCTGGCAGAAAGAATGACATCCACTACCTCGTGAGGGAGAGAAAAAGAACTCAAGTTGCCCCGTTCAATCTCCAGGCATGAAGGTGTAATGTCTGGAGGTGGGGGTGTAAAACCTGCCCCTCCATCTGAGAGAGGAGGTCTGCCCTGTGAGGGAGACGGAGCGGCGGGTGAGAGGAGAGGCGGAGAAGGTCTGAGTACCACACCCTTCTTGGCCAATCCGGGGCGACCAATATGACTTGGGCCCGGTCTTGACGAATCTTCCTCAGAACCCGAGGAATCAAAGGTATGGGAGGAAACGCGTAAAGGAGTTGATCTCCCCAACTCAGCTGAAACGCGTCCCCCAATGCTCCTTGCATCGGATACTGGAGACTGCAGAACGAAAGGCAGTGAGCATTCTCGCGAGTGGCGAATAGATCCACCCGAGGAGTCCCCCACATCCGAAAGATGTCGTGAACAACCTCTGGGTGAAGCCTCCACTCGTGGTCGGCAGAGAACTGCCGACTGAGACTGTCTGCACGAACGTTCAGAACTCCGGCCAGGTGATTTGCCACCAGACAAATCTGATGGTCCTGAACCCAGGACCAGAGACGCAGAGCCTCTCTGCAGAGACACTGCGACCCTACTCCTCCCTGCTTGTTGATGTACCACATCGCAGTCGTGTTGTCCGTCAGGACTTGAACCGAACGACCGCGAAGGGAGGGGAGGAAGGCCTTGAGTGCCAAACGTATCGCCCTCAATTCCAGAAGGTTGATGTGAAACAACCTTTCTTCCGGAGACCAAAAACCTTTGACCTCCAGGTCTCCCAGATGAGCACCCCACCCGAGAGTGGACGCATCCGAAATCACTGTGGCCACTGATGGAGGTAGCTGAAAAGGCTTTCCTTGTGACAGATTGCCTTCCACGCTCCACCAAGACAGATCCGCTGCAGCTTCCCCGGAGATCTTCACTGACTCCCTGAGATCTCCGTTGTGCTGATACCACTGCCTGCGGAGGCACCACTGGAGTGCCCTCATGTGCCAGCGTGCATGACTGACCAACAGAATGCAAGAAGCCATCAGACCGAGCAGACGAAGGACCTTCAGGACCGGAACAACCGCTTCATTGTAGAATAAAGGAATCATCTCCTGAATGTCGTGAATTCTTTGAGGTGGAGGGAATGCACGACATACAGAAGTGTCCAGTACCGCACCTATGAACAGGTTGCGCTGGGAGGGCACCAGGTGAGACTTGGGTACATTTATCGAAAAACCCAACCTGTGTAACAACTGAGTTGTCTCCTGCAGATGATGGAGCACCATCTCCGGCGACTCTGCTTTGATCAGCCAGTCGCCTAGATAAGGGAATACAGGAATCCCCGACCTTCTGAGATGCGCAGCCACCACTGCCATCACCTTGGTGAAGACTCGAGGCGCAGTAGTAAGTCCAAAGGGAAGGACCGCAAACTGGTAGTGTTGCGATCCTACCGTAAAACGGAGATACCTCCTGTGCGACTTCAGGATTGGGATGTGAAAGTACGCATCCTGCAAGTCGATCGACACCATCCAGTCTTCTTCCATCAGCGCTAGAAGAACCTGAGCAAGGGTGAGCATTTTGAACTTCTCCTGTTTGAGATAGAGGTTCAAAATCCTGAGATCCAGGATAGGCCGAAGCCTGCCATCCTTCTTGGGAATCAAGAAATACCGGGAGTAGCACCCTTGACCCCTCTCCTGCTCTGGAACCACCTCTATCGCACCCTTTCGAAACAGTGCCAGGACTTCCTCCTGCAGGAGAAGCAGGTGGTCCTCCGAACAATAACCTTGGCAAGGAGGGTAATTGGGAGGGAATTCCTGAAAAGGAAGTGCATACCCATTCTCTACGAGATTGAGAACCCAAAGATCTGATGTAACCGATTCCCAATCTCGTAGAAAATGAGTAAGCCGACCCCCTACTGGCCCTACATGATCCAGAATGGTGGATCTAGGGCTGCTTTGCTGATGCGGGTGGGGGTTGGGCATTATTGGAGGAAGTGGAGGAAGAGGAGACTTGACGTCCACGTCCACGACCCCTCTGTTTACCTCTATAGGATCTATATAGAGGGTTTTGCTGCTGTTGCTGTTGTTGTTGTTGGCCCTGCTTGAAGGGACGAAAAGAAGATCTGCCAAATCCTTTGAACTTTTTAGTCGTCGATCCTCTCATCTGCAGACCCAAAGATCTAGCGGTGGCACGGCTGTCCTTAAACCTTTCCAAGGCTACATCAGCCTTCTTACCGAAAAGGCCAGTTCCATCAAAGGGTAAGTCCAGCAATGTAGATTGCACATCCGCAGAAAAATCTGAAGACTTTAGCCATGCGGCTCTCCTGGTCGCAATGGATGAACCCATAATTCTAGCAACAGAATCTACAGTGTCCATACCGCTTTGAATGACCATGCGGGCAGCAGCCTGAGTGTCAGAGACAACCTCATTAAAGTTCTTCTTATCATCCTCAGGAAGTTTTGATGATAATTGCTTCACTGAGTCCATTAGCGCATGCACGTATCTACCTAAAAGGCAAGTAGCATTTGATGATTTAAGAGCCATGCTCCCAGAAGAGAAAGTCTTCTTCGCAGACAGATCTAATTTTTTAGACTCTTTGTCAGCTGGCACTTGAGGGAAGGAGCCAGCAGCCCTATTAGAGCAAGCCGCCTGAACCACAAGACTTTCCGGAGATGGATGCGTAGAAAGAAATGCAGGGTCATCAGGAGCCACCCTATAGCGCCTTGCAATAACTCTTGAAACTGCAGGAGCAGATAAAGGCTTCTTCCAAATCTCCTTTATTGGATCCGTCAAGGCATCAGTAAATGGCAGTGTAGGTTCCACAATTGAAGAAGGAGAATGTAAGACTTCAGTGAGGATGTTGGGTTTGTACTCCACTGTGGGCAGCTTTAAATTAAGAAGGTCAGCAGCCTTCCTAATGACCACGTGATAGGGTGCCACGTCTCTAGATGGAGCATCAGAAGCTGAAGGCAGAACCCACTCAGGAGAGAGTTCTAGACCACTAGCATCCCGAAGTTCATCGAAATCATCGTCATGATCAGGAAGCTCGCCTTCTTCCACATCAGAACTCTCATCATCTTTTTGTTCTAGAAGGCGCTGAGCTCTTCGCCTCGACCACTCCAAACGAATCGACGTCGACGGATCCGGTAACGACTCCGACGGAGCCGGTTCCGACGTCGATCGAGGAGCCGGAGCAGGACGAGAGTCATGAATAGGTGTGGTACCTCGATCTCGACTGCGAGGTCGATCCGGAGCCGGCGAAGCCGCATGCGGAGTCGAAGACCTCGGTGGAGCCGTACCGAGCCATGGTGGAAGAGGCGCCGGCATGAATGGCATAAACGGAGCTGGGGCATACGACTGAGGAATACCCAGATTGTATGATAATGGACCCATGGGACCAACAGGTGCTCCAGTGGGGTACATTGCCCTGGAATATACTCCGAACATTGCATTTAAAAAATGCGAGGGATCCTGTCCAGGACCAGGAAAGGGAGGGTACAGACCTACCGGATCCAATGGAGGTCGCCCCGACACACCCTCACTCTGACCTTCCGGATCCGCAGGAGTCTCCGCTGGAGTCGGTTCTTGAGGAATCACTTCTTCTTCCTCTTCATGTTCCGAGGACATCGGATCCGGATCCGGCTCCGGTTCTGGCTCCGGGGCCGGAGAACCTTCTTTCGATAAAGCAGGAGAAGGAGAGACAAAGTCCTTACTATGTTTATGAGATCTTCTCTTCGAGTCAGAGGATTCCTTCTCTGAATGATGTTTCGAACTGTGCTTCCTCCTCTTATGCTTTCTCCTCGAGGAGCTCGAAGCGTGACCGGAAGCCGATTTAGATCTAGACCTCGATCTTTCCCTGGATTTCGATTTCTCTTTAGATCTCGTATCCTCACCAGATCTCGAACCCGCTCTGGATCTCGACGCCGACACCGACTTCGATCGAGACCTTTGCTTCGACTTCGACCTCCGTGACGTCGATCTTGAATAACGTCCAGAATCCTGTTTTACTTTAGCTAAAAGTAATTTAGCCTCACGTTCTCGAAGTGCCTTCGGATTCATCTTAAAACAGGAATTGCAGTTCTTGACGTCGTGACTCGAACCAAGACACCACAAACAGTCCTTATGTGGGTCAGTGATGGACATCGTGCGGGCACAAGACCTACACGGCTTAAAGCCTGTTTTCCTCGACGACATCTTCGGAGAAGAATCAATTCGTAAGAGAGAAACAGTGTCTATTAATAAACAGAAAGATACTAAGTATCGCAGTAAGATCCCGAAAACCGTTAGCGTCGAAGACGCGGAAAAAAGGGAACTGACGTCATCACGCCGGCGTGGGCCTGATATGGGGTCGGTGACGTCAGACGGAGTCGCGCGCGATGCCGTGCTCCTGTGACGTCGCCCACGTCGGCGTACTACGAAGAAAATTTCCGAACGTTGCTGGCGCAAGGGGGATATTCACAAGGTGAGGAATCCACACGGCAGATGTATCTATCAGAAATGAATGATTAATAACTGTCTTGTTGAATATGAGCACACGTAATACATAGGCTTTCACAAATGTTCATCAAAGTCTGTTAGAGTCTGCACCTTTTAATTGTCGCAAGGCCTCCAGCAATAATAGACTTCATTAAGGGGAGAGGACTCTGCTTAACTGCTAGGGCGGTCGCCCTCGAATTTGGGGAACTGGATTCCAGTCTCGGCAACGACGCTGAACATCCTGTGATTCTGGGCAAATCACTTAATCTCCCCATGCCTAATATAAAATGAATGGATCCTCATGTAATGCAACTGGTGCTATGTAAAGCGCTCTGATACCGGATACCTTAAGGTCAAGTTTGCGCTATATAAAACTATTAATAAAAATAATTATATAATGTTACTTACCCAGTAAGCATCTGTTCTTGGCAAGTAGAGCTGTAGATCCACATATGTTGCATACTGCCATTTAGTGTTGGGCTTGGATGCTTGCAAGTTGTTTTTCTTCAAAGAAGTCTTTCCAGTCACAGGGTAAGGGGACTCCTCCTTTCGGCGATAGTGCGCATGAGCATCAAAACCATTGTTAGTTTGTTTCCCACAGAGGGTGAGAATGGAGTTAGTAAGTGTAGAAGAGAGATATCCATGCGTATGTAATATGTAAATTGAGAACTGCAACAACTACAGGTCACCGGGTAGGCGGTGGGCGCATGTGAATCTACAGCTCTACATGCCAAGAACAGATGCCTTACCATTATCTGTTCGAGGGATGTGAGTTGTAGATTACATGCTTTGCCTAGACTATAAAGCAGTATGTCACCAGAGCGGTGGCTAAGTTGTAGTGGTCTGAAACAATGTTTTGAGTACTGCCTGGTCTACATTAGCTTGTTGCCTCGCTAACACAGCTACACAATAATGTTTGGTGAATGTCTGCGGTGTAGACCATGTTGCTGCCTTACAGATTTCAGCTAGGGAAATATTCCCCAAGAAGGCCATAGAAGCCCCTATTTTGCAAGTGGAATGAGGTTTGGGGGTACTGTCAAAGTTCTCTTTGCTTTCGTAGAACATGTCTGGGTACATTTTACAATCCATTTTGCTATGCATAATTTAAATATGGTATTGCCTTTGTGTGGTGGAGCAAAAGCAACTAAGAGTTGCTTTGTCTTGCAAAATTCTTTTGCTCCTTCATCGTAATATAGTAGAGCTCTTCTAACATCAAGGGTGTGTGGTGCTCGTTCTGCTACAGATTCAGGTTGAGGAAAGTACACGGGTAACTAAACAGATTGGTTGATATAAAAGGCATAAACTAATTTAGGGAGAAATGTAGGATTGGTGCGAAGAACCACTCTGTCTCTGTGAAGCTGAAAGTAGGGCTCTTTTATAGTTATGGCTGGAGTTCACCAACTCTCCTTAGTGAAGTTATTGCGACAAGGAAAGCAACATTCCATGAGAGGAATTGTAATTGGCACCTATGCATTAGTTCAAATCGTGGACCCCTTAGCCTGGTAAGGATTATGTTTAGGTTCCACACTGGTGCAGGTGGGACACTTGGTGGTATCACTCTTTTTAACCCTTCCAAAAAAGCCTTAAATCACTGGTATTCAGAATAGAGTTATGTTTTGTAAGTATGCAGCTACTACTGCCAGATGTAAGCGAATGGATGTACAGGCTAGTCCAAATTGCGGTAAATGTAACAGGTAACATATGATGTTCTGTACGGAAACATTGAGAGGATCGATATTGTTATTGGTCCAATAGATATCAATTCGATTCCATTCTGCTGCACAACAAGCCCTGGTTGTGGGCTTTCTAGCCTCTTTTAGGATATGCATACAGTCTGGTGGTAGGTATAAATAACCAAACTATGACTTCAGGAGCCAGATCGCCAGGTTGAGTTCTTTGGGATTTGGATGCTGGATTTCTCCAAGGCTCTGAATGAGGAGACTGGAGGGGGGATGCAGCTTTGGTGTGGAACTTTTGGCAGCTGCAGTAGGATGGTGAACCAGGGTTGACTGTGTGGGAGCTAGGACAGCTGGTATGAGGAATGTGTACCTGAGCTTCTGAACCACCAGTGGAATGAGTGAGAGAGGCAGAAAAGCATAGGAAAATATCCCTGACCATTACATCCATAGGGCATTGCCCATGGAGAGCGGGTGTTGGAACCTGGAGGTGAAGCTTGGGCATTTTGTGTTTTCTGCTGTGGCGAACACGTCTATCTGAGGAAATCCCGATTGCAGAAAGTAGGTGAGGAGAACCTGAGGATAAAGTTCCCACTCATGGATTTGCTGCCTCGGTCTGCTGAGAAGGCAGGCAATCTGATTGTTAACTCCCGGAAGGTGTTCTGCCACAAGATATATTCTTTGGTGAATGGCCCATTTCCAAATGGCTTATGCTAGGCGTGACAGTTGGAGAGAGTGTCTCCTCCGCCTGCTTTTGTATATAGTACATTGCTGTCAGGTTGTCTGTGTGCACTAGGACAGATTTGCCTACAAGGTGAGTTTGAAAGGCTTGGAGTGCTAGAAACACTGCAAGCAGCTCTAGGTGGTTCATATGGAGATTTTTGGGCTTTGACTCCACAAACCTTGTAGTGTGTGATTCTGTAAGTGAGCACCCCAACCAGTGAGCTATGCGTCTGCCATTAGCACTGTCTGTGGAACAGGGTCGATGAAAGGCCACCCTTTGGATATATTTTGTGGGTTCCACCACTGCAGAGAGCAGTGGGTGTGACCGTCTATCAACACCAGATTGGTTAATCGACCCTGCGACTGGTTCTACTGACTTGCTAAGCCAGTCAGTCAGAAACCGCTTTATTCGAGATAAAAACTCATCAAAGCAAAGCAAGTTAAACAGTTCGAAAAAGCTTACATGAATCCAAGTTAAAAAATGACACAAGTAAAAATTTGAAGATAAAATAAGTCATAAACAAGCAGCAAATGGAAGTATACAATCCAATTTCATACAATAGAATAAGTAAAATCAGTTAATCTAAAGATAAAAAAGTAATAAGATCAATTGATAAATAACCTAGACAGGGTTTAAAGGCATCAGTTATATACATTATTCGGAAGCAATCAATGGGCTACAGATCGATTTCTGCCTTAAAACCCATGCCCATCCCAAGTATTTAGCTACGGATATTGAGATAAATGGCATAGTGCTAATACATATTAGTCTTTCAGCTACGGAACTCCTACTAGTGCCCAGTAGCTTGCACATTGGTGCAAGCCAAACCCTCCTCGGAGTTGCATATACTGGGCAAACAAAAATAAGATGTACAAGAGTTTCTGTATGGTTCCCACAGGCCGGGCAGCTGTTGGTACTTGCCTCAGACCATCTAGAGGTCAATGCCTTCAACGGCAGAGAACCCGCTCTGAGCTGAAAATAGAGCTTCCTATCCGCCGGCTTGATAATGATATCCTAATAGGATTCAAATTTAGGGGCAAATTTTGCCCCTAAGAAACCCCTGCCATAGTAGATGAATCAGTAACATTCCATGCCTGGAATGCAACTTGTTCCCAATATTTCTCCTTCAAGATTTTCTTGGACGGGAATGAGATTTCCGCAGGGCAATCCCAGAGCATTTGCATGCCCAGAGCTACCAGATTACTTCTTAACTGGACAAACCAATGAATCTTATGGAAGGAGTCTGATTTTATAACGTCTAGAAACCCCGCAGCATATGTGGAAAGCTCAGGTGTCGACCAGATCCTACGCCAATATAAAATTGGTTGTAGCCTGGCAATATCAATAATCGCTTTCCTGCCCAGATCATATCTTAATGGCAATAGGGGTGTGCTCTGCGGATGACTAGTAATATTATGGAAAAACTTATTTTCAGATAGCACTAGTGGTGCCAGCTTCTCAAAGCCCCATAGTTCAGCGCCATAAAGCACGGAGGACACCACTTTGGATTCGTAGACTTGCAAAACAGGCTGAATTGGTTTGGTCAGTGATTTTTTTGTGCTCCAAGTTAAGGGCTCCCGCAATATGGCGATGCTTGAGAGCGGCTGTGTATGTGAGGTTCCCATTTCAAATCCTTACCCAGGAGAACACCAAGGTAGGTAAAAGCCTTGACCATTTCTAACGGTTTCCCATTCATAAAAACGTTCCCCTTAAAACTAGAATGCGGATTAAAAATCATCATTTTAGCTTTGGCCACGTTAACTTCTAGGCCCCGCGTGGAACAAAACTCTTCAAAAATTCCTAGAGCGCGCTGGAGGCCACTAGGGATTTTGGAAATAATTAACGTGTCATCCGCGAACATTAAAATCGGAACCTTCAGACCAGCTAAAAAAGGGGCATCAGTGTTTACTGGCAACAGACAAACGACAATACCATTAATATACAATGAGAACAAAGTTGGAGCCATGAAAAACCTTGCCTGACGCCACGCTCAACCGGGAAATCAGCTGTGATGCTACCATGTCCTCCCCACTGGATTTTTGCGTAGTTAGCCTCGTACAGCCGCATCACCATAGTTAAAATCTCCGCAGAGAGACCTAGTTGCTTTAGTGTCATCCATAACTTTGAGCGGGGAACAAGGTCAAAGGCTGCACGCAAGTCGACAAAGGCAGCATAAAGACTGCCTTTGCCCAGAATCACAGTCCTCCAGTGGAAGAGAGTAAAACGAAAGACTTGGTCGATAGTACGGTTATATTTACGAAAACCTGCTTGGAACTGGAACAGTACATTATTCTCTTTGATCCAGTCCAAAATTTTGTTAAGGGTCATCCTCCCAATTATTTTCTGAATTGTGTCCATCAGACTAATGGGTCTGTAGTTTCCCGGTTGTGCCTTGTCGCCCTTCTTGTACACTGGAATTATCACCGCCCCCTTCCAGGAGGCCAGGACCGGGGCACCTTGTGCTGTGGCATTGCCAACAAAAGTATATATCTCCCCCAGTCCTTATCATACAAAAAAACATCAACAGGCACGCCATCGGGTCCCGGGCCTCTACCTCATGCCACAACGTTAAGGGCAATTGTGACATCGTTAATGTTAAAAGCATCATCATTAAAAAAGACAAAACTTGGTTCTTCCACTTGGCTTCCTACAAAATTACACTCATACTGCGGTCTAAAATAATCAATCCAACCATCTCGAGAAATATAATTTATAGGCTGTTCAGAATTGCCCCCTCTGCCCCACTTTATAATGTTCCAGAATAATCGGGAATTCTTGGTGTCGCTTGCTTCTTTGAGCTTCTGCCATCGACGCTCATCCCATAATCTCTTGGCCTTAAAAATAGCCCTTTTATACATCTGTCTTCCACAGCGGACAGTATCCAAATTACCAGCTCTTATGGCCTTGCCCAAATCGGCTCTAGCTTTTCTACAATCATCATTATACCAGCTTGACAATTTTGGGGTAGCTAATTTCTTAGTATTGACAGGAACTAGAAAATAAGCACTAACCCGCTTGAACAAACTGTCATGGATTGTAGTTACATGGTTCAGATCAGCATTGCCAACAACATCTTCTAGGGCTAGTAAGGCACTATCAACCTCCTTGGCTATTTTGTTCAACACCTCTGGGTTAGAGGCTACATTTGGCCATTTAAGACGTCTGTCATTGGCAGGTACAATAGTTGGGGGACAAGACTCAATCCGATCAACATGAGGTGAGTCCCACTTCCACCAATCATGGGACACACAAAGGGGATTATGGTCACTTTCCATGCGATCGTTGACCACCATGTCAACAATCGTATGCCAAACCTTCAGGCTACAAAGGGCATAATCAATTCTGCTTTTGCTACGTCCGTTGTTAAATGTAGCCGCCCCAATTCTATCCTTTAAGGTTCTACCATTAAGTGCCCTCAGTCCCCTTTCATAACAAAGAGTGTTGATCTGGATAACTACCTCTGTCTATTTCTTGACAGGAGCAAGTTCAATGCCTGGCACCCCCCACTTACTATCTTCATCTTCATCTAGATAATGCCCATCGGCGGCTACAAGGGGCTCGAAGGTGGAATTTAGGTCACCCGCAACAATTACATTCGTATCCTGTGAGTGAAGCTCTATGAGGGAGTACAAGGCTGCTATAACTAGCGATTTTACCCCTTGGACCCTCCTCACATAGACATTATAAATGTCCAAGCATCCCATAGACCTACATCCAATCTTAGCACTTAGATATCACCCCTCCCTGAGGGTAATTCTTTAATAACTAAAGGGAGTTGCTGTCGTACCCAAATTGTTAACCCACCCATTGCACGCCCCTTGACCCCCTTTATGGCAGGGACAAAAAAAATTAAGTAACCTGGGCAAAAATGAGGCTCAGATGACCAAGTCTCCTGGAAAAGGCAGACCTCAAAACCTCCAATGAACGCTAACCATTCTGGAGATAACACTTTGGCGCCCAAGCCTGCTACGTTCCAGGAGATTAATGTCCCACCCACAGGTCCTCCACCCGCACAAGCGGTATTAGCTTCCCTCACAGGATTTGACTTTGAACAAACACCAGTGGGGCAATCAAACCCTGTACAAGATGTTTTTCCAATGAAGGGGTCCCCCACTCTAATTTTACCAATTTGTGCACCTACACTATTACTACTGGAGCCTGAACTACTATCAAGAATTTTCTTTACTATACAAGATCCTCCCCTAACAAGGTCTCCAGAACGTGAATTAGAGGGAGGTAACGCAGAAAGGGCTGGAAGTCAGTCAATATATTCAAGACCAGAGTCCCCAGTGTTAGTAAACTATTTCTGCACATTTGGTAGATTAAGGGGCATTTTCCTCAGCTGGATACGGGATTGCGCTTGGGGGCTAGTTCTAAATTCCAGGGCAAAAAGATTATCGGTCAATGACTCCATTTTTAAAACCAATTCAATACAGTCATATTGACCGACATCCGAGATTAGCCTAGTTGCCTTGTTAATATCCTCCCTGATTACTGATCTACAGCCTCTAACATGGCGTAGCCATTGGATGGCTTTATTGGTCAGGGAGTCGGCGCTCTCAAATTTCCTCCCAATACCCAACTTGCTAAGCATTTTTAAAGGGGACACATATAAAGTCTTGCATGGGGTATGATTAGGATGCAAGACGCCATCATTTCCAGCAGTTGCATGAAGACTCTGGCTGGTAAAGAGTCGTTGGGCTAAAACTGAGTGAGAAGAGGTTGAATACGGTGAATTCTGGCTGCATTGGGAGAGCCTAGACCTTTTTGAGTGTCTATAGTGGCTCCCAGATAAGGCTGTGTGTTTGAAGGCTGCAGATGGGACTTCAAAGCATTCACTGTGGAACCTAGTTGATGTAGTAGGTAAATTGTGGATGGAGTGTGTTGGAAACTTCTGGTAAGTGCCGGCTTTGATGAGCCAGTCGTCCAGATAGGGGGAAGAAGTGGATGTGCGGTCTTCTCAGATGAGCTGCGACTACTGCTAGGCATTTGGTAAATGCTCTGTGAGCAGCAGTGACTCCAAATGGTAGTACTTTGAATTGGTAATGTTGACTCCCTATCACAAATCTGTGATATTTGCGATGAGATGGATGAATTGGAATGTGGAAATATGCACCCTTTAAGTCTAGAGTAGACCTGTTGTAAAAGTGGCAGTACTTGTTGAAGTGTCACCATGTGGAAATTTTCTGACAGTATGTCATAGTTAAATTCTCTGAGATCCAGAATAGGTCTTAATGAACCGCCCTTTTTGGGAATTAGAAAATACAGGGATTAAACGCCTGACCCTTGATTTTGTAATGGTACTGGCTCTATGGCTCCTTTTAGCAAGGAGGAGGTGCAAATGTTCTGGTGACAGCTTGTGAGAACAAGGTGGAATGTTTTGAGGATTGGTGGTAAGCTCCAGGCAATTACCATGTTTGATCATTCCTAGCACCCTGTGGGAGCGCAGGTCGGATAAACAGGCGTGGAGGCTGAAGATAAGTGCGAATAGGTTGTTTATTAATAATTGGTTGAGGAAAAATAAGGTTCGTGAATCGCTAGAGGTGTCTTCCGGCTTTTCTTCTTCTTGGAGGAGGGCTGTTAGGTTTGTTGTTCCAGGCTCCTCTTCATCGGAGTCCACAGGATTTCCCCGGAGGCTCATAAAAGAGGTAAAAAGAAAGGGGCCGTCAGAACACTAATCCTACGAATCTTCAAAGATTAAACCGTCACCACACCACAGTGTTCGTTTCTGGGTTGTCTTGGGTCCAGTGATTTAGCAAACTAAAGGAGATAGATTGTACGGGTCCAGTAAATATACCAAAGCACATACAGACTGTGCAGGGACAAATGTGCATGAACAAAAGACAAAATCATTGATCATCACACCCTATTTGGATGCGTAATCACGTATTCACTCCAATCAAAACCTTTCCCCAGGCAGAGTCTTACAACATACATCACTGAATGAGGGCAAGAGGTATGAGCAGGTACGTCACATTACTATGGCCCAAAAAACGATATGTCAGGATAACTGCGGTCAAAACCGATAAAGCATGCTTTCTTTATCCTCTAGTTCCTATCGCCTCCCCGTATACTGCCCTCTGTCCCTTGTAACACTCCACTCACCGGCCCTGCCGTAACTCTCCAGAGTCACGGCCGCTCTCCAGCATCCTCCGGGGGACTCCACCAGTCCTCACACCACAGTTCGTCCGATTCCTCTTCGGCGCCGTCCTCTTTCCAGAGCTCTGTCACGCTGGTCGGGTTCCGCTGAGTGTTCTTCCTCTCCTCCGCTGGCGTCCTTTCCTTCGGTTCCACTCTCCAGTCTGGCCCGCCTTCTTCTTCACGACCTCTGCTTATCATTGGCTCTTTTCGTACGCTTCCTGTGTCATGTCCAACTCCTTCCGGGTCTTGACTGTCGGCTCTCTGCGGGGACACGGAAAGACGGCATGGAGTTTCAGAACTTGGATCGGGACTCCGGACATCGGCCTGACATACACGATCCTTCGGTGAACAACGCGCAGGATCTGCCCAGGAAGTTACCCCGGTGAGTTCCTCCTCACATCCCCTTTCCCTTGCTGTCTTACTACTTGGGTTGACTCTTGAGGGAATCGAGAGAAAAAGTCGGCGTTACCTTGGTCTCTGCCCTTCCTGTGTTTGGTGTGGAAACGATATGGTTGTAAGGAAAGAAACCACCTGAGGACTCTTTCGTTGTGTCCCTTATTCCTAGCTAACCACTCTAATGGAGCGTGATCAGTATACAAGGTGAATTCTCTCCCTTCTAGATAGTACCGTAAAGACTCTATAGCCCACTTGATGGCCAAGGCTTCCTTCTCTATGGTGGCGTAATTTTGTTCTCTCGGAAACAGCTTACGGCTAATATACAGGATAGGTTTCTCTCCTTGTGCAGTCTCTTGTGAAAGGACTGCCCAAATTACCAGGTCGGAGGCATCAGTTTGTAGGATAAAGGGAAGAGAATAGTCTGGACTAGTTAGAACTGAATCCGATGTTAGAGTCTTTTTGAGGGACTCAAAAGCTTGCACGACTTCTAAGGGGGGATGTTTGAGAATCTCTTCGGTCTTACAAGTTTTCTGCAACAGGTTGGTTAGAAGGGCCGCCTTCTGTGAAAACTGAAGGATAAACCTTCGGTAATACCCTAGCAATCCTAAGAAAGCTCTCAAGTCCTTCTTGGTAGAGGGACTTGGGTGATCACTGTGAGTTTGGAGGTCTGAGGCCTAATCACTCCCTCTCCTAACAAGTAACCCAAGTACCTGACAGTTTGGGCTGCAAGATGGGTCTTGGCAGGATTTATCCTTAACCTGTACTGTCCCAAAGTCTTAATCACATTGGAGAGATGACTCAAGTGTTGCTCCCAAGTTTCGCTATAGATGACAATATCATCAATGTAAGCCCCACCATATTGTTCGTGTGGTCGCAAGATAACGTTCATAGCCCTCTGAAAAGTAGCTGGGGCTCCATGCAACCCAAAGGGTAAGACCTTGAACTGGTATAACCCATCGGGTGTAGAGAACGCCGTTTTTTCACGATCTTCTTTGCGAAGGGGAATTTGCCAATACCCCTTACACAAATCAAGCGTACTGATGTATTTAGCTTGTCCGATTCTTTCCACCATCTCATCAACTCGTGGTAGGGGGTATGTATCAAACTCTGATATCTTATTAACCTCCCTGAAGTCAATGCAAAAACGCACTGACCCATCAGGTTTGGGGACTAGAACAATCGGAGAGTTCCAATCACTCATGGAAGGTTCAATAATGTCCATTTGTAACATTTTCTGTATCTCTTCACGTATGGTCTGTCTACGTGCTTCGGGAATGCGATAAGGCCTTAACCGTACGCGTTTCCCTGGGGTCGTTCTTATGGCATGTTCTGTAAAAGAAGTCCTGCCTGGTGTAGTGGAAAAAGTTCCCTGTAACGGTTGTAATACCTGTGCTAGATGTTCCCGTAAGGAGATAGGCAAATCGGGATCTATACTTTGATCAAAGGAAGTGGTTGCTATCCGCGCCATGTGCACATCATTTGGAATGGGACCCTCCCATTTCTTTAAGAGATTGACATGATACACCTGAGATACATGTCGGATGGGATCCAACTCAATGCGGTATGTCACCGGAGTCACTTTGTCTATTACAATGTATGGTCCCTGCCATTGTCCTAACAACTTATGGTCAGAGGAGGACATCATCAGTAATACGGGATCTCCGATTTGGAATGTTCTTTCTTTAGCCCCTTTGTCATACTGTTTCTTTTGAGCTGTTTGGGCCTCTAAGTTATTTCTGACAATTGTCCTTATCTGACTCAAATGGGTTCGTAGATTGGCCACATACTCTGTGATGGGTTTGGTATTGTGTGGTTCGTTTTCCCACCGATCTTGTGCCATCTCCAACAACGACCGGGGTTTGTGACCATACAACAATTCAAAGGGAGAGTATCCTGTACTTTTCTGTTCTTTGCACCTAATGGCAAACAAGGCCAAAGGCAGCATATCTTCCCATCTCCTTGTTTCTAAAGCCAGGAGTTTCTTTAAGGTGGTTTTGATGGTCGCATTATATCGTTCGACTAATCCATCCGTCTGGGGATGATAAGCCGACGTGCGGATCTGTTTAATTCCCAACTGGGAACACACCTGCTTCATTAGTCGGGACACAAAAGGTGTCCCCTGGTCGGTTATAACCTCTTTAGGAAATCCTACTCTAGAAAAAACAGTAATCATGGCTTTGGCAATATTGGTAGTATCTGGTCTCCGCAGTGGGAGGGCTTCTGGAAATCGAGTGGCGTAATCTACCATAACAAGAACGTATCTACATCCACTACGTGAGGGCAACAAGGGTCCTATTATGTCCATGCCTATTCTACTAAAGGGCTCACCTATGACTGGGAGTGGTTGAAGGGGAGCTCTAGGTGGGTGGTATCTACTATTGCGTTGGCAAATAGGACACTCTCGACAGTATCGTTTTACTTGTTGGTATATCCCTGGCCAATAGAAGAGGTCTAAGATATGTTTTTCCGTCTTATCGGCTCCGAAATGTCCCCCGAGTAAGTGACTGTGAGCCAGATACAGCACCTTCTCCCTAAATGGACCAGGAATCAATAGTTGGGCCTTTTGGGTCGGACTACCTTTTCTGTATAACAAGCCGTTCTTCTTAAAGAAGTAAGGACCTACATGTTGAGGGTCCTCCTCATCCAGTGCTCGATTCCAGGCTTCCTGTAAGGTTGGGTCTTCTTGCTGGGCTGCATGGAAACTTCTATCCGTTTCCCATGGGTTTTCATCTAGAGTTACTGGCAAGACTATATGGTTCTGGTTTTTCTCCGCTCTTCTTTGTAGTTTGCTTTTCCATATTTTTGCCACCGGCCACTCTTTACCTTCCTCCTGAGCAAACGGGGCAATAGACCACCACTCCTCCTCCTGGTGTGGCTTATCATGTAGCAACTGTTCTAGTTTTGGGTAGTTGTTTCCCAAGATTGCTTGCTCGGGTAGTTGAGGTATTAATCCAACGGTCAGAGTGGTTCCCTCATCTCGTGGATGTTGTATCCTTAATTGTGCGGTCGGGTAGGGTTTTGTGTCCCCATGAACACATCGTATTGCGACTGCCCCATCAATAGGGCCGATGTGAGAACCCAAGTCCTGGGGACGTACCACACTATGCAGACATCCGGTATCAGCTAAGGCAGTTACTTGTTGACCGTTTACAGAAACAGTGCAATGATATGGAGGTTGTTTTCTATCTGAGGACGAGCAATAATAATTACGGACTACTCCAATTTCCATGGGTTCCTCTTTCTCTTTTTGTGGACAAAATCGTGCAATATGTCCCATTCCTCCACATTGATAACACTGGGGTCCCATAGGAGCTCGAAACACGGGTGGTCCGGGTCCAATAGTTAAAGGCTCGGGTTTCTTAGGTGGGGGGGAACGAGGAGGTCGATGAAGTATGGGCCCGCTTGTTTTCCCTGAAAAGTCATCTTTACCTTTCTGTAAGTCTTGTGCCCTACTATAAGCACTGGCAATTTCTACTGCCGTTTCAAGAGTAAGATTAGCTTGTTGGCGCACCCATTTTTGTATAGGCGGATGAAGAGAAGTTAAGTACTGTTCCAAGTATATTTTAGCCATGATGCCATCTTTGTCAGTGGTAGCTGGCTTCAATCATCGGTCTGCCATATCTCGCACTCGGAAATCTAAAGCTCGGGGTGTCTCTTGGGGGCCTTCCTTCATTTGGCGAAATTTTTGTCGATAGGATTTGTCATCAATCCCTAACCGTTCCATGATACACTTCTTTATATCGGCAGAGGTGATACCTCCTTGCACCGTTGCTGCTTGGTAGGCCGCCTGCAAGTCGCCCGATAACAGTGGTCCTAAAGTACTGACCCCATTTGTCCATGGGCCAAGACGCTGCAGTCGCCATCCGCTCGAAATTGTTGAAGAATAAATCTGGGTCGTCTCCGCTTACATATCTTTGTAACACCACTGAGGGCAAGGTGGTAGGGCCTCTCTGTTGCCCTAAGACCTCTGTCAATTTACCCAGAGCCGCCTCCTGGGTTTGTCCTTGTCCTGCCAGGACTTGCTGTATTTTCCCTCGGTCCTCTTCCACTACAGTAAGGAACCGCTCCATCACCTTCCCCAGGTGTTCTTGATTTTCCGCCATTTTGGCAAGTGCGGCCTCCATTGCGCCTTTCGATCCCACTTCTGACACCACTTGTGGGAGCGCAGGTCGGATAAACAGGCGTGGAGGCTGAAGATAAGTGCGAATAGGTTGTTTATTAATAATTGGTTGAGGAAAAATAAGGTTCGTGAATCGCTAGAGGTGTCTTCCGGCTTTTCTTCTTCTTGGAGGAGGGCTGTTAGGTTTGTTGTTCCAGGCTCCTCTTCATCTGAGTCCACAGGATTTCCCCGGAGGCTCATAAAAGAGGTAAAAAGAAAGGGGCAGTCAGAACACTAATCCTACGAATCTTCAAAGAGTAAACCGTCACCACACCACAGTGTTCGTTTCTGGGTTGTCTTGGGTCCAGTGATTTAGCAAACTAAAGGAGATAGATTGTACGGGTCCAGTAAATATACCAAAGCACATACAGACTGTGCAGGGACAAATGTGCATGAACAAAAGACAAAAGCATTGATCATCACACCCTATTTGGATGCGTAATCACGTATTCACTCCAATCAAAACCTTTCCCCAGGCAGAGTCTTACAACATACATCACTGAATGAGGGCAAGAGGTATGAGCAGGTACGTCACATTACTATGGGCAAAAAAACGATATGTCAGGATAACTGCGGTCAAAACCGATAAAGCATGCTTTCTTTATCGTCTAGTTCCTATTGCCTCCCCGTATACTGCCCTCTGTCCCTTGTAACACCCCACTCACCGGCCCTGCCGTAACTCTCCAGGGTCACGGCCGCTCTCCAGCATCCTCCGGGGGACTCCACCAGTCCTCACACCACGATCCGTCCGATTCCTCTTCGGCGCCGTCCTCTTTCCGGAGCTCTGTCACGCTGGTCGGGTTCCGCTGAGTGTTCTTCCTCTCCTCCGCTGGCGTCCTTTCCTTCGGTTCCACTCTCCAGTCCGGCCCGCCTTCTTCTTCACGACCTCTGCTTATCATTCGCTATTTTCGTACGCTTCCTGTGTCATGTCCAATCCCTTCCGGGTCTTGACTGTCAGCTCTCTGCGGGGACACGGAAAGACGGCATGGAGTTTCAGAACTCGGATCGGGACTCCGGACATCGGCCTGACATACACGATCCTTCGGTGAACAACGCGCAGGATCAGCCCAGGAAGTTACCCCGGTGAGTTCCTCCTCACACACCCATTTGTCTGTTGTGGATTGCCGAATGGGGAAGAATTGTAGAAGAGGTCCCCCGACAGGTGTTAAATGATCAGAATGAATGGTAGGTGAGTCACTGCTTGTTAGGGAAGGGGAGTTACGGGGTGTGGAACCCCTGCCCCTACCTTTGCCGTTGTTTCCTCTGTATCCTGCTCTAAAGAAGCCTCTTGTGGAGGAAGATTGATTGTTGCCTTTATACGAGGAAACATTGGTGTCTGAGGATGTGGTCTTAGACCCCTCACAGTAAAAGGAGCGATGAAAGGAGCCCTGGTTTGAAGGAGACTGTAGGGCTCCCATATATTTAGCTACCTCCGTATCTGTTTTCATTTTCTATAATGTTGGATCAAATTCAAGCCTGAAGAGATGCTTTTTATCAAACGGGGTGTATAAGAGGAGTTGCTGGACTTCAGGTTTGAAACCGGAAATCATCAACCAGGCACATCTCCTAAGGAACACACTATTGTTAATTTCTCTGTCTGAGGTATCAGCAGCATCTAAGGCACATCTAATAGAGGAATTAAAGATGAGCTTTCCTTCTTGTATTAAATCCTGTGCTTTAGCTTTGTGCTCATCTGGGAGATATTGGAGCAATTGTTCCATTTCGTCCAAATGCCAAGGATTCGCAGCCTGAGCAGCTATTAGTTTGCCAGAGGAGTCTAATAATTTTGACTTTGTCAGGACGGGGACCATCCCCAGAGGTTTGTGAATTAGCCTGTTTACAGGCATTAGATACAACAAGGTAGTCTAGGGGTAACTGCCCCTTAATGAAGACTGGATCAGACTTATATTTTTTTTCTCTAATTTGCGTGCTAAGTATGACTGATGTCTGCCTGACGTGTTATAGACTATGTAAGTGGCTGAGGTGACATACAGGTAACATTACCCTTCAAAAAGAACACAGAAGGCTGCACCATAGTCATAGAACAGCACTTCATCACGCTATATAAAATCATGATTATGTTAATAGGTTGCTGTGAACTTGGTACCAGTTTGTACATCATTCACTGTTGTTTTCTTCACCAGGTTTGCCCCCAATGAAGGGATAGGAAGTCCCGAAATGCATTGGGCTTCACAATAATTATGTTGTAATACTATGTACTTAACGACATGACCACTGAAAGTATTATTGAAATGGTAAATGTGGCAATGAAAAATTAAAATGTAATTGAATTTACTTTGAAACAAACACAAAGAAATTTGTATGAAAATAAATACAGTTTTGAACTTAAATAGTTGGGATAAGAGTAGATTATATATGTTGTATTAAGCTATAACGAGTCCAAGTTGCCACATGGAACTTGGCCACTTACATATTTATCATGCCTTTGAGCATAGGGAGAGTGACTAGAAATCTTCTTCTAGGTAATCTTTGTGTAGCAGTACCCTGTGATATTTTGAAGCTCTAGCAAGTAGTTCTAAATAAACTACGCTGTCGTCAGGAGGGGAAGACTTTGCAGGGTAAAGGTCTGGGCCATTATCTGTAGGTGGATAAATAGTGTAGTCTTTCCAGGGATCTACAGGTATATGAATATCCCTATCATCTCCATCATCATCATCATCATCATCATCATCAGGCTGTGAGGGTGGAGAGTTTTGTGGTGTGATAGGTAATGGTTCTAATGTTGGAGAAGGTGGGGAAGGTGGGGAAGGTGTAGGGGAACGTGTAGGAGGAGGAGGAGGAGGAGGAGAAAGGTTAGTACCGACATTCTTCTTATTTAAGGGAATATTATATTGTATGTCCTCTGACTCTGGTTTGCGAGGTAGTTTGGTAAGAAGATGTCCTGTATCAGTATTAATGTAAAGTTGGTGGACTTTGGCTGGCTCTACCCCGATCCGAAAGGCATGACGATGTGTTTCGGTGCTGAGCCAGGAGGCAGGGCATCAGAAACATCGTCTCAGTGCAGACCTTGGCCCGGAGGCGGAGGTGGAACCGAAGCCTTATGCTTAGTTTGAGTTGGATTTCGGGGCAAGGGGAGTTCGGTACTCATGGGACCTTGACCTTAAGGTATGTCCTCTTCAATCTCCGGGTCCGATTCCGGCACGGATAAGGCCTGCTCTTCCTGTTCCTTTTCCGCCCCTTGTGCATCAAATTCTTCATGCTTGGATCCTGCACCAAAGATGTCTGGGGTGTATTCAATGTTCTGGCTCTGCTTTTCTCGACGTCGAGACTGACAATCACGGACAGTTTGCTTAGATCGAAAGGATCTGCACGCGTTGCAGTCCTGTTCATTGTGCTGCGGAGCTTAAGCACAAGTTGCACACTTTGTGCTAGTCAATGTGCGGATACTTTGAGTGGCACCGAGGACAGAAATTAAATGGAGTCAGTTCCATCGACTGCGAGGTGGACCGACGCAGTTAAGCCCGACGGACTTCCACAAGTTTTCCAATCAAAATTGAATTTTTCTTCTACCGACACCATTCGGGAGAAGTGGAATACACGTACGATCAATAAGGACGCGGGTAGAGTGGATCGCGCACCAAGCAGAACCCGAAGAACTGTTTCGAACTGGAGCACAGCAATACACGTCCAAACTCGATGGCGGAAAAAACAATCCATCAAAGGAGTTGATGCCTATGCGCACTATCACAGAAAGGAGGAGACACCTTACCTCAAAAGGCTTCTTTGAAGCAAAACACAGTGGAAACATCCGGACCCAACACTGGATGGCAGGAGTATGCAAAGCATGTGATCTACAGCTCACGTGCCTCAAACATTATATATATGAAGATACACGAATGTACACATTGTTCCTAATCGTGCTGGTTTAATCCATTCGTTTTCTCAACAGAAAACAAATTTTCACTGTTAATGTATTTGTTCCTTTTAAGCTGTTTTGGACTAGTCCTGTATCTTCACTGCATCTACATATTCCAATGTCATTTTAATGCACGAAAATGAACGGGTGTTAAAGATAGCTCACAAAATGAACTGGTGTTAAAGATTTCTCACCTGTAGTCTCTTTTCACTGTTTATACAGGTCACCTTTTCAAAGAGAATAATTCATCTGTTCCATATTACCATATGATTAAAGCCCAAGATGGGTTGAAACGCGTTATGGCAGCGATTTCCATGCTAATAAATACTTGCTGAACTAACGGATGGAGGGCTTGCTGCACAGCATTTGGAGTATTGCGTGTTTTTCTTGTGGAATATGTAAGCTATGTCGCTCCGCTGTACAAGCCCCGACTCGAGATACTAGGCGTGTGTTCGTCTGGGCGTCAATTTCTTTTGGAATATAACGTATTATTTTAAACATCAGAGTGAGAAAAATAAGAAAGCTCCTTTGACAGCCGGGGCATACAGAAAAATATTTTTTACTGATATTAATAAGGAAAAACACACGATGGATGAAATTGGATTAAATAAATTCTAGCATCCAACACCTGAGTATCTCTTAAGAGTCCAAACAATTACAGTCCATAAACAGAGTCAAAAGTAGCGCTGATCCACTCTTGCAATAAAGTTGACAGACAATCAGTCAGTCCACTTGCTCCTTATTCCTCAAGTAGGAAGAGGACTGACCCCTGTTGGCTATTTATTACTGTGTTTGTAGTTACCCAAGCGCTCAAGGGGTCATGGGGTTGCCCTTTTTTTTTTGCTTGTACAGTTAGGTATTCACTATCAGGGATCATCGAGTCCACTGTGAAAAACGGGATACAGATCTGACAAATGTTGAACAGGGGAGGATGACATAATTTTTTCAAACATGCTAGTACATTTGTCCCTACGAAGCCAATAACATATGGCAGATCAGAACAAAACCAAGAGGGGATGTGAAACATCAATTCACCTAATAGTTCATAACGGTTAAAAGTAGAAATACCAACAGTAAGAAATAATCATTGTGTCGAAGCGACAACGTTCTAACTTTTGCAGCGAGTTTAGAAACATTCATGGAATAACTGGGCAATAAAATTCGTGCCTTGTAAGTAATTAACGTGGATGCAAGACAGGTGCCGACGCAGCGTCCCCTATGCCGTCTTAAGAGGCACACATGAACAACTTTGCACATCGGCATTCGGGATTGTTATTTTCGGACACTAATAGAAATAAAATAGTTTTGTGGGAAGGTAAAAGATGACGATTCACATCTTGTGTGTCTGTCCAGCGTTTTTCCATGAAAGAAGAAAGTTAGGAATAAGAACCTGTAGGCGAGCACTCAGGGAGGGCCTGAAGACATACACCTGAATATAAAGACTGTGAAACATGTACAGCTATTTGTGGCGAAAGTATAGGGCCACACCGGCGAGAGCAAGACTGAACATTATATATGAATACTATATATGAAATAAAGTAGCTGATCCACCGGAAACTGGCCACATTGTTAACATCTGTAGGAACGAGACACTGTTAATCCGGACCTGAAACTCTTTTATTTAACAATAATTGTTATATTGTGCTGCTTTTATTGCAATGGTTTTAGCGTGTATTCACGTGTAATGGTCTTAATTAACTTTATCAATAAATCTGAAAACCTAACAGTAGAATGTGTGAAAGACTGGCTGGAGTGGCCATACCGTGCTTTTTGTTGGGCGAAAGCCACGGACACTAATGCAGCTGCTCTAAGTTTCAGTACAACGGGGGCCGTTTGTTCTTGCAAGAAACATTGTCACCAGGGATACATTCCTTCATGAAATGACCTTATGATAATAAAGCTCATCATGCAAAAGAAGCAGCACCCATGCTAGAGGGTCTTAGGTGATCTAGTCACACTGACACATCTGCAGAAATTAACTGTGCCTAGCCCAGAAGGTAGGTTCTTAACTGTCTAAAGGAAGATACTCTCTACTAGCAAAAAATATGAAATAACGCAATAAATTGTGGATAGATGATCCGTCAAATTAGGAAAATCTAAAAGAAAATCTTCTTTTGCTCAAGGAAGAAGTTTAAAACCCTATGGCCGCTAAACACTATGGATATATGGTAATGGCGTTCTACATTAAGCAAATAAATAAACATTTAGCATTGTTGCAAGACTGAGCGTGTGGTCAAAGACAAAGGTCCGGCAGCATACTTCAAAACCATAGGAAATTCTAGATATGACCATTTTAATTGTGTAGAGAGTAGCTTGCCTCTTGCAAATCATGAAGAGAAAGAACAGGTGTTTTCACAACAGTGCAACCAAAATGTTAAACTGTCACCCTTCAGATTTCCTGCTGGATTTTACATGTAATCTTTCAACAGACAGCAATTTCCATGCAACATCAGCTAACACATCCACAAAGAGGTCCGAATGAGCTCCAAGGAAAACGTTACTTAGCCCAATGTGTACATGATAGGCATTGCTCTTGGATGCAGCTATGAAGTGCATGAATCTCAGCCAAGGAGTGAAGGTTCCGTGCTGGTGTGCAGTTACCACCACTAGACATTTGGTAAATACCCATGGGGTTGCTGTTGGCCTGAAAAAAAGAACTTTGAAGTGGTAGAGTTTTCCACTTACCAAAAAGCACATGTTAGAGGTGATGTGCCAGACGGATAGGAATGTGAAGGTATTGTCGTGCATTCGCCATTTTACACATGCTTAATTGCATGTTGACCTCGATTCCATGCGATGCTGTGATCTTCCATTTTGTTGCATCGCACTTCCAATTTGTGCTGCTTTGCCCTGTAGTTACACTTCATCAGTAACAAACATGTTTTTCACGTAAACCAGTACGAGCTGGTGCGTGACATATCTTGTGAGGTTATTTTGTACCTTCAGCTTGTTTTTGTGCATTCTATGCTTATCTCTATGACAGAGGGAGGATGCGCTGTGCAAGGCTCTCCAAGGCCGAAGATAGGGAAAGGAATGTCTTTTACCTCGGCGCACCCAAACATAATCTGGCCAGGTCTGTATGGGTGGATCAGACACAAATATGCGGCCAGCACCTATGATGGATACATGGGCAAGAAAGCCTACTAGAGGCTTCTCAAACGTATTGATTTAACTATAAAAAGTGGTGTCTATGGAGTGGAGCTCAGGAACTCAGTCTTGGAGGGGACGCACTCGCTGGACTACTTTGGTGCCCGGAGAGATTACTTCCTGTGCCCCAGTCTCTACAGGGTTCCGGACTTGGTGTTTTCGGTGCTTGGCCAGGGATGTTTAAGACTCCGGTGCACACGCATATGGTGAGGCGCTTTGTACATTAACTATTTATATACCTGTATTCACAGTTTCATATTTGCATATATAGTGTGGTGTATTCATTGTTTATTGCCTATCACTTGGTGCCTACGAATTTAATAGCTTCAGTGACTTATTGCCCTTGTCTACAATATTAATAAAGCTCATTTTACCTTCAGAGGAGTGTTGAGTTTCTGTGTAAGTAAGTGGTGTGCGTAAGTTCAGATTACGCAAGTGGGCAAGGCAATACAGGTATGCATCCATCTGGACAAGGATATCCTTGTGATGGCCTTCACAGAGCAGTGGATGATGCCCTGCAAGTTGATAATTTTTAAATGCTCCACCAGGAAATACAAGTTGAGCTGCCTCAAGATCAAGGATAGGCCAACAGAATTCCGTCTTCTCTGGGGATGAGGCAGTACAGGGTATAGACCCCCTTCTCTCCATTTGTGTGGAGGTACGGGAACGATTGCACCTTTTGTGAGTCAAGCCTGTACTTTTGCTTGCAACGTCAGATGGTTGTGATGCATTGTAAGGCAATGTTTGAATGGGTTGTGTGGAACTCCAAGCAGCACCCCTGACATATGACTTCAATAACCCATTAGTCCTTTGTTAATTTCTTTCACTGTGGAAGAAATAACAGCAGTTTTCCCCTAACAGGTGTTGGCTGGTCGAGGAAGTGATTTCGACCACTGGGGGCGACCACTGCGCCCTCCACGGCCTGGTCGCCCCCACGCCCCCCGCCTGCTCTGCCTGCCTACCTCTACCTGCTGCCTGCCAGACGCCGATCCAGGCGCCCCAGCCGCCGCAGGGCCGCCCACCAAGCCAGCCGTTTTTTTCCGCCGTTCCTGCCGCGACCCCGCCCCCCCGCTCGCCGATTGGCCCACGCGATCCCCGCCTCCCAGCTGACCCTCCCTCCCGGCTCCCTTCTTAAGGGGACACAGACCACGATTCAGGAGCGACCACTGCACCCTCCACGGCCTGGTCGCCCCCACGCTCCCCGCCTGCTCCGCCTGCCTACCTCTACCTGCTGCCTGCCAGACGCCGATCCGGCGCCCCAGCCGCCGCAGGGCCGCCCACCAAGCCCGCCGTTTTTTCCCGCCGTTCCTGCCGCGACCCCGCCCCCCCGCTCGCCGATTGGCCCACGCGCTCCCCGCCTCCCAGCTGACCCTCCCTCTCGGCTCCCTTCTTAAGGGGACCCAGACCACGATTCAGGAGCGACCACTGCGCCCTCCACGGCCTGGTCGCCCCCACGCTCCCCGCCTGCTCTGCCTGCCTACCTCTACCTGCTGCCTGCCAGACTCCGATCCGGCGCCCCAGCCGCCGCAGGGCCGCCCACCAAGCCCGCCGTTTTTTCCCGCTGTTCCTGCCGCGACCCCGCCCCCCCGCTCGCCGATTGGCCCACGCGCTCCCCGCCTCCCAGCTGACCCTCCCTCCCGGCTCCCTTCTTATGACGCCCCCAGAGCGACCGCGCAGCGGACGCGCGCAGCGGGAGCACCGATTGAGCGCCGAAGGTGCGCCAAAGGTAAGCCCGTCTGCGCCCGTCCGCGCCTGGACCGCGCCCAGTGCCAGGACCCCTGGTCCCCACCGCCGGAAGCCGTCCCGACGGACCTACGACGCCACCGACCTCAACGCACTCAACACCGGCCGAACACCGGGCTGCTACCGAGCCACACCGAGACGCACCCACGGACCCTTCACCTGCCACTCCTGCAAGTTCACCTGCAACCGGACCCACGCCACACCAGCACCCACCAAGCCGAACACCAGCAGCACCCACCTGAAGTGCATCCTGCTCAACACCCGCTCCGTCCACAGACACGCCGTCGAGCTATGGAACCTGCTCGACACCACAGACCCAGACGTCGCCTTCATCACGGATACCTGGATGAACGCCTCCTCAGCGCCCGACATCGCCACCGCCATCCCAGAAGGCTACAAGATCATCCGGAGAGACCGCGTCAACCAGACAGGAGGAGGCATCGCCATCATCCACAGGAACACCATCCGCATCACGACCAACACCGACGACACCCTCGCACCCGCCGAACACCTGCACTTCCAGATCCACGCCAACCCCAAGACCACCCTCAGAGGCACCCTCATCTACAGACCCCCGGGACCACGCACACAATTCAGCGAGGACATCGCCGACTTCATCAGCCCACACGCCCTCTACTCTGCCGACTACATCCTCCTCGGGGACCTCAACTTCCACCTGGAGAACAACAACGACCGCAACACCACCACCCTGCTGGACAACCTCGGACTCGAGCAACTGGTGACCACCCCCACCCACTACGCCGGACACACTCGACCCGATCTTCTCTTCCAGCAAGGACATCGCCTTCAGCCACGCCACGGGACTCCACTGGACGGACTACAGCTGCGTCCACTTCAGCTTCAGAAGGACCACGCTCCACCATCACCAGCAACAGGCTCCCCGCAGAAGCTGCAACAAGATCACTACAGACCAGCTCGCTACTTCCCTGAGCAAGAACCCTCCCACCAGCACAACCAACCCCAGCCAAGCAGCCACCAACCTCACGAATTGGATCAGCGACTGCGCAGACGACCTCGCCCCGCTGAAGACCCCGCCGAGCAGACCCGGCAGCAAGAAAGCCCCATGGTTTAACGACGAACTCAAGAGCTCCAAGAAGAACTGCAGAGCACTTGAGAAAACCTGGCGCAGAGACCCAACACGGGACAACATGACTGCCCTCAAGCTCGCCACCCGAAAACACCACCAGCTGATCCACGCCACCAAGAAAACCGCATTCAAGGAACGACTGGACAACAACGCACACAACAGCAAGGAACTCTTCAACATCGTGAAAGAGCTCTCCAACCCCAACGCCGGAAACAACGACATCACCCCGTCGCAAGACCTCTGCAACTCCCTCGCCTCCTACTTCCACAACAAGATCGCGGACATACACAACAGCTTCAGCACTCAACCGACGCACGCCACGACCGAACCACCGCCCCCCCACCACCACCCTCCGCGCCTGGACCCCGATCAGCACCGAAGACACCATCCGCACGATGAACTCCATCCACTCCGGATCTCCGACAGACCCCTGCCCTCACCACGTCTTCAACAAGGCCGACGCGGTCATCGCACCCCATCTGCGGGACATCATCAACACCTCCTTCAACATCGCCACCTTCCCGGAGAGCAGGAAGCACGCCGAACTCAGCGCTCTACTCAAGAAACCATCAGCAGACCCAACCGACCTCAAGAACTACCGCCCCATCTCGCTGCTCCCGTTTCCGGCAAAAGTCATCGAGAAGACCGTCAACAAGCAACTGGCCGCCTTCCTCGAGACGAACGGCTCCCTCGACCTCTCGCAGTGCGGCTTCCGGGCCAACCACAGCACCGAGACCGCCCTGATCACAGCTACCGATGACATCCGAGCCCTGCTTGACAACGGAGAAACAGCGGCCCTCATCCTCCTGGACCTCTCCGCGGCCTTCGACACTGTCTGCCACCGTACCCTAGTACAGCGCCTCAGCAACATCGGAATCCAGGAGAAGGCACTGGAGTGGATCACCTCCTTCCTCGCCGGAAGGACACAGAGTCCGCCTCCCCCCGTTCAGATCGGAGGCCACCGAAGTCATCTGCGGCGTTCCTCAAGGCTCCTCGCTCAGCCCAACACTCTTCAACGTATACATGAGCCCCCTCACAGCCATCGCACGCCAGCACAACCTGAACATCATCTCCTACGCCAACCAGCTGATCCTCTCCCTCACTAACGACCCCGCCCCCGCCAGAGCCAACCTGCACGAAGGGATGACAGACGTAGCCACATGGATGTCGAACAGCCGCCTGAAACTGAACTCGGACAAGACTGAAGTCCTCATCCTGGGATCCTCACCCTCCGCCTGGGACGACTCCTGGTGGCCCCCCGCCCTGGGCAGCGCACCCAAACCAACAGACCACGCACGCAACCTGGGCTTCATCCTGGACTCCTCCCTCTCCATGACCAGACAAGTCAACGCCGTCTCCTCGTCGTGCTTCAACATCCTGCGCATGCTACGTAAGATCTTCCGATGGATCCCCACCGAGACCAGGAAGACGGTCACCCAGGCCCTCGTCACCAGGCGTCTGGACTATGGCAACTCCCTCTACGCCGGAACCACCGCCAAACTCCAGAAGAGACTCCAGCGGATCCAGAACACCTCAGCACGACTCATCCTGGACATCCCCCGCCGCAGCCACATCTCCGGACACCTGAGAGACCTGCACTGGCTCCCGGTCAACAAGAGAATCACCTTCCGGCTCCTCACCCACGCACACAAAGCCCTACACAACCAAGGACCAGGATACCTCAACAGCCGCCTCAACTTCTACGCTCCCAAACACCAGCTTCGATCGACCAGCCACGCCCTCGCCGCCGTCCCCCGCATCCGAAGAGCCACCACAGGAGGAAGGTCCTTCTCCTACCTGGCCGCCAAGACTTGGAACTCCCTTCCTACCCACCTCCGCCTGACCCAGGACCACCTCGCCTTCAGGAAGCAGCTCAAGACCTGGCTGTTCGAGCAGTAGCGGACCCCCTCCCCCAGCGCCTTGAGACCCCCCGGGTGAGTAGTGCGCTATATAAATGCATTGATTGATTGATTGATTGATTTCGGAGGGCTGGAGAAGTGAGTCACTGCTTTGAGGTAGGGGCACCCCTGCTTGAGCCTCCTCTGAAAGTGTTTGCCACCGTGGTAATGGCAGAACGAAATTCAAAGCCCTTGCACGCCTGGCTTCCTTCAAAGGGCTGTTGCTGCTGGTACCCCTGTTTTGTTGAAGACTTTGTGCACACTCTTGACTGTTGCATATGTAAAGCAGCTTTAGGCGCTGGCATCTCTTGGCCTCCAACGGCTTTAGCTGGTTTGGTGTCTTTTTGATTTTTGCTTTCAAGTTGACGACTTGGGGGTCCAAACAAATGCTGTCCATTGGAGGGTACATTAATGAGATCTTCAATGTATGGTTTGAACCTGGACACCGTAAACCATGCAGTATGGGTTGAGTCAAGGTAAACACTGGCACTGGAAACTAGGGGAGGGCGATGAATTTCGCTCTGCCGGTTGAGTTTGCAGAGTTTTGCCCACTCCACTGGGAACGCAGAGTTTGGCAAAACTTCATCACCTGACATGTGGCAGAGTTTTTGAAGTGTGCGGCTTGCCAACGTTAAGTTGGCGGGTGCAAGTAAAAATTTGGGGCCCCTTGTGTGATTTTCAGGCATTAGATCACCTCCCAAAGCGATTTCTCAATGTGGGCGCTCCCGTTTGCGTTGAAAAGCTGCAGCTCGCATAGACATTCTACTTGAGCAGCAGAAAGAAGTAGCGCCCTCTGCCGCGTCATGTGGCACCATTCATACTAATTTTACAAAGTGGAAGTAGCTCCTGACACTTAAAACCAGTAAGATAAGCTCAATGTGCCAAATTTCACCCGCTCATGTAAATCTCCGTGGAATCTTGAGGAGTTTTCATGTAACTGTGGAATTCTGTGGAGTGAAATTCCCCCCCCCCCTTATTGGAAACAGTCTTTCATCACACTATTCCTGCCTCCTCATGCAACAGAGTTTTAGGAGGTTCTTTCAGAGTCTACTTAGGAGCCAAATTTGACTCAGAAGAAGGCGGAGCTGTGGTTCGAGGCACAATGGATGTCAGCTGGTGCAGAGGCTCAGTGGTCTTTGGTGAAAGCTTTCCTGTAGCTGAAGGAGTCTCTAGAAGTCATAAGGTCTCTGAACCTGGAGCCAATCCTGAAGGTCCAGTTTTTTTTTAAGGCTGGTCTTGTGGTTAGATGCTAGACTCCTAATGAAGCAGTGCACTACCGCCTGCTGAGACCTTTCAATGCAAATACTGTGAGGGCGTGTCCTCGAATTGGGATTGGAGGCAGGGAGAACTGAGGGGTAGTGGCCTAGTAGTATTCTTTGTCCTGCTTCCTTTAATTCGGAGGTCTCTGAGCTACAATTCGTGAGTGTATCTCCAACTTGGCCCCTTGGACACTTGACCCCATTGTCTTCTTGTTTTTGAAGGCCTGACAAGCAGTGCACGAGGCTTCTTGTATTCGGTAGACAGGCAGCGGTTACACACCAGTGATCAATGGACCAGAGTTATTTTATGTTACCCTTGTAGAGTAGAGTCTTCTCCATACCACTCTCTAACAGTCATTCTAAATAGGACCCAAAAACTGGAAGGGAACTGCTCCAGTTGGTACGGAAGTAAAAACTGCAATCAATGGTGATGCTTCTAACAATGCCTAGGAACCTTAACAAATAAACCTCAAGGAAACAGAAATTAGACAACAGTCCCAATCTCAATCAAAGTCTGAATCCAATCAATCACAGGAAAAAAAACAACGCAATCCGCAGTGGAGTTTGTGTTCTGGTGCACTGTGAACTAAGGGAAAGTTCATTTAGTGACATCTATGTCTGCTCCCAACAACTAGATGGCAGGAGTGTGCAGAACATGTTTATCTGTGCAATAGGTCTCACCTATGTTAGAGCTATTGGATTTGCCAATGTGCTTTAGTCATGTCGTCGACTAGTGTGGATGATGTTCAAAATGGCTAAAAGTTAGTGACATAGAAGGAAGTCGAAATTCAAAAGAAAGGGGGAGGTAGAGGGATATGCTAGGTTTACCCTCCTATTCTATTTGTAGACATACAAAATCCAGAATACCGATCAAGAGCCTAGCTGTAGAGATATATTTTCATCAGTGTGATGAACAAAATCTAGAAGAGAAAGGAAAGATGTCTCTTGAGTCCCCTCACTCACTGGGGTTTCCCCACGGTGACATGCTTCATCATAGGGGCCAACCCAACCCGCTGCGGACAGACAGATTGGCATTGGATTCCAGAGGCGAGATGTGGAAAAAGAAAAACCTCTCCCTCCCCAGGAGACAATATGAATGCGAGCAACTGTCAGACAGAATTATTTGACCATAGAGTCCTGTTAGGGGTATACCATGAAAGTTTCTTCCTACGGATTTTGGGGCAGTGGGAATGCACCGCTTTGAAAGCTATACACAAAGCTTTGAAAATGATTTTTTTTTTCTTTACAGGTAGCCAATGAAGCTAGTCTTTGGTTTTGGTCACTGACTCAGATTTTTTAATATTTGTCAAAACGCTGACAGCAGCGCTTTGAATCCTCTGGAGACTGCTTAGAATACACTGCTGGGCACAGACTAGGAGTGCATTGCAATAATCCAATTTTGACAGGACTAAGGAGGAAATTACCATTTTTGTGGAACTCCAAAGGTAGGAAGGAGATGTTTTCACCAGAAATGTGGTGTATAAAAACAAGAGGAGGTAAGATGGTTGGCATGATTCCTAAAAGACAGCTTAATATCAAATATTGTTCCAAGATTCTTAGATTTAGATACTGGGCTGGGGACTGGACCCAGATTGCCTGGCCACCAGAATTGATTCCAATAAGAAATATCCCGCCCAAAAAGGAGAACTTCGGTCTTTGCTGCATTTAATTTCAGGCAATGGTTTCCCATCCATCGCAAAACGGCACATGCATTTATTGAAACGCTGGGCCACTTCATCAATATTGTTAGTTACGGGGATGATAATTTGGGTATCATCCGCATACGAGATTGTAAGAAAACCAAAAAATCATATCAGTCCCATGAGAGGGGCCACATAAATGTTGAATAACTTGGGGCTTATCGAGGAGCCCTGCGGGACTCCACACGGCAAGGAGAAAGATTCAGACCTAAACTCCCTTCCTGTACCAGGAAGGTACAGAGCAGTTCAAAAGCGGTACCATTGACGCCTATGTCAAGGAGCCACTGCTTCAGAATTGCATGACTTACCATGTCAAAAGCGCGGAAGGACCACTGCAGCTCTATCTCCACGGTCCAAAATTGCCCTAACCTCTTCCGCTACTATAACTAGTGCTGTCTCCGTAGAGTGGGCTTTCCTGAACCCAAATTGCGATTCATCCAAAATGTCATGTTCCAAATACTGTGTGAGACGGGAATTAAGAGGTCTTTCAAGTATTTTCACTGGAAACTGAAATCTCAATATGGGGCTATAGTTTTGTTATTCAGCTGGGTCTATGGAGTATTTCTTAACCGCATGCGTGCGGGCGGAATTCCGCCCGTACGCTGGGTTTTTAAAAAGCGCACTTTACGTGACGAGCTGGGCTCGTCATGAGCGTGCGAGGAGGCTACGCCATGACGAGCCCAGCTCGTCATGAGCGTCGAAGGGGTTAAGGAGGGGCAAAATGGTAGCATTTTACCACTCTGTGGGAAAAGTTCCAGATTTTAAGATGTTGTTAAACATTAAGTAGAATGCATGTGCAATCCAATCAGCTATTTTGTGCAGCAACTTGGGGGGCAAGGATCCAAAGGAACACTGGATTTAGTTTAAGTAGCTCTATCATTTGGTCTAAGGAAATGGCGGGAAAGCTATCAAGAGACTGATGAACTAGATAAAGTTGGGTAGTAGCCTGTGGATGATGGTTCAAAGCATCTTTAAGAATTAGGTCCTCGTAAACCGCCTCAACTTTGTTTTAAAAAAAAACCTTGCTAGATTGTCGCAAAACAGCTGTGAGGGGGTCAGAGTAGGCGGGGCAGCCAGGGCTGATAAATTTGACACAGTCTTGAACAGCTCATGTGGCGAATTTGTTGCCGATCGAATTTTTTTTACTGAAGAAACTCCTTTTCTCGGCTTCAATCAGGTTCTTGTATTCCTGGAGCTGTTTTTTATATCTCAAATTTTCCCCCGGAGCACAGTTAATTCTTCATTTCCTTTCCTGCTGACAAGCCATTTTTTTGTCTGAATTTCTCTGAAAACCAAGGGTCTGATGAACTCTCTGTGACTGATGATTTTCTTGAAAGGGGCCAGTATATTTAATGCCTCAGAAATCCAATTGGAGTAAAGCAAAGCTGCCTTATCAGGGCTAACCCGTTAACACTGGTTGAGTGGACTCAAGAGTTCAAATTAGATCTTGTTCATTTACTTTATTCCAAAGCCTGATCATCTTAATATGATTTTCCGAGCCAAGAACTGTCTACTTCGGAATTAAGCAAAATCAAAATGGAAAGCCATATGATCAGATCAGGTAACCTGAATGATATCAAGAAAATGCAATTTCAGAAAGTATTTGAACAACATTTTTAGCGTGTGGCCAGCTTAATGGGTGAAACCGGTAACCAGTTGGTTTAAGTCAAAACATAACAGGTTATCAATAAAATAAATCGTCTCTTTATTATTAGGCTTATCAAGATGAAAGTTAAAATCCCCAAGTATGGTAAAACTATCTAGAAACACACTACTTTCCAGGTACTCATAAGGGTTCTAAAAATGCAGTCTTAGGACCAAGGGCTCTGTAAACTAAAAGACCATGTAATTTAGTTTGATTCCTCTCATTATAACGAAAAAGAGAGTGCCTCACAATCCGTAATAAGAGCAGGATGACAGGATATCTCTAGGCAATTTTTATTACACTACACTAGGATTGTGAGGAGATTTGCTCCGAAAGAGTCACACTCCCAGCTGACTCTTTGGAACTGTACTGACATAAGAAGACTAACACGTATGCCGGACCTTTGTGTGCTCAGAGTCCGTTCTTCTTGATATATAGGATGTATATTACAAACCGCAAAGCCAATGATAAGCAATGGACAGAATGCATTCCTAGGGAAGCTTTAAAAATCTCCTCTACAAGTCTTTTCCGAACCAGACAACTACACTGCCTGGTAGGCTTTGACCCAAACAATTGCATTGCTACAGGGCTCTTCTAAGATAATCCAGTAAGATAGTCATTCATTATATACTACTACTATGTGCACTGAGGTTTTAAAAATATTTCAAGTGTGTCATGTTGTAAGTTTGAGCAGTGCCTCTTGCTGCTCAGGGCATCACACAGCCACAGTTGAGCAGATGATAACATCTATGTGCCACTGTTTGAGGAGCAATCATGAGATAAACTGGGAGGATAACAAAGCAGAGTTGGGGGTCAAAGCTCCATACCATTATTTAGCCACTGTATTTATAATTAACAATAAATTAATCACATACACAATGGCAGTTTATTCCAAGACAGAGTGCAGTTCTCATACATCGCTTCAGGTAAAGAAGATAAAAAAAAAAAAAAACGCCTACTCCCCATCAGACCCAGCCCTGCCACCTCAGTAGAAATGAATAGACAAAAAAAGGCCGAAATTGGTGAACATTGCCGCTAGTATTGAGTAAGAATTAAGAACCAAGAGCTTGTAGTGTAGTTCCTATATTCCCAATAGGCTCTGCGCATTGGAATAATATAAACAGCAGTTTAGACGTAGGACTGAGGTCATCTAGGTCTCTACTGACTATATTAGACTTAATTAGTTTTGCCAGCTAGCTCAGAGGTCACTAGAAACTTTCTCGAATAAACAAGGAGGAGTTTAACTTCCCTGGATAGACAAGAAGGGATTAGCTTCTGACAACCATAAACATGACAACTTTGCTCCCTCAGAATAAGAGTGTATCTCTAGAGTCGTGTGAAAACAATAGACAGCTATTTCACTCAGTCAAGTGTGCATACTTAGTTTCACCAGAGTGCAGAGAAATCGAGAGACGGGCGTTTTCAATAAAAGGTGTTATTTATTGAGCAGTCTTCTTTCTCATGCAAGAGAAATGAATTGCCACAATTGCAATACTTATAGTAAAATAAAGTGCGTACAGTAAAAGGAGTATTATGAAATAATACTGTAAAAGCATTGATATGGTTTCTTAACCATATGATCCTTTAAAATAGATAAAATATATACATACATAAATACATTGACTAACGTACTCAACTGGTGCTTCTAAATACGCCTACCCCGGTGTACCTGACCTAAGCCCAATACGTGGGAAGGAGTAAGTAGCAGTTTAAGTTAAGTTGGTTTTGCCAAGAATCTGAATCAAGAATTCTCTATGGGTTTAGTCAGCTCCGTACCTGTGAAATAGAAAGCAGGAGGTCTGGTATCTCTCTCTCAGGACTCTATATCCCAGCAACCCGCAAGGTTATCTGGCAACATCGGAGCTGGATTTCTCGGCAGGAGAAAAGACAGCGTCTCTCTCAGTGCGTCAAAAGGGAGTGGCGGCGTCCGTGGGCTCTCGCATCAGCTGGGCTCTCGGACAAGTAGATAGCCACTCTGCTCCAAACCACCGTGTGTTTGCTTAAGGCAACTTTGGTATATTTATACCTGAAAGGTACCGGGTTTGACGTAAGGTTGGACATAAGACGTCAATAAAGATGTCACTAAGAACTGGCCGTTCTTTCAGTGCTCGCAGGAGTTCTAGGACAAATCAAAACAGAAGCAATGGGGATTTCCCAGGTTGCTGGAGGTTTGCTTGGTTTAAAGAACGCGTTGTACTCTCTAGGAGTCTGGAGAAGTAGCCTTGCTTAATTTGGACTGCATGGGCTACGACTAAATATGGATATGATTCTTATGCCTTTATAAGGATATTATTTATTATAGCCATATAAGGGCATACATTAGGAATATCAAATTAGGGTCCTAGATAGAAATACAACAAGCTATTTAAGGTCCCTAAGCCGATTGATTGGCAGGCTGGGTATCAGAGATGACAGATAGCGGAGGCCCTTCAAATTGTACACCTTGTCAAATGGGAGTCCCTTGAATGTTGAAGTCATTTAAGGAGAGTAGTGAAGGGGCACCAGGTATTGTCGAATTGAGCAACTATCATGTACCAAAGCAGTAAACATTACCATCGCTTAAATGGACCACATCTTTCACCACCATAAATTGTGAATAGGTGCCAGAGGCTATGGCCACAGTTGAGCAGTACATAACCGTGCGGCAGAGAGAAGGTGAGAAAACTATTTCTCAATCGGAAGACCAGGTGGGCATGGGCTCGGTGTCCCTGGGCTGCAGAGCAAGATAAGAAGGGTTGTCTGGCAGTAGGGTACCGGTAATGTCCTTTATCACCCTTGCAGCACGTGGCCTGACTGCCAAACCTCTGCCAAACCTCTTATGAAGACTGACTGGGGTAAGGTCCCAGCAGCTTAAAAATTCCAAGGCATTATCCATACATCACAAACAAATAGGGGGATTGGCAGCTCACTGCCAAATGGCTTTCCATTAATTTTCTCATATTTCCACGCACAATTCCTCTTCCCACTGAGTTACATAGGAGTACTTTTTCAGTGGAACCCAATCTAGTATATAAAGAAAGTCAAAAGATGCCCCAGCGTTTGATGCTTGAAGTGAACAATAGGATTCAATAGGCGATTCCTCCCTCTAGAGCAGCTTCCTGCACAATATAGAAACTGTGCAAGTCTGTGTGCATAGTGCCTAGTCAAGCGGAAGGACACAACCAACTCATTCCTTATTCGCAACTCATTACCCATTATGAAACTCTCAACCTGGGAGGTCAACTTTAAAAAAAAAATGTATAAACTGTTTTTATGAATTTTCAAAAGATTATAGACTTAACACAGGTATACAAGCATGTTTTAAGTTTAAAGGAAAACTTTATTGGACAAAGAATGCAATGAAAAAATAATATACAGTATTAATGTCCAAGACAATGCAAGTAAAAAATCGTCAGGCATACAAGCATGTTAATATCGAAAACAAAGATGAAATGATATTGGCCATTGGGTTATAGTAAGCAAATGGAACCAAGAGGGGTACACTTTAGCCAAAGTATGCCATTCAGTTCACAACAAGTGAACCCACACAACAGAAAAGAAACAAGCATTTACAATGCAATGGTCTCAGGATTATTAAAGTTAGAGCTATTGGCATTGCTCATGACTTTTTTTATTTTTTTTTAAATCATAAATAAATGGCATTGTCATTTATATTGCTGTTAGACCTGTCTGCCTTTGGGTAGTCCCTCCTAATTATTTATTTATTTTTGTCCCCTTTTTGCCCCTCAAAACCTTTAATTTTTGTGTCCACTGGATTTTTTTAGGTGTTGATCTAGGGGTTAGGTGCTCTTTGCCCTCATAGTTTTTCTTAAGGGCCTAGGTGCCTTCCTGACGAGATTTACAAGACCCACAAAATGGTCGCCATTAACTGCCATAACTGTAATTCCAGGCAAAAGGCCCATAGGATAATATAGGAATGATCTAGAACCTTCTGGCCAGTTCCAGTAGCCTGTGGCCTGCCTATATAAGGGCCAGAGGGTGGGCGGCCATTTTAGAGTGACCTGAGGAGCTTGGGTTGAACCTGGTGAGGAGTAAACAGTAGTGTAGGGAGGAAGGCGCACTGTAAAGGGTTAGATCGTCCCACGGGCCGGCTGCCCTACCGTGTTAGTGGGTCCCCCTACCTGTTGACTAAGCCCTATCAACAGTGGGTCATACCTAGCTCTAAATATCGAACTGTGCTCCAGAGAGAAAACCAGGCTGGGCTGTTTAGGGAGAGCTGCGGACGATCAGCCTGAGAATCCGACCAGGAGAACCCGCATTTACTAAACAAGACTGGTACTGTTTCCCTACCCCTTTCGGGAGCCAGCTTGGACTGTTTCCTCAAGATGTGTGGGTTCGAGTAAAGCCTAAGCACCCCTCAGTCTGAGAAAATTATCTTACCCCACTGAAGTTAGCGTGGCCGATTTCCCTGTCACGGGGCTACTGTCCCTCCTACCTCAAGTCGTTAGAGAGATTCCACGGGAAGGACCGCTTGGGATCAGCTGGGCGATCGTGCCTTTGTGGAGACAACGCGAAGGCCTGTGAGGCAGGATAGCGTTAACCCGGAAGAAGGGGCAGGGAGCAAAGAAGGCCAGACTGCGTTCGCTCCCTCCTTCTCCGACGCCTGAGGTGTGGGCGGGACGCAGTGCCGACAGCAACGCGGTAAGAGTCGCGGTGTGGCTTCGGTCCTTTCAGCGGCACGGAGCCAACAGCGCCTCGTCTGAAGACACCACCGAGCCTCAAAAACGTGGTGAGAGAGAGGCTGTGTATCCTGACCGGGGCGAGTCTGCCAAGCACCCGGTAAGACTGTTCAGTGAAGCGCACGGCTGCAGCGCCTGAGGGGGGGGGAAGGCCTCGCTGTTGACACGCAGTGCGAGGTGAGGGAAAACTGTTTCCATTCAGGGTTTCAGCGTAAGGTGGAACAAAGAACCATCAGAGGCTAGCAGTCATCGGAACTGGGGAAATCCATTAGACTGTCTCCGTGTGAGTGAGCGGAAAAGGAATAGGAGACAAGGTGGATGAAGTACCCGGGAAATTTCCCATAAACCCCCCCTCTGACATTCTGAACCTGCCAGATTCAAATAGCGTGGTACAGAGAGGTCATGTAAGTTGACCTGAGCCTGGTGGTCCTATTAAGTGTCTGGTAAAGACAAAGGGGGTTGTCAAGGAAATTAGAACGGTTCTCACAGTAGAGAAATAACTTGCTTGTTTCCAATTCAATCTCTGGAACTGCCAAACCCTTATATCCAAGAGTAAACACTGTGTAACTGATGGTTGAGTACTTAAGATTGTCTAGGTAAAGAGACAAGGAGATTTTAAAGTGTAAAGTGCCATTGGTTTTCTACTTAAAAAAGTGATATTGATGCTGCTTTTGTAAAAATTACCTAGTGCAGTTGTTGCAGAGTTTCCTTTTTATCTTCTGGGGAATTATTGAATTTCTGCATGTAGGGTACTGTTGGGAACTTAAGTAATGAAAAGAACCTGATGGGGAATACTTGATGTGTATTGTGACCAAGCAGACTGATTGAGTAAAAGAAGAAAGAAGCATTGTTTTATAAAACGACCCGTATTTTTCCTAAACTGGTGTAGTGTCCTTATTTTGGAGTGGATGGACGTTATGTTACTGAAGGGTGTGGCGCAAACTTAACACATGTACCTCTGAGATAGGCCTCCCCACTTAGTGCCAAGCTACCCTATGTGACTTGGAGATCCCAGGTCCAACAATTGCCAATAGCTTAATCACTTGCATATGCGAGACCTATTGCATTAGCACACACACAGAGTAAGTAGTAGAGTGAGTAGTTGGTAGTGAGTAGGAGAGAGTTATTAGTAAAGAGTATTAGAGAGCGAGTAGTAAAAAGTGAAAGAGGGAGTATTAAATAGTGAGCAGTAAAGAGTCCTAGAGCCACACACATTTACATGCACAGTCACACCCTTACATATACAAAGTGTATTTTTAGTTTCAGTAGTAAAGAGAGTAGTAGAGAAAGTGTGTGTGTGAGAGAGAGAGAGAAAGTGTGTGTGTGAGAGAGAGAGAGAAAGTGTGTGTGTGAGAGAGAGAGAGAGAAAGTGTGTGTGTGAGAGAGAGAGAGAAAGTGTGTGTGTGAGAGAGAGAGAGAAAGTGTGTGTGTGTGAGAGAGAGAAAGTGTGTGTGAGAGAGAGAGAGAGAAAGTGTGTGTGTGAGAGAGAGAGAGAAAGTGTGTGTGTGAGAGAGAGAGAGAAAGTGTGTGTGTGGGAGAGAAAGTGTGTGTGTGGGAGAGAGAGAAAGTGTGTGTGTGGGAGAGAGAGAAAGTGTGTGTGTGGGAGAGAGGGTGTGAGAGAGGGTGTGAGAGAGGGTGGGAGAGAGGGTGGGAGAGAGGGTGGGAGAGAGGGTGGGAGAGAGGGTGGGAGAGAGGGTGTGAGAGAGGGTGGGAGAGAGGGTGGGAGAGAGGGTGGGAGAGAGGGTGGGAGAGAGGGTGGGAGAGAGGGTGGGAGAGAGGGTGGGAGAGAGGGTGGGAGAGAGGGTGGGAGAGAGGGTGGGAGAGAGGGTGGGAGAGAGGGTGTGAGAGAGTGAGAGAGAGTGTGAGAGAGAGTGTGAGAGGGTGTGAGAGAGAGTGTGAGAGAGAGAGTGAGAGAGAGTGTGAGAGAGAGAGTGTGAGAGAGAGAGTGTGAGAGAGAGAGTGTGAGAGAGAGAGTGTGAGAGAGAGAGTGTGAGAGAGAGAGTGTGAGAGAGAGAGAGTGTGTGAGAGAGAGAGTGTGAGAGAGAGTGTGAGAGAGAGAGTGTGAGAGAGAGAGTGTGAGAGAGAGAGTGTGTGAGAGAGAGAGTGAGAGAGAGAGTGTGAGAGAGAGAGAGAGAGTGTGAGAGAGAGAGAGTGTGTGTGTGTGAGAGAGAGTGTGTGTGAGAGAGTGTGTGAGAGAGACAGGAAGGTGCACTGGCCTACAAAGGCCTGGCAAACTTGTAATGTTTTGAAAGTGTGATCCTATAGTGTTTGGGCATGAGCTATTAAGGTTGGGCGTGGCTTTTGAGAGTTGACTTTGTCAAAGCAGCTCAGGAACTACAGTTAACAACCCCAACAGAACCACCGAAAGTACCCGATGCTGCCTCCCATGGAATCTGAAAACACCGCACTGAGTTACAACAGTGCAGAGCTACCACCAAGCACCAAGACCATGTCCAGTCAGTAAGGGTGTACCGGGTGATGAGCACAATGCTTGGGCAAAGGCCACGGCAAGCAAAAACTAGATATTGGCTTATTGGGCACACAGCATGGCCAAAGGCAACACCCTGCAACCATAGTCTGTAGGGCACACCCCGGCCTTCCAGAGAAGTGCAAAACTTGATCTGGGTGTAGAATGTGGCCCAAGGCTACAAATGGTAGCCAGTGTGCACTGGCCATAGTTAAAGGGCATAGTTTTGGGCTCTGAAAACTGGGAGATCAGATGAAGGTCAGCGAACACCCCTCGCAGTCTTCACCCCACCAATTTTCAAAGGTTTGGACTGTAACCATAGCATCACTTCAAATTACGTTTTTTTAGGCAAATAGGTTACATATGTTGGTTACTAAATCTAAGTAAACCACCATAACGTCCCTTAGCAAAAGTTTTTCATTGGATATGCGTGTATCTTTCTGCCTTCTTTCCCTGGTGGGCGACCTACATCTAAGCTATCCTTCAAAAATATGTCGGTAGCGATTTAACCCCCCAAATTTGCTGCAGGTTTGTGGAAGGAGGGCTGTATAAGTTAGAGTTGCAAATTGAAATCTTGAAATTTGCATAGGCAAAACATATTTATATGTTTACTGTGTTCACGTCAACCTGAATACTCAAAATCTGCTTCATGTGAGTGATATACCGAAGGCTTGTCAGCCAAAAAACGGCAAAATTGCATGAAGAAAGACTGAACCAAAGACTAACATCAAGACACAGGAGCATTAGAAAGGCCCTAGGAAACAAAAACAAACAAGCTGAGGGGAAGAATGCAAAACCAGAAATGTGGTGGCAGGAGTTATGCAGAGATGTGGAATGAGGAAAGTGAAACCTCTTAGGAGATGGGCTAAAAACATCCGAAATGAGAAGTCCAATAGATGAAAACACAACGGAGAGAGAATACAAGAACATAAAAGACAAAGGAGTAAAATGAATTTAATACAGCATGTAAACATAAATCTTAGAGAAAATGTGTGTGGCATGTCCTGTCCTACACATACACGTACACGTACTCTGTCTACTGTAATCTTCGCCTACTTCAAATACGCACTGCGCGCTCAGTGGCAACGCCCGAATCTCCTCTGGGTCTGACGAGGAGTCTGACAGACACCAGCGACAGCAGCACTCACCATCCTCTCACGGCAGCACTTCCCGTCCTCTCACGGCAGGCCCTCACCGGCTCGTTGCAGCTGCACTCGGAGTGGTTCTGCACCAAATGCAAACAGAAATGGAGACGAGCAGCAATAAGGCCCAAGGATGGAAGGGGTCAAGGGTCATACCCCCTGCTATACCTGGAAAGCACGTATCTGACACGTGCGACCCCTGTACCCTTGTCTGCACATACCAATGTCATGGGGGTGGGTGGGGGGTGCCTCGAGTGTTATTCCTACGCCAGACACTGCTGGCCGCCTCTGTCCCACGGTGCACGCCTGTTAGCACGGGCACCTCTGATGACGTCACCTGTGACCCCCGCTCCCTCGTGTGCTGCACTGTCTTTGGTTCTTTGCACAACAAAGCGCTGCACTTTTTCACTAAGTGTTCTACTGCGCGAAGGACGTGAAATCTAGGCCTAGAGCTCCCTGTATCGACTACGGGCATGGATGGCTTGTAAGACGAGGACATCCGTCTCTCAAAATGATGTCACAATCACAAACACATTTCGCCCTATTGGCGAGACGCTGAAATCTATGAGAGGAAGGGGCCGTGGCCCCTCCAGAGTAGTCAGAATCACAGATTCGGTAAAAATGGACTGATAAACCCCCTCCCAGCAGGTCACAGCGGTCTTTTCATTCCTGATTTACGGTACTGAATTATAATAAAACATAAGGTTATGTATGTGTATAATATCAGGGTAAACGTTCAGGCCTCGGCATGGCCATCTACCATTCATCTTTCCGAGGTCGATGGGGTGGGTACTATTAATATTATATTATATTATATAGTATCGCCTGATATCTATAGTGCTTAGAACCAACGGATGTTGGAAATCAGCGCTATAAAGGCAGCTCTTTGGATCCCAGCCCTGCGTGAGGGATCATGGGAAATGCTGCTTTACACCCCCCCCCCCCTGCCTTGCTGGGGCCCCCACCTCCCTGGCCAGAATGTGCAGGTGAGCGCTTGATCTTTGCCCGTTTAAAGTTGAGCCCCCCCAGGGGGCATCTTTAATCACTGTAGTCCCAGCTGCCCGTCTGCTGATGCACAGTGGGGGACAGAGCAGGTGCATGACTTCAGTGTGAGCTTTTGGGGGTTTGGTGGGGGGGGGCCTCTTGTCATCTCGCCCGCACTCACTTGTCACACGGCTGTTGCTCAGTTTTCTGCCCCCCACAACCCCCCCGCAGCCCCATGTTTCACCTCCTCACGGCCTGGACTCCCAATTGTTGACGTGTGATCACGGGCCCTTGGGCCCAACACGGGTTCCAGTGCTTTCCAGAATCCTGCCTACGACCTTTGACCTCGGAGCATCTCCCCATTGAAGAAGATTAACAAACCCATTGGTCTGAGGTCAAAGGTTGCCACGTACGCCAGGATCACACGGATGTGCTGTTGACAGCCCAGTGCCGTGAGGCGGACTAGTTTGAGGAAAGGGCTTTGTGCTCGCTCTGCACGCTTTCTTGGTTCTGCTGGGGAAGAGATGTGTCCCGCCCGGGGGAAAACAAGAAATTAAGAGAAAGTTTGGTCTGGGGCCGCTGAGAGCAGCAGATCCCTGTGACCAGGGCTTTGATTGGAAAAAAATACAAGTGCAGGCACTCATCAAAAGCAGCGATGGGCTGGGGTGCAGTGTGGGGTGGGAATAAGGGCGGGGCATGTAAACATAAATCTTACAGAGAAGGTGCGTGTGGCATGTCCTGTCCTACACATACACGTACTCTGCTCTACTGTAATCTTCGCCTACTTCAAATACGCACTGCGCGCTCAGTGGCAATGCCCGAATCTCCTCGGGGTCTGACGAGGAGTCTGACAGACACCAGCGACAGCAGGACTCACCATCCTCTCACGGCAGCACTTACCGTCCTCTCACGGCAGGCCCACACAGGCTCGTTGCAGCTGCACTCTGAGTCCCTTCTCCCCAGCACATCGTACCACAGAGAGCGTGAAGTGTTCAGGTGAAAGATTACCCTCCGAAACAAAGCGAGGATGGAGTGACCGTGGACGGAGCCGGATGGTGTCTCCGAAACACGAGGCGCACACAAGACCGCCAATCCACAGTAATGACAACACTGGGGAGTTACTGGAAGCGCGCGACAGCAATGGCATCCTAGGCAGGCTCGCGCTGGAAGTGTCGGATGGATGCAAGGGCCGGACATTTTCTGATTCGGGGGCGTGTTTTTTGCGTGAGTGACGGATGAAGTCACAGATAGAAAGAACGCAAATAACACGCCCCCGAATCTGAAAAAGACGGGGCTTAAAAGGAATGATGCCCCTCTCCTCCAATGGCTGGCCTCCGTTTAGGAAGCCAGCCAATGGAGAAGAAGGGCGGGTTCCAAGCCCCCTCTAAGAAACATTAAATCTTCGGGCTCCGCCCACACTGCTTACAGCAGTGCGACGAGTCCTCGACCTAAAAAGGAACATCAATAGTAATTAACGGATTCCTCGTTATGCAGAAGAAGGAAAATCGCTGATGCCAGATGGTCCATAAAGCATGAGGAGAGAATTCCCACGCGGGACACCATACAATGCAGAGGGAATGAGAGGTGAGGAGCTGTGTCCATGGCAAGTTAAGGAGGGGTGGGGGTGGAGGGGTCTGTGAAACTCTTCTCTCCAATGTATCACAGGCGGAAGTTGCACCTAAAGGAGTTGTGGTGGGAGGGAGGGGCAAGGAATCCCAGGCCTATGATTAATAGTTAGGGTGTAGGGGAGGGGAGCACTGTTTGACCAGAGTGCGAGTCCTGCAACTGAGCTGTGAGCGATAGTAAATAGGTGCATAGTGGTCGCCAGAGGTTTTTCATTCTAGAGGTCAGTGGTTGTATACATTAATGCAGCTCACTGGTGATGTTGCAGCATGGGAGACTGGTGAGCACGTTGGTAGCGGTGAGGGTAGCTGCTTGCCCCAGTGAATTACAACCTCACTTATGGCCAGGAGACGAGCAATTAAGGTGAATCGCCCAGTAGTGGACATGCACCCAAATCAATATCCAGCATGTGGATTAACCTGCAAAAAGTCTATCCCCAGTAATGTGCTACATGGCTGCACAACCAAGCCCTGTGGAGAAAATCCGCATCAGGAGTGTGGCACTTCGGGCTGTGAGAGGAATGTGTTTGGCCGTATCAGTGTTGATCAGAGGGAGTCACGTAGGTGCGCCGCAAACATTTTAAAAGGAGGAGTTTGTGCCGATGGTTGGGTGATACCAGTCGAGTTTGGGGGCAACACACAGCCCATATTCTGTCTGGTATAGGCCTCTCTAGGTCATGGTTTTAGGGCTAGAGGGCTAAGGGGGAAAGGGGGGGCTGAGCCCGGTTTTGATGTCAGGGTTGAGGAAGGAGTCGTTTTAGGGGTATGGGTATTGGGCTGGACATTAAAGGAAGCAACAGGATCCATCTATCGATTTGAGTCGACAGAGTGTCAATGGTAGGGCCATAGTGTAGTCTCATCACCTGCTCCTTATCTGGATGGTTCACTACACCAAGATATTGAACTGGCCTGTCGCACCAAGTCAGTGGGTAATCACACAGGATCTGCCTCAGGGCTGGTGTTACAGGAAAATGATTAGATTTGGACCAGTTTATTCGAAGACCAGATAGAATCCCAAAGCACAGTAGTTTGTTCAAGATGGGGTCAAGTTCTCCTCCAGGTGCCGGACAAGCAATAAAATGTCATCTCCATAAAGGGAGATGTGGAGGGGCCAGGCTTGAATTGAAGACCACGGTGTATGTGGCTAATGTGGAGGTGTCGTACTAGGAGGTCTAGTGCAAATATAGAAGAGTAAAGGGCTAGCCGGCATCCCTGACACGTGCCCCACATTATAAAGAAAGGTGCCTTGAGTGAGCCATTGAATCTAAGATGTGCAGTGGGTTGTGCATAGAGAAAGTCGATCAAGGAAGAGAAGCCAAGGGGTAGACAGTTTGTGAATGATGGCGCGAAGGAAAGGCGATTCCAAGCACTCAAACACCTTCATGGCAACTATGAGTGTGATTGCGGTGGGTATATCTGGAGAAATTCTATAAAGCACTGAGAATACTGCCCTCCAATTCAGTGATGTTGAGCGTTGGGTAACAAATCCAGGCTGTACACGTGAAAGGATCTGGTCTATTAGTAATGAAAGACTATTAGAGAGACCCTTCGTCAATTTTATTTTTGAGATTGAGCAGTGACAACCGTATGTAAGAATCGCAGAGTAAGAAGTGGCAGCTCCTCCGCTAAGGCGGCGGAGTGTCACCCCACTGTCAAGAAGCAGCAAATGTAAGGGTAACAAATAAAATGATAATAACAATATTCAATTTCAAATAACAATATTATAATTCTATTTTGCCCTCCTGCAGCGGTAGCGTGCGTTAGGGGGCGGGGCGGGATGGGGCTGCAGAGCAGGGGAGGAGTGTTAGAACCCTCCTGTGCGCAATGACTGTGTGGTCAGCCCTCTTGGGCTGCCCAAAACAGTCATGCACACTTCCCTGTTCTCCATGCAGGCTGCGTTACACCATACACCCCTTCAGCCCCTGACTGGGTGCTGTGTCATGGCCCTCAGACCAATCACATCGCTGCATTGCAGCGTTGTGATTGGCAGCAGGGAGTGCGGGAGCTCTGGTGCTTCCTGCTTCCTCACAAGAAGCCAGGAAGAGGACAGGATGGGACACAAGAGAGGCAGCAGTGGGTAAGCGTTTTCTTTTTACCTAATTTCCCCCCCGCCACTTCACCCCCACCGGTCCCAATGCTGCTTCTAGGCACCAGCAGCGACAGAGTAAGGGGTCTTTACCAGGTTTGGGGAGGAGGGTTATGACAGCCTCACGCATAGATTGGGGGTAGAGTGCCCATTTGGTGGGGATTCTTCATAAACCGAGATTAGTTTTGGCACAAGGATATGCTTAAAATGTTTACAGAATTCCCCCTGTGTAGCTAGCCAGACCTGGGGGCCTTAGAGCCATCAAGAGGGCCTACTGTCTGTATAATTTCCTCACAGGTTATAGGTTCACTGAGGAATTGCCTTAGGTTATTAGAGAGCAAAACCATGGCCACCTCCTTCAGGTAGGTTGCGTGGTCCATAGTATCACCTGTAAGGAGGGAGGGGTACATTTGAATGTAGTGCTGGAGCAGAATGTCCATGACATCCTCATTGGAGGTAATTTGCTGGTCCCGATCTACACTCAGCTCGGTGATGTAGGAATCGTCCCTGGGCGGACGGAGCAGGTGGGCCAGTGTACACCCCGGAGGCTTACCCTCTCCATATCTATGTACTCTAGCAGGTTTGCCTAAAAAATCAACTTTCCTTTCATCCAGGTCACAGTACTCATTTACGAGGGCTGTTCTGGCTTGAGTGTCGGTCACTGTGGTACCCCTCCTGATGTCTGGAGATCTAAATCAGCAAGAACCCTCTCGAGGCACAGGAGGATCCTACGCAAGTCCCGGAGGTCTCCACAATGCTTTGAGATGCATATGCCCAGACTTTGAACACCTCCCAGCGGGTGGTATGCAAGGCCACTGTACACACATTAAGTGGAAGTATTCCACAATTGCCGTATGCAAGTTGGATTGGACCAGCTCGTCCTGTAAGGCCAACGTTGGGAAGCGCCACTGTCATTACCGCCCACTACAAAAAGGAAAATTAAAAAACAACCAAATCTGGCGAATAATTGGATCATGTGCAAGAAAGATGTTAAGTGGAAAGCAACCATGGACATAGGGTAGCGGAAAGAAGGCAGCAGTGAAGCATAGCCTTGTGTTGTGCGGGGCATGGTAATGAGTGAATACCAGGTAGAAGGTGCATTTTAAGCACCAGCCGTCATGCAACAGGTGTGTATCACAGATGTACGGCAGTACATGTAATGATCTAGCTTTAGTAGCCGGTGTTGGTGCTGTGATGTCAGTGGCAGGGCCTATGAGGAGATTAAAATCTATGGCCTCTATAAGATGGTCAAAGACCATATGATCAATTTGTGCAACGAGGGCCTGAAAAATTCTGATGAGCCTGTGTTGGGAGCATAGAGGTTAGCCAGCAGGACTGAATGGGCTGCAAGAATGCCAGCAACAATGCAAAATGTTGTTGTTCGGGTTGTTCTGTAGTAGCAATAAGTGCTTCCAACGCCCCCCAGTCTGGAGACAGAGTAGAATACTGAGGAAGACTGGTTCGGGAACGTTCCCGAGACACCTTGAATGAAGGAGGCACATCTGTTATTACATGAAGTGTGTCCATGTAGACTTGGTTTCTGCCTAATGCAATATTGTACGTGTTCCACAAATTATTTTACTCTGGAACTTATGAGACTGTATTGGTGTTCTTGTGCTTCCATGCGAGACCAAATCAATATTTGTTGGTGCAAAACATATTGAATACGATTTGATGTTTTATATTCGTTTTCAAGAAAGGTTTGTATTTTGCAAAACACTGGGATTCTCTGAATTATTGTGTGTTAAGGCGTCAGAATAGTAAGAAAAGACTGCTACAGAACTCGCAGTTTAAGAAGCACGTTGTGCATTTTCTTGCCACATGGTCTGGTAAAGTTTAATCCACATTTTGGCCCCACAGATGCTTAACTCCTGTCACCATGAGTTTATGAAGGCGCGTTCAGGGATTTTACGGATGTGGGAAGGGACTGAAATGACGGCGAGTGTCATCGGAGTTATTCTGCAGCCACTCTAGAACAATGTTATGAACATTTGGATGACAATTTTCTTTCAGCCTGGGGCTTCCCTTACACCAAATGCTCGGTAGCTTTGCCGTTTAGTACTATATAAATAACCAACATATTGTATTATGCAGGAACATTTAACAGCCTAAATGAAGATGAGCAGCAGGTGAAAACAGCAGTGCTTTTATCATAGTACACGGCCGCTGAGCTTTTCTGGTTAGCTTAGGCTCTGACTAAACAAGAGGGTCTGAAAACAAACCGAAGTGTTCCCGTTCCCCCACTGTACCCAGGATGCTTAACTAGAGCAGGGTTGTCCAGTCAGGTCATGGAGCACCTCTGCAGGCCAGCTTTTCAGGACAAACATGGATTATATAATGTAGATTAATTGTATGTAACTGTATCTTATATGGATATCTTCAACATCAGGCATGGATATGCAGAACTGCTGCATTGATATTGGATGCCCCTCATTGTTGGACCCCTCCCTGCATTGGTGTTGGACACCCCCCCTGCGTTGGACACCCCCCCTAGCATTGGTGTTGGACCCCCCCCCCTGCATTGGTGTTGGACACCCCCCCCCTGCATTGGTGTTGGGCCCCCCTGCATTGGTGTTGGACCCCCCCTGCATTGGTGTTGGACCCCCCCTGCATAATGTTGATTAATTGAATGTAACTGTATCTTATATGGATATCTTAAACATCAGGCATGGATATGCAGAACTCCTGCATGGATATCTTAAACATCAGGCATGGATATGCAGAACTCCTGCATTGATATTGGATGCCCCTCATTGTTGTACGCCCCCTGCATTGATGTTGCCCCCCTGCATTGATGTTGGACCCCCCCTGCATTGATGTTGGACCCCCCCCCTGCATTGATGTTGGACCCCCCCCCTGCATTGATGTTGGATCCCCCCCCCTGCATTGATGTTGGATCCCCCCCCTGCATTGATGTTGGATCCCCCCCCTGCATTGATGTTGGATCCCCCCCCTGCATTGGTGTTGGATTCCCCCCCTGCATTGGTGTTGGATTCCCCCCCTGCATTGGTGTTGGACCCCCCCACGCATTGGTGTTGGACCCCCCCACGCATTGGTGTTGGACCCCCCCACGCATTGGTGTTGGACCCCCCCACGCATTGGTGTTGGACCCCCCCTGCATAATGTAGATTAATTGTATGTAACTGTATCTTATATGGATATCTTAAATATCTTCAGGAGAAGCGTGGCTCAGTGGTTAGAGGCGGCAGACCCGGAAGCTGAGATCAACTGTGGAGCAGGGTTCGATTCCCCGCCTCGGCGGGTCTCGGGCTCAAAAATTCCACGGACTCGATAATTCTCGCTCCGGTGCCTACTCGACTCACGGGGTCACACTCTGCGACTCTGGGCAATAGCTTGCTTAATCTCCACTACGGCCCCTCGCGGTGGGATGCCTGGCTTTCACCTTGTGGACACCCTGCCGGGGTTTCTCACAGGGGAATACCAGGACGGGTTCCCTAAGCAAGCGCTTAGATACCGTGTCGGTGATTTGCGCTATATAAATACATTTACATACAAACATCAGGCATGGATATGCAGAACTCCTGCATGGATATTGGATGCCCCTCATTGTTGGACGCCCCTGCATTGATGTTGGAACCCCCCCGCATTGATGTTGGACCCCACCCCCGCATTGATGTTGGACCCCACCACTGCATTGATGTTGGACCCCCTGCATTGAAGTTGGACGCCCCTCGTTGTTTAGAAAGTAGGCACACTCAGAAAAACGACAGCAAAAAAAGCTAAGACTGGAAAATATGAACAAAGAGCAACACAGGGCAACACGTTCTGTCCATTTATGCAGCAGGGACAGGAAACAACATCACAGTATCAATATGGAATGCCCCGGCTCCCTGTTTCAATTTAGGAAAGCTCTAACGACACACCAATTAAAAAAAAAAAACACACTACATCACAACACAGTAACAGCGTTCAAAACTCAGCTATGCCTGTAATCATATGTTGACTGTAACTTTCATCTTTCACCCTGTGTTCCGCTGATTGTCAGCGAGGTTTGCGCTTTACAAATATCATAAATACAGACACACATTTTGAGGTGTTAGTGTGCCTGAGGGTAGTGGAGTTTTCTGAAGGCTTATAGTTAGCCTCTTCTTTGGAGGCACGCAAGGTGAAGGTGATGTGAAAAACGGAGAACAAATCCTTGTCAGTCTGGGAAAAAAAATTACTTTTAAAGAAACAGGATTCGCAATGTCAGTGCATTTTGGTACTTGGGTTTGCTAATGCAGACCTATTGGCTTTGCAAAATACTTATTTGCAGATGCTGTTTAGCATCGGCAAAAGAACATTGTGAAACAAGCATTAGCCGCGAAAGTGACGCGGCAGCGAAAGTGAAAATTATCGTGATCTGATGGCGTCTGTGCACGCGTGCCTGCGAAATTGACGCAGCCGCGCATGTTAAAGTCATTGCAATCGCGGGCTAATGGTGGCCGTGTACGTGTACCAGCGCATGTGCACGCAAGCTTGAGGCCAGCTGTGGTAGCACTTTGAAAACCCCACTCACAAAATGTCTCGCCAGACAGTGCATGCACTGGCTCAGGCGAACCTAAAATGAGAAGCAGTCTCCTCAAAAAACTATTGGATCTTGTTGGCATGTGGCTTGCAGAACCTTGTCATTGACATGATAGTAATGAACTTGCATAAGCTCGTCAGGAGGAAGATGATATGGGTTGAAAAACCCATATAAGCGTGGTCTAGCAGAGTATGAGTGTCATCGAGCATGCATAGCAGTTGGACGAAGAGGGCTTGAACAATGTGCTTTAAGATCTGCTGGGGGAATGGTTATTGAGAGGTCACCAATTCTAACATTATTTTGCGGATATCAATTTGGGAAGACTAGATTATTTTGCACAGGTAAGTAAAAAAAAAAAAAAAAAAAAAAAAAAAGAAGGATGTTGCGGAGCTGCATTAGGTTAATTACCTTGATCAAGGTTAAGATGTTACATTGAAAGACTGACTTTCATTCCAGCTTTAAAACTAGATTCTGGAAGCACATCAGAGTGCAGTAACCAAAACAGTTTAAGTATAAAAACAAGAAAAATACCAAAGAACAGTACAAGGAATGTGCAGATTTACCATGAAAATCCAGACAACCAATAATACTTCGGAAAATGGGAATTGAGTGCATTGTTATTAAGACTACAGTAGCTGTACGTCACCTTACCATCGTCCCAGTTCTCTTGGCATGGAGGAGCCTGCCAATTACTCTGATGCACTGGTTTCTGTTTCTCTGTGTTTACATGAATTGCTGAAAAGCAAGAAAATAAAATTAGCCATTAGTTTTAGATATAAAATATGTAAAGACCAGAAAACAGATGAAAAACGATTTTAAGACAATGGTATCATAACATTATCCACTTCCAAAATAACAGTCCACGGTATCATGGTTTTATAGTTCCACATTCTACTGGCAGTAAGGAAATTTGAATTTGTCATCTGCAACAATATGTAGCTTGTAGCAGTGTAGATTCACAGGCTGAGCACACTCCTGCTATTAACATTACAACTTGCTTTTCTTCAAAGAAAGTGTTTCAGTTTTGAGGTGACACAGTGTACCACTCCTGAAAGATTGTTCCGCCTCTCTCTAGGAGTAGATAGATTTATGTAGCAGTATGAAGTGGTTATATCGGTATCCTTATGCATGACCACATCTGCTGTATTTCAAGGTACAAATAAATGGTTATGGGTAACATGTTTTCATTTGTAGCATGTGCAGCAGTAGACATATGCTGCGCCTAGGCTAGAACCCAATACCTTTCTTAATGCCTTGAATTGCAAGCAAGTGAATTGGACATTTAGAAAATGGTTTGGAGTGTTTGCTCACCTAATGCCTCGTCAGATGCACATATCCAACAATAATATTTAGTTATCATGTGGATAGGATTGCAAGTGGCAGATTTACAGAGATCCTATTTCTAAGCAATGTCTTGGTGGCACCCTTTCTGCGAGCAAAATTTGCATGTGGCACAGAATGTACTCGATCAGAAAAATGGGAGAGAGGGACGGAGAAGCAGGGTTTCCTTTGTCTTCCCAGGTTGACAAGCTTATAATCAGTGAGAATAAATCCGGTGTCATTTTTCCAGAGTCTCAAAAAAATTGTGATGGAGACCCTCAACAACACTAGCACATTGTATGGTATACCTGGATTCTCCGCTGGTGTGGATGCCTCAATTTCACGAACTATAGGAGAAGCAATGTACACTAGAAAAAGTGCCGTCCAAGATGGGAATTGCAGTGGGCATGGATCTAGTGGCTTGAAGAGCGTTACCATGGGTCCAATGCGAAAAATGTTTATATTCAAAGAGGGAGCTGGTGGTAGTTTGGGTGGGATTAGCCTTTTGAGAATCTCTACAAGTGCTTTAATGACAGGGATTTTGAAAAGATATTGGTGCTGTCGGTTTTGTTAAATACCCAGCAACAGCTGCCAGGTGTACTCTCATGGAAATGTAGATTTCTCCAGACTTTTGCAGGTACAATAGTTTACAGACAATGTGCTCAACATATGCAGTAAACTGTTAATTTTAAGAGTAACAGTACAATACAAATCTATTTAGCCGCATAACATGTCTGCACAGAGGGCTTTCTGCATTCTTTTAAGGCTTGCATACACTCTTAATAGTCAAATTCTAACATTTCTAGTGCCAAATACCAAGGTTTAATTATTTAAGGTTGGGATGTATAGCTTGCTGTGATGTTAACTGAAAGTCTGGTCAGAAGTTGAGTTTTTTGTGAGGATCAATGGGCATATCCCAGAAGTAGTGTGTACCAGTGTTGAGTGCTAACTCTGGGGCAATGAGAATTACTTCCATTATTGCTGGATGCCTCTTCTGTACGACATATTGAATTGGAGGAATTGTGGAAAAGTGTAAACAAATGTTCTTGGTCAGCTCATCCAGAGTGTTACCTAGGAACTTTGGGTGTTGGTGCCTTGATGCAAAGTTTAGGCATTTTGCATTTATGTGTTTGGCAAACAGGTTCTTCATAGGCATCCCCCTAAGCTGGAAGTACTGTTACATAACCTGGGGGGTTCTCTCCCACCAGGGCCGTTTCTAGGTGTTTTGCCGCCCTAGGCGAGAACTAAAAAAATGCCGCCCCCTCCCTTTTACTACCACCTCCCCCCAAAAACGTGTTGGAATTATGAAGGTTCAACCAGTGTTCTACCTAAAGGTATTTAACAGATAACCATCACACAAGAGAATATGTTGTTAATTGGATATCTTCTCAGGCACTACAGTGTTGAATTCATCACACATTCACATAATATAACATAACAAGTCAATGTGTTAAAGAATTATTTGTATCATTTACCCCACTGTCAAAAAATTAAAACAATATTTCTGATGTCCTGTATATGAGCACATGAGGTAATGAATGAGAGGATAGGTTAGTGTGTTAGTGAGTATGAATTACTTTCTGATAATCTTGATTAATCTTAGTCGTCCTTGCCCCAGTTATTACTAGAGGTGTGTCCCAACTCGAGACGGCAAAATTCAGAAGCATGTTGAAAATGCAAACCAGGTCCACCTTTCTCAGTGCCATAAATAGGTAGCCATTCACAGCATTTTCCAGACATACCTAACTCTGATGGAGGCTAGGCAAACCAAGCGGAGGGCAGGAGTGATGTTATGATTAGGATGAGGACACGTAGGTCTAAGGATAAAGATGATTATCTGAACACATTACCTCTACATCATTCACACCCATCCAATTATCACTAATTAAAAATACTATTATCCCATTGTAGACTTTAGAAAAAACACACGCAAAGCAACCAATCCTGTAAGTAACAAAGCAGAGAAATCTACAACACACAGTCACCTCTGCCAATATACAGAAAACAATGCTGCCTAAACAGTATGCAGGCGTACAAGTAGCCCTTGAATGTCAGCTGCCATGCACACGAATGACCAACGGCCATGATCCTGCAAGGCAGCCAATACTGCTACAGCACCATGAGGAGCTCCATGGAGCATGTGGAGGCACAGGACTCACTGGAGTGTACAGAGTTGGGACTGGCCACAAAAGTAGAACAGCCACATTGGAAACATCCCATCAACAATGACAGACTGGTACAACTTCCCCAGCTCCCGGCAAGCCAAGGCTCCTATCAACATTCCTCCGCTTGCAGCTCCTAAAGGCTGCGAACACACCCCCATCTGTTCAGCTCCAGGGAACCAAGGGTCTCAATAATATTGATCCGAGCTGTTATATATTTCGTATAGGTGTCCTAATATAGGCATAATCGTAACTTGCCCTAATATAGACCTAATTCACGTTGCCCTTATGTAGGCATGATTCAAGCTATCCTAATATAGGCATGAATCATGCAACCCTAATATAGGCATGCTCCTTCACCTACATTAGCCCACAACACTCCGCAATAACGTGCTCTTAGAAATTAACCTTATCTAGCTTCAGCCCTGGATACAGAAGGAGGGGTTTTTCCTAACACAAGTCTTTCAGTGTACATCTCCAACAGGGCTCATAAATTATGCATGAACCATTATCTACGCACAAGGTCTATCTCTTATGTCTTCTTCTGTCCCACAAAATGTCAGCACTAACCACACATAGAAACAGTGGACACCCTTGGGGTATAAATATACCACATTTTGCCCAAGTAAGTTAGAGGAGATCGTGACTTCCTTGCTGACACACTGACCAGAGACGCTGTCATTTCTGCATGCAGAAGCTCCAGCTAGCAATGGTCTAAACATCCCATGCGGAGTGTCCAACTCGAGACCAGGACGGGGTCCTACATTCTCTCATTCTAAAGGTAACAGAGTTTATTAGAACCTAGAGGGACTCGCGAAATACCTACACAACACCTACATAGATGTTAGGTACATTTTAGGTACATATAGTTAGGGGACGCATCCTAGGAGTACGCATAATTATCATGTGTTTTATATCTATGTATGTATTCAAGATTATTGCACCATGATAGAGCTTTACTATTTCTTTATTCTTGTAGTGCTGCTAATCATATTTCTCTGTTACTGTTTAATGGTTGCTACAGCGCATTTCATTTACACTTGAAGAACACCTGCGCAATAAATACTTATTGCAACACGCCCAACTGTTTCTTCTGTTTAACTCTCTGGGAAGCAAATAAGTGAGCACGAGTGACTGAGTGAAAAGCAGTACATTGTTTCCACGATCCTGAGGGATCAGGGTTGTTCATGTTCGATAGTTGTTGGAAGGAGTTTCTAGTGACACTGTGAGCTAGCTGGTAAAATGTAAACAGGTTAGCATATCCAATAGGGGTGTACAGAATCAGTCTGACACCAAACCTATAGTGTATGTTAACCAAACGCGCAGAACCTATATAGGGATATAGGAAATACATGACAGAGCTTGTTGAGAAGCTCATAGTTTATAAACTCCCCATCTCAGACAAGCAGGGAGAAAAAACAAGAGGATGCTGTTAATGCCTGTAAATGTATGTCTGTTGGATGGGTGCACCTTGCTTTCACCATGCTTCTAGATTTTCCAGCCTCAAGGTGGGATTCACCTCATTAGTAATGAATGAGAGGAGGGCTAGGGTCATAAAAATAACACGTTAGTTCAGTTTCATTACCCCACTATACAGATACATTCACCTTTGTGTTATTGAGAATAGAAGTACAAGATACGTATTTTATGGAACACATACCAAACACAGATGTCAAGTGGCCTGAGGTGAAAGAGAAGCGTTGTTGAAAGCATTTTATATGACAGAAAGAATGAAGCTAGAAAAAATGCTTTCTCCAAACTTGTAGCAGAGTTCCCTATCTGCGTCACTCTAAAGGCACCCATTGGAACATCCCTTACCTCCATTAGATTGTGACTAAGAAGGGGATTTAATTCAACAAGGCACTTTGAAAGCGTGGTGGGGCAAGGCAAGCGGGAGATTGAGAGCCTAAAGCAACTGTGAGAAGAGCACGCTTTCATCAAAACCTATAAACACAAACAGTAATACATGTTGACACAAGGGTAATTGATGTCATTACGTGTGAGCCTCCTGCATGCAATTAGATATACATTTAGTGCCATGAGGTAGGATCCAATGTAAAGCACAGTTAACACTGATAACCACTGCTATAAGGAAATTATAGCACACTTGAAAGGAAAACGCTGTTTTATAAAGGCACCAAGCCGTCCCTTTTACTGCGCCATACTGCGGTTTCATTGTTTCTAATACAGCAATGTGTTGAGCAGTGGCCTGTCAGGAAGACAAAAGTGCACGTGATGGCGCACTGTACTTTCCTATTGACTGATGTTTCAGCTGCCTGTTTTTCATTGCTCCGAGGGTCAGGATTAGCCTAAACTATGCTGCACCGTAATTGGTTATTTCAATCTACTTTCATTGTGTAGTTCGGCTGTATTTCCAGAAACTTAAAAGCAACAGAATTATTTTAAGCCTTCAATTCAACGCATTCAAGATTAACCTTATACTCACCTTTTACAGTTTTCTGACTCATTATTTTGCCGCCCTCCCCCTTTTGCCGCCCTAGGCAGCCGCCTAGTCTTGCCTAATGGTAGAAACGGCCCTGTCTCCCACTTGTATGAATATATGTTGATGTGTTCTGAGTGGATCTTCACAATTCTTGCATTGGAAAAGCTATATCTAATGGCATAATGCCCAAGGCCAAATGGTATGTGGAAGTTTGGACAGTTGTGGAGAGTGCCTGTCCAGTTGTTTTTTTATGTAGTGCACTGTGGTTATATTGCCTCTTACAAGACCACTTTTTTACTAAAATGTTGTTATGAAATGCTTGAATGGGTAACTGCACTGCCATAACTTTCAACTGGTAGATATGAAGTAGTTGTTCCTAGGACGTAGTACAGTCAGGTGTTGCATGTGTGCACCCCTAGCCATCATGGATGAGTGGGTTGATGACTGGCTGAGGATGGCTTAAACAGTCGGCCTAGTAAATGGTTTGTTGTTCTTCCACCATTGTAGTTTATGCTAAACATTGGTCTTCACCAACACTAGATCCTTTCATTCCCATCCATTTGTGACCAGAGTCTCAGCAAGACACTACTAATGCAGACACAAGTGAAACCTTGCATGTGGGATGAGAGCAATACAGGATATCGTTCCTATCGTCTTCATTATCATATGCACTGTCAGATAACAAGACAGCGGGTAAAGAGGAAGCAACCTGTGAAATGGTATCTTTCTCTTGTTGCTGGTATTTGCTTCCCATGTGAGTGAATTCAGTGTGGCTCCCGAGACATAAGGGAGAATTTTTGGCACCAACTGTGAATTTAAATTTGCTGAGAAGCACAATCACTTGTGACATGTGGTTTAAAGCATTGTGCTGGACCCCCTTATCAACCAATCGTCCAGGTATGAGAACATATTAATTTTGCTGCACTTTAAGTGTATTGCCACTACTGCTAGACATTTAGTAAATCTTGCAATGGTTTGGTAACACCCACCGCGAGGGCTCTGAATTTATAATTTTAATCCACTTACCTCAAGTCTCAGATCGTGTTGATGCACCAGACTTATTGGGATGTGAAAATATGTGCTCTTTCAGATTGTGTGGCTATATAGTCTCTTACTGTTAGAAGTGAAATAGCATTCTGAAATGATATAATGTAGAGGTTCAGTGCTCACAAGTCAAATATTGTTCTTGATGTTTTGGCCTTTATTGAGAATGAGGAATTGTAGAGAGTACACTCCTTTCCCTTTTTAAATCTTAATCACTACTTTAATAACCCCTCGAGCCTAGAGTCAGCGCGCCAGCGCTGCTCTGCGAGGCATACTGTATTCGGTATAAGCAGTTTGGCCCCGCCCCCCATTTTTTATTGGTTCTTTCCTGTGCCTTTCTAACTACTTCTCTTGGGTGATGATTCTCGCAATTTGTCCTCCTTTTGGGTGTGTTTGTGACGTCCATGGTGACTGGCCCTGTTACAAGGGTCAGTTCCCTTCAGGTGTTTCATACTTCCGGTGCACTCCCTTTTAACATGCATTTTGGGACGAACATGAGCTCTTGTGCTTGGAGTCCCTGCGGGCCTCTTTGGGCACAGAGTTCCCGAAGAGACCAACGCTGCTCCTCTCACCCAGGACACACCCTGCACTTCACCAACACATCACTCCCCAGCATCACACCCGTATAATTTGATAATGGCTTGAGAACGCTGAAAGTGGCTTTCCTTTCCTGCTTGCTGGACTGAGCAAGGTAATGTGCTTATGAAAGGGTTTTTGGTTCAGGGAAATTACTAGGCACTCTGCTAACAGTAGACGCAATGGTTTAGAAGATAGAAAGGTTGAGGTGTGGTGCAACTGGGTGAGTGAATAAGCCCTATAACCCCCCAATTGTGTGACGGAAACAACTAAAACACTGCTAAATTTCAACTAGATACCAATGCACACAACAATTGAGTATGAAAAAGTGTGTCAGTGTAGACACATATACACTTGAAAGCAAAGCCAACAGAAAATACAAGGAGTTCCTAATAGTGACTTGCAAATGCTATTTTGCGAGTCACCGACTCGCAAACTAGCATTTGTAAAATTGCACTACCTTTTTTTGCAGTTGCAAACGGGTGCTAATTAACCGTTTGCGGCCATAAAAACGATTGTACATGTGGCCCTAAGTTAGCAAACTTCACGGTCTCGCTGCTTCATTCACAATCACTTTTAACATGTGCTGCCTGCTTTGGGGCCACTGGAATTAGTCAGCAATGGAGTTGTTGACTAAATTATGCAGCAATAAAAAATAAAAAAAAAGAGACAGCAGCGTTATGTGGTACATTTTCTGATACTTTATTATTTTGACATTTTTATACATACTACTGCAAAGATTTTGCCTCATTATTACCAGTGTAACATACAAATGCAGCAGTGAGAAAGGTGACCAGTCAACCTTTACAAAGGGCCCTTCACTTTGCAACACACATCAAATGATTTAATAACTTTTGATCCGTTTGAGCTACTAACAATTTTTTTGTTAACATCGTAAGATTATGCAGCAGATGATGTATTATGTGGCAGATGTTTAAATCGTTTGCAAACTAGGATATTTTGCCATTCATGTTTGACTTGCTCTTTTGGAAGAAGGGAGTGGAGGTGCTGATGACAGCATCTGCATGGCTCCAAAACAAGTGGCTTGGGATTCCACTTTTTTGCATATTTGGGACATTTTGTGTTTTGAATTCACTCAGTACCACCTCGACCTCACACAGCACCATCTGAGCACCACCTCTGCACAAGTACCACACTACACTAGCACCACCTCAGTATCACTCAGCACCACCTCCATCAGCTTCAGCACCACCTCCGCTTCAGCACCACATCAGCACAGCACCATCCCCTTGTAAGTACACCACCACCAGTGCAGCACCACCTCCGCATCAGCACAGCACCATCTCAGCACAGCACCACCTCCACATCAGTGCAACGCCACCAGCACGCCCCCATCTCAGAACCTGTGCAACCCCACCTCAGCAGCAATTCAGCGGGAAACATCATTTACAACGAAGGCATTACTACGCGTAACGTTTACTACGGTACACTTACCACGTAAACGTTTTTTCCACGCGTGTGCCTTCCACGATCGTATTTACGACGCAAGTTTCATTCATTCCGGTCTTTGTTGCTTCGTCCTGCGTGTACGTCATTATAGAAGTCCTTTTTTAATTTTGCTAGACGTGTTTTGACGCTTGTTTCCGTGGTTGGTGGAAGTAAGGGCTGCTGGTGAAAGGCATGCGGGTGACAGGTAAGAAAACTAATCTTTATTCTTATAAAAGTATTATTTAAGCGCACTTTAAATTAAATAAATTTTTAAATGTAACGTAATCTGTTTTTTAATGTTTTATACATCTATCTTTTGCTTTTTTCTGCAGTTTTGACTTTAAGCCGCTTTTTTAAAAGCATGAGTTATCTGTGAATATGCTTTTTTTTACATTTCTAGTTTTTGATAATGCTATGCCACAATTTAATAGCCTTAACGTTAATGCTTGGGGACACGTTTTTAGGGGGACAGTGAAAGTGACAAAAGACAAACGCTCTCACTAATCAACACATTTTTTTTAGCCTATCAATATCATTATGTACTTTTCAATGAAATATGTGCTTAAGGGACGTTAGAGGTTTCGTACCGTTTTTATTGCGTTGTATAATCCTGCGTTCTCAAATGCTGCGTGGTAAAGCCACATGCGAAGTAAAATTCACGTGGTAATGCCATGCGTGGTACTTGTTAGCGTTGTATAATCATATAAACAATTTAGCACCAATGTAGCTCCACTTCAGCATCAGCGCAGCATCATCCACAGCACAGCACCAACTCAGCACCACCTGAGAACCAGCACAGCACCACCACCTCAGCATCACTCAGTACCGCTTCAGTATCACTTCAGATAAGCTGATCACCACCACAGCACCACCTCAACATCAGCACGGCACCACCTCAACATCAGCACGGCACCACCTCCTCATCAGTGCAACACCAGCTACACATCAGCGCAGAACCCACTCCGCATCAGATTAGCACCCACTCCGCATCAGATTAGCACCCACTCCGCATCAGAGCAGCACCCACTCTGCATCAGAGCAGCAACAACTCAGCACCAGTGCAGCCCCACCTCAGCAAGATTTCTGCACCAACGCAGCACCACTTCTGCATCAAGACAGCATCACCTCCATATCAAGGCAGCATCCACTCCGCACAGCACCAACTCAGCACCACCTGAGCACCCATGCAATACCACCACCTCAGCATGACTCCGCACCACCTGAGGATCACCTCCACACCAGTACACCACCACCTGAGTATCAGTCAGCATCACCTGAGCATTGGCTCCGCACCATCACACCACCACCTCAGTACCACCTCAGTCTGAATCTGGCATCTGTCGATTCTCCCCTAGTGTCTGTCCACTACTCATGTTGTCACTCCGGTACCATTTCCCAACCTCCACCCTCCCATTGTTTATGCCCCCTATAACAAAAAAAAGCTATAACAAACCAGCATTAGAATAGGGAGGAACAAGTTGCCAGCATTGAAAGGACAAAAAAACAAGAAGACTTTTTAATGTTAATTCATTTTTCAATCGGTTTGTTCAGTTGAACATAATGTCTTCTTGGTTACCTATAAATTAACAAAAATGCTTATTACACTTTTAAAAAAAAATAACTTTTTAATGTGTTGCACAGCAGCCACAATGCTCTACAACATAGCTTATAGACCTTAGCCAAGCCAATAGCTCTGGCTACACACTTATAAGGTATCAAAGGTGAGACCTATTGGCTATGCCAATACTTTTTTAGGCGTGGCTGCACCTCTTTATGAAGATGTATATGGTCCCTGTGGACTTAGTGGTGCAACAGTGAAAGATTTCGAGGGATGGTAAGAAACTTCAGATAGTAACCACAGGTGAGAGTGGAAAATACCCATTGATGAAAGGTAATTTCCTTAAATGGGAAGGTATTAGTACAGCCTTCTCCCAAAAGGTGTTTGCCAGTCACAGGAATGGTAAGCTGGTCATTGTTTAATGGCAGAGGAGGCTTGTTCTGGGCACTTCTGTCTCTGTCACTCTAATTTCCATGAAAGGCTCATCTAAGATACTGTCCTTGGAAATCTGCCTGCTTACCTACTGTGAAAGACTCCTGGTTGAAGGTGCCTACTCTACTTGGCTGTTTCTATATTTTTCAAGATTTTATGTAGCACTGTTTTTATTTGTGGGCCAAAAAGGCAGCCCCATGAAATGGCCGAAAGCTAGATACATAGTAAAACATGTTGCTGTTGCAATAGGACTGAATTTATCGGTCTAGACACTGTCTGCAGAATCTAGTTCATAACGAATATTGGTGTTAGGACTTGCCTCTCATCAAAAAATACCTTATATTTCCTAATTATCTGGAAGGTGTTATATCAGATTTTCAATCTCCTCCCACTACTGTCGATCGTACCTTGAGAACATGGCCACTAAGTTAACAGTGGGCTATTGTGTACTCACTCTGATAGTGACCTTTGACTGCTTCATCAATCATCTATCTTTTCTTTATCTTGGGAGGGAAGTAACCCATGTCCCATTCATCAACATCCTCGTTCGACCTGGCATCTTTTGGCGTATTTCCCCTGTCTTTTTGCTTTTAGACCCCCTGGTTTTGACTCTGCGCACTTTCTCACTGCTGATCAGTATTAAAGTGCAAGTGCTCCGATTGTAAATTGGATTATGGATTGTTGTTTCCATGACTGGCATACTTGATTTACTGGTAAGTCCCCCTGAAAGCTTAAAGAGCATGGGCAGTGCCAGGGCCTGTAAATCAAGTGGGCCTGCAGCCCTGATTGCGCCACCCACACGAGTAGCTGTTCAAAGGGTTCTCAGACCTGCCACTGCAGTGTCTGCGCACAGTTTTTACTGCCATGTCGACTTGGCAAGGGCACTCACTTGCCAAACTCTAACCCTCCTTTTTATTACACGAGAGTCACCCCCAAGGTAGGCCCAAGGTACCCTTATGGGCAGGGTGCAGGGTGCAGGGTGCATGTGTGCGAAGTCCCTATAGTGAAATGCAGTGCAATTCGTTTTTCACTGTTGAAAGGCTATCTGTCCCATAGGATAGAATGGGGAATACGTGGTAACATTTTACGAGTGGGTCTTCCAATTGGGACAAGATTGACAAGGTAGCTGCTGCTGCGAGAGCGCTTCGCGCGTTTTTGCAGTAAAACTGCTGTTTTAAAAACGCTTATTTATAATTTCTGCTGGCTTTGGTCATTTTGACCCTTTTTTAAATCCCCCCTTACCTGCACCATAATTTTGTGCCCCTCACCGCCGTTTGGGCGGGTCTGGTCCTGGGGTGGGTGCCCTGCTCGTTTTTGGTGGCCATCTTGGAGTGGGGTGAGTGGAGTGAGGCATTTCCATCTGCTAGCGCTCGTTTGCGCATGTGACGCCTGGGAACACCTACTTAAGGCGAGTCCCTCCTGTTCTCAGCCCCTGACAAGGTAGCTGCTGCTGCGAGAGCGCTTCGCGCGTTTTTGCAGTAAAACTGCTGTTTTAAAAACGCTTATTTATAATTTCTGCTGGCTTTGGTCATTTTGACCCTTTTTTAAATCCCCCCTTACCTGCACCATAATTTTGTGCCCCTCACCGCCGTTTGGGCGGGTCTGGTCCTGGGGTGGGTGCCCTGCTCGTTTTTGGTGGCCATCTTGGAGTGGGGTGAGTGGAGTGAGGCATTTCCATCTGCTAGCGCTTGCTTGCGCATGTGACGCCTGGGAACACCTACTTAAGGCGAGTCCCTCCTGTTCTCAGCCCCTGACAAGGTAGCTGCTGCTGCTGCGAGAGCGCTTCGCGCGTTTTTGCAGTAAAACTGCTGTTTTAAAAACGCTTATTTATAATTTCTGCTGGCTTTGGTCATTTTGACCCTTTTTTAAATCCCCCCTTACCTGCACCATAATTTTGTGCCCCTCACCGCCGTTTGGGCGGGTCTGGTCCTGGGGTGGGTGCCCTGCTCGCTTTTGGTGGCCATCTTGGAGTGGGGTGAGTGGAGTGAGGCATTTCCATCTGCTAGCGCTTGTTTGCGCATGTGACGCCTGGGAACACCTACTTAATGCTCCTCCCCTAGCGCAGCGGGATCGCGCAGCGGGCGTGGCCGGAGTCGTGCCAGAGTCGTGCCAGAGTCGTGCCAGAGTCGTGCCAGAGTCGTGCCAGAGTCGTGCCAGAGTCGTGCCAGAGTCGTGCCAGAGTCGTGCCAGAGTCGTGCCAGAGTCGTGCCAGAGTCGTGCCAGAGTCGCGCCCGTCCGCGCTCGGTTGCGCTGGTTTCACGGTGGCCTTAACATCAGGTACATCATTAATTATGCTTACGTACACCAGGGAAACTCTCCTGGCGATTAACAATTGCCTGCCTCCTTGCGCTGGAGCCCGTGTTGACCCTTTGTGTGGCCCCCACCATTGTGCTTGTGGTGGTTGGCTACTCGAAGCACCATCTTGCTTGGGGTCCAGTATAGTGCAGCCTGCCATAAGCAGCAACGTCTCTTCGCGACATCTCACCATCTGGAATTTGAACGTAAGATCGGCGGTCAAGCATTATCAGGATATTGCTGATCTTATGGACAATGACCCCCCTGACATCTTCTGTCTGACAGAGACATGGCTGCAGGATACCGATTCTACTGTATTGAATTTGGCGCTCCCCGCGGAGTATTCCATCTACACGCTCAACCGCTCTTCGAGAGGGGGTGGAGTCGCTCTTGCAGTTAAATCTTGTTATCCTTGCGCCTGGAGAGTGCAGAACATCACGGGATGCGAGAGCGCCCTGTTCAAGGTTGCAGTTACATCGCATTTTACCATGTCAGGATTGCTTATTTATCGCCCACCTGGTAGTTCTGTGGCATTTAGGGAGGCTCTTCCCGAGGCAGTTAGTTCACTAGCAGTAGGGTCTGCCAATTTTTCTATCATTGGAGACTTGAATCTCCATTTTGACACTCTGTGTCTTTCTTCAGTGGGAGGGATGGTGGCGGATCTCGAGGCCCTTCAACTGTTCCAGCTGGTCTCGGACCCCACTCATAAGGGTGGCCACATTCTGGACCCCTTTTTCTCCAACTTAGAGGGGGCTACAGTGGCCCCCCCTCTCCCCCTGACCTGGTCAGACCACTCGCTCGTGACTATCTACTGTCCTCTTATAGAAGCCCCACTTAAGGCGCCACTGCGAGCTATGCCCAGACGGCGCTGGAGCAAACTTAAGGCGGAAGATCTCCATCGCCTTCTCACTGATGATCCTCTGGGTGCAGTGGAGAACGTGGACTCTGGTTATGACCATTTCTGCGGATGGGTAACCAGAGCCCTCGACTCCCTTATCCCGATGGTTTCCAGTAAGTGTGGCCTCCGCGCCCCCAGCCCCTGGTATGATGGCAATCTGAGGGCTCTAAAAAGTGTCTGTAGACGTGCAGAGAGAGACTGGAGGAAGAGGTATGACAGCAGCAAAAAAAAACTGTATATGGCTGCGGTTAAGTCCTATCACCGCGCGGTCTGTAGAACCCGGGCGGCATATTACGCTCTGGAGTTTCGCAGCAGTGGGAATCCTGTTAAAACCATCTTTAATGCCCTTAAAGACCTTGTGGCTAGGAAGCCTGCCGGCAATTCCATCAGCTCCAATACCCATTGTGAAGCGCTGGCGGCTTTCTTCCTGGAGAAGGTCCAGACCATCTATAGGGCCTTCCCCACCACTGCACAAACCAGTACGGGGCCACCCATCCAGCAGGATCAGGTGGTGCTAGATTCTCTCCCCTGTCTCTCTTTGGAGTCTTACACGGCATTGGCCCTTCGAGTCAAGTCTGGGTCGCCTGTTGACCCGCTCAAGCCACCAATGTTCAGAGACCAGACTTTTGCTCGCCCGGTCTGCGACTTAATCAACATGTCGCTATCATCTGGCCAGGTGCCTTTGAAATGGAAGCATGCGGTAGTTATGCCCATTTTGAAAAAACCATCTCTCGACCCCTTAAAATCGGAGAACTACCGCCCGATTTCGCTTCTCCCGTGGCCAGCCAAACTCGCGGAGGTGCATGTTAACACCGCCCTCACTGATCATCTGTCGCGTGCCAACATTCTGGACGACACCCAGAATGGTTTTCGGGCCGGCCACAGTACGGAGACAGCATTGTTATTTATGGTCGAGCACCTGCGGGCAGTTCTGGATGCAGGTCAAACGGCGGCGCTTGTTTTGTTAGACCTAAGCGCCGCCTTTGACACGGTCTCCCATGAAATTCTCCTGCAGCGGCTGGAGGAGATAGGGGTGACTGGCACTGCACACCAGTGGTTTCGTTCGTTTCTCAGGGATCGTTCCTTCTGTGTGGCGTCCCCGCCCTATCAGTCCAAATGTCATCCTCTGTCTCTTGGGGTTCCGCAGGGTTCCTCGCTGAGTCCCACGTTGTTTAACATCTACGTGAGGCCGCTGGCTGAGGTGGTGAAGCTCTGTGGTATGACCATGGTGTCATACGCAGATGATACCCAGCTAGCGGTCACGATCAGCGGGGACTCTGGGGTGGATGCCCCAAGATTCAGAGAAGGACTTAGGGCGGTGGCTGGTTGGATGACGTCCAACTGTCTCCAACTTAACGCCAAAAAAACGGAGGTGATGGTCTTTGGGAAGCGGACGGACCTTTGGGGAGATACCTGGTGGCCCCCTGAGTTGGGTCCCACCCCCACTCCGGTTGCGGAGATCAAAAATCTTGGTGTCTGGCTGGACCCTTCCCTCAACTTTGTTGGTCACACTAAAAGGACGGCGGCGTGCTGCTTTGGCATCTTGCGCAATCCGCGACCTGCCCTTAAATATTTTGATGCCGCAACCCGTCAACTTGTGGTACAAGCAACGGTTTTGGCTCGGCTGGACTATGCCAGCTCCCTTTTCATAGGGTTAAACCAGGCCGAGCTAACCCGACTTCAAAGAGTGCAGAACGCAGCAGCCAGAGCAATCGTAGGTCTTCCTAGGTTTTGCTCGGCCGGTCCAACCTTGCGAGCCTTGCATTGGTTACCCATTAGGCAGCGGATCCATTTTAAAGTACTGTGCATATCTTTCAAGATTCTGAAGGGCCTACCGCCTCCCTTACTGTGCCAACTTTTGTGCTCTTACATCCCGGGCCGCACTTTGCGTTCGTTGGACCAAGAACTAGCGGCAGCCCCTCGGTTCAAACTCAGTCGGGCGGGGGGTCGCTCTTTTAGGGTGCGGGCAGCCGCGCTCTGGAACGCTCTCCCCTTGAAACTCCGGACCCTTGGCGACTTGCTTTCCTTCCGCAAGGCCGCTAAAACCCTTCTGTTCTCTGAGTTATGTTAAAATCCATACCCCCATTTTTAAATAATATTTTCTGTTTTCTGTTGTGTTGTGTTCGCCACCTTGTCGGTGCGCCGGGACGCTCCTTCGCTGGAGCAGCCGTGCGCAATACAAATAGCCCTAACATAACATAACATAACAGATTGAGAAATTGAGTTTAGTATGCCTGAACTCAGGATGTAGCAATACATGTTTTAGTAAAGATTAATATTCTGTTGTGTTTGAGAACACCCCTTTCAGAAAGTAGGTATGTTCTTGCTTAGCTGGGCCAGAGGGGACCAAACTGGTTTGGACTGAGCACAGATACTCTCAGCCCAGGACAACAAAGAGAAATGGAGTATAAATATTGAGGCCCAGACCCCAGAACTTTAGAACTCTAGAACTCGCTTGAATCAAGGAACCTGCCAAGAAGAGCTGGAAGAACTGCCAGGAGGAGAACTGCCACTTTGCTGTGTAGTCGCTTTGCTGGGTTGGCCTGCAGGTGTTGCTTATGCCTTGGACAGTGAAAGATCTGGACTGAATTTTCTTCACTTGTTGCGGAGTATCTCCAAGGGTTTGAAGTAGAGGTCGACTCCTGTTCACAAAATCTCAGGGACCGCACAGACTTCACTTACCTCTGGCTACCGCATCTGGAACTATGGGTTTCAGTTGTCACAGAGGGGGAAAGCCACCGCTGCTGGCACTGTGTCATGAAGGCACCACTGCACTTCGCACCACAAACCTGGTCTCACTGACAGCAACAACCACCGCCAACGAGCTGCTGCTTGCATCGTGACTTGTGGGCATGACCTGTGGGCGTGACTATGCACCACCCCGCTTCACTCCGTCGCCCTGGTCTCACAAAGAAGGTCGCTGCCTGCTGACCTGGACACCTATGACTGCACGGTAGTTTGGGGGGCACTGCTTGTAAGTCACATGACCCACTGCCTCATCCCACATCACAGTCTGGGTCGAATGGTGCCAGCTCCCATCAAACGGCATTGCTGCTTGCAACTTGACCGATCAGCACCGAAACGAGCACCGCCTCATTCCCCACCACAGCGCTGATCTCACCGATGCCGCTGGACGACTGTCACCAATCATTGCCTGCACCCCAACTTGAGGGCATCACACACTGCACTTCACATTCCAACTGCAACGATTGCCATGACCGCCCCCCACAGACGCAGTTGGCCGGAACAGTTGGATTCTATTTTCAGCACCGTGGTAGCGCAAGACAGAGCTACCGGCTTTAAGGAACTGCATTTTAAAGTCATTCTTTTAAAGTGCACATTTTTGATTACTGTATGTTTTAAAAAAAATCATTTTGGTCTTGTTTACACAGATGAATATTGGTTAGTTTTCTAAAACTGATGTTGTGTTCTTTTGTAGTATTTTCACTGTATTACTGAATGTTATGTGCAAATGCTTCACACACTGCCTCTGAGATAAGCCTCACTGCTCGTGCCAAGCTACCAAGGGGGTGAGCAGGGGTTATTTCAGTAGTGTATCCCCCTTATCCAGACTATAATGAAGGGTACCTATTTGGACAGAGGTGCAAACAATAGCCAACTAGAGACCCCTATTTCTAACAATCTTCTTATGGGGCGAATGCTTCACAAGAAAGTGAAATGGAACATGACTGTAAAGAAATATGCAGACTTGTATAGCTGCTTTCAACTTTTTCTACACCCTAGTGTTATCACCCTGACTTTTACTGGGAATTGAAAATTATCCTTGGAGCATTCCAGCATGATCTTAAGCATTGGCAGAACTGCTTACAACATTCCATATTACTAATCAGCTCCATGAGAAATTCTTCTTGTGGTGTGCAACAACCCCCATTATGATGGTATGAAGGTGATGTGCAATCTGATGGTGAAGCCCTTTCAGCAAAGGTCTCCATTGGCTAAATCTGAAGCTACTGATAGCTCACCAGTACCCGAAAGTAGATCCCAGAAGTGCAGTGAAGCACAGTATGGAATTCAAAGGTCTAGCTGCATTGAATAAGGCACACTACATCTCCAGAACCTTATTGTGGCAGCCCTCCTAACCAATTGCAGGACTATAGATTTACCACAGCACACACTGTGACAGCCTGCAGGACTTCCAACATGACTATCCATGTCCACTCAATGTTGCCAAAGTGCTTTGAGAGCTTGTCACTTTGCAAGACCCATTCTATCATTCATACGTGTGAAAAAGATCAAATATTCTTAGAATGTTTTACCCAAAATAAAAAGAGCATATTTGATAGAAAAATATGTATTTTGAGAAAGTGTTATGCTGATGTTTGAAATAAAATTAGGAAAAAAAGCAAGACACTTTTAAATCTGCTCTTTGAATGAAAATGTATGGAAAGTTTGTGAGGTTCATAGCTGTTAGTATGTGCTTCATGTCCGTGACCACTTAATGCTGTGGAAATTATTTCATTAGTCATATGGAGACATGTTATATTGATAAAGCTTTTCATGACATTGCTGTAGGTATCTCCATCTTATGCATTGGGTTAGTGGGTATTGTAAAACATCGAGTTTTAAATATCGTACATCCAAAATATTGCATGCAGAATACGGTCAAGTAAAATATCATTAAGGTAAGTATATATAGGCAAGTATAGTTCCATTTATATTCTTAACGCCACATCTTGTAGACATGAGATATATATATATATATATATATACACACATATATAAACTTTGATAGAAACTTTGATAGAAAAACAGACATTTGAGGTGAGCAGATCTAGAGTGTCGCTGGTGTTGAGAGTGCTCTAACAGGAGCTGCTTTCCACCTAAACTGAGACCTATCAGAGTTCTCTCCTTCTTTTTTGCATAATTTATGCGTCACTCTATGCCTGAAAGGGTTTTGTTTTGACTTAATACTGGGTGCTCCCTTGTGTCTGGACAAAGCTATACCTCTCTGAAGAGCTCTAATTAGAGCGAAACACTGTGTCAGGGGTTGCTTTTATTCATTTCAGGTTGGCTTGAGTTGGTATTTTACCAATTCAAAGCTGTAATATTGTGCCTGGAGTGATAAATGGCTTTTGTTATTTGACAGCTCGGCAAGGACTGCACTGTACTAGTCCTATGCTTAAAGACTTTGCTGTTTAAATGGCGAAAGACTTTGTCATTTTCTATCTCGGCATGGATAGCACTGTCTAATCCTATGCTTAAAAACTTTGATAGAAAAACAGACATTTGAGGTGAGCAGATCTAGAGTGTCGCTGGTGTTGAGAGTGCTCTAACAGGAGCTGCTTTCCACCTAAACTGAGACCTATCCAGAGTTCTCTCCTTCTTTTTTGCATAATTTATGCGTCACTCTATGCCTGAAAGGGTTTTGTTTTGAGATATATATATATATATATATATATATATATATATATATTACCTACTGGCGGTCGCCAGTAGGTATATATAGTTAGGATTTTTTCTCTATGGGTTTTTTGAAAATTCTATGTCTAATAACTTTGGCGTTTGTGGACGGAATTGGCTGAAATTTTCAGGAAAATGGCACATTTTGTTTCTGAGCAGCCCTTGAAAATTTGGGGGGGGTTCGTCCAGTGGGGGCCGAGAAAAAAGGGGGGTCCCAAAACGTGTTTTTAACATTGAGTTTTCCATAGGGCGGTTGGCCTCACTTTTAGCCCGAACGGCTGAATGGATTTGCACGAAACTTGGCAAAATTGTAGGGACTGGTAGCCCGATGTGCCTTTTGTAGGTCTCAATATATGTGCTCCAGTGGATTTTGAGAAATTAACGTTTAAAAAAAGATATATATCTGTAACAGCGGACCGGTTAGCGCTCCGCTACGCGTACTTTTCGCGCAACGGAGCTTTGTGAAGCGAAGCTGATTGGTTCTCCGGCGTCTGTCAACATTCCAAACAGTCCGTAGCGGCCGCCATCTTGTCTCTCGGTAGGATCGAGAGAAAAGAGGAGGTCAAAACAAAGGGGGAAATAACTATAAGGGGGCATAGTAGATCCTCGCTGACCCCCTAGGTTTGATGTGGAGGTTTTAAAAGGGCCCCGCGGGGCAAAAAAAAATAATAATAATAATAATCGAACGGCTGAATGGATTTGCACGAAACTTGGCAAAATTGTAGGGACTGGTAGCCCGATGTGCCTTTGCTAGGTCTCAATATATGTGCTTCAGTGGATTTTGAGAAATTAACGTTCAAAAAAAGATATATATCTGTAACAGCGCACCGCTTCGCGTACTTTTCGCGTTACGGAGCTTTGCGAAGCGAAGCTGATTGGCTCTCCGGTGTCTGTAAACATTCCAAACAGTACGTAGCGGCCGCCATCTTGTCTCTCGGTAGGATCGAGAGACAAGAGGAGGCCAAAGCGAAGGGGCAAATGACCATAAGGGGGCATAGTAGATCCTCCCTGACCTCTTAGGTTTGATGTACCATTTTGCCAAGTTTGGTGTAATTCCGTTCAGCCATTCAGGCTGTAGACGTATCTAAATGTCAATAATCGAACGGCTGAATGGATTTGCACGAAACTTGGCAAAATATTAGGGACTGGTAGCCCGATGTGCCTTTGCTATGTCTCAATATATGTGCTTCAGTGCATTTTGAGAAATTAACGTTCAAAAACAAGATATATATCTGTAACAGCGCTCCGCTTCGCGGAGATAAAATTATATGTGTATTACCTAGCTGTTGCTAACACCAGTTAGCGACGGCTAGTAGGAGATAGCGACCATCTTGGGTCCCACTTTGCATGTGAGTGATATTTATCACTAATGACATGCAAAGTGGGCATGCCAAGATGTTAGCGACTGGAAACAGTCGCTAACATCGCTATCTCCTATTATCAACTTTTGGAAATATTCGAGATAAGCGCGAATATCTCCAAAAAGTAACAGCTGCCCTGAGCAGTTCTTAGCCATGTTATCCAATGGGAGGTGGATAACATGGCTAAGAGCATTAGCTCGGTAATGCATGAATATCGCGGAGTTTTCAGCGACATTAATGCATTGCGCTCGTTTTTTATCGTATTTGCGATAAACCTTGATAATAGCAAGGTTTATCTGCGATAATTTCTGACGGTAAAAAAATCTTTGCAATGCATCGTTAGGGATAAATATCGCTTAACTTTGGTAATATGCCCCAACGTCTGTTAACGTTCGATTCGAAGGAAATCAGGAATTGTTGAAAAACATTGTGTGCGCCATCTTGTCTTTTTTCAAATGCCACACTTTTGTCGTGCACGGCAGCCATTTTAGATGCCTTGACCAGATCCACTCTGTGAACGCTGTCGATCCTTAGCATGGCTCCCCACCCTCGCAAGCATCTCCCCCAGGCAGTGGTCACCCCCGCTCTCTGTTTTATGCATGGGTAATAAACCTCCCCCCATCTGCGCTGTTCTTCCCTGAGAATCACACCCTGTGCCCGCCCGACACCTCCCTTTCGCCCTATTCACTACCGCACCCTCTGACACTCCTTTTCCTCTGTGTCCGATTGTCCAGGCTGGTCCTAGGGTATCAGCTAGCCCTGCAGATGTAGTTTATGGCCACAGCTGTAAAGAATCACCCCTCTTCAAAGGAGTTATAGTAGATCAAGGCCCACACTCGATGAGATCCGTCACAGCAGAAGCGTTGCTATTATCTGAAAACCATCCTGTATTGTGATTGGGGAGGGGACCGAGCCTGAAGCGGAAGATTCCAGGGATGACTCTTTGTACATCAAAGTTTTTACAATTATGTGTCACATTAAAAATATATAGCACTCCGACAAAGTAGTAAGATTATAAAACTTTAATAATTTATAAATATATACAAGAAAACAAAAATAGTAATAACATATAAACATTTTTAGAGAAAAACAACGAAGTAGCGGTCGGCTGTGCGAATAGTCCCAACGCAGCACAACGTCCAGATTTCCGGCGTGGGGCGTCGCGGGGGGTGGGTGATCAGTAGCAAACTGTTGTGCGAATAGTTCCAAGGGAGCAGAACGCGCCGAAATCAAGATGACACAAAAGTGATGTCTAGTAAGTTGCCACCCAGCAAATAACGGCGTGGGGCGTCGCGGGGGGTGGGTCATCAGTAGCAAACTGTTGTGCGAATAGTTCCAAGGCAGCAGAACGATGGCACCAAGGTGATGTCCAGTAAGTTGCCGCACTGGTTTTGGTATCCTACAATGCTGCTCCGAATAACGGCGTGGAGCGCCCCGGGGGAGGCGGCGTGAACGGGCCTCTCCAGGTGGAGTCTCGTCTGTTGTAGTGGGGCGCCCCTTTACCGTTTCAGTTGCCATTCCGTCCGCTTTTGGTCCACTGTGTCAAAATCCGCCATTCAGCTGAGTTGCGCCCACTCTTGCGGTGCAGCGATAGGCGGCTGCCACAGGACTCTCAAAATGGCGGCAGGCTGTTTCCTTTTTGGGCCTGGTCCACTGAAATGGCCCTGGGACACCTTGGAAATCGGACGCTTGTCTGCTAGGTCTTGGACCCCATTCTCGAAAGCGTCCCCTCCGCCTTGAGAATTCATCAAAAGTTTTGGGGTCCCCGACTCCTGCAGGCTTCTGGTGGGGAGCGGCTGCCATGATTGCTCGCGGAATGACCACGACGGAGCTACGAGATGGTGGTGCTCTCATGGTGACGCCAGCTTCAGTCTGAAACATCCAGAAACAAGGTGGGGCTTTCATCGTTTGGGGGGGAAAAAAAGTTTTCATCCAATGAAAAGTGTTGTTTTTAGGTCATATGATCAAGCCTTCCATCATTAGGAAACCAAAAGTAAAATGAACCAATGAAAAGTTTTATAAACAAGTCACATGACCTGTTATGCGGCATAGGGTATAAAATGCGGAGAAAATACGTTGGCACGTGAGGCGGCGTCAGTAGCGGACCGATGTGCGAATAGGCCGAAGGCAATACAACGCGCCAAGATCCGGATGGCATCGAGGTGGTGTCATAGTTGAGAGTTCTGAGCAGCGGTTGTAACACTGTCTGAAGCTTATTTGCAGCTGCTGCAGCTTAACTACGCGCCAAGATCCGGATGGCACCGAGGTGGTGTGTAGGAAGTTGCCGCACTGGTGTGGCCATCCTACAATGCTGAAAGTCGGCGTGGGGCGCCCCGTTGGCCTGTGAGTTTGCGTCAGTAGCGGACCGATGTGCGAATAGGCCGAAGGCAGCACAACGCGCCAAGATCCGGATGGCACCGAGGTGGTGTCTAGTAAGTTGTCGCACTTCTGTGGCCATCCTACAATGTTGAAAGTCGGCGTGGGGCGCCCCGTTGGCCTGTGAGATGGTGTCAGTAGCGGACTGATGTGTGAATGGGGCCAAAGGCAGCGCAACAATATTTTCTACTATATTTCCGGTGTAGAAGAGACCACAAGGCGCTGAGATGCCAAGATCCGGATGGCACCGAGGTGGTGTCTTGCAAGTTGTGGTACTGGTGTGGCCATCCTACAATGCTGAAAGTCGGCGTGGGGCGCCCTGTTGGCCTGTGAGATGGCGTCAGTAGCGGACCGATGTGCGAATAGGCCGAAGGCAGCACAACAATATTTTCTGACTGACACCACAAGGCGCTGAGATGCCAAGATCCGGATGGCACCGAGGTGATGTCTAAGTTGCGGACTGATGTGCGAATGGGGCCAAAGGCAGCGTAACAATATTTTTTGTATGCAAGATACCACTAGGCGTTGAGATGCCAAGATTCGGATGGCACTGAGGTGATGTCTAGCAAGTTGGTGTGGTCATCCTACAATGCTGAAACTCGGCGTGGGTCACCCCATTAGCCTGTGAGATGGCGTCAGTAGCGGACCGATGTGCGAATAGGCCGAAGGCAGCACAACGCGCCAAGATCCGGATGTCACCGTGGTGGTTTCATAGTTGAGAGGCACTTCATCTGCAGTGGGGCGCCGAGATCCGGATGGCACCGAGGTGATGTCTAGCAAGTTGCTGTACTGGTGTGGTCATCCTACAATGCTGAAACTCGGCGTGGGTCGCCCCATTAGCCTGTGAGATGGCGTCAGTAGCGGACCGATGTGCGAATAGGCCGAAGGCAGCACAACGCGCCAAGATCCGGATGTCACCGTGGTGGTTTCATAGTTGAGAGGCACTTCATCTGCAGTGGGGCGCCGAGATCCGGATGGCACCGAGGTGATGTCTAGCAAGTTGCTGTACTTGTGTGGTCATCCTACAATGCTGAAACTCGGCGTGGGTCGCCCCATTAGCCTGTGAGATAGCAGTTCTTTGGATTTGGGCCTGGCTCGTCTGCTGTAGTGGGGCGCCCCTTTACCGTTTCAGTTGCCATTCAGCTGAGTTTCGGCTGCTCTTGATGCTACAGCGACAGGCGGCTGCAACAGGACTCTCAAAATGGCGGCCTGTTCTTTGGATTTGGGCCTGGTCCACTAAAATGGCCCTGGGACACCTTAGAACTCGGACGCTCGATTTTTTTTTCCTTTCCTGTACATGCAAAAAAAGGTAAATGCCCGGTACGTTACACGCTTCATCTGCCACGATGAACTCTCTAGAGGAACCGAAAAAAAATATAGTTGTGGTAACTATACCATGCATCGTCATATGGAGAGGTGGCACCAATTAATTATAGTGCTGCATAAAAGAGAGATTTGGAGGAGAACCCCTGACCTGCTAGTACATTCATCAAAGAAGTGGCACTGAGAGCTTCAGAGGCAAGGGAAACGGTCCCAAATATTTAGAAGAACTTTGGAAAGATTAAAATGACATGTTTAGATTGTGGCAAATTTATTTCATGTGGACATCTGAGTGTTACTCTAATAAATACAGCATATGAACATCATCATAGTCGATGGTTGGTAGAGACATTTTGACTATATCCTGGACCTGCCCGTCCTCGCCCAAAATGGCGCCGGAATAAATGGGACTCGTAACTCCTTGTTGTGTACTGGTTGCAGAACCTTGAAATCACGAGATACGTATGCAGTTTTGAAGCATATGGCGGGCGGGGACGAGAATTGATTGAATATTTCGACATCCCTATTGATATTAAGTTCTGATGTGTTATTGATTACTGTACTGTTGAAAGTTCGAATTAACGTCACCCATGGTACTTGCCCGCAAATGTATATCTAGATAATTTTATTGTAACTGGCCCTGTCGTATTTTAATTATAAAATGTACGTCCACCGATTCCGTAACTGTTAGACACCTTAGTTCTTGCAACCTAATGGCCCGCCCGTTATGTTCCTCTACAGTGTAAATGTCTATTTATCATATACGATTACAGTTTGCTCCGTGGCAGGCCCACGTGGTTATAGGCTCGTATTTTTATAATGAAATTTTCACAATAAAGGTTTTTAAAAGAAAACATGGTAGTAGTATATACATTGGTAAAGTTTTTAATAATAGTGACTGTTTTAGAATCATTAAAAGGCAAGTGAAATAAAGCAGACCAATTACATGAAGGGTAAAAGGTATAATACGAAGGAACGCAGTAAAGATAAATGGTCAAGGGCTGTTGTGTTTTCTATTCCTGCAACATAAAGTGATCGATAAGAATCTCATATTCAGGCGTATCGGCGACTAAGACAGCAGGTCGACCCTCTTTTGCTCAACGGCTCCGTCATGGGACGAAGAAACGCTCTTTTTCTCGAAAAAAGAATATATTTTACTTGCAGGACAGTTGTAAAATTTCCGGGAAAGTACATTAGCCTGGAACATTATAACATATATTTAAGAAAAAATAATGTTCGGAAGTAATGAAAAGCGTAATTTTTAGGTCATATGACCAAGCCTTTCATCATTACAATAAGAAAAGTAAAATGAACCAATGAAAAGTTTTATTAACAAGTCACATGACTTGTTATGCTTACGTTACGCGCTGCGCGCCCCGGATGACTTCCGGATGCGCTAACGCGGCGCGTCATATGACGCATTACGCGACAACGCAGGTACAGAATATAGTCAAAATGTCTCCACCAACCAGCGGTCGGAACACAACCCCTTTCAGCAGGCTAAATAGTTCTGTTAAATGACAACAGAAGGGACAGGCAACAAGAACTATTAGTCAAAGAGGGGAGGGCTAGTTCTTCTCTACCGGGTTACATTGGGGCGCTATCGGAACTGATCGAATTGGTAGTCTACAGTGTTTCTGGATGTTTCAGACCGAAGCTGGGGTTAGCATGAGAGCAGCACCATTTCGTAGCTCCGTCGTGGTCATTCCGCAACCAATCATGGCAGCCGTTCTTTATCGTTATTTTGGGCGGGGTGGGTGGCGGAGCAGAGCTGTTTTGCAGCCATCATTGTGTGGAGTTCAGTTCATCTCACTAGTTTTGTATTTGTCATGAGGGGTTGTTCCTAATGTTTCTATTTTAGCGAGGTCAAAAAGAGATCCCATTAGTGGCCTACTGATTTTGCTCGATTCCTTTTCTTTTTTTTTACACGATTTTTCGTTATCTGCAAAGACTAAACAGAGTATTGCGACTCTGTGTTTGTTTGTAAATAGAGAATGAACCAAAGAGAACTAATTCTAAAACAGTAAATACTTGGATAACAATGAATCAAATGGAGAGAGAAGCAGGCACGACGGATTACAATGGGGGCAAAGACCTGCGTTAACTACCTTTCACTATCTGCAAAGAGAGAGTACTCCTAATAGAAATGAGGGGGGGGGGCACCATTCAAAGCAGATCAGTGTGCATAAACACGAAAATGTTTTCACTTACCACGTACTTGACATTCGACAGCTTATGATATTTGCTATTAAAAAACCATTGAAATTCACTGAAAAAACCATAGGTTATAGACCATATATAGTTAGGAATTAGCATTTACAAAACCTTGAAAATTCACTGAAAAAACCATAGGTTATAGACCATATATAGTTAGGAATTAGCATTTAAAAAACCTTATTTTACTCACACAAAACCATTGAAATTCCATATATAGTTAGTTGCACTAACTATATATCGCGCACCTGCAATCCACTGCTGATGTCACATATTACATCATTCATGACATGGTCAGTGACATCACTGATGACATCACTGATGACATCTCAAATGACATCACTGATGACATCACTGATGACAACATCCAGTGACTGTATGTTTCTGTAAAGTTAAAATGTGTCTTACATATTGAAGAATGAGTGGAAGTATAAGTGTCTGGACAAAGGATTTAGTAGGTGCATGACTGAATGCATGAGTGAGTGATTAAATGTGTCTCACTGAGTGCATGGGTTAGTGACTAAAGTGTCTTAATTTGTGCATCATTATGTCTGTTGTTCTGTAAACTGCTGCATGTTTTGATCAGTAGCTATATGATTAACTATATGGGTTATTGATTGATTGCCCAAGTATTTGCATGGGAGACTGAGTGTGTGTGTGGCTGGATGGGAGGTGTGTGACTCTGTACAGATCAATGTGTACTTGTATCAATGATTGTATAAGAGAGTAAGTATGTGTTAGTATATGGTTGAAAACGTAAGGTGCTCTATGTTTAACTGTATAGAGTAGAAAATGGAAGTGTGATTGATTCTTTACAGGACTGACTAGGTGTGTGAGTAACTCCATGGATGAGTGGCAGAGTGTGAGTGTCTGTATAGGTGTATGAGTGCATATGATTGTGTTGTAAACATGAGTGATTGTATGTATGAATGATTGTATGGGTGAATGAGTGAATGTGTGTGTAGACGTAGGAATCAGTGAGTACGTATGTAGTAACTAGTATTGGTGTGTCAATGGTTTCAAAAATTATACTCTGTTTTTAACACTGGGTGAAACAGAGGTTATATTAAAATGTGAGGAGATGCATTGTATTGTCACATGAATGATATCATCAGTGATGTGATCATTGATGTCAAGTGAGATGTCATCAGTGATGTCATTTGAGATGTCATCAGTGATGTCATCAGTGATGTCACTGACCATGTCATGAATGATGTAATATGTGACATCATCAGCAGTGGATTGCAGGTGCGCGATATATAGTTAGTGCAACTAACTATATATGGAATTTCAATGGTTTTGTGTGAGTAAAATAAGGTTTTTTAAATGCTAATTCCTAACTATATATGGTCTATAACCTATGGTTTTTTCAGTGAATATATATATATATATATATATATATATATATATATATTATATATATATATATTATATATATATATATATATATATATATATATATATATATATATATCAAACACACAAAGCTTAGCCCCAAGGAGAGATACCACAGGCAGATAATGTAGTTCGTTTAATATCGTTGAGCAGCCTGCATGCAGAATTTCAGCAAAACCGGCAACACCTCATAAAATGGCCAAACGCGTTTCAGGAACTCTCTTCCCTTCGTCAGTGGCGTAGGTGCAGTGAACAACAAAGCAGGGATACTTGCGCACATAATGTTTTAAAGAACCCGCCCCAGTGGGCGTGGCCATCTTCACGGCCTCCTGGTCCTCGTAGTCCGCCAAGGTTCTCCCATGTGGGTCTGCTTTGTGCACACTCGTTTATGCAATATATATACCCAAGTGGGTTGGTGACAGTCTCTGTTGAAAAGTTCTGTCCTGCTTTAGAGCTGCCCAAACACGAACAGCCTGCCTCCCAAATGCCGATTCCAGGTAGGTTTCAGCGGGGCCCGCAAACAGGCAGTGGGCGTCTCTCCGCGGCTGGCAAAGCCGCTATTTATCAAACACACAAAGGTTAGCCCCAAGGAGAGATACCACAGGCAGATAATGTAGTTCGTTTAATATCGTTGAGCAGCCTGCATGCAGAATTTCAGCAAAACCGGCAACACCTCATAAAATGGCCAAACGCGTTTCAGGAACTCTCTTCCCTTCGTCAGTGGCGTAGGTGCAGTGAACAACAAAGCAGGGATACTTGCGCACATAATGTTTTAAAGAACCCGCCCCAGTGGGCGTGGCCATCTTCACGGCCTCCTGGTCCTCGTAGTCCGCAAAAGGTTCTCCCATGTGGGTCTGCTTTGTGCACACTCGTTTATGCAATATATATACCCAAGTGGGTTGGTGACAGTCTCTGTTGAAAAGTTCTGTCCTGCTTTAGAGCTGCCCAAACACGAACAGCCTGCCTCCCAAATGCCGATTCCAGGTAGGTTTCAGCGGGGCCCGCAAGACTATGTTAATTTTTCCTGCAAAGTTCGAGGCACTCACTTGAGTTTAATTTCTTCGCACTACAGGTCCCAGAAGGCTGTTGTGGCCACGCCCACTGGAGCAGGGCCCGTGAAGATAAAATAGTGCGAGGCAGCATTACGAACTTGATGCAGTTCCAAGCCATTGAGAAAAGGAACCGTTGTTCCTGAAACGCGTTTGGCAAGAGGGATAAGAGACACTTGGAAGTTCCTTGTTCACGTTGAACTTTGCTGGCAAGTCGAGCCTCTAATAAAATGGATTTATTATAACTGCCTGAGGCTTCCTTTCATCAGGGCTACCCTTCATGTTGTTGATATATATATATATATATATATATATATATATATATATACACATATATACACACACACATATTACCTACTGGCGGTCGCCAGTAGATATATATATAGTTAGGATTTTTTCTCTATGGGATTTTTGAAAATTCTATGTCTAATAACTTTGGCGTTTGTGGACGGAATTGGCTGAAATTTTCAGGAAAATGGAACATTTTGTTTCTGAGCAGCCCCTGAAAATTTGGGGGGGGTTCGTCAAGGGGGGCCGAGAAAAAAGGGGGGTCCCAAAACATGTTTTTAACATTGAGTTTTCCATAGGGCGGTTGGCCTCACTTTTAGCCCGAACGGCTGAATGGATTTGCACGAAAATTGGCAAAATTGTAGGGACTGGTAGCCCGATGTGCCTTTGCTAGGTCTCAATATATGTGCTCCAGTGGATTTTGAGAAATTAACGTTCAAAAAAAGATATATATCTGTAACAGCGGACCGGGCAGCGCTCCAGTTCGCGTACTTTTCGCGTTACGGAGCTTTGTGAAGCGAAGCTGATTGGTTCTCCGGCGTCTGTAAACATTCCAAACAGTCCGTAGCGGCCGCCATCTTGTCTCTCGGCAGGATCGAGAGACAAGGAGGCCAAAGCGAATGGGCAAATGACCGTAAGGGGGCATAGTAGATCCTCCCTGACCCCCTAGGTTTGATGTGGAGGTTTTAAAAGGGCCCCGCGGGGCAAAAAAAAAATAATAATAATAATAAAACGGCTGAATGGATTTGCACGAAACTTGGCAAAATATTAGGGACTGGTAGCCCGATGTGCCTTTGCTAGGTCTCAATATATGTGCTCCAGTGGATTTTGAGAAATTAACGTTCAAAAAAAGATATATATCTGTAACAGCGCTCCGCTTCGCGTACTTTTCGCGTTATGGAGCTTTGCGAAGCTGATTGGTTCTACGGCGTCTGTAAACATTCCAAACAGTCCGTAGCGGCCGCCATCTCGTCTCTCGGTAGGATCGAGAGACAAGAGGAGGCCAAAGCGAAGGGGCAAATGACCATAAGGGGGCATAGTAGATCCTCCCTGACCTCTTAGGTTTGATGTACCATTTTGCCAAGTTTGGTGTAATTCCGTTCAGCCATTCAGGCTGTAGACTTATCTAAATGTCCTATGGAAAATTGCATGGGGAAAACACATTTGAAAGTGTTGAAATTTAGAACCAATTAAAATGTTACTTTGGTTTTGTATTTGTGTGTGATGAAAGTTAATTGGTTATGTATATATCTAAAATGAGAGGAAACCACAGCCATTTTGTGATACTACTGTCTGAGGTACATTTGTGAGGAATTTTTGGTGCTCAATTTCTGGTGTTTGGTTTACACAGTACTAACACTTCTCCTACTTTTAAAAAGGTGAGTTGTTAATTTGTAAGGGGAACTATGTTGCACACTTTAAGATAATTTGAAAAATGTTTTCTGTTATTTATTTACAGTCCTTCTGTTATACTAAATACTTGATAAAGTTAGTTTTATATTATGTATTACTAAAAACGATAAATGAAAGTGATTATTTTTTTCTGCAATTTACAGCAAGCAATTTCAAAATAAAATGGCTCACAATGAAGAGACCGTGGCAATTTCTTTTGAATTATCCACTACATTTATTGAAATTGACAGCACCAATAATGAAGTATTCTCACAAGGAGGAGATGACTTGAATGATTTTTTGGATCAATCTCTTGATGGCGAATTTATCGAATGTTTGGAGACCATAGAGTTACAAGAATCATCATTGCAGACTTTTCATGAGGAGATTCCTGATGAGATGATTGAAGAGGAAATTCCTGATGAGGACATGTTACTAGTTCTTTCAAATTTTGAAAATTCAGAAGAATAAATTTATATTTAGAAATCAAAAATTGGTTGAGACATTATTCATTTTTATTTTTAATTTATGAGGTTGTAGCGAAGTGATTGTAGTATAAAATGAGACTTATAGTATAGAGTGCAACATTTTTATGTTACATGGTAAGTTTACTCATATTTACTTCCCTTCTCCCACTATATTATCTCCAATGTGTATTTGACATCTCTTCTTCATCTCCGGCCTCCTTTCTCTCACTGTCTGTCTCTGATGCATCTTATCGCTGCCATTTTGTGTAATTATAGAAGAGAGTAAAATAAAATAGTTCGGAACGTGAAAAGGGGGCAAAGTAGAGTACCCCTCACCCCCTAGGCCTTCTCAGGCGGTCCCAAAAGGATCAGTTTCTGTTTTCCTGAGAGATTATGGTATGAGTTCCATATACCACAATAACTTGCATTACAACATGCAAGATATCTATCTCCTATTACAAACTTTTGGAGATATTCGCGCCAAGCGCGAATATCTCCAAAAACTAACACCTGCCCTGAGCAGTTATTAGCCATGTTATCCAATGGGAGGTGGATAACATGGCTAAGAGCATTAGCTCGGTAATGCATGAATATCGCTGACTTTTTAGCGATATTCATGCATTGCGGCCGTTTTTTATCGCATTTGCGATAAACCTTGATAATAGCAAGGTTTATCTGCGATAATTTCTGACGATGCTTAGCGGTAAAAAATTCGTTGCTAAGCATCGTTAGCGATAAATATCGCTTAACTTTGGTAATATGCACCAACGTCTGTTAACGTTCGATTCGAAGGAAATGAGGAAGTGTTGAAAAACATTGTCTGCGCCATCTTGCCTTTTTTGAAATGCCACACTTTTGTCGTGCACGGCAGCCATTTTAGATGCCTTGACCAGAACCACTCTCTGCACGCTGTTGATCCGTAGTATGGCTCCCCACCCTCGCAAGCATCTTCCCCAGGCACTGGTCACCCCCGCTCTCTGTCTTATGCATCGGCAATAAACCTCCCCCCATCTGCGCTGCTCTTCCCTGAGAATCACACTCTGTGCCCGCCCGACACCTCCCTTTCGCCCTATTCACTACCGCACCCTCTGACACTCCTCTTCCTCTGTGTCCGATTGTCCAGGCTATCAGCTAGCCCTGCAGATGTAGTTTATGGCCCCAGCTGTAAAGAATCACCCCTCTTCAAAGGAGTTATAGTAGATCAAGGCCCACACCCGATGAGATCCGTCAAACCACACGCGTTCCTACTATCTGAAAACCATCCTGTATTGTGATTGGGGAGGGGACCGAGCCTGAAGCGGAAGATTCCAGGGATGACTCTTTGTACATCAAAGTTTTTACAATTATGTGTCACATTAAAAATATATAGCACTCCAACAAAGTAGTAGGAATATAAAACTTTAATAACTTATAAATATATACAACAAAACAAAAACAGTAAAAACATTTAAACAATGAAGAGACCGTGGCAATGTCTTTTGAATTATCCACTACATTTAATGAAATTATCTCTTGATGGCGAATTTATCGAATGTTTGGAGACCATAGAGTTACAAGAATCTTCATTGCAGAGTTTTCATGAGGAGATTCCTGATGAGATGATTTAAGAGGAAATTCCTGATGAGGACATGTTACTAGTTCTTTCAAATTATGAAAATTCAGAAGATGTTGCCTGGGGGTGGGTCGTCAGTAGCGGTCTGTTGTGCGAATAGTTCCAAGGCAGCAGAACGCGCTGAAATCTAGATGGCACGAAAGTGATGTCTAGTAAGTTGCCGCCCAGCAAATAACGGCGTGGGGCGCCGCGGGGGGGGGGGGGGGGGGGGGGAGGCAGTCCAAAGTTCCGTTAAAAGGGCAAAGGAAAGGATCGGTGGTTTGAACCATCAGTCAAAAAGGGGAGGGGGTGCAACAATTTTTCCTACCGGGTCACACCGTGCTTTCACCGGAACTGAGGTCTGCAGGATTCTAGTCATTCAAACTGAGGCTGGCGCCAGCATGGGAGCGCCGACGTCCCGCGGCTACAGGTTCGTCACTCCACGGGCGATCATGGCAGTCATTCCCCATCGGGGGTGTCTGCGGGGGTCGGGGACTCCCGCGGCTCCTCTAGAATCTTCAAGGTCGTGGAGGACTACGGTGGTGGAGTCAACCAGTGACCGGGCCATTTCTTTATGCTGGGCCCGCTATTGCCAGGTCGACCGCCATTTTGAGAGTTCGGTAGCTACTGGCGATCGCGGGGTCAAATGAGCGGACGGGCTCCACCCTGCCGGGCGAGACGTTGCAGCATCGCGACAGTGGAAGAACCCTTTTCCGGGCGCCTGGAGCGCTGAGGGTGCAGCTGGGAAGCCTCCACCTGGGGAGGCGGGAGAGGCCTGTTCGCACCGTCTCTCCCACCCAGTGCACCCCACGGCGTCTCACTTGACATTTGTTATGGCCGGACCAGGCAATGAGGACGAGGGGGGGGGGGGGTCGGAGGCATGTGCAAGACATCCCCCCCCAGTGTTGTCGCAGCCATTATAAAAGAAAGAAGAAATGTCCCGTCCGTCTTTGGGCCGGACCTCCGGTGGATGGCGGCCGGACGCCCTTTGCTCTGGCCCCATGAACGGGTTCCTTGGCTCATCGGCTGCAGCCGGATCCCGTCGGCCCCAGCCCCCGGCCGTTGGTGGCCGGACCGGGAGAGAGAGTGGGGGGACAACCTGCAACTCTCAAGTGCCACCGCGGCCGGACTGGGAGAGAGAGGGGAGGGCCGAGGACATAGACATTCCCCCCCCTGCAACTCTTCAGTGTTGTCAATCCCCTGGCCGGGTCCCGCTGGCCTCGGCCTTTCCTCCGGCTACACCCTACGTGATGATCTTCTGCCGACGGTTGGCAGCTGGACCCGCCTTATATGTGTTGCTTCCGGCTGGGTGTAGCCGGAAACCTGTTGCACTTTGGAAGTTTCCAGAATGGGGCGGATGTCTGCTGACTTGTATCTTTCCCAGTTTGCCGTTATTTGGCCGTGGCAGGCGGTGGGACAGACACGTTTTGGGGCAGTGAGGGGCGATGAAGCCTCGTTGCCTTGTGGCCGTTGCAATGTCACACTTGGTTTCTCTTACTGTTTTCAGGTTTCTTATTACGGGCTTACTTCTAACGTTTCTTGTTTCTAGGACAATAATAGGTTTTATCATTACGTATTGTTATCGTTTCTTTGTTTGTTATTTAATAAAAAGTTCATTAGTGGCCTACTGATTTTCGTTTTCCTATTCCTTTCTTTCCAGGTTGTTTCATGCTAATGTTTCTGTTAACAGGATACAGTGATCACTTCGTTATTATTGCATATGTCCTTTTCACTAGGGGTGGTCTCTGGTCGGGCCAGATGACCTATCTCTAGTAAATGGTCCGGGTGAAACAGGTGCATCAATCAGTGGGGAGTAGATAGGCATGACAGATTACAACGGGGGAGAAAGGTCCGCATTACCTACCCTTTCACTACTTGCAAAGATTTTCCTACGTTTATTTGCAAACAGGGAATACCTCCAAAAAGAACCAATTCCCAAACAGTCAATGTTCGGGCAAACAATCAATCAATGAGGAACGAAATAGGCACGACGTGTTAAAGGTTTGCGTTACCTACCCTTCACTATCTGCAAAGCGAGAGAGAATATTCCTATTCTTCCTCGTTTGCAGGCAGAGAAGATCCTTAAGAGAACCAACTTCGAACAATTCAATGCTCGATTCAAACAATCAACAAGGGGTACTGTGAACACAAATGAACGCCGCTTATGTACATACCTATTGCTATTTTCAACAGGTTGTTCCTAATGTTTCTATTTTAGCGAGGTCAAAAAGAGATCCCATTAGTGGCCTACTGATTTTGCTCGATTCCTTTTGTTTTTTTACACGATTTTTCGCTATCTGCAAAGACTAAACAGAGTATTGCGACTCTGTGCTTGTTTGTAAATAGAGAATGAACCAAAGAGAACAATCAAATGGAGAGAGAAGCAGGCACGACGGATTACAACGGGGGCAAAGGCCTGCGTTAACTACCCTTCACTATCTGCAAAGAGAGAGTACTCCTAATAGAAATGAGGGGGGGGGGGGGGGGCAGCATTCAAAGCAGATCAGCGTGCATAAACACGAAAATGTTTTTACTTACCACGTACTTGACATTCGACAGCTTATGATATTTGCTATTAAAAAACCATTGAAATTCACTGAAAAAAACATAGGTTATAGACCATATATAGTTAGGAATTAGCATTTACAAAACCTTGAAAATTCACTGAAAAAACCATAGGTTATAGACCATATATAGTTAGGAATTAGCATTTACAAAACCTTGAAAATTCACTGAAAAAAACATAGGTTATAGACCATATATCGTTAGGAATTAGCATTTAAAAAACCTTATTTTACTCACACAAAACCATTGAAATTCCATATATAGTTAGTAGCACTAACTATATATCGCGCACCCGCAATCCACTGCTGATGATGTCACATATTACATCATTCATGACATGGTCAGTGACATCACTGATGACATCTCAAATGACATCACTGATGAGATCACTGATGACATCTCATTTGACATCAATGACCACATCACTGATGATATCATTCATGTGACAATACAATGCATCTCCTCACACTTTAATATAACCTCTGTTACACCCAGTGTTAAATACAGAGTATAATTTTTGAAACCATTGACACACCAATACTAGTTACTACATACGCACTCACTGATTCCTACGTCTACACACACATTCACTCATTCACCCATACAATCATTCATACATACAATCACTCATCTTTACAACACTATCATATGCACTCATACACCTATACAGACACTCACACTCTGCCACTCATCCATGGAGTTACTCACACACCTAGTCAGTCCTGTAAAGAATCAATCACACTTCCATTTTCTATTTTTTCCATTTTCCATTTAAACATAGAGTACCTTACATTTTCAAACATATACTAACACATACTTACTCTCTTATACAATCATTGATACAAGTACACATTGATCTGCAGAGAGTCACACATCTCCCAGCCAGCCACACACACACTCAGTATCCCATACAAATACTTGGACAATCAATCAATAACCCATATAGTTACTCATATAGCTACTGATCAACACATGCAGCAGTTTACAGAACAACAGACATAATGATGCACAAATTAAGACAGTTTAGTCACTAACCCATGCACTCAGTGAGACACATTTAATCACTCACTCATACAGTCAGTCATGCACCTAAATCCTTCATCCAGACACTTATACATCTACTCATTCTTCAATATGTAAAACATATTTAAACTTTACAGAAACACACAGTCAATGGATGATGTCATCAGTGATGTCATCAGTGATGTCATTTGAGATGTCATCAGTGATGTCATCAGTGATGTCACTGACCATGTCATGAATGATGTAATATGTGACATCATCAGCAGTGGATTGCGGGTGCGTGATATATAGTTAGTGCAGTGGAAGAGGTGTGGCGCCGCGGCCAGGGTGACTGACGCTGGAATCTGGGGACCACGGTTCGATCCCCGGCTCCGGCGGCAGGTTATCCCAGCACCATGTGACTCTGGGCAATAGCTCGCTTAATCTTCCTGACGGCCCCCAGCGCCTAGAGACCCTTACGGGTGATTGTGCGCTTTACAAAATGTGGACTTTATATGGAATTTCAATGGTTTTGTGTGAGTAAAATAAGGTTTTTTTAAATGCTAATTCCTAACGATATATGGTCTATAACCTATGGTTTTTTCAGTGAATTTTCAAGGTTTTGTAAATGCTAATTCCTAACTATATATGGTCTATAACCTATGGTTTTTTCAGTGAATTTCATTGGTTTTTTAAAAGCTAATATCTATAGCTGTAAAATGTATTCTTCTTTAAATCCAAAAATATATTTTATATGTTTATTAATAATTTTTTTTTAAATATTTTTTTTGTTTCGCTCGTGACATCATCAGCAGAGGATTGCGGGTTTTTTGGCAACGTGCCTTATCCACGGTTTAATAACGCTGCCTTTTGCTTTATATAAGTTTTCAAATTGTATGAAATATATACCAATAGGTCGTTATGAACCTTTAGGTAGTGCTTTTCTTCATGAGGTCTGGTCGCTTCCATACACATACAGATGTTTCAAAGATGATCAAGAAGTTTATCTGAATGGAGAGGAATGCACTGAGACGCCAGATCATTCACTAATGTGTAGGCACATACAGTTACACGGTTCATGCAACAAACACCGACCAAATATGGCTTGCGTGTTGCAAGGCACGCCAGTTCCTGCTATCATCCCCACGTTCAAGTTGTTGGAAAATGGTAGTTATTTGATGCTCAATAATGAAGATTGTTCTGAGTTAATTAAAAGTATTCCTTTTATCGTAACAGTAAGTGAACGGGTTATTTGCTGCAGAAATGTTCTATTTCCTCCCACACATGAACATAGGGAGTTTTCAATCTGGCCACAAATACCAACCTTGGGAGCACATTTCAACGGCATGGCAAGAATAAGAGCTCTTTTGTCTCAGAGAGAGGTGGCCTTGAGTTCGGCCCGTGAAACTTTCGTGCTTCACATAGCGAACACCCGTACAGAGGTGCAGACCCTTTTCAATTCAGATTTGCCTTTCAATTTCAGCAAGATGGTTCGGACTATCTTTAACGCATCCTCCACAAAGGCCCTGGCGCACTTTTTTAAAGTTGTTACCAGTGGTCTCGTGACTTCATTTGAGAAAATCTTTGGAGTCATCCCTGCTTTCTTTCATTCTATTTTCTCCACTCTGCTTCGTGGATTGGCATTTTTACTTGCATTACCAGCGGACGCTCTTGTGCTTTTTTACATTTTTAAATATGGATGTCCCTCCTATGCAACCTCCCACCCTGCAGCTGCTGACACTGTTCCGCAATCGCATGCTAGAATATTATGGCACAATGCCGTTGGCGATATTAAGCACGGCATATGGATTATCTTTTCGATTCTCCTACTTCACCTGTGTCCAGCCTGTATTTCACTGCCTGACCTGTGATTTCGATTGGGCCATTGATTTGTGTCTCTGCGGACCGGTTTCTCCTGACGTCGACTTTAATCAGCTGATGACTCCTATCATTACTCACGAGTTGGTTTGTCCTGGCGAAAGGATTATGGCTGTGGCATTGATGCATGGACTACTTGGTCCCTGGAATTTACTGGCGGCAGCACAGTCTTTCTTGGAACAGAGCTTTCTTGAAAACCCACCGAGCTGTCCTCTGATGGTGATAGAGGATCCGGTGCTGGGAGAGCACGTATGTTCTTTTCCGCTTTTAAATTGGATGGCTGAACTGTTTTCGGATGAAGACGGTGACTTCCTATTGGAGGCTGTTGCAGCTTATTTTGCATACACAGTTATGTCATAGACCTTTTTCATGTTTGATATGCTGAGTACTAGCATTTCATTGACAATTCATTGACTTATTTGTCAAGTTTTTATTATTTACCTTGCCTATTGGCTTAAGACTCGATAAAGTACTTGGCTGTTTTATTTTTCTTTAGCATTAAATTTTCCTAGTTTTTAATGCTTTACCTTGCGGACCGTCCACATATAAACTTGCAATCTGCTCTCATGAGATGGCACTTCTATTATCTTATTCAGTTCGTTTCCGGATCATGGGGAGGTGTCATCTAGGTCCTGGATATCTTTACACCGTGTTAAGTTAGCATGGGCTCATTACCGGTTTAAACGCCATTTTTCCTTTTTTGCAACTTCTGCACACGACACTTAGTTGTTGCTTTAGCTTTCCACCTAGTAGTTCATCGTGGTTTACATGAGAATAATATGTTATTGCTCTACTATCTGCTTTGCTTGTTAAACTATATCTGTACAGCGAGTGCTAAAGTTTCAAGAACAACACGATACAGAATTGTTATGAGGTCTGATCTCCACGACTTCATACTCATAACATAAGTGCAACTTCTGCCAATTCTGGGCATGAGGCGGGTTTTATATTGCTTTGCCGAACACACATACACAACAGTTGATGCGGTTCACATGAAGAGAGAGCTGGTGTATGCTGATGTGATTCCTTCAAATCTAAGACACTAAAGTATGGGCACGCCCTAAACCAACACAAAGAGACCTTCTTAGCAAATAATATAATATGTGTATTAGGGAGGGTGAGATATAAGCAGCCGCGGGCCGTGGAGGGAGTTACGATGAGGCAGGGAGGCGGGGAGGGGGAGAAGCAGGGTGGAGCCCTCTCTACCCTGCCCCTCCCCCTCCCCGCCTCCCTGCCCCACCGTAACTCCCTCCACGGCCCGCGGCTGCTTATAAGTGTTGCTAACTCTTATTCATTTACAGCATGTTAACATACTGTCACCATTCGCTTTTCATGTACTAGTAACTATGCTGGTAATTTTGCTACTGATAATATGTGTACTTGTATTCTCCACCCTGCTTCTCCCCCTCCCCGCCTCCCTGCCTCACCGTAACTCCCTCCACGGCCCGCGGCTGCTTATAAGTGTTGCTAACTCTTATTCATTTACAGCATGTTAACATACTATCACCATTCGCTTTTTATGTACTAGTAACTATGCTGGTAATTTTGCTACTGATAATATGTGTACTTGTATTATCTAGGATACTACGCCTGAGAAGACGGCATTAGTAAATAAACATTTCAAATACACATGTGTTCTTCTTAACTCCATGTTCTGGTTTCTAAGAAATATATAACGACCGACTGTTCATGAGTTCCACGTATCCTGAGGTACTATAAGTTCATATTCTGGATTGTCTAAACATTGAGAGTTTGTTATATCCAATGTGACACTGTACCTAGCTTGCTAAGGGGTTTTTGATTACTAACGTGAGTTTTGGGACACCCTAATTCTCCGAGGTTCCAATCCTCTGTCCACAGTTCTGTGTGAGAACAGAAACCCTGCGACAGGGGCACCCCCGACCCTTGCTGGAGCTTCATCACACTTGCGATACAACTCCAGCAATGCGCCACCTTTACGGCACAGATACATCACGCATCTGTGCTGTTTTTGCCCCATGATGCGCCGCATTGTAAATGCAGCACACCATAGGTGACGGAACAGCGGCACAGAATGACTAACACATCCCTGGTGATGCGCCAGTCATCATAAATGTATCCCTATGCTTCTTATCTTGTTAGAGATGAACCGCCATATGTATCATCAAAGTTTTTTGCATTTCCTAAATAGCGAACTTTAAGGAATAAATAGCGATTCTTTACCATTCCTAGTTTGCGATTAGCTATTTGCTAATTACAAATTACCCATTCATTTCCTTCATTTCCATAGGGCGGTTGGACTCACTTTTAGCTCGAACGGCTGAATGGATTTCCACGAAACTTGGCAAAATTGTAGGGACTGGTAGCCCGATGTGCCTTTGCTATGTCTCAAGATATATGCTCCAGTGGTTTTTACGAAAATTAACTTTGAAAAATATATATTGGGCTACATTGGCCTATATATATGTTGGAGCCCAAATGTAGCCCAATGTAGCCCAATGAAGCCCAATGTAGCCCAATGTAGCCCAAAGATGGCCGCCAGAGACAAAAAAAACAAATGTAGCCCAAATATCAGCCAGATGTAGCCCAACTATAGCCCAGTGACAGAATGACCAATCAGCTTCGCAAACCTCCGTTACGCGAAGCGGAGCGCTGTTACAGATATATATCTTTTTTTGAACGTTAATTTCTCAAAATCCACTGGAGCACATATATTGAGACCTAGCAAAGGCACATCGGGCTACCAGTCCCTAATATTTTGCCAAGTTTCGTGCAAATCCATTCAGCCGTTCGATTATTATTATTATTATTATTATTTTTTGCCCCGCGGGGCCCTTTTAAAACCTCCACATCAAACCTAGGGGGTCAGCGAGGATCTACTATGCCCCCTTATAGTTATTTCTCCCTTTGTTTTGGCCTCCTCTTGTCTCTCGATCCTACCGAGAGACAAGATGGCGGCCGCTACGGACTTTTTGGAATGTTGACAGACGCCGGAGAACCAATCAGCTTCGCTTCACAAAGCTCCGTTGCGCGAAAAGTACGCGTCCTGGGACGCTGCCAGGTCCGCTGTTACAGATATATATCTTTTTTTAAACGTTAATTTCTCAAAATCCACTGGAGCACATATATTGAGACCTACAAAAGGCACATCGGGCTACCAGTCCCTACAATTTTGCCAAGTTTCGTGCAAATCCATTCAGCCGTTCGGGCTAAAAGTGAGGCCAACCGCCCTATGGAAAACTCAATGTTAAAAACACGTTTTGGGACCCCCCTTTTTTCTCGGCCCCCCCCTTGACAAACCCCCCCCAAAAATGTGCCATTTTCCTGAAAATTTCAGCCAATTCCTTCCACAAACGCCAAAGTTATTAGACATAGAATTTTCAAAAATCCCATAGAGAAAAAATCCTAACTATATATACCTACTGGTGACCGCCAGTAGGTAATATATATATATATATATATATATATATATATATATATATATATATATATACATATACATATACATATACACATACACATACACATACACATATACACATACACTTTTTTCTTTTTTCAATAACATCCAAGTTTTAACGCACTCTCAGAAGCCAGGATTGTACACAGTGTTGCTTTATTGCTGTTACGCGTTTCGGAAGCTTTTGCTCCCTTGCTCACACAACAATACATCTGCTCTCCACCAGTTACATACACAGTTCGTGCTGGCTATAGAAACAGGACTGCACATTTCATTTTGGCTGACATCTTTGAGTGTGTCCATTTCACATTATTTCTTTTCTCATGATGTCTTACTTTTCTTGCAAGAAAATCCTAATCATTCTCTAAGTTGAGTACACTTATTATTTTTATATGTCGCTCTCATTCATTCGCCACAGTGGCTAAATGCGCTAGTACGTTTCGTTACCCCTCTTCTTTCGCCTTGTGGCTTCATAAGGGTCCAATGTCTCTGGGGAGTGCTGGTAAAAACATTAAGTGAAACAAACGTGAACTAAAGTGAATAAATCATTACATTACTGGGTGACGTGATCTTCTACTCTATCTTGTCATAAGTTCTTCCAGGTGACAGGTTCAATTGCTCGTGAAGTGCACGCGATATCTACTCTGAGCGCCTTGATTCTACCTGTTAGAGTAAAACAAACGTATAATTACAAATGCGCTACAATCACAGTTAAAAACATATATATTCATTTTCAAGCTTTTCTTATTACCATTAGATGAGAACCTCTTAAACATGATAGCCCTAAGTCATTTCAAATACCATTGAGTCACACATTCATAGTGCTTTTCAATTGATACAGTATTTCCCACTTGATACAGTATTATTATTTTCAGCTTCAGGAATCATACAAGTGTACTGCTAGCTCTTCGTGGTCATTATGCCCATTAGGTTGTCTCGTTTCTAATTCTAGGTTCCATTTGGATTCTTTCTTTCTCAGCTGTAACTCTGTTACCCCCTCTCAGGTTCAGGTTCACCTGTTCTATTGCAAAGTATGTTAATAAGTTGCAATTGGATTTATGATGTTGGGCGAAGTGTCTCGCAACAGGGTATTGGGAGTCCCTGTTAGTGATTGCCCTCAGGTGCTGCATAACTCTATTCTTAGCCATTACTGTTGTGCTGCCTACATACCTCTTTTGGCAGGGACACTCAAGCACATATACTACATGTGTTGAGCTACATGTCAGAAATTGACCAATAATCTTTCTCTTGTTCTTTCCATGAGGGATCTCAAAATCCTTTCGCATTGAACTGTACTTGCAGGCTCTACAGTGCCCGCACGGGAAGAATCCTACAAGGTTATGTTGGTTCCTATCCTTGTAATCTGTGATATCTCCCTTCGTGATTATGTCCCTCAAGCTCCGACTTTTTCTGTATGTAATGGCTGGTCTTGTACTCAGTTTAGGGCCAACAATGGGGTCGCTTTTTAAAATATTCCAATTCCTTGAAATTATTTTCTTCACCTTTTGGGACCCCCTGTTATAAGTTAGAATTACTCTGGTGGTATCATTCTCCTTATCCTCACATTCCTTTGGTGTCAAAGTACTCTCTCTTGTTATATTTTCCATTTTAGATAAGGCCCTATCTAGGACCCATTTAGGGTAGCCCTTTTTCCTAAATCTCTGTATCATATTGTTGCTCTCTTGTCTGTACTCTTCTGTATTAGAGCAGTTTCTCCTTGCTCTTAGAAGCTCCCCATACGGAATGCTCCATTTTAGGGTATCTGGGTGGCTACTCAGAGCATGGAGGACACTATTGCCTGCAGTTTCCTTCCTGAACAATTTGGTTGCCAATCGGTCTCCTTCCGCCCTGACTTCAACATCTAAATATTCAACCTTACATCTGTCCTTATGATGAGTCAATTTTATGTTATAGTTGTTAACATTGAGTTGTTCCACAAAGTTTTCAGCTTCCACATCACTCCCACTCCATACCACAAACAGGTCATCTATGTACCTAAGCCATACTTTGACTTTTTTAAATGTCTGCATGTATTGGGGGTCAGTGTGGATTTCCTCTTCCCATCTTCCTAGGAACAAGTTCGCGAAACTCGGCGCGAAGCTTGTACCCATACAAGGACCCGTGGTCTGCTTGTACAACTCCCCATTGAACATAAACACATTGTTCTCTAGGCATATTCTTATCATGTCCCCTATCATTCTCGTGTGCTCCAGGTACATTATGTTGCGCTCATTTAAATAGTGCATGCACGCATCAATGCCATGTTTGTGTTCAATTATGGTGTACAATGAGTTAACATCCATTGTCATCAATAGGTATTCTGGTTTCCAGTCTATGTTGTTAACTTTTTTTAGGAAATCTTGAGTGTCCTTAACATACGACGGGAGCTTTCCTACATATTCCTGCAGAAAATGTTCGACGTATTTGGAGACATTTTCGTAGACACTTCCTATAGATGACACTATAGGTCTCCCTGGCGGTGCTAGTGGGTTCTTATGGATCTTCGGGAGAAAATAGTCATCAGAAGTTTTGGATAATCTTTCTTTAGGAACACATATTCCTCCCATGATAAAAGGCCATCCTCCTGCCATTTGGCTAGCTTCGACCACATTGTCAGAATGTTGTTTCTATACACTCTACCATTACTTTTACAGTAGAATGTTTCATTCTCCAATTGCCTCATGGCCTCTTTAATGTACATATCTCTATCTTGTATGACCACATTTCCCCCCTTATCAGCTGGGCGTATTCTAATTGAGGAATCAGTCGCTAGGGATTCAATCGCTTTTCTTTGTTTGAAGTTTAAGTTAAAACCTCCTTCCTTTTCTCTAGAATAGTGTTTATATTTCAATAATTGTTGTAACGTCATGAAACGTGTCTACATTGTCGTGAGGGCGATTTGGATAAAACACAGATTTAGGTTTAAAACCCGTCAGGGGAGCTCTATCTGTGGTCATATTCCATGTCTCCATGTCCTCATTATGGCCAGATATTTCAATACTATCTCCTTCCCTAAGTAGACTATGTGCTACTTGGATAGCATTGGCATCACCTACTTCTAAAAAGGGCTGACTAGGAGCAGTAGGTTTTTGTGCATTAAGTGTACGGGTGTCTGATCTTAATGCATGCCATTTCTTCAGTTTTAACTTTCTTATAAAGCGAAAAATGTCTATTCTAGTCTCGCTGTAGTTGAATATTTCTGTTGGGCAGAACGAGAGTCCTAGGCTCAAGGTATTCTTTTCTATGTTAGTTAAATCTCTACTTGATAAATTCACTATTGTTTTATTTACCATATCATTGTCCTCCATTCTTGTAGCCCCCAAATCTGGTTCCCACTGGCTCGCATTCCACTCCTTTTCCTTTTCCTTTGTTTCCTTCTTTTTCTCAGCTGCTTGCTTCGTCCGTCCCTCTTCCTGCTCCTCTTGCTTTTCCCCGTGGTCTCCCTCTGGTACCTCTTCCTCTCTGTGCTGGAGGAGGTGAGAATCTTCCCGACTGCTGCCCCCTCTTCAGCGCTCGGAATTCATCTAAATACGTCGGTTTAGACGTTATTATTTCCATATCAGCAATTGTGCTGGCACTGTGTATGGAGCCATCCATGTCTGACCCTTCTGTGGTCTCTGCATCCGGTTCTTTCCCTTGGGTTTGAGGGGTTCGGCTTGCTGGAGTAGATTGTTTTATGTCGTACATATGGTCATACTTCTTGCTGTATGTGAGGATGCGACCGGAATCATAGTCATTGCAATCTCTGTGCAGTTTCCTTTGTTTCCTTATCTTTGTCATCCTCATGTTGGATCCGTCTGGCTTTCATGTCATCCTTGTACTCTTTTATACTCGTTTGATCACTCTCATTCTTTAGTTCCTCCTCAATATCCAGTATTTCCTTCAATAGTCTCTCTCTTTCCTCCCAGGCATATTTCACCAGTATACAGAGTATAGTTCTAGAGCTATTTGTTGAATTCTCAAACCACTCTTCAAGCATGCGTGGATTAGGGGATTCGTGTGAGGGCGTGATGTATATTCTCAATCCTCTAGGGACCATATTTTTGTTGGGGCCCAAAAGCAAGTGGAAACCACATTAATTGGAAAATTGAGAAAATATGAAAAATTAAAAAAGAATGAAACGTCCAAATGGTGGGAGGCAGTATCCCTACAGGACTATGTGGACAAAAATATGGTCCCTAGAGGATTGAGAATATACATCACGCCCTCACACGAATCCCCTAATCCACGCATGCTTGAAGAGTGGTTTGAGAATTCAACAAATAGCTCTAGAACTATGCTCTGTATACTGGTGAAATATGCCTGGGAGGAAAGAGAGAGACTATTGAAGGAAATACTGGATATTGAGGAGGAACTAAAGAATGAGAGTGATCAAACGAGTATAAAAGAGTACAAGGATGACATGAAAGCCAGACGGATCCAACATGAGGATGACAAAGATAAGGAAACAAAGGAAACTGCACAGAGATTGCAATGACTATGATTCCGGTCGCATCCTCACATACAGCAAGAAGTATGACCATATGTACGACATAAAACAATCTACTCCAGCAAGCCGAACCCCTCAAACCCAAGGGAAAGAACCGGATGCAGAGACCACAGAAGGGTCAGACATGGATGGCTCCATACACAGTGCCAGCACAATTGCTGATATGGAAATAATAACGTCTAAACCGACGTATTTAGATGAATTCCGAGCGCTGAAGAGGGGGCAGCAGTCGGGAAGATTCTCACCTCCTCCAGCACAGAGAGGAAGAGGTACCAGAGGGAGACCACGGGGAAAAGCAAGAGGAGCAGGAAGAGGGACGGACGAAGCAAGCAGCGGAGAAAAAGAAGGAAACAAAGGAAAAGGAAAAGGAGTGGAATGCGAGCCAGTGGGAACCAGATTTGGGGGCTACAAGAATGGAGGACAATGATATGGTAAATAAAACAATAGTGAATTTATCAAGTAGAGATTTAACTAACATAGAAAAGAATACCTTGAGCCTAGGACTCTCGTTCTGCCCAACAGAAATATTCAACTACAGCGAGACTAGAATAGACATTTTTCGCTTTATAAGAAAGTTAAAACTGAAGAAATGGCATGCATTAAGATCAGACACCCGTACACTTAATGCACAAAAACCTACTGCTCCTAGTCAGCCCTTTTTAGAAGTAGGTGATGCCAATGCTATCCAAGTAGCACATAGTCTACTTAGGGAAGGAGATAGTATTGAAATATCTGGCCATAATGAGGACATGGAGACATGGAATATGACCACAGATAGAGCTCCCCTGACGGGTTTTAAACCTAAATCTGTGTTTTATCCAAATCTCCCTCACGACAATGTAGACACGTTTCATGACGTTACAACAATTATTGAAATATAAACACTATTCTAGAGAAAAGGAAGGAGGTTTTAACTTAAACTTCAAACAAAGAAAAGCGATTGAATCCCTAGCGACTGATTCCTCAATTAGAATACGCCCAGCTGATAAGGGGGGAAATGTGGTCATACAAGATAGAGATATGTACATTAAAGAGGCCATGAGGCAATTGGAGAATGAAACATTCTACTGTAAAAGTAATGGTGGAGTGTATAGAAACAACATTCTGACAATGTGGTCGAAGCTAGCCAAATGGCAGGAGGATGGCCTTTTATCATGGGAGGAATATGTGTTCCTAAAGAAAGATTATCCAAAACTTCCGATAATCTATTTTCTCCCGAAGATCCATAAGAACCCACTAGCACCGCCAGGGAGACCTATAGTGTCATCTATAGGAAGTGTCTATGAAAATGTCTCCAAATACGTCGAACATTTTCTGCAGGAATATGTAGGAAAGCTCCCGTCGTATGTAAAGGACACTCAAGATTTCCTAAAAAAAGTTAACAGACTGGAAACCAGAATACCTATTGATGACAATGGATGTTAACTCATTGTACACCATAATTGAACACAAACATGGCATTGATGCATGCATGCACTATTTAAATGAGCTAAACATAATGTACCTGGAGCACACGAGAATGATAGGGGACATGATAAGAATATGCCTAGAGAACAATGTGTTTATGTTCAATGGGGAGTTGTACAAGCAGACCACGGGTACAAGCTTCGCGCCGAGTTTCGCGAACTTGTTCCTAGGAAGATGGGAAGAGGAAATCCACACTGACCCCCAATACATGCAGGCATTTAAAAAAAGTCAAAGTATGGCTTAGGTACATAGATGACCTGTTTGTGGTATGGAGTGGGAGTGATGTGGAAGCGGAAAACTTTGTGGAACAACTCAATGTTAACAACTATAACATAAAATTGACTCATCATAAGGACAGATGTAAGGTTGAATATTTAGATGTTGAAGTCAGGGCGGAAGGAGACCGATTGGCAACCAAATTGTTCAGGAAGGAAACTGCAGGCAATAGTGTCCTCCATGCTCTGAGTAGCCACCCAGATACCCTAAAATGGAGTATTCCGTATGGGGAGCTTCTAAGAGCAAGGAGAAACTGCTCTAATACAGAAGAGTACAGACAAGAGAGCAACAATATGATAGAGATTTAGGAAAAGGGGCTACCCTAAATATGTCCTAGATAGGGCCTTATCTAAAATGGAAAATATAACGAGAGAGTACTTTGACACCAAAAGAATGTGAGGATAAGGAGAATGATACCACCAGAGTAATTCTAACTTATAACAGGGGGTCCCAAAAGGTGAAGAAAATAATTTCAAGGAATTGGAATATTTTAAAAAGCGACCCCATTGTTGGCCCTAAACTGAGTACAAGACGAGCCATTACATACAGAAAAAGTCGGAGCTTGAGGGACATAATCACGAAGGGAGATATCACAGATTACAAGGATAGGAACCAACATAACCTTGTAGGATTCTTCCCGTGCGGGCACTGTAGAGCCTGCAAGTACAGTTCAATGCGAAAGGATTTTGAGATCCCTCATGGAAAGAACAAGAGAAAGATTATTGGTCAATTTCTGACATGTAGCTCAACACATGTAGTATATGTGCTTGAGTGTCCCTGCCAAAAGAGGTATGTAGGCAGCACAACAGTAATGGCTAAGAATAGAGTTATGCAGCACCTGAGGGCAATCACTAACAGGGACTCCCAATACCATGTTGCGAGACACTTTGCCCAACATCATAAATCCAATTGCAACTTATTAACATACTTTGCAATAGAACAGGTGAACCTGAACCTGAGAGGGGGTAACAGAGTTACAGCTGAGAAAGAAAGAATCCAAATGGATCCTAGAATTAGAAACGAGACAACCTAATGGGCATAATGACCACGAAGAGCTAGTAGTACACGTGTATGATTCCTGAAGCTGAAAATAATAATACTGTATCAAGTGGGAAATACTGTATCAATTGAAAAGCACTATGAATGTGTGACTCAATGGTATTTGAAATGACTTAGGGCTATCATGTTTAAGAGGTTCTCATCTAATGGTAATAAGAAAAGCTTGAAAATGTATATATGTTTTTAACTGTGATTGTAGCGCATTTGTAATTATACGTTTCTTTTACTCTAACAGGTAGAATCAAGGAGCTCAGAGTAGATATCACGTGCACTTCACGAGCATTTGAACCTGTCACCTGGAAGAACTTATGACAAGATAGAGTAGAAGATCACGTCACCCAGTAATGTAATGATTTATTCACTTTAGTTCACGTTTGTTTCACTTAATGTTTTTACCAGCACTCCCCAGAGACATTTTACCCTTATGAAACCACAAGGCGAAAGAAGAGGAGTAACGAAACGTACTAGCGCATTTAGCCACTGTGGCGAATGAATGAGAGCGACATATAAAAATAATAAGTGTACTCAACTTAGAGAATGATTAGGATTTTCTTGCAAGAAAAGTAAGACATCATGAGAAAAGAAATAATGTGAAATGGACACACTCAAAGATGTCAGCCAAAATGAAATGTGCAGTCCTGTTTCTATAGCCAGCACGAACTGTGTATGTAACTGGTGGAGAGCAGATGTATTGTGTGAGCAAGGGAGCAAAAGCTTCCGAAACGCGTAACAGCAATAAAGCAACACTGTGTACAATCCTGGCTTCTGAGAGTGCGTTAAAACTTGGATGTTCTTGAAAATTGAATATCTGGCGGGGCTCTGCCAGCACGACGCACCACCAGACTACGGGCGGTTCCCCCTGAAATGAGCCGCGGAGAGTGTAAGTATATATATATATATATATATATATCCAAAGAAACCCTCCTGGAAGAAAGGCAGAGGGCACAACGGGGAACAGTATGAAGGCTTTCTTTATTGCAAAGTTGGACGGCACTCCGGGCGTATGCATTTCCACTGTGTAGCTTAGTCAGCGCCCAGCGTGGTACTCTGGAGGATGGTAGAGTGCCTGTTAATAAAATGAGAGTTCATTCACTGCCACATTTGTAGATCACTCCGCCCTTGGTGATGCCTGACAGCACCAATCACAGCGTCTCAAGAGTGCAAAGCACTTCATCTCCCAGCATGCAGTGTTAAACTAGGAAAGGGCAGCCAGATGGTAGCGCGACCCACAAAGTAGCACTCGATCACTTCTCTCACTGTTGCTGTGTCCCCTGCAAAGTACAGCCTCCTTGGGTCCCCAACTGCACAACCTTCGACATCAGGGATCAATTTCACGGGGGTAAGTCCGACAGTGCGTCTCTCCCAATGCGGAGTTGATAACTCTGACACCGCTGTGTTTGTGTATATATATATATATATATATATATATATATATATATATATTACCTACTGGCGGTCGCCAGTAGGTATATATAGTTAGGATTTTTTCTCTATGGGATTTTTGAAAATTCTATGTCTAATAACTTTGGCGTTTGTGGACGGAATTGGCTGAAATTTTCAGGAAAATGGCACATTTTTGGGGGGGGTTCGTCAAGGGGGGGGCCGAGAAAAAAGGGGGGTCCCAAAACGTGTTTTTAACATTGAGTTTTCCATAGGGCGGTTGGCCTCACTTTTAGCCCGAACGGCTGAATGGATTTGCACGAAACTTGGCAAAATTGTAGGGACTGGTAGCCCGATGTGCCTTTTGTAGGTCTCAATATATGTGCTCCAGTGGATTTTGAGAAATTAACGTTTAAAAAAAGATATATATCTGTAACAGCGGACCTGGCAGCGTCCCAGGACGCGTACTTTTCGCGCAACGGAGCTTTGTGAAGCGAAGCTGATTGGTTCTCCGGCGTCTGTCAACATTCCAAAAAGTCCGTAGCGGCCGCCATCTTGTCTCTCGGTAGGATCGAGAGACAAGAGGAGGTCAAAACAAAGGGGGAAATAACTATAAGGGGGCATAGTAGATCCTCGCTGACCCCCTAGGTTTGATGTGGAGGTTTTAAAAGGGCCCCGCGGGGCAAAAAAAAATAATAATAATAATAAAACGGCTGAATGGATTTGCACGAAACTTGGCAAAATATTAGGGACTGGTAGCCCGATGTGCCTTTGCTAGGTCTCAATATATGTGCTCCAGTGGATTTTGAGAAATTAACGTTCAAAAAAAGATATATATCTGTAACAGCGCTCCGCTTCGCGTAACGGAGGTTTGCGAAGCTGATTGGTCATTCTGTCACTGGGCTATAGTTGGGCTACATCTGGCTGATATTTGGGCTACATTTGTTTTTTTGTGTGTCTGGCGGCCATCTTTGGGCTACATTGGGCTTCATTGGGCTTCATTGGGCTACATTGGGCTACATTTGGGCTCCAACATATATATAGGCCAATGTAGCCCAATATATATTTTTCAAAGTTAATTTTCGTAAAAACCACTGGAGCATATATCTTGAGACATAGCAAAGGCACATCGGGCTACCAGTCCCTACAATTTTGCCAAGTTTCGTGGAAATCCATTCAGCCGTTCGAGCTAAAAGTGAGACCAACCGCCCTATGGAAATGAAGGAAATGAATGGGTAATTTGTAATTAGCAAATAGCTAATCGCAAACTAGGAATGGTAAAGAATCGCTATTTATTCCTTAAAGTTCGCTATTTAGGAAATGCAAAAAACTTTGATGATACATATGGCGGTTCATCTCTAACAAGATAAGAAGCATAGGGATACATTTATGATGACTGGCGCATCACCAGGGATGTGTTAGTCATTCTGTGCCGCTGTTCCGTCACCTATGGTGTGCTGCATTTACAATGCGGCGCATCATGGGGCAAAAACAGCACAGATGCGTGATGTATCTGTGCCGTAAAGGTGGCGCATTGCTGGAGTTGTATCGCAAGTGTGATGAAGCTCCAGCAAGGGTCGGGGGTGCCCCTGTCGCAGGGTTTCTGTTCTCACACAGAACTGTGGACAGAGGATTGGAACCTCGGCGAATTAGGGTGTCCCAAAACTCACGTTAGTAATCAAAAACTCCTTAGCAAGCTAGGTACAGTGTCACATTGGATATAACAAACTCTCAATGTTTAGACAATCCAGAATATGAACTTATAGTACCTCAGGATACGTGGAACTCATGAACAGTCGGTCGTTATAGATTTCTTAGAAACCAGAACATGGAGTTAAGAAGAACACATGTGTATTTGAAATGTTTATTTACTAATGCCGTCTTCTCAGGCGTAGTATCTTAGATAATACAAGTACACATATTATCAGTAGCAAAATTACCAGCATAGTTACTAGTACATAAAAAGCGAATGGTGATAGTATGTTAACATGCTGTAAATGAATAAGAGTTAGCAACACTTATAAGCAGCCGCGGGCCGTGGAGGGAGTTACGGTGAGGCAGGGAGGCGGGGAGGGGGAGAAGCAGGGTGGAGAATACAAGTACACATATTATCAGTAGCAAAATTACCAGCATAGTTACTAGTACATAAAAAGCGAATGGTGACAGTATGTTAACATGCTGTAAATGAATAAGAGTTAGCAACACTTATAAGCAGCCGCGGGCCGTGGAGGGAGTTACGGTGGGGCAGGGAGGCGGGGAGGGGGAGGGGCAAGGTAGAGAGGGCTCCACCCTGCTTCTCCCCCTCCCCGCCTCCCTGCCTCACCGTAACTCCCTCCACGGCCCGCGGCTGCTTATATCTCACCCTCCCTAATACACATATTATATTATTTGCTAAGAAGGTCTCTTTGTGTTGGTTTAGGGCGTGCCCATACTTTAGTGTCTTAGATTTGAAGGAATCACATCAGCATACACCAGCTCTCTCTTCATGTGAACCGCATCAACTGTTGTGTATGTGTGTTCGGCAAAGCAATATAAAACCCGCCTCATGCCCAGAATTGGCAGAAGTTGCACTTATGTTATGAGTATGAAGTCGTGGAGATCAGACCTCATAACAATTCTGTATCGTGTTGTTCTTGAAACTTTAGCACTCGCTGTACAGATATAGTTTAACAAGCAAAGCAGATAGTAGAGCAATAACATATTATTCTCATGTAAACCACGATGAACTACTAGGTGGAAAGCTAAAGCAACAACTAAGTGTCGTGTGCAGAAGTTGCAAAAAAGGAAAAATGGCGTTTAAACCGGTAATGAGCCTATGCTAACTTAACACGGTGTAAAGATATCCAGGACCTAGATGACACCTCCCCATGATCCGGAAACGAACTGAATAAGATAATAGAAGTGCCATCTCATGAGAGCAGATTGCAAGTTTATATGTGGACGGTCCGCAAGGTAAAGCATTAAAAACTAGGAAAATTTAATGCTAAAGAAAAATAAAACAGCCAAGTACTTTATCGAGTCTTAAGCCAATAGGCAAGGTAAATAATAAAAACATGACAAATAATTCAATGAATTGTCAATGAAATGCTAGTACTCAGCATATCAAACATGAAAAAGGTCTATGACATAACTGTGTATGCAAAATAAGCTGCAACAGCCTCCAATAGGAAGTCACCGTCTTCATCCGAAAACAGTTCAGCCATCCAATTTAAAAGCGGAAAAGAACATACGTGCTCTCCCAGCACCGGATCCTCTATCACCATCAGAGGACAGCTCGGTGGGTTTTCAAGAAAGCTCTGTTCCAAGAAAGACTGTGCTGCCGCCAGTAAATTCCAGGGACCAAGTAGTCCATGCATCAATGCCACAGCCATAATCCTTTCGCCAGGACAAACCAACTCGTGAGTAATGATAGGAGTCATCAGCTGATTAAAGTCGACGTCAGGAGAAACCGGTCCGCAGAGACACAAATCAATGGCCCAATCGAAATCACAGGTCAGGCAGTGAAATACAGGCTGGACACAGGTGAAGTAGGAGAATCGAAAAGATAATCCATATGCCGTGCTTAATATCGCCAACGGCATTGTGCCATAATATTCTAGCATGCGATTGCGGAACAGTGTCAGCAGCTGCAGGGTGGGAGGTTGCATAGGAGGGACATCCATATTTAAAAATGTAAAAAAGCACAAGAGCGTCCGCTGGTAATGCAAGTAAAAATGCCAATCCACGAACCAGAGTGGAGAAAATAGAATGAAAGGAAGCAGGGATGACTCCAAAGATTTTCTCAAATGAAGTCACGAGACCACTGGTAACAACTTTAAAAAAGTGCGCCAGGGCCTTTGTGGAGGATGCGTTAAAGATAGTCGGAACCATCTTGCTGAAATTGAAAGGCAAATCTGAATTGAAAAGGGTCTGCACCTCTGTACGGGTGTTCGCTATGTGAAGCACGAAAGTTTCACGGGCCGAACTCAAGGCCACCTCTCTCTGAGACAAAAGAGCTCTTATTCTTGCCATGCCGTTGAAATCTGTCCCAAGGTTGGTATTTGTGGCCAGATTGAAAACTCCCTATGTTCATGTGTGGGAGGAAATAGAACATTTCTGCAGCAAATAACCCGTTCACTTACTGTTACGATAAAAGGAATACTTTTAATTAACTCAGAACAATCTTCATTATTGAGCATCAAATAACTACCATTTTCCAACAACTTGAACGTGGGGATGATAGCAGGAACTGCGTGCCTTGCAACACGCAAGCCATATTTGGTCGGTGTTTGTTGCATGAACCGTGTAACTGTATGTGCCTACACATTAGTGAATGATCTGGCGTCTCAGTGCATTCCTCTCCATTCAGATAAACTTCTTGATCATCTTTGAAACATCTGTATGTGTATGGAAGCGACCAGACCTCATGAAGAAAAGCACTACCTAAAGGTTCATAACGACCTATTGGTATATATTTCATACAATTTGAAAACTTATATAAAGCAAAAGGCAGCGTTATTAAACCGTGGATAAGGCACGTTGCCAAAAAACCCGCAATCCTCTGCTGATGATGTCACTGAGCATGTCATGAATGATGTAATATGTGACATCATCAGCAGTGGATTACGGGTAATAGTATCTCTAGTTTACTCCCCTATAGCTGTCTTTCTTTTAACATAAGTGTCTGTTTCCTTCCCTTATACTTACTGTTTTTGGTTCGCTTCCGGTTCGCGTACCGGCGAGCGAACTGGGAAGCGAACTAAGAGAAATAGAGGTTGGCACAGTTCCAAATATTGTACCAATTTTTTAATAACGGGGAGGTAGTTCTGAAGAGAACTTTTTTTTTTATTGTTTTTGTTGTTTTATATTTTTTTTAGGAACATTTTTTTACTTTTTTTGAATTTTTCTGAACAGTTTTATATTTTTGGGGGTTTTTCTTGGAGGGGGCAATGAAAACGATTCATTGTGAAGGGCTCAACAGGAGCAACAAAACAAAAAAAGAAGTATTTATTATTTTGGGCGTTTCGTACAAACTTGCATATGATAGTCAATAGCTCTGTTGATCAGAGTGATGCTTCTTTCTCCGTAGGAAATGAATCCATCGCAAAATACGCAGATGTGTTTTACTTCACCAAATTTCATTTGTATATTTGGCACCATCTCCCTGCCCTCTGGTCCCGTTACTTCCGGTACAACAGATCTTCTGGCCATAATAGGGAGATTATCTAGGTCGTTCCGAAACTGTGCAGCACTGTAGTTGTTAGGATGCCACCTAGTCATATGGCGATGCATTGTGTAGTTTCCGAAACTGTATTTTTTCTCGGTTCCTCTGGACAGTCTATCTTGACATATAAGGCAAGTTACGTATCTTGCATTTACTTTTTTCTGACCTTTGGGAATTTAAAAAAATTGCCAAATGAAGTTTTCTTTCCGGTGAGACGTCCTGGGCTGCTCAGGCAAAAACTGCCTCTCTTCGTGCTCGTCGTCCTGTTCCTCTTCTTCTTCTTCTTCTTGTTGAATTATAACTTGAGCAGGTGGTCCACTCTTCCTTGGATGTGGTGGAGGTGGTGGGGAAGCACCAGCTGAAGCTACTAAAGAAGCCATTGCTCAGTGATCACAAAGGGTCTTTCTCTCACAATGATGAAAGTCAGAGTGAGGAAAGAAGGAGGGATTTTCATCATTTGGGAAAAACAAGAGTTCTCAACCAATCAAAAGTGTTCATTTTAGATTATATGACCTAGTCTTACATCATTAGGAAACCAAAAGTGAAATGAACCAATGAAAAGTGTTATTACCAAGTCACATGACTTGCTGTGTTTACGTTAAGCGCTTTGCAGGTCCTCCCGGTTTGCTTCCAGAAACCTGCGCTTTGCGACTCGCTTCGCGTACCAGTTCGCTAACGTAGCACGTCATATGACGTATCACGCGACAACGTGAAACGTCATGCGGACGGGAGGCGTCACGATGTTGTTTTCTAACGCGGCACTTGCAGTAAAGAAACGTTTACCGGCTCGCGGTCTATTTGGCGGCATCAAGGTCAGCTAACGGGAAGCTTCCCGATTCGCGAAGCGGGAACGAAGAAAAAAAATATTTAAAAAAAAATTATTCATAAACATAAAATATATTTTTGGATTTAAAGAAGAATACATTTTACAGCTACAGATATTAGCTGTTAAAAAAACAATGAAATTCACAGAAAAACCCATAGGTTATAGACCATATATAGTTAGGAATTAGCATTTACAAAACCTTGAAAATTCACTGAAAAAACCATAGGTTATAGACCATATATAGTTAGGAATTAGCATTTAGAAAACCTTATTTTACTCACACAAAACCATTGAAATTCCATATATAGTTCGTTGCACTAACTATATATCGCGCACCCGCAATCCACTGCTGATGATGTCACATATTACATCATTCATGACATGGTCAGTGACATCACTGATGACATCACTGATGACATCTCAAATGACATCACTGATGACATCATCTAGTGTCTGTGTGTTTTTGTAAAGTTTAAATACGTTTTACATATTGAAGAATGAGTGGATGTATGGAAGACTGAGTGTGTGTGTGGCTGGCTGGGAGGTGTGTGACTCTGTGCATATCAATGTGTACTTGTATCAGTGATTGTATAAGAGAGTAAGTATGTGTTAGTATATGTGTGAAAAGTATGGTGTTCTGTGTTTAACTATAGATGAGGAAATCGAAGTGTGATTGATTCTTCACAGGACTGACTAGGTGTATGAGTGCATATGATAGTGTTCTAATAATAACTGACTGTATGTATGAGTAATTGTATGGGTGAATGAGTGAATGTGTGTGTAGACGTACGAATCAGTGAGTGCGTCTGTAGTAACTGGTATTGGTGTGTCATGATGTCATCAGTGATGTCATTTGAGATGTCATCAGTGATGTCATTTCAGATGTCATTAGTGATGTCATCAGTGATGTCACTGAAGTATGGTGTTCTGTGTTTAACTGTATAGATGAAGAAATGGAAGTGTGATTGATTCTTTACAGGACTGACTTGGTGTGTGAGTAACTCCATGGATGAGTGGCAGTGTGTGACTGTCTGCATAGGTGTATGAGTGCATATGATAGTGTTGTAATAATGAGTGACTGTATGTATGAGTGATTGTATGGGTGAATGAGTGAATGTGTGTGTAGACGTAGGAATCAGTGAGTGCGTATGTAGTAACTGGTATTGGTGTGTCATGATGTCATCAGTGATGTCATTTGAGATGTCATCAGTGATGTCATTTGAGATGTCATCAGTGATGTCATCAGTGATGTCACTGACCATGTCATGAATGATGTAATATGTGACATCATCAGCAGTGGATTGCGGGTGCGCGATATATAGTTAGTGCAACTAACTATATATGGAATTTCAATGGTTTTGTGTGAGTAAAATAAGGTTTTCTAAATGCTAATTCCTAACTATATATGGTCTATAACCTATGGTTTTTTCAGTGAATTTTCAAGGTTTTGTAAATGCTAATTCCTAACTATATATGGTCTATAACCTATGGTTTTTTCTGTGAATATAGATATATATATTCACTGAACAAACCATAGGTTAGAGACCATATATAGTTAGCTGGACATTTTATTGACATAAAACCAATGAAATTCCATATATAGTTAGTTGCACTAACTATATATCGCGCACCCGCAATCCACTGCTGATGATGTCACATATTACATCATTCATGACATGGTCAGTGACATCACTGATGACATCACTGATGACATCTCAAATGACATCACTGATGACATCACTGATGACATCTCAAATGACATCACTGATGACATCATCTAGTGTCTGTGTGTTTTTGTAAAGTTTAAATATGTTTTACATATTGAAGAATGAGTGGATGTATGGAAGACTGAGTGTGTGTGTGGCTGGCTGGGAGGTGTGTGACTGTGCATATCAATGTGTACTTGTATCAGTGATTGTATAAGAGAGTAAGTATGTGTTAGTATATGTGTGAAAAAATATGGTGTTCTGTGTTTAACTGTATAGATGAGGAAATCGAAGTGTGATTGATTCTTCACAGGACTGACTAGGTGTATGAGTGCATATGATAGTGTTCTAATAATAACTGACTGTATGTATGAGTAATTGTATGGGTGAATGAGTGAATGTGTGTGTAGACGTACGAATCAGTGAGTGCGTATGTAGTAACTGGTATTGGTGTGTTGTGATGTCATTTGAGATGTCATCAGTGATGTCATCAGTGATGTCATTTGAGATGTCATCAGTGATGTCATCAGTGATGTCACTGACCATGTCATGAATGATGTAATATGTGACATCATCAGCAGTGGATTGCGGGTGCGCGATATATAGTTAGTGCAACTAACTATATATGGAATTTCATTGGTTTTATGTCAATAAAATGTCCAGCTAACTATATATGGTCTCTAACCTATGGTTTTTTCAGTGAATTTTCAAGGTTTTGTAAATGCAAATTCCTAACTATATATGGTCTATAACCTATGGTTTTTTCAGTGAAAAAAAAAATATATATATATATATATATATATATATATATATATATACACACACATACACATATACACACACACACACACACATACACACATATACACACAATTGAATATGTAAAAGTACTTTCATGATATATCATCTGCATTCTGGACTCAAAATTATGGCCAAAGGTATTTTGTCACTCAATATTGACACACATCTGTGTGGTCACTACTATAATACAGCAAGTTACGTTCACTATTGTGATACTGCAACATTAATCCAAGTCATTAGTGGGTCAGGCTACTTTCACTAATCAGAAGCAGCTCACATTATAGAAAAGGTTGGAGACCCCTGCCTTACTGGGTAAGGCGCCAATTAGGAACTACCCTGAGCATTCACTCTGTAATCTTTCCATACATTGTCCTCTTCATCTAGAATGCCTGCATCATCATTAGACAGCAACACATCTAATGTCTCTTCATTGTAGTCAAGTGAACAGATTGGACAGAGTAGTAAAGTGGGAGGAGGTACTGTTATATGTGTAATAATTGCTTTTCTTGGGTACAGAAAATGTCACAATATTGTTAGAAATGTTTTCCTCAAATGGTAATCCAAGTTTTTGTGGCAGAGGTTTAGGAACCTTGTGGTGGGCTAGCAAAAATGTGTGGATAGGTACTATATCTATGGTTCTTTATCTTATTTCTCGTTGCTCATTCTATCAGTGGGCCACTTGACTTAGAGCTACATTTCGGAGTTGAAGTCGATTTTGGTGCTGGAGTTTCAAGAGTCATCTCATCTAAGGACTTGTGTCTGGTCCTCTGATATGGAGGGTGCTTATATGCATTCAACAGTCTCAACAACAGTGGGTGGTGTGGACGTTGCAGCTTTTTAAGAGGTGGCTGGATGCTCACAGGTCTGTTCTTTAGCATTGCACGAGTGTCCTTTCGAGGTTGATGCTCCGAAGGGAGAAGTTCTAGAACGCCTCCTTGACTTTCCTTCCGAGGCCCAGGCTACTGTGAACGCTCCTCAGTATCATGCTCCAAAACACTCAGGGTAGTCTTTGTCCTCGGTGTGTGTTACAATGGGGCAGTTGAAGAACTTTCATCTCTGGAGTCCGATTCATCTGACAAAGTAGTAAGACATCCCTAACCTCCGCAGCACTGGATAGTCCAGCCAAAGCCCTCAACGTTTTAAGTCATCCCAGCAAATGGGGACTAGGTAGAATCTTGTTGCTACACTTCTGCGCACTACATTTTTCATCTATATTACAAGCCAAGCATGTGCTTTTATTGTAGTCCCTCTGTGGTATGACAGGTCATTGTATAGTATGGTACGGTACGGTATGGAATGCATGTTCATTGTATAGTATGGCATGGTATGGCCTGTCCTTGTATAATATGGTATGCTAGGGCCTGTTCTTGCATAGTGTGGTATGGCCTGTCACTGTATGGTAAGGTATGGCCGGCCATTGTATAGTATGGTATGATACTGCGTATCATTGTATTGCATGGTATGGACTGTCATTGTACAGTATGGTATGGTATATGATATGTTACGGCCTATCAAAGCATACTATGGTATGGTCTGTTTTATTGTATGGCATGGGATGGCCTGCCATTGCATATTATGGCATGGCTCGAAACGGAATAGCATGGTCTGGTCTGGACTTTTGTTGTTTAGTATGGTATGGTATAGAATGGTATGGTGTGGCCGGTCACTGTCTAGTATGTTATGCTATGGTATGTTATTGGCCTGTCATTATACAGTAAGATTTGTCATTATACTGTATGGTGTGGCATGGTATGTCCTGTCATTGTACAGTGTGGTATGTCCTGTTATTGTATATGATTCCTGTCAAGAACGCGGAAGCAGTAGCAGAGCCGAGCTCCGGAGACTGACAGAACCCCCGAATAGCGCGCTCCATGATTTTTGACTAAAGATTGAAGAAAACGGACGATCCATCTGCGAGCAGATCCACGCTCACCGAGGGACGCTCTCCCCTAAAGGGAGCCCCTAAGCACAGAAACAGACGACCCAAAATCCAAAAGGAGCGCATGAAGAAAAGTCTTCACAAACGCGGTGCCAATAACAGATTCCCCAAAAGACAGTCAGACAGCCAGAAGGCTGTGGAACCCGGCCTAAAAGCAAAGCTACAGCCATTAGAAGTGACAAGGCCCTGATGAGACCCCGCTTAATGAATTAACGGGATCGAAACGCGTCGGCTTGGCTTATAAGAAGGATCAAAAAACCAAACCGGACTAATTGCTATGCAGATTTATTGATTTAGATTTATTGATTTGTATCGTATTAGCCTTCTTTCAGACTCTTTGTCCTTCAACTTGTCCATGAGAAAATATTTTCTTTCATTAATAATTTGTTCATGATATTAAGTATTTTTGAACAAAATGTTGTAATGTCTAACTAATGTGCAATGTATTGTTTCATAATTTAAATTGGACAATTCTTTTTGTCATTTATCGTTTTACAAATTTGTTTAAATGTCTATATGTATCGTGTTTTTCTTATACATGTAATGATGAACCTTTTTGTATTTGGAATTCATAAGTAAAGGGTGAAACTAAATAAACCCACATAATCAGAAATAGTCCTGATTAATGTATTTGCAAATTAACGCAATCAAAAAAAGTGTGAGGGGAGCAAAATTGTATTTTACTGTTCTATTAAGGTCCAGCCCCCCCCACGTCCCGGGACCTAACTCCTTATATCTTAGCTGTTATTGTATATGGCATGACATGGCCTTTCTTTGTATGGTATGGTATGGGATGGCCTTTCATTGTAAAGTATGGTATGGTATTGCCAATTATAGTATGGTATATCTGGTCAGTGTATGGGGTGTTATGGTATGGCCGGTCATGGTAATCAATCCAATCAGTAGATTTTTAGAGTGCTACTGGTCACCCGTGAGGGTATCCATGCGCTGTAAGGGTCCACTTGATAAACCCAGTAGCCAGGTCTTCAGGGACTTTCGGAACTCGGAAGAGATGGGGAGGTCTGTAGATGAAAGGGTAGCTCCTTCCATGCTTTTGTTGCTAAGTATGAGAAGAAGCAACCTCCACATCTGTTATGTCTAATGTGGGGGTGAGGGTTGGAGAAAGGGAAACTGAGTGGAGGTGTCTGGTGGAGTGATGGAAGTTCAGGCGGTGGTTCAAGAAAGGGGGTCTGCAGTTGTGTAGGGCCTTCTATGCATGGATCATGAGCTTGAATTCACATCTTTTCTGCACAGGGAGGCAGTGGAGTTCCGAGTTGGGGGCGATGTGGGTTTGCATAGGGAAATTCAGGATGAGTCTGGCCGCGGCTTTTTATATGATCTGTGTTAATCATCCGAGATGAGCTGCGATCCCTATGTAGAGTGTTGACGTAGTCCAGTCGGCTGCAGAGGAGGGACTGGGTGATGGTGAGTCTTGAGCTTTGGGGGTAGTCAGTTGAATAACTAATGAAACATGCAGAGAATGAAGAAGCAGGAAAAGGAAATAGAGTTGACCAGAGTCGTCATGGTTAGCTTGATGTCTAGAATGATGCTAGGGTACTAGCGTGGTCAGTGGGTGTAGTAGTAGGTCTGAATTCTGAAGGCCACCAGGATGCGTCCCAAGGGGAGCTTTTGTTTCTGAAAATCAGTAGCTCTGTGTTCAGCCTCAGGCAGCTGAACTTCATCCAGATGGTGACTTCTGTCATGAGGTTGAGGAAGTTGGTCTTGTGCTAATGTTGTCTTTGGAGAGGATGTGTTAGGTCTCATTGGCACAGGATATGATGTTGAGACCATGTGTTTTGGTGATGCTGGCCAGAGGTGTCAAGTATTTAAGAGAGTAGGGCTGAGCGAGGATCCTTGGGATACTCCACAGATGATTCCCTTGGATGCAGAGTTGAAGGGGTAATAGACTGTTTGCATTCTTACGGTGAGGAAGGAGGCAACCTATCTGAGGGCAGCTCCTAGGATGCCTATGTTGTACAGCCTTGTGAGGAGTGTGTGGTGGGAGACCATAACAAAGGTTGCTGAGAGTTCTAGGAGGATCAGAGCCGCAGTCTCTCCTTGGTTGAGTAGAGCTCAGTTGTTGTTGGGAGCCACTAAGAGGGCTGTCTCGGTGCTGTGGTTGCTGCAGAATGAGGATTGGGAGGAGTAGGGTAGGAGGTTCCGTTCCAGATGTGAGGAGAGTAATTGATGGGAAAATAGAGTTTGGTCAGTAGTTTTTGGGTTCCCTGGGGTCTGCCAATGGCTTCTTTAGTAGGGCTTTGACCTCTGCATGTTTCCAGTCCTTGGGGAAGGTGGCTGTGGAAATTGAGGTGTGAACAAGGTGGTTAGTACATGGCGGATTCTGCCTTTGCCTAGACTGAAGGTGGGGTGATGGCATGGGTCAGTACGGGCCCCCCCAGGGTAGAGCTATTTCATGCTTGAGATGATGTCCTGTGGGTTGAGCTGGCTCCATTCAGTTAGTCGGGTGTCTGTGGTGGTAGCGAGGTCATTGTGTTGCTTCAAGTAGATGCTGGTAATCTTGTTATGGAAGAAGCTTGCAAGGTTGTCGCAGAATTTCTGTGAGGGGGTAATGTTTGTTTCAGCTGAGGGGTTGGAGAGTTCTTTGATGATGTTTAAGAGTTTTTGCTGTTATTGGAGTTTGATTCAATGAGTGAGGCTAAGGCCTTTTTCTTCAATTCTCTCAACTGTCTGAGGTAGAGGTTGAGGGCTGTCTTGAAGGTGGTCTTGTCGGTCATGTCCTTGCTGGTGTGCCATCTCCTTTCCAGTTGTTTACAGTGTTGTTTGGTGGTTGTGAGGTCTTTAGTGTACCATCTAGCCTTATTGGTGGGCCTTCTGCGGTTGTTGATGTAGCTGGGAGTGGCGCAGTTGGCGATCAAATTGTTAAAGGTTCTGGTCTACGTTGTTGGAGGAGATGGGGTGGGTGGTGTTGAGGGCGTTGATCCTTGTGTCCTTTGAGACTTTTCTCCAGCTGCAGTGAGAGGCGTTGGGCAGACTGAGTGGAGGTACGTGAGCTGGTGATGTTAAAGTGGACAATGGAGTGGCCGATCCAGGCAAGTTCCGTGGTATGGCTATACCGGATGTGGTAGCTTGAGGTGCAGCTGGGGCCTAGTGTGTAGTATAGTATTTTTTATATACTAGGATAAGGGATGGCCTGCTATTGCATAATATGGTATGGCGTGTCTTTATATAGTATGGTATGGCCTTTCATCGTATAGTGTGATGTGTGGTATGGCCTTTCTTTGTCTAGTATGGTGCGGCTATAATTGTATTTTATGGCAAGGTATAGTAGGGTATACTACTGGCCCACCACTGCACAATATGCTCTGTCCTTATATAGTATGGTGTGGCATGGTAGGTCATGTCAACGTATAGTATTGTTTATCCTCTCGTTGTACAGCATGGTATGATATCGACTTGTACATGATAGGATATGACCGGTCATTGTATGGTATGTTATGCTATTTTATATTCAGTCATTGTATAGTATTGTATGCCTACAATTTTAATGTATGGTCTGGCCAGTTATTGTATGGTATGGTCTGTTAGTATACAGTATGATATGGCCTGTCATTGTGGAGTAAGATTTGGCTCGTCATTCTATGGTATTTCATGTTATAGTTGGTGGGCCTGCCATTGTACAGTAGGATAGGTAGTGGCCAGTCATAGTACAATCATTGTATGGAATGGAACGGGTCATTGACTATGGTATGGGCTGTCATTGTACATGGTATGTCATAGCCTGTTATTGTATAGTATGATAAGTCCTGTAATTGTATAGTACGGCCTGCCATTGTATAGTATGGTATTATATGGTATTCCATGGCATGGACTGTTATTGTATCGTTTGTTATTTTATTGTATGGTATGGCATGCATTGTATAATATAGTATCATATAGCTTGTTATTGTGTGTATGGGCGGTCATTGTATACAATATGGTATGGTATGGCGTGCCATTTTATAGCATGGTATGGTATGGACTGCCATTGAATAGTATGGTATGATGCTTCATTGTTTGCTATGGTATGGGCTGTCGATGAATATGGAACGGGCTGTCATTCGGTATGGCTTGTCATTGTATAGTTTTGCATGGTATGGTCTTTCATTATATAGTATGGAATGACTGGTCGTGTTTTAGAATGGTATGGTTTGGCCAGTTACAGTATACTATGGTTTGGCCAGTTATTTTATTTATTTATGAAGTTTTATATAGCGCAAACTTGATCCCGAAGGATAGTATGGTATAGCCTGTCATTGTATAGTATGGTAAGGCATGGCTTGTCATTGTATAGGATGGCATGGCCTGTCATTGTATAGTATAGAATGTTCTGACCAGTAATTGTGTGGTATGGCATGGGGTATCATTTTATATGCTTACTATAGCTTGTTATACTATATTATGGTCCATCATGGTACAGTATTGTATGGTATGGTATGGCCTGACATAGTATATTATCTCATTGTATAGTATGCTCTGGTATGGTATGATCGGTCATTAAATTGTATGGTATGGCCCGTCATTGTATGGCCAGGTATGATATGATAAATGGTATAACCGGTTGTTTCATAGTACAGTGCAGTATGGTATGGTAGGTTAGGGCCTGTCCTTGCTTGGTATGGCCTGTTATTGTATAGTATTGTCTGTGATTGTGTGGTGTCATTTTATAGTAAGGCTTGGTATAGGATGATGTCATGGTGTAATATGTTATGGCCTGTCATTACATAGTATGGTATGGCCTGTCGGTGTATAGTGTGGCATGGCCTGCCAATTAATAGTATTTTATGGTATTGGCTGCCATTGAATAGTATGGCATGATCTGTGATTGTGTAGTATGACACAGTGTGGCCTGTCGCTGCATAGTATTGTATGGCCTGCCATTGTATAGTATGGTATGGTATGTAATAGCCTATCATTGCACAATATAGGATGGTATGAGCTGCCCTTGTATGGTATGGGCTGTCACTGTATCTGGTAAGGTACTGTGTGGTATTGGCTGTCATTTTATATGGAATGTTTGAGAAAATGGCGTGTATTTTATGGTGGGGTTGTAGGACCTCAACGTGTAATGCACTTAACAACCCCTTCAGGGCCAGTAGACTTTGTTTGTTAACCACCAAAATCAACCCTGGATAGCTGTGGCTCTGAGCATTCAGGCTTACAGAAAGGAACAAGTGTAAAGCATTTAAACTTCACCAAAACAACTGAAGAAATACAGGAAGCACTCAAGAAATCAGACCCCAATTTATAAAATTGGTTTACATTTTTATCCATTTTTTTAGACACCAAAATGCAAAAGATCCACCGGAGGGTTCGGGAGATACAGCATGCACAAGGTACAGTAAATATGCACTTTTTACTCAACCGCCAACAAGAGTGGACAAATTCAATGAATTTAACACTTAGAAACTTGGGTAAGTATAAACGCGGACACTTCAAGTTACTTTAGGTGACTAGCTCTGGCAGGGAGCCAATCAGGGGGACCAGAGAGGCCCACAGAAACAGTTACCGTGGAGGAAGAAGTCTCTACGTTACGTTAAAAGCATTTTTACCGCGCACGTTCACCAAGCGGTTTCATGGCGCTCCTTGGTCGACTGGCTTGGTACGGTGGTCATGTCCACAGGAGTGTATCAGGCACATGCATCAAACTCAAAGATAGAAATTCCTAAATTGCGAAAAATAAGGACTCGCAATCTAGAAATCGCTATCCGCAATGCATGAAGCCGTTAGCGGAAAAAAAAACGATTCACAATAAAAAAAAACATCTAAAACGATTTGCGAGAACACAAATGCGATGTGTTAAAAAGGCAAAATTCTATTTGCGATTTAGCAAAAAGCGAAATCGCAATTAGCGAAATCATAATTACGATTTCGCTAAAAGCGTGTCCCATTGGAAGCAGACTGATGACATCACAACCAGGAATTCACCAGCCCATGCTTCATTCAGTGGTCAGAGGAGGAGGAAGAGTACTGGAGCTGAGCTGAGACACACCAAAGTCTGCTTCCTGCAACATTCTGTGCCCCAGGATGGACAAAACAGCATCAGGGGATAGTGCCACGCCCAGAAAGAGGAAGATGAAATTTAGTGAGAGAACTAGAAAACCTCATTGAGGAGGTCTGCAAGAACCATGACAAGCTCTTTGGGAAAATGTCTCTCAAAGTCCCAGAGGCTGAAAAAAGAAGGATATGGCTGCGCATTAAGACCAAGGTGAATGCTGTGGGTGTCACAAACCGCAGCATTGATGACCTACAAAAGCGGTGGTACGACCTACAGAGCCATGCCAAGGAGTGCATTGCCAAAAGACTGAAGGAGGCAAGTGGCACAGGAGGAGGCCCATCTACTGTACCCAACAACACAGTCCTGGAGGACCTTGTGGAGGCGACAATTCAGCCTGAAGCAGTGGTTGGAGTCACCCAGCTGGCCACATCCGGCGCAGCAAGTACCCCACAAGGTAAGATGCATGCAACCATACACCTCTATGTAATGTTTAATCGTGCACATACAGCCAGCCATAACAGAGTGTACAGGTCAGACTCCAGCTCACGTTTTCTCTCATACACCCAATGCATCATGTGAGTTGTAGGCATGTCAGTCAAGTGGGCAGTCCAACCCAACAATGGCAAGCAAAACACGCCAACACTGCATGGGAATCAGTGTTTGCAGTCAGTGATTTAATGTCAGCCCAGTATGCAAAACTAACACAATCGTAAGAATGACAAAAAAATGACATTGCACTGTTTCACATCACAGATGCAGCCGAGGCAGACTCTGAAGATAGTGATTGCCTCCACATCTCGGAGACACCTGCTGAGACTGATGTGGAGACTCCAGCTGCACAAGCATGCCCACCACCCGCACCCACAAAACGCAGGGCCCAGATTCCTACACTGCAGCCAATGGAATTCGATCTGTCTCCTGCACCCACTACAGAGACCAGCCAGCCTCGTGTGATAACACCACCTACACCACAGGCACAGGTCCAACGTGGACGGCAGCGCAGGTCAAGGGCCCGTATTGCTGCACATGAAGACCGGGCTTCTAATGTTTTTGGTGGCATTGAGTCCCAGATGTTACGCGTGCAATGCCTGCAGGGAAGACACATGGGCTCAATACATCTACAGATTTCCAAACTTGCAAAGAACATCAGCATAATGACAGACAGTGATGAGTGAGCAGACCACATCAGTTGTTGAGGGGAATGGACAGACAAACTCAAGCCTACAGGAGCTCACCCAGGCTTTGCTTGCTGGACGAAGTACGGAGTACGAAGAGGAGAAGGCATCGCCAAAGCATGATGTGCATGCCAGCCTATACAAGGGCCAATAACAAGCTCTGCAACACCACTGCGCTGCTGGCACGTCACTCCGTGGCCATGCAAAACGATAGGAGTCATTACTGTGGGGATGTTGCCAGGGCCTTAGGCCAGGTGACAACTGCTGTGGAACATATTCAGGCCAGGACTGTTATTCCTTATTTTTGCAATTTTGTTGGTTTCTTGGTATCTGAGTTCCTGCATTGGAAAGTGTTGTTTGCGCTCCGTTTTTGCGATTCGCTATTTTTGCGAGGCATTTTTTGCTTGATGCATGTGCCTGTTTGTCCCATAAAATCCTCTCAGTCCTGTCACCACTAGGCTACCAGTCATACAGTATTTTGCTGACAGCAAAATCCTTTCTAGGATAACTTCCCTTCTGCACAACCAAACTGCACTACAATGACTCTCCCGGGTTCAGCACACTCAGGGGCAACTTTTTGCGTCATGTCCTGGACCCTCGTGCTTCATGGCGAGAAGGAGTGGTGATCAGAAGATGTGGGCTACCAACTCACCCCCCAGCAGGCTTCTACAGCTGATGTGGCCCTGTGCTGCGTACAGGAGGTCAGCCAGCTGACACGTGGAGTGTCTTGCTTCAGCTGTCCTCGAAAATTACTTATCCACAAGCAGGACACAGCAGGCACGGTCCCTTTTCCTTTGCTAGCCACCAGGTTCAACAGGCGTAGTCTTTGTCTGTGCAGCCTCTCTTTGTCGTGTTCCTGGTGCAGCATGGCAGTACTTCTTCAGTCCTTCTCCAGTCCATCGAGATCTGAGTTATGGGTGCTGGGAGTGCCCTATTTGTGTTCAGAATAGGCCCTCAGGGTGGACGTGGTCAGTAGCCAATGGGCCACTAAGTTCTTCATGATGACCTTTCTTGCAAATTGTGACATGAGACTATCGTAGAGCACTGTAGCTCAACCCAGAGGTGTGGCTACCTGCCCCATAAATACTAGTTGGGCGATTGGTGTCCATTCTTCTCAAGTGCCGGCCGGCCTATCTAAGAAATGGAGCAGCTCATCCAAGTATTCACCATTTGCCCTTGAAAGGTTGCTTCTCCTTTGAAGCTTGTCCTTTGGACCAACCCACATGTGGCTTCCTGCCAGGAAGAGGTAACACCTCTACCCCATGCCGGCCTTGTGTCTTTTCCTGGGAGTCGCTTGCACATCACTCCAGGAGGGCAGGAAGAGGTCTCAGGGACAAACCCTATGTGCAACCGTAGATGGGCACAGGGCACTTACATGTTACTTTAATTCAGACTTGGGCATCATGTCCAGCTTAATTGAATGAGCTGTTTGATACCTCACAGTATCCACTTTAGTGGTCCCAGTCAGAAGTTAGCAAAGCTGAGGTGTCAGCTTGCAACTCTGCATGCGTCAATGGAGCTACTGGTCTTTTCCACAGTAAAATTGACAATTGCAGGTTTTTACTGTTTGAACATGCAAAGGTACCCACCCTACTGTCTAATATACAGCACCCTGCCTTAAAGCTCCCTAAGCCTGCCTTAGGGGTGACTTACATATATTAGAAAGGGTAGATTGGTGTTGCCATGGATTTAAATGGCAAAGTCGAGTTAATTGTTTGGAATTGCCCGTCCAGTCTGCAGTTGCAGACTGGAAGCAATATTTTTTCTTTGGCACACCCAAGAAGGAAAACCCAGTGCTTTAGTCCCTGGGGAGACCTACTAACTTATATGCCCTGGGTACCGTATACTAGGGACTTACAATAAAATTAGCTTATGCCAATTGGGTATAAGCCAATCAGCCATACACAGTTTTAAGGTCAGGGAACAGGCACATCTGGCCTCAGTGAACTGCTCCGGGCAGGTGTTTTATCCGTTAACTGAGGGTGTTCAGTGTTATGCCTTCTTCCATGTTGGTATTTAGAGTCACTTGTAACAGTGCCGGGTTGGGAAAATACTATTACCACCATGGTCATTGGTTGTTGTTTGGCCAATGTGTGGCGCTGCAGCATGTACAGGTCTGGTTTATGGTGACTGTCTCAATCACTCCTTACTCCCCGATGGGCCCATTAGGATTACTGCCAATATTTTACCTACTGGTGGTTGCCAGTAGGTAGTTCTAATTAGTACCTAACTTCCATAGGGAAAACATTTTACATTTTTTGTTTTGCCAATAACTTTGACAAATCTTCACAATTTCTTTTTTAAATCAGTACGACTAAATTCAGCTGCTGTGTTGAAAGTTTTGGGGTAATTCGTCAAGCTGGGGCAGAGACAAAAAAGGGGGTCCAAAACGAGTGTTAACCATGCAGTTTCCCATGGGAATTTTAGACCCTACTACAGCCCAAACTGCTGGACGGAATTGCACCAAATTTGGCAGAACGGTACCTTTTGGTCCAGAAAGTGACCTTTTTTGTGGACTGGTGTAAATCCAGTTAGTAGTTTTTGAAATATTAAGGGAGAAAACAAAATTTGAATATATAGGGATGCAAATACTTTGAGGATCCGACAGTCCCAGAGCTTATACCAGATTGGCTGCCAGCACTTTATCCAGGAAGTGTTGGCAGCCATCTTGGGACTCTGCTTCATCCAACTCCCCAAAAAAAGTGAACAAAAAGAAAAGGGGGTGGCAGGTTAGAAATAACCGGATCCCCTGCTCCTGGGGCCATCCTGATCCTTGCCATGGCAAAAAAAGTACTTTAATAAAAATACAATTGAGCTCTAAATCCGTGGCTAAATCTAGACCCCCCCCCCCCCCCCCAAAAAAAAAAAAAAAAACACAAATGTTGTCTTCCGCGTTTGTTTACACTGTAGCCCCAGGGTGGGTCAGGTCCTGGGGGCATGGATATATTTATCAGACTAATGGAGATTCCCGCCCTCCAAGGGCATTTTTATGCTCCGGGGACCACCACCTTCCAGAGGCCGCACGTACACACGGGGGGGGGGGGGGGGGCTACCCAGCCCGCCCCCCTTCGGACCACCACCTCCCAGGGGCTTTTTTTATTTTATTTTTTTTTAAAGGAGGGGGGCCGCATAGACCCCCCCCCCCTCTTAGGGCTTTTAGGAGACCACCACCTCCTAAGGGCTAAATAAAAATTACGGAGGGTGTCTGTGCAGCCGCCCCAGGGACTACCACCTTCCCGGGTCAAATTCAAAATTTAAACAGAGGGGCCCCTCTGCCCATATACAGCCTGGGCACCACCACTTCCACAGGGTCGGCAAATGCAAAACAAAGGAGAGTGGCTGTGGGCCCCCCTCCTGCAGCTATTTAGGGCCCTTGGGACCACTACATCAAACGCTCCTGCTGTCACCCGAGATGCCCACCCTCGGGAGATACAACTTCACTTTCACTTTGTGGAATCTTTCACAGCTCCAGCCAAGCGAGAGCAAACATGAATTTTGCTCCCAGCAAGCAGGAGCAGTCAAACCGCTCCCACTTGCTGAGAAGCGTTTTCATCTCGTTGCGGGTAGGGAAACAGACAAAAAGATTGCTCCCACACAGAGGGAGCTGCATGTTTAACAGCTCACTGTGTGTGTGGGAGCAATAATTGCTGCGGCTGGAGGCGGGAAGCCGGCAGAGACGGCAAGGGCATGCAGGTTCCCCCTGTGGTCCCCAACGGTGCAGACTGGGTGGGCTCCATGGCAGCCAGAATGACATGGCTGGGTCCTGAGGGATGGGGCCCCAGGGGCCGAAATCTGAGGCTGTGCGCCCCCAATCCCACATTGAATTTTAGCTAGGCCCCAGGGGAGGAAGTCCCCTGGGCTGCGCGGGGAACCCCCCTCTCCCCATCTAAAAATGAAAAGAGAAAGACCATGGCTCTCTTTTGCAATTATTCTGAATATGCATATGCCCACAAACAATTGCAAGCTCCGCCCATTTTGCCCCATTCTATTTTCCATAGCAGTATGCAAAGGTGTTCCCTCTTTTTCCCACATTGATGGACAGTTTACCAAGAAGCCCCTGAGCACGTTTCCTACAGATTTCGGTGAGGAGTTCTTGATGCACTCACACAGCCACTCACCAATACAGCTACTCACAAACCCATTCACTCACCCATACAGCCTCTCAACAGAGCCACTTAAACACCCGCAGAGCCACTTACATACCCACTCAACCAACTACAAACCCATTTACACATCCATACAAGCACTCTCACGTCTACTCACTCAGCTAACTAAACAGCCACTCACTCAGCCCTACAGTCAGTCACACACCCAGTCACTCACCCATACAGCCACCCACCCACCCATACAGCCACGCACTCACCCACACAGCCACTCACTCACTCACCCACCCACCCACACAGCCACCCACTCACCCACCCACACAGCCACTCACGGATAGACAGGCACACAGTCACTCACACAATACATGTTTGAAATAGTATCGCTCATTAGTAGTACACAAGGTATACTAAATGACTTTTGGAGTACCTTAGTATATATTATAACACTCAAAAACCGCTAGGAAACACTCACAATCATGGGATGAAGTCAGAGAAGAGATCAGTGATGTAATCAGTGAGGTCATTGACCATGTCATGAGTGATGTAATATGTGCGGACATAAGGAGTGTATTGCAGGGGGCGTAAGTTATAGTTAGCTCAGGTAACAAAGTGCTGAATTTTAATGGTTTTGTATGAGTGAATTGTGAATCTAACTACAACGTCCCTGTAACCTTTGGTCTTCATAGTGAGCACTTCCTCTTTTACATAAACAATCCATCGTAAAAATAATAAACCACTTATTACAACATGAGGTTACCTGGCTGGAATGTTGTTGGCCATGATGTGAACCTTAAGCAAATTTGTTCTTTTTGGGGTGGCCAATTTCCAAATTTGGACCAGAAACAATAGACAAGAGGACAAACGAATTTTCTTTTATAGCCCAATTAGATCTTCTTAGGAAGTGAGGTGCCAGAACAGACTACTAGCCAATGGTAAACTGACTGACTGGTGTTCGATCTGAGGGTCTCTAGTTGGCAATGGTATTCACCTTTGTCCAAATAGGGACCTTTACTTCTAAGTCAGGATAAGGGGATTACACTCCTTAATAACCTCTGCTCACCCCCTTGGTAGCTTGGCAAAAGCAGACAGGCTTATCTCAGAGGCAGGATGTTAAGCATTTGTGAATATACACGGTAATACAGTGGAAACACTACAGATGGACACAACACAGGTTTTTATAAAAATAAGTATTCTTTATATAGACTTAAACACAAGACCACAAACGGCAAAAATCCACAATACTACACTTAAGATTGCTTTAAAGATAATTAAAGTTACTTAGTTCAAGTTGATGATAAATGCGGCACAGTTCTCAAAGTACCTGGATGCGTAACGCAAAGTAAACAAAAGGCTTGCAAAAGGGGAGAAGCGTTGGTTCCGTAATCCGGGGGAGATGATGCGTCGTGCCTCAATGCTTGCGCAGAGTAGAGGATGAGTCGTAATCCTTACCGGTGCAGAGGTGATGCGTAGATTCTCCTCCTGCGGTCCTGTTGCGGTGCGCAAGATGGCACCTTGATGCGATGCGATGATCCGGTTGCGATGCGAGAAGATGGCGCCCTTGATGCGGCGATGCGATGCCGATGTGTAGATGCCCTGGCAGCCTTGCGACGACTCTGTACTTTGGAGCCTTGACAGGCCCTGCGACACCTTCTTCGATGAACACACGCTTCCAGGGAGATGCGTAGAAGGCTCGCTTCTCCGGCGCTGCGATAATTTCAGCTTCGGCAGTGACACGCTTCCTCTCGATGCGTCCAATTCCAGCTCCCAGCGACACGCAAATATCTGGAGTTGAGAATTCCCAGCAAGGAAATTCAGAGGGGAGCTGGAGATGAAGTCTTTTGTCCTTGAGACTTCATCAGGAGGCAAGCACAGTTCACGCCCTTGGAGAATATTCTTAAGATGATGAAAGTCCTTAAAAAGTTCCTTCTCTTTTCCTTGGCAATGAAGCAACCCTTGCAGGCCAACCCAGCAAAGAGCACACTGGCAGCAGGGCGGTAACACTCCTGCAGCTTCCTTGGTTCTTCTCCTTAGCAAAAGGTTTCTTGTTCCAGAAGTGATCTAAAGTTCTTGGGACTGGGTCCCAATATTTATACCCCAAAATCCTTTGTTCTTTGAAGGCAGGGAGGCCTCTACCTTGTCCAAACCAGTTCCTGCGCACTCTGTTTACATGACTCCTTCCTTCTTTTCACTGTGCAGGGCAGAGATATTAGCCATCCCACAGGAGGTGGAGCCAGCACAAGGGAGGGAAGGTACAGCTCTGGAGCACTTTGTTGACATGATTTCTTCTCTCCTTTCACAGTGCAGGGAATAGACATCAGACACACCACAGGGGGCGGAGCCAGCATTGTAGAGGGAAGGTGCAGCCCTATTCAAGTCCCAGGTTCAACTCCTCCCTCCAATCTAGATGCAGATCTCTCTATTCACCACTGGGCTGCCCCAGCCTGTCTCCTGGAATCCCCCAGCCCTGTCACTCACAAACCCAGACAAGGAATACACATCCTAGCAGAGGCAGGCCTGGTCAGTTAGGCAAAAAAAGACCTACTTTCTAAAAGTGGTATTTTCAAAAACAGAATATTAAAACCAACTTTACTAAAAGATGCATTTTATCATTCTGAGTTCAGGCATATTAAATTCGAATTTCTACCATGTTCCCTGAGTCAGTTAGGATTATAAGAATGTAATAATCTAACTGCCCATTCTAGCCTATGGAGAACAGGTAGCCTTCAATAGTGGAACACGAAAATGGCTGTAATTCATTATTAGGACATGCTACACACATCAGAGCATGTCCTACCTTATACTTCCAGTGCACCCTGCCATTGGGCCTACCATAGGGGTGTCTAATATGAAGCAAAGGGAAGGTTTAGGGACTGGCAAGTGGGTGCAACTACCAAGCCGACATGGCAGTGTTAGACTGCACACAGGCCTTGCAATGGCAGGCCTGAGACACACTTTACAGGTTGCTTCTGTGAGTGGCACAACCAGTGCTGCAAGCCCACCAGCAGCATTTGATTTACTAGCCCTGGGCACACATGGTGCACTGTACTAGGGGCTGACAAGTAAATCAATTAACCCAATCATAGACTCACTAATTAATACATTAATTTAACATAGGGAGCACTTGCACCGTGGCACTGATTGGCAGTGGCACGGTGCCCAAAGCATATACCCAGCAAAAACATATCAAAACAGAGGAGGCAATCATGGAAGGGAGACTCATACTAATGATGCTAGGTCTAACTACTTCATTATTGTTATTGCACTCAAAGTGCTAACTTCTAACTGGAGGAAAGCCACAAAACCTTCATATAATGCATGGTACAATGGCATATGCTCTAATCATAAAATGTATTTAGTTAATTCTCCTTATGAAACTGCATTCATTACCGGTTTATCTAGACCAGTGTCAATTAACATCACAGTTTCTGAAAGGTCATATTTGCACAGATCGAAAAATGAAGCACGTGTTAGGTTTGTCCTCTCTCCTCCATTCAGTTTTCCCTAGTAACGGAACTACTGGTGGTAGTGTTCAGGCATACAACCCAGAAACCACATATGAGAAGGAGTGAAATCACCATGCTTTTCTATATTTGCTGAAAACATATAGTTATACTTTAGTGACTTCACATTACCATAAGGAATCAGACAATTGATGGCAACTTAACCAGGTCTCTTCGTAAGTGCTAGGGCACCTGTAATGGAGCAAAATGTTTACTGACCTGTTGGAGCAGTTTTGCAGCTGTAAGAGTATTCTGGATTCACATTCTCTGCATTATTCCACCAGCTCATTGTTGGGTGCGGGCTTGTGTTTTTTTTCATGGTTGTAGTTCAGCATTTAGTGGTATGTCCATCCCTTTGTTATGGCAAACGCTGGCCCTGGAAACTCCTGTGCATGGTTGCCATCTTCATATAAGTTTAATCCCCTTTGGTGACTTGTAGGTGCTGGAGCTTCTTCTTTTGAAATATTATTGACTTTGCCTCTTCGAACGTCTTGGGCGGGTCACATGTCAACTCAGGAAACTCATCAAGCTGCAAAGCTAATCCTAGAGGGAAGTAACAATTTCATTTTGCAGAGTGTATCTTTTCTGGATTTATATGCTGTACATTGATTGTGGTGGTATGTGGCTCCATGGGGAGAATGGGCTGAAATGTGGTTGAACTGGGGGCACTGTGTTTTAGCACCCTGTTTCCAACCTGCGCTTCCCTGTGCATTGGGATGTCCACACAGTAATGCTTTGTGGAGGTGTGCAGGAAGGACCATGGAGCTGCCATACATATATTGTCGATGGACACATTTGCATGGAAGGCCAGGATTGTTCACTTTTTCCTTGTGGAGTGTGCCCTTGTTGTTAGTTTTTGGTGAGTCACCTCTCCGGTGTAGCAGGTTTGAATTATCCGCACTGTCATTAGACAGTCCCCTTGGTCACTTGTATCCCATTCTTTGCTCATGCAAAAAAGACAAAGTTGACTCCCATTTCTTAGGCCTTATTTTTTATTTTACAGGTGGTAGTCCGTCTCTGCCTGCCATACGTTTAGCGAGAGTAGGGCTTTACCAGGATGGGTCTTTGGTTCTGAAGAAAGCTGGTAGCTGTGTGGTTTGCTTAACATGGAAGTATGACAACTTTAGGAAGAAACGGAGTGACCTTATGGTTTTGTAGGTAAGGTTCTAGAATGGTGAATGCTTGAAGTTCGCGGACTCTCGATACTGAACTGATTTCTATTAGAAGAGCTACCTTCAATGTTACAAATTTGATCTTAGACTTATGCATGGGCTCGAACGGCTCCTTCATTAGTTGCGTAACCATATTGTATTGTTACACATGGGTGTGGGTGCTGCCCTTGGTGGGTCTATCCTTTTTTCTCCTTGTATGAATCTTTTTTAACTAGTAGAGTAAAGAGACTATTGCCTCCATGTGAATCCTCTAGAATAAGCCAGAAAGGCAGCCAGGTAAACCTTAAGCGACGCATGTGTTAAACAGTTATCTAGTAGGTGGGTTAGTATTGTGGTGCTGCTGGTTCTATAGTTGAGGAGACCATATTTTTTGTAACCGTGACTAGATCTGTTCAGCTTTGTCGTGTAAAACTTGTGTGTGCTTGATCTTCTGGCTTCCTTGAGGAAGGAGCTCCATGGTTCTGCCTGGCAGTTGGAGGTGGCCCAACTTTATGTACTAAGCAGCCAGGCAAAGAGTGGCTGGCAGACCTGCCCCCCCTTGCATTGTAGTAGGTTCTGCTCTGCTGGGAGACTTACCTTTTCTACTCATGAGATCTATCAGTTCCCTGTGGAGCTATCAGGATAAGGGTCATGTCAGAATGCCTGAACTGGTCTATTACCATTGGGATTGATGGAAAAAGAGTACGCAAAACTCCTGTACTAGCTTATCAATAGAACATTTCCCTTAGATCAGTGGTGTGGAGTACTGAACATGAAGTCCAATGTGTAGAAACCTCTCATTACCATCAGGCTCTATAGTTCCCTGATTTTGAGTTTTGCCGTGTGTGCCACCACCCCCCTGCTGTGTGTGATGCATCTGTGGTAATGGTCACTGTTGGAATTGGTAGCTTGAAAGGTCTTCCTACAGTAAAGTGCTCTATGATCCACCACTTTATTACCTTCCAAATCCCTTCTGTGACAACCACTACATTCTCCCAACTCCCCGTGCCTTGTGACCATTTGTTTTGCAACCATTCCTGGATGGTGCGCATATGCAGCCTGGCTTGTGGTAGGAGTTGTATGCAGGACATAATCATATCCATCAGTTTTCCTTTGCTCCCAAGTGTCAGAGACTTCCCTTTCTGGTATAAGCGAGGTTGGTCTACTAGGTACTTGATTCTTTTGGGTATGCCCTCACTGTTCAAGTTTAATGTTGCTCTCAAGAACTCCTTCTGTTTTACTGGGAGTGAAGATGATTTTCTAGTTTTTCTGCGAATTCTAGTCAGTGAAGTGTTTATCACAGTCTGTATGTTCTGCTGAAATTACAATTTTGAACTCGATTTAACCGGTCAGCCATCTAGTTAGGGATAAACGTGTGCCCTGGCTCCTCACCTGGGCAGCTACCACCGCTAAAGCAGTTTATAAACATCATTGGTGCCAATTTCATGACAAAGAGGTGCAACTGTGAACTCATGGTGTACCTAGTCTATAAAGAATCTGTGTCATCGCATGTGCTTGTGATTCATTGGGATGTGTAGATAGGTGTCCTTTACCTTGGCTATGTAATCCCAGCTCTTTAAGAGCTGAATGACTTATTGTAACTTTGTTATTTTGAACCTTTGAGTTTGCATGTACTTGTTTAGTTGTCGGAGATCTAGGATTGGTTTCACACTCATCTTGCCGTAGCACGTGAAACTACAAGTATACCCCTTTTCTGAGGGCTTAGGGGAACTCCATCTATAGTTCGTGTTTGGAAAGTTCTTTCACTTCTCGTCGCAGCTGGTTTAATTCCTACCTTGAGTGTGCTCTCTTCTTTGGGGGTATCGAAAGGGGCTTTTTGGAGGGTGATACAGAGACCATGCTTTATTATGCTAAGTATCTATTTTTAAAGCAACCGCCCCATCCTGCCCCTCGCAGGTGTTTCATGCAGGGGATCTGACTCGCGGGAGTCACTTATTTGCTAGCCCTCCTCAGCTTAGAGCTTGACCTCTTACTCTACCTATTGCTTAAAAGGGCAGCCTTGGAATGTACTGCCATGGTTTGGTTGTGGCCTGCAGTGTTGCTGCCTGCCTGAACCACGATTGTTGTGAAGCTGCTTCAGGTTGGAAACCCTCTCTGCTTGGCGGTCATCTGTCTGGCATGGTTTCCCTCTTGAAGTACCCACAAATTCTGCCATTGAAATCACCTTTGCATTGTCCTTGTCCTGTTGTAGCACCTTATCTACTGCTGGACCTATGACAGTGTCACTTGTGAAGAGCATGGCAATACTCGAGACCTTTTCCTCTGGCTTAAACCCCAAGACTCCCAGACAGACATGCCTTCTCTGGGATGTTCATAAGCACATCTGGCTGCTCGCTGTTTCTGCGGGGTAAGGGGCAAAATGGAGAGAAGTGTTAGTGATGGTTTTACCCTACAGCACCACCAGGTTTGCCTTCTTCTTACACTCGTCTGAGAGATGTTACATGAGCTTTTATTCTATGTACCACTGCTGATGACCAGAATGGTTGAGCAGGGCATTGGAGTATGCAATTCTCCACTGGGTTGCTGCAGCTCCTTGCATCTTGCTGCCCACCATCACCATACCTTTAACTTTACTCATCTGATGGGCGCCCCGTTGATGTGGGGCATTACATGTTAGATGGAGTCTTGTGAGGATTGTCTGTACTTACCAAATCGCAGAGTCACAGACTGAGTTGGCTTGCGTTTTTAAAGGGCACCCCCTCCTCTACTCGAGGATACTTGGAAGCATGGGCAGGTACAGGTTCCTCTTCTGTAAAGTCATCAGTTTCATGGGAGGTGGCAGATTGTGTGCAGGTCTTCTAGTGCAAATTTGTGGTGGCTCTTCGAGTATAATTTAAAGGGGGTATTATCCATTTCCTCTAGCTGCCCTGCCTCTTTGCATTCTCTGGCCAAGTTCTTTGGATCAGACGAGTCTCCCTTAGTGTAAAAAAGTGACTGGTCAGGACTTCCTCACGTGTTCGATGGCTTCCAGTGTTACTGAGTGTAACCATCCAGTTATTTTATGCTTTTGTTGACAGTCTGTCAAGCCCTCCACCCTCTTTATGAACCTAATGGTGGAAAAGAGAAATCTAGGAAGGCAAGAAAGCACAGTAACTTTGTGGTGCATGTCTGATGTCCCATGTGGATGGACATATCCCAAAATGTTGGTTGACTATGCCCACAAAATAAAAAAATAAAACATTTTAAATAAGAAATAGAAATTAGACCATTCCAGACGCAACCATTTAATGATGTAATAATAATCCAGAAAAAGATTCATGCTGCAAAACTATCATTAGCAGTGATAGTAATGATTACCATTCATAAAATGGTTCTAATACTAGGTTTCCTCCAACTGTCCACAACAATTCTAGCTTTTCCTCGTACTCACTTTTTTGCAGAACTCAATATAGTCTTGAGGGATTGGATTTGGAGTGGCCATGGCCATATGTAAAGTTCAGCGCTTTATCAACAAGTGTGGCCTTGCCATTCAAAACTTTAAAAATGATCATCTTGCAGCCCAACTTCAGTGGCCAGTCCATTGGATGGCTGACACTTTGCCTGTTGAGGCTACACAGGTCTGTGAGGCTCTGGTAGGCAAATCACTTCTTTCGACAGCCATTGATACTCTGGCTTATGAACTGGTACACTGCACTCTGTCAGAGGTGGTAAATAGATTGCTGGCATAAAGTATGGAGAAAAACCCAAACAAAAGTAGCATACACTTCTAACTCACCCTTGAGCTACACTCCCAAGTTAAGAAAGGAAACCGGACTGCTCATAGGCGAATTGGGCAGATGCTGGCAACCCTAAAGTAGTTGACTTATCAATATACCGAAACATTCATCCACCAACCCACACACTGCTCAAAGCAATGCTCAATAATGGTGGGGCCAAAAAGGATACACAGGTTTTACACAAATGACTAAGCCACAAGTTCAGTACCAAGAAATGACTAGTTTAAATTAATTTAATGTCATCCACAGACAATACTAAACCCTACCCAACAAAACAGTATATTTCACACTGTGCCAGACAGTTGCTCAAAATGTTAAGGAGCCAAATCAGAGTTCCTACACATGTTCAGAACATGTATCAAAACGCACCCTTTTTACGACTGCATTACACAAACAATATAAAGTGTAACAAACATATACAGAGGGATTCCCAAGGTGTCATTGAAGGTACGAAAAAACACAGGTGTGCAAACAGGTTCATGATTTCTGTGTCATGCAGGCCATAAAGACTACTGGTGCAGAAACGGAAGAACTTCAGTCCTCTATATGGGAATATTGGAAAAGGAAGTTACATAAATGGGTGTAAACAGAAAGTAATACACTTGCAAATCAACAGAGGCTACAACACCGCTATGTACAAATAACTAGTTGGGATACATGGTTATTGAACCTACTTAAAAATAAAGATGACAAACCCTGGTAATTCTAAGCTGCAGCAACCAGAAACATGTCACTGTATCAATCCCTTTGCTCTGCAATCAGCATAGACAACACATTTATGTGTGCTGTCTTCATTTCCACTCAGCGGAACTCGCTTTTCTTGTCTGCTAACAAACTGACTTTGAATTTATCTAAAACCAAAATAATGTTAATTTCCAATCGGCGCTCAATAGATTACAATATCTGCATAGAAGGCAAAAGGCTTGAAAGGGTCTCAAATTATAAATATCTGGGATATTTTATTGATGATAAGATGACTCTAAAAGCCCAGAAACATTACCTTGCGCAACGAACTGGAGCCTTGATCTTCGCATTTAGCTCCTTGTACAAAAAACTAGAGGGCCCCTCGCTCAAACCACTACTAACGGTAATAGCAGTTAAAGCCCTTCCCACCCTAACATACGCAAGCGCAGCAATGCACGGTAAGGATGGTGCCTTGTTGAATAGCCTGATTACCAAAATTTATAAGAAAGCCTTTCAACTTCCTCGCGATGCTTCACCAGCGCAAATGCGCTTAGAATTAGGTCTCATGAATGAGTCTGTGGGAAGACTATACACGTGCATTAAAACCTGGTACCGTATCAAAATGAACGCCACTGATAATAACAAAAAATTCTTGTGGCAAGAAGTCGAAATGGGAACAAGATCAGAGGCAACCAAATTCCTGATTAAAGCACTCGAATTAACATGTACCGCCCAGCTATGGGATAAAAATTTGCAGTTTAAAACATTTAAACAGGTAATAAACAAAGCCGCTAAATTACATTCTCTACTTATTGATAAGGAAATCTTCTCCCATCGCTCACATTCTTGGGCTATAATTAATAGCTACAAACTACTTACTCCTGCGCTCTATTTGGACTCTACATACTCAGTGTTTACTAAAAAAAGGTTGATGGCTCTAAGATTCGGAAAATACCCAACACTGGCTGATGCACCAGCCTGGAAACACACGGGATCTATTGCCTGTCGGCTCTGCGATTACACCAAAGAGGATATAATCCACATTATTTGTCACTGTACAAAGTTGAAACAGGAGCGAATGCTTCTTTTAAAGAATAATTTTCTGATTAAGGGATTACGCACCTGCAGGTCAGCTTTTATAGGCTGTTTGGACTCTAGGACACACAAATTAACTGTACGATTGTAAAGTTTCTGCTTGTCTTTGAAAAACGCTTGTTAAATAACTAATACCTCTAACACTGTACTGTGATTTTCTGAAACTTCATTTTCTTTGTCCTTTTAAAATGATTATTTGAATTTTATCTTGATGTAAATTTTGAAGATGTATTTTAACTAATTTTAAATTTTAACATTGTGTCACAAGTGCAAAGGAAATTTTGTTATGGTTTTAATTAACTGAACAATAAAGTTTTAAACATTAAAAAAAACAAACCATTAAATACACTCAGCGGGCCATCCCTCCCATTCAAAACCAGGAGCTGTACCCTCCTCTGAGGTTCAATGTTCCACCCCTGCATCTCCATACACTTTGTTTAGTTTGTTGTGCATGCCTAAGCAGGTCTTTACAGCCACCACTACATCTTCTATACTGAAAAATCAAACTGAAGAAATTATTGAGGTACAATAATGCTGTGAGGCCCCTGGGTAGCCATGTGATCTACAAACAGACTAGATTAGATTGTACACCAAAGGCAGAATCGATGTATGGACCCAATAGCTCTGAAAGTCTTTGACTTTCTGCATTTCTTCTGATTACAATTTGATGACTGTAGGAAAGTGCCCCTTTTTGCATGGTTACCCCCACTTTTTGCCTGACACTTGATGTGCCCTTGCCAATCAGGTTTTCAGGACCTGTGTTCTTTCCCAAAACTGTACCTGTTGTATCCACAGTTAGCACATCTCTGGCCACAGGTAAAAGGGACCATGGGTATCAAGGGCACTGTGACCAGGGAAGGCCACTAAGGGATGCAGCACCTGTTGTGATACTCTTATAGACCCTGCACCTTAACACCCACACACTGCCAGTCGACATGGCACACATCCTTGTGTGGCATGCCTGCAACCCACTGCCTGTGGCCTAGGTAATTCACCCCTCTAGCAGGGTGCACTAGAGCACAGGTGAGGACACAGTCGCATGAGCCTTTACCCCTACTGTGTCTAAATTCATTCTTAGTAGTGGAGTCATAAAGAGTATATGATCTGGGAGTTAGTCATTACGACCACCACAGCTCCATAATGGCTTTACTGAAAGCTGGGAAGTTTGGCAGCAAATCTTTCAGCACATTAAGCCCACACTGATGCCAGTGTGGTTTTAATGTAAAATGAACTCAGAGGTCATCTGAGAGATGCCCCCTGAAAAATGACCAGCCCTGGTGTGGTTCCTGAAAGGCTACCCATCATTTGCCACCAACAAACAGGTTTCTGGACTTCTGGATAGAGGGCCTGCACTCCTTGGGTCCAGAAACAAAGCCCACCCTGGGCAGAGGTGTCATACCTCCTCCCCCAAGATGGGCTGGGTCCACAAAGGGGGAAGTCTCAAAGGCCTGCCGCCTTAGGTAGCGGACCCAGTCTTTAGCTGCCCCCAACTGTCTCCCACCGGTTCTGACCCCCACTTTGGGCGGGAGGATCAGTGTGAAAACCAAGTTAGGAAGAGGTGTGCCCATCTTTGCCAACCCCACCCCTCAGGTGGGAGAGGCGAGGTGAAGCACATCTCAGTAACCACCATCTCGAGGGAACACAGCCAGAGAGGTGCATGCCCCACTCCCACTGGAGGGTGGTATAATAGTGGGTGTACTCACCCAAAGGAAGGGACCCATTGGTTTCAACCTGCATACCCCTGTAACACACCAAAATGTAGTATCTACGGGGCACCCTGAACCTTGCCTCCTCAGATTCTAGACTAAGAAAGAAGAAGGACCGAAGAGCCATGCTGAACAAGGAAGTAGAGTGGCCCAACACCACAAGGAGGTCTCCCCAGCGAGCCAGACCTGGGATCCAGTGATCCCTGACATGTCTTGATCTTCTACCAGACGCCTGCAGCCTCAACCTGAGGTGTCCCCCCAACCGTGACCGGAGATGGTGAGAAGACCGTCCAATGGGATACAGGCATCCCCCATCACCCCAACTTACCTCTCCTGCCAGTGGTCACCCCCAGGAAACTTTGTCAGAACCTGCCACTACATCTTCAATATTGAAAATCAAACGGAAGAAATTATTGAGGTACAATAATGCTGTGAGGCCCCTGGGTAGCCATGCGATCTACAAACAGACTATATTAGATTGTACACCAAAGGCAGAATCGATGTATGGGCCCAATAGCTCTGAAAGTCTTTGACTTTCTGCATTTCTTCTGTTTACAATTTGATGACTGTAGGAAAGGGCCCCTTTTTGCCTGGTTACCCCCCACTTTTTGCCTGACACTTTATGTGCCCTTGCCAATCAGGTTTTCAGGGCCTGTGTTCTTTCCCAAAACTTCTTCTGAACCGGAGATCTTCACTGGAATCAACAGGGCTCCAGACGTCTCCTTGGCACCCTGCATCTGGCCGCCCCCGTACCGCTGGTGGTGCAGCTCCTGTGTGGATTGTTGGCACCTGCAGTGCTGATCTTTGCTCCCACAACTGAGTAACCTGTTCATGAGCAACTCCTAACAGACACCCCCCTAGCCCCATTGGCTAACATTGGGCCTCAGCACTTTGCACACAGCTGCCCTAGTGATGCTGGTGGTGCAACTTGAGTGCCTCCTTGAACCTTGCTTCTAACCCCCCCTCCCTGACACCCAGCATTGTAAGTTGTTTACTTACCTGTAAACCCATAACATTCTTTTTATCCATAGGTACCCAATTTTTGTTTTTTCCTCTGAAAAATTCTAAGTGTCAACCTGTTTTTCTGTATGAAACAAAAAGCAAGTTCGGTTTGAAAAGTAAATTGCCTTACTTACCTTTGTAGGATAGGAACCACAGTGTGACATCTAGGCATATCACCCAGAGTAGACGATGTAACTAAAAAGCAACGCAAAGGTAATCCAAAGTATTTTCAAAGTATTCGGAATGGTTTTTAAAGCAAATACAAATCTGTAACGGTACTAATTTCATCTACATTCATTTCTGTGTATAGTTTTGCATTTGAAAGTACATTTTACCTACCTGTGCCAAGTTCTTCTTAGTTCTAGAAATAAAACATAGGTATACCTTTTTTATACTTACCCGTTTGGCCTGGACTCTGTCTCAGAGTGTGTTTCATCATTTCTTGTCTCAGTGAATACATAATGCTTAACACACCTTCTGGTAAGCCCAACTGCTCGACCACACTACCACAAATAGAGCGGTTAGTGACTATCTAATTTAACCTCTGCTATACCCCTGGGGATCCACTGCTGTGCACACTATATCTTACTTTGGTATAGTATATTGAGAGCCAACTTCCTACAATGGCACAATGTTATGGAGCAATTTAGTATTTTGATAATTCGCAGATATGTCACTGTACTACTTGGATATTAATAAACACTCTGGCTCCAATGTTATAACGGTCATACTTTAAAACTGAATAAGTGCCATCTCTGCTTTATAGTTGATGTTAATGGTTTTAAGCCTTCTTGAAGTTATTGGATTGATATTACAATTTGGTCTATTTTATATATGGGTATTTATTAAGATATTGAGCAGTAATAATTTTATATTTGCTCTCTTTTGAAAAAGACTTTGTTAAAATATGTATTCATTAATAACTAACACCTACTGTATTTTACTTCTTTCCGATTTATTCTCACTATTTTCGAATAATTCCTATTTAGCATCTATAGAACACTTAACTCATGAGGAAAATGCTGTCCAATTATTGTATTTAATTATGCTTTGATTTATACTTTGCTTAGTTTTATTTTTTGAGATTGGTTCTTTTGTCCAGGATTTAAAATATGTGATTTTAATTTTCCTATGGACAACATAGATATATTACAATTCTATTAAATTAATCAATACTTTTTAACAGAAAAAACAAAGCTGTTGTAAAATGGCTGTGCCCCCCACCCCCAAAAAAAAGTAATCAGGTAGCAAGATCCTGCCTAAAAAAAAAAACAGATCACATATCTCAAAGACCCTCGATTCCAGTAACAAAGCAAATAAAATGTAAAAGTTCGTTAAAGCCCCTTCAAAGACAAGAAGGATCTGGGTCAAATATGACGAACACTATTCAAACCATATGCACCCACCCAGAACCAGATATTAAGCAATGCAATCTGATTTCACAAGCCAATTTTACTGTACCCGGCAAGGAGGGCAACCTATCCTTCATGCAATTTACTCTGAAACCCATTGTACCTAGACCTCCAGAACCTCATTAGCCTTTTAGTATTCTAGAAAAAAATTAAAACCGGTCTATTCAGATAATCTTCCACTTCTGCTAGAGGAAGTCGTCAATTCACCACCTCTCCTGTAGGGACAGGGACCTGGGAAGCCTAATACTTACAATTGTGTTGCCATTTACTTAGGAATCATCGTATGACCCTTTGCCATTAGCCATGGAACCCACATCTGGGAAAGGGTAAAAGGCCAGTAATGATCAACAGAAAGCATAATTCAGCACTATAAAGTGGCTACTGCCACAAGCTGGTGTGCAACAACATCTGTAAATAAAAGTCTTCCTATTCGTTTTCAGGCAGGGCAAGCACTATGGTTGCAAATGGCTTATTGTCAGCTTATCAAAAACTTGCAGCGGCTTAAAGCATGCCCATTGCTTACCATTGGTTGGCTTTACTGCAATTCCAATTTGCTTACTTTTTATTCCATGGATTGCCTTATCCATCTTGAGCTTGTCCCTCCACTGGAGCATAGCCTCCTTGTGTCCCTTCACTGATCTTTTAGGAAACTACTTAATTCTTTTTGCTTAAGTACTACATGAGTGCATGTGTTTTCCGGTGGTCTCCCCTCAAATGCTCCTTGTTGCTCTCTCATCCATGCCCTTCTCCCTCCAGTGCTCTCACCTATGTGCATCTCTACAACCCCACACTCAGCATTGCGCTCACCAGTTGTGCTTCTCTCTGCACCCCCTGTTGTGTTCTCACTTGCTGGAATCTCCCCCTACAATTAAGACACCTGCAGGCACCTACACACTGACATCCCCATCAGAAGTCAGTCACTGTGCCTTTTTAGGTTCCACCTGCACAGAGTGTGAAATCTCTTGTATTTAATAGAGCTTATAAAAGGGGCACTTATCAGTTCCCATCACCAATTACTGTGTTCATTCGCTTTTGTGTATAACTTTTTTTTGTTAACTTCCTCTAGCTGCATGCATTTACGATACTTCTCCAAAAGCTGTTCAAACCCCATTCAATGTCAAGATAAGATCACTTCCCACAGAAAAGGCAGACAGTTTGTAACAGTATGCTGGTATGCATGCTTTTTATTACTTAGTTGTGTAAAGCAGATGCTTCAGCCTTAGAATATTTGTGGCATTTCCTATTCATGCCTCAGTACATTTCTCAGCATTGTGTAGGCATTGTTGAATTGATTCTTTCAACTTAATCTATCTGGTCATTATGATTAAATCCTAAATGTTGTAATAAACATTGCACGTTAAAATTACAGTTAATATACTATGCTATATTTCACTACCAAACAGGCAGCCACAAGTGCAGTTATCTTACAGACAATAGGGTCTTGATTTGAATGGTACAGCAGGTGCATTGGCACTGGGCCCAAAAGTTGTCAGAACTCCTCTAAAGACATAATATTGCTATATTTGACTACTAAACAGACAGTCACAATTGCAGTTACCTTGCAGTTAAATGGGACTGGATTTGAATGGTGCAGTAGCATCGGGGCCAAAAGCTCTAGAAACCTCACTAAACGCAGATTATTGCTAAAATTCAAAACTAAACAGGCAGTCACAAGTGTAGTTACCTTGCATACAACAGGGTCATGAATTCAATGGTGCAGCAGGTGCAGTGGCACCGGGCCGACAGTTATCAGACCTCCTCTAAACACCTAATATTGCTATATTGTACAACTAAATTGGCAGTTAAGTTCAGTTATCTAGCAAGCATTAGGATCATGATATCGATAGAGCAGCAGGTTCAGCGACACCAAGAACAAAAGCTCCAGGTAACTCATTTAACACAGAATATTGGTATATTTTATAACTAAACAGGCAGTCAGAAGTGCAGTTACCTTGCAGTTAAGAGGGACTTGATTTGAATGGTGCAGCAGGTGAAGTGGCAAGTGGGCCAAAAGCTCTAGGGACCCCACTAAACCGAGATTATTACTATATTTTACTACTAAACAAGACAGTCACGGGTGCATTTATCTAGAAGGCAATAGGGCCATGATTTAAATGGTGCAGCAGGTGCAGTGGCACCAGGACCAAAAGCTCCAGGCACCCACTAAACACCTAATCTTGCTATATTATACTATTAAACAGGCAGTCACAAGTTAATTTACCTTACAGGCAATAGGGTCAGGATTTGAATGGTGCAGCAGGTGCAGTGGCACTGGGGTTTAAAGTGGTCATAAATTCTCTAAATAATATTGCTACATTTTATTACTAAACCGGCACAAATACAGTTATCTTGCAGGCCCTAGGAGCATGATTTGAATGGTGCAGCATGTGCAGTGGCACAGGGCCCAAAAGTTGTCAGAACTCCTCTAAACAGATAATATTGCTATTACATAAATCAATTCTATTATTTCCCCTTTCGTTTCATTTTTCAAAAAGTTGCTATTACTTACGCGTACAATACCACTTGTAACAGCACAATATATTGCCTTTCGCACATAAACAAGTCACAACACTTTAACAGAATTTCTGTAAATTATATTGTACAACTACTCAGAAAGCTACTACTTACAACAAAAAACAGCTTATTATTAATCACATAGGCGAAACCTAATGCATTTACCATGGCTTGTTCTTTCTTATTTCCATGCTGTACAGCATAAACAAAAGGCATTGGCAGAGCCAATAGTTCTCAAAGGCAAGACCTATTGGCATTGATAATGCTAGTTTTATTTCTCCTTTTGTGGTTTACCTGTCAGGAGAAAAAGTTGAAGGTAGCCATATATAAATGTGTGACCAAGATGCCCTAGAGATAAAGTTTGCGCAAGTGCTAGCTACTTCTAGAGAGAAGGATACATGATGCCAGGAGTTGGCCAGGTAAAGTAGGCCAAAATCAGAGTTTAGTTCTATTTGGGGCAACAGGCTAGGTGACACATTTCCCCAGCATTAAATTAAAGTAAGGAGAACATGGTTCTAGCTCTCCCAGCTTCCAGGTTATTTGGTGAGGGACGACGGTGCTAGACGAAGCAAAAGACTCTTGCCAATACACTTTTCCAATATGTATTTCAGTTACCAATATTTTGATTATATTAAAGCAAAAGACAGAATCACAATATTTTGAAGTCTTGATAAGAGAAATTGCCATGTCTTTTAAAGGAAATAGCAAAGTCAAAGTCTTGCAATAGATAGACATTCTAAGGACGCTGCAGGAGCTAGTATTTACAAGCACTGCATGGGGACACCTACCTTGGAAGTTCTCAGTTAGGCATTTGTCCAAGCAGTTTGAAATGTGCAGCTGCAGCTCCTGTTTAGGGACCCGGTGCCGAGCATTGTATGGGCAGGTTGCCACATCCTTCGCTGCCTTCGGATTGCTCTGTGCAAAGAGATGAAGCACATGCATACAATATATAAGAGAAAGCCAACAAGACAACGCAAGGTGGAGGCACCTCAGAATATTTGAAAAATAACTTCCACCAATGCTCAATAAAAATAATGCAAGAATCACATCACCTGTTAAAGACATTCCTGAAATAAGTTCAGAATTGCTTGGTTACCAATGACCTCCTCACTTCCTCATCTGTAGCAGTTTTTGACAGAAGCAATGGATAGAACATATCCACTGGCTGAGTTAAGAGGAATGGAATTGAGATATGTAAACTCTAGTGCTCTAACCACCGTCACCATAGCTTAAAGCCAGATGACAATAGACCAATCCCCTTGAATACGCTAAAAGAAAGCTTGACCCCCGAAGAAACCTGCTGCATTACATACAAAGACTATGCTCTTGAGACCTCACCTATCAGCATTTACCAGTCACGGCAAAAAGACATTTTTGGTAGGGCCCAGAAGCAAGCAATAGAGTACCATTTAGAATAAAAGAATGGATGAACAGGAACTCCCAGCTCTACTATTATTCACCAACATGAAAGCTGGCATTTTTCTACCTTTCATCTTAATCGGATGTGGTAGGAATGTCCAAATCCACTGACACTACATATTTCTTGTAGTCCGTGTGTGTAGGGGTCTGCTTGTTAGTGACAGTTTGTTTGTCCACTGGCAGCCACCAATAGAAGCCATTTGGAGACACTTTTTCTACTATTTAACTGTGTATACACGCCAATTCTCAACTTTCATCTATAGCAGCACAAAACACACCTCACAGTACGTTGGTTTATTAATTGATTGTACTTGTGGGCAACAAGAATTATTTAGACGTTTTTCCGACAGGAAGACCCACTCATCAGGAAATCCCAGGCTGCTAAAAGCTGCTGACTAAGTGGTAGGGCAGAGGCTGCCGCATGTACTCTGCACCCTGCCGTGTCCTCGCCTTGCCGGCTCCCCGATATTGGGATACACTTCCAGCTACAGACATTTCCGGATATCTGGATGTCTTCCCAGTCGATGGCAATAAAGTGTCCTGGGGGCCAGTGCAGGTGCTACTGCATACAAATATACCAGTTCTTTCTAACTGCAGGCTCAAGCACCATATTCAAATCGGGTCTTTTAATGTAGTTATTGTGAAGACATGGCTTCACATAGCATGAAGTGAAAAGTGAAAAAATGTCTTTATTGTATAGTTAGTTAAAATCATCACAATGTTCCAATACATAAAATACGTTTCGTCTAGGTGGCAAAATACCCCAGTTTCTTTGACATGAAGAGAGAGAAATAAGTTAGTATAGACAGATGATACACCGCCGTCTTTATTCAATACATAAAAATGTGATTCATTATTTCTATTTACAACATTATAACTGTTAAAAGGCAGGGAGGGTCCACTAAACAATATTGTGGCCTGTAACACTATCATTAATTTCTCATAGCAGATTAAAAATGTTGCCAATTGGCAGATTTGTTGGAGGTCCTTGGGGTCCAAACTTTTTAGTATTGCGGATCTGCAGGTGCAGATGTCTCTTTCATTGAACTGCCTCCTCAACAGTTGACGGCGGTAGGGCCCTAAGGTTGGGCAGAGGCATATTAGATGTGTGAAGTCCTGTATTGATGACCCACATAGGCTGCATGCTTTTGAGCCCTGGTACTTCCAGCTGGGGAGGTCGGCATTGGAAGGCAACTTCCCCATACAAAGTTCTTAGAACTTGGATTTTAAATGAGGGGAAAAGGCAAGGTCCAGGTATGCCGCTGGCTCGGGCTTGGTGAAGGAATGTAATACCATCCATTCGTGAGCTCGTCCACTTAATGTTGCTTTGTCATCTGTTAGCTAGTGCCTTTTTGCCACCTTTTTCATAATTAGCTGGAATGATGTCGAAGGTAATTTCCGATGCCAGAGGTCTACCTTCCTGGTTATTTGCAATGAGGCATCTAAATACTTAGCGTAGTGTGACTTTGGGTCTTTTTGCAGGCCATCCCAAAGCGCATTGTTGATTTCAAGACCCCGATTGAGCCAAATGTTGTACCATATTTTGATTGCCTCGTACCTTCTATACAGTTGTTGTTGCTGTAGGCCAAACTCTAAACGTACCTGGGCTGGAGAGGAGTCACTTGGCAGACAAAATACTCTTTTATGTACTCTCGTTTGGATGTTGTCCAGAATTGTTGCGTTGTTTCCATAATAGACGACGCATCTATAAGCGATGGTTGGAAGTAGTTTATCCTTGATGACTGCCAATAATGGGGTGAACAGTGGGCCTTTTAAAGTTTTAGATAAACTACATAATGCAAAATGTAGAGTTACCCTTTTTTTTAATTTTCCCGTACTGCGTAGAAAACTAAAACCTTTGATCCAAATATATCCAGAGGTATTTGTAGCTGTTAACCACTTCTAACCTGGTGTTTGTAATTGTAAACGTCATTTGGTTTGGTGATCTATTAGTTATAATCATGACCTTTGTTTTTATTGTATTTATTTGAATCAGTTTGTTTTAGCGAATTCGGCTACCTTGTGAATTGATCTTTGCAAACCAATTCTCGTGTGGCTTTGGAGAGCAACATCGTCCATGTAAGACAAGTGTGTTAATGGCAATTTGCCCAGGCGTGGTAGATGAGAGTTAACCCAGTCTAGCCTTGGTGTTAAATCAGCCATGAATAGGTTAAACAGATGTGGGAATAATGATCAACAGTTAGGGAGGAGGAATAACTGTCCATTCAGTTCCCCTTTATTAATCCAGAATCAATGTTGGAATGGACACTTGTAACCGTGTACCTTTGGTTACTTAAAAACCCTCACCAACGCGGTGTATGAAACGTACCCAGCGGTGTATCTTTTTATCCGCTCTCCACTCGCGTTAATTCACTTGGTCCCAGAAGGCTCTGGCATCTGGTGTCTTTGCGTTCTGTAGTAGCTTTGTCCAAAAAGTTAGTGTTGAATTTCTTGGTCGATCCAGATTTTTTCTTTTTTTAATTGATGTACATGCTCCCATGCTGTTGAGGGTGGACTTTGATGGTGAGCCGTCCTGAGTGCCTTTCTTGTTATTCGTGCAGTTTGACTAAGAAGACTGTTGTGCTTTGTCCACTTTTTATTTGACTGTTTAGTGGGAGCTAGTGGTAGACTTACCAGAAGGCAGTCCATGTTTCAATCAACATGTTTTTTGTGACTCAAGGGTCACCATTAGATCTTTGGCCTTTGAGGCTACTTGCAGCAATGTGGTACTTGTCCAGCGCAGACGTTTCAGATTTATTGTCGATTTTGACCCCTCCACTACTGGGGTTTCTGTGTGTCTGTTAAGGGTCGTATTAAGTTCAATGTGCTGGGCCGAGTGATCACTGGAATATTTGATCTGCATTTTTTTTTATTTGCCCTAAGAGCGGAAGGGTTACTATTGTGTAATCCAAAACGGAGCTCGTGCGAGGGCCATTGTATGTGCATGTAGCTGGTCTGTCCTGTTTTGTTCTACCATTTAATGTGCGCATCCCTAGATGTTCGAGGTCCATTACGAGTTGCTGTCCTACTTTGTCCTTACGTTTTTGTTTGGAATAGGATTGCGTTTCTATTGCCCAAATTGCGTTTGCTGCAGTGATGTACACCCAAGGTGGGGAAGATAACAACAGATTTGAATTGAATTCTCTGGTAAGAATAATTTCCCGGGTTGGCTGTTCGAAGGGGAATTCCGCAATAGTGGCAATGAGTTGTTAAATAGGTCTTTGTTGATCTTTTGTTTCGGGTGTGCGTAGATGTTAATTAAGATAATGGTGCTTACCCCTGAATGTGAGCCCAGCTCCATTTTTTATTATTTGCATGGCGGATGTGGTTTTTGACAACTGAATTGAAGACATTTTTATTGCGGTTGAAATATAGACCGCGAGGACGCCTTTCAGTCTTTCATATTGCCTCATTCATATTGCGTTTACATGGTGAAGGATCCTGCCTGGGACCTCTATTGGCGCTGTTAACCATGTTTCTTGGAGCGCGATTATTTCGTAACTATCCCAGTTCTCAAAATGCCCTTTTTCCTGTGGGGTTCCATTCGCTCCGGCTATTTTCCAAAACAGGATTTTGATTGAGGGGGGCTCTGGTGTGCGTGGTGTGCTAGGACGTCATTCTCCTTTCAGACTGAGCGTGTGTGATCTTTGGTGTGCTGTCTTTTGCGGCTTCTGCTGTTGTTAATTTACACCGTCTGCACCTTTTGCTCCTCACAGAACCAAGGAGACCGTGCTTACAGTTGGGTTGTTGTTTGGGGGTGTACCTAGCAATAGGAGAAGTGACGGATAGCGTTTTGGCGCTGGAATGGAAAGAGATATTTCCCATTCTTAAAATCTTTTGGTTTCTTTTAGAATATCTATTACTATGTCTTCCAAGTTGCTAAGGTATTTTCCTTTCCTATGATTTTTTCGGGGTTGATGAATTCTATGGTCATGTTGTAATGTTGGTGTAGCTGCCATGAGTTGCCTGATGTTTCCTCTGTTTAAATAAACTTGTGGGCCTTGTGAGGAGTAATGTGATGTGAAGAGAATCCTGTTATTTGAGTTTGATTTCCGCTTCTTTTTTTGTGGATAGGTAGTTGACGCCTGCTGGGGGCTTTGGTTTTTTCCCAGTTCTTCTTGTTCATTCCGGTTCGCGTCCTCACTTTGCGTTTTTATATTGATCAGTAGCTGGTCTCCCTTAGTACTTCCTGATTGCTGCTCTGTCCTAGAGATAACTTGTCTTGAGATAACTTGCCTATCTCCTATGTTGTCCCTGTTGTGGACTTGTAAGATGGAACGTAGGTTCCTGTGGGGGCGCCCATTTTCTTGTGTGCATGGGGTTGTTTTCTGCTGCAGGATTTCTGGGCAATTAGGGTTTTTGGTTTTATTTGCCATGTCCCCTGAGCATCCCAATCTGCTAAAGGTAGGTTTGGAGTCTTCCTTGTGGTTTCTGGTTGAAAGAAGGACATTTTCTTGTGGGCGTTGGATCGTTCTCTGATGGAGGCTTGTTGGTCTCTCGAGATTTTTTTGTTTTGTTTGCAGTATCCCCTGGGAATCCCAACCTGCTCACACTAGGTTTGGGTTCCTCTTTGTTTTTTCTGGTTGAAGAAGGTCACCGCTCTCAAAACGCCATTTTGTTGAGGGTGGGCTGTTTGGTGCTGGTGATGCCCTTTGCGATGGGAATGAGGATTCAATTGACCCGACTGGTCTGGGAAGCTTGCCTCATCTTCCTCGTGTTTTGTTTGTTGCCCTGATGTTACTAATAGCCGCTGTTTACCGTCATAAAAATGAAAGATTGGATAGTTCACCGATACCTCAATTTTTGATGTTTTATTTATGTGCAAACAATTTCTCACTTTCCTTGCTCTTTTTTTTGTCTTTTTGTTTGGGGGATTATTTGTTTGGTTCGTCTGTTAGGATGGTTGTTGAATCGCTTGTGTTCGTGAGGATTAGATAATAGTAGCTGGATGTGATGCTGGAGAATCTGTGAAGAATAAATCATCACTTGATTACACAGCTTTTGACTTCTTTCCTGTTGGCGACAGGGTATTCTGTTCAGTATTGTGTAAAGCAATGTTTTGAGAACTACATTCTCCGTTTTCTGGCTCTTTGCCATTTACTTTGTTATTTTCGGGGGGACGATTTGACAGTTTGTTGAAGAATACTTGTTAGTATGGTTGGGAGGTCCCTTAGTTTTTCCAGAATGGGACTGCAAGTACAATTTGTAACTTGTGCCCGCGTACCATTTGCATGTTTGTTGAGGACTGGTAATTGGTGCATCATGATGTCAAGCTTAGTGTCTATGCCCGAGATGTATTCCGCAATTACGTTCATTAAATTGATCTGGATGTAGAGTTTCTCTGACTGCATATTAAGGGTGCAGATTGAGGTTTGCAGTGTTTTCACTAGGGAAACACATAGTTTTGAAAGAGCTTCCAAGTTGTTATCCGACTCCTGCTTCAGCTCCGTTAGATACTCAGTGATATTGTTATGTACCAGGTGGTTCCACTCTATGGCGTTACTAGGTGGATGGCGAGTGTTGTTTTTGTCTGCTGTGTTATCCCTGTGGGGCCTCTGTTGGATTTATTTTTATCATGTGCTTTGTCGGTGAGTTCTGAGGTATCACGTGTTAGCTGTTCTGATGAGCTTGATAGGTCTATTATTGTTTGTTGTTTATACATTGATATCAGCATCAAATTTTTCCTTTGGCGACCCTCTGTTGGGTTTTTATCTGACTGTACCTTCCCTTGTACTGAACGGACATAGGTTGATTTTGTGTAGTGGGCCTTTATGTCTCCCTTTAATTTTGTATCTTGGTTGCTAGGTTGGTTATTATTTGAATGTTCGATGTTATTGTTTGTTTGATTTGCTGCACTAGCTGTTGCCTGTGCTGGGGAACCTGATGTATCTTCGATTGTAGTTTGTTCTCCTAGTTGAGGCGTGGATGCTGATGTGTTACTTGTTGGTCTTGGGAATTTTCATGTGGTACTTATTGCCTGCAATATCTCATTGTTCTGTATTGATTGGGACTCCATTCAGGTGTCTTCGTTTTTATTGATTTGCTTCGCCTTTGTCTCGGTGTGGATTGATTTTTGTTTTTTTCTGCCTCGCAGGTGGCGTTTGAACTTTGAGGGTCTTGTGCCTGTCCCGCGCATTAAGTCCTGGTTGCAAATAAGGATGCTTTTGCCCCAGCTGATTTGAGTAGTACTGACTAAATGATTTTGAAATTATTTCGGCATGGCCTGCGTTCGCTATCCCTGGGGTGGCACTTGGTCTCTTGCTCTGATGAGGCCACCTGGAAAATTGGGTAGAATACACGAAGGATGACTGAATTTTGGCTTTTCCATTAGAAGGTACATTTAATGGCAGGATTTTATTCAATTTGAGAACCCGAATGAATGATTTGCATCCAAGACCCAGATTGACACAGTACGAAGCCTTAGAGGAATGGGAGATTGAGGCTTTTGAGAGAGACAAACCCCGAATGGATAAAGGGTTAACCAAATGGTATCCTAAAGTGAAACCAGAAACCCGAGAGAAAAAAATGAAGCAATGGAGACAGAATATGATAGTATAAGGACTGCACCCTATGATGGCACTAGGAGAACCCATAGGAGGGGAAAAAGACAGAAGACCAAACATTGGGTAATCAGTGGGGATTCGGATGATGATTATTTGGAGGACTTGTTCATGTAGAATCCACCTCCTTATAATGAAGGACCCAGATCCTCAAGTGTAGGGGATGCTTGCCAAAGACCCCCTTATCAGGAGGGATCTAGACCAGTAAATGTAAGAGACAGTTGTCAAAAACCTCCTTATCAAGAAATGCCGAGACCTTTAAGTACAGGAAACCCGTTCACGAAACCTAATTATGGTGAGGGACCCAGTATGACGCATCCAACTGCTCAGTCTTATGCCCCAACTTTGACTCCGCAAGTAGTACATGAATCCTCCCTGGAAAAAGTAATGCAGGAAAGAGAGCGAGAGGCTATAGCTAAACAGAGAACAGAATTGATTCAGAAAATTTCCCAATTAAATACAAGTCCTGAAGCCTTGACAATTCCAGTAACTATTGGACCAGTGGTTCCATTGTACGGGGACAAACAGGGGTGTGCAAAGACTCAAATTATTACTCCAGCTGTAGTACAGCCGAGAAAAGAGCCTTTAATTGTAGATGACCAAGAAAGTGAATGCGAGTCTGTAATTTCCCTAATGGATTTACCGATAAGAGAACCAGAAAGGGGTTCAAGAAAGAAAAACGCTCCTTTTAGTGCAGGAGAAGTACAGAGAGTCCACTTCTGGTACTAGAAGTGCTACCGTAGTGACACCTGATGAAATTGAGAGATGGAGTCGAGAATTGGAGAAACAAAATCCCCAGTCGAAACCATTAGATATTTACAAATTAAGAATAGAATTGGAAGAACTAATGGCTGGAAATGTGGGGTTGGACAGACTAAATACCTTTTCCGAGGAAGAACTGCTGTTTATCTGCAAGAGTATTACCCGTAATACCAGAGTGTTCCATGAGAAATTAACGGACACCGCGGCTAGTATGGGAATAGATATTGGAAAATCTAAAGAGTTGCAAAAACCCTACAGAGCAGAGTTTTCAGACAAAGATTTAGAAAATATGAATGTGTCAGGAAAAAAGGTACAGATCAGAGAATTGTTGAACCTGTTGCAAAAGTGGGGAGAATTAGAAAAATGGAAAGCCAGGTGGGCAAAGAAAAAAGAGGAAATTAGATCAAAGCAGATGACTTCCGAGTAGGTTTTAAAAGAAGCTGACAAGCCAGAGCAATTATATCCTATGCGAGAAGTGCCAGGTGGAAAGTATGTGCACGTTCCATGGTCCCGACAGGATATTGTGTCCTTTACCAATGACTTTCCGAAATTACGCGAAAAGCCTCTAGAGTGGTACAGACAGGTAGAAAGGTTTGTAAAAGTACAAAAATGCTTGTGGAAAGATTTGGATGGGTTTTTCGAAATCGTAGTTCCTGTAGATTTGTGGACAGAATGTAAAATTGCTATTGATTGGCCTAGTAAGGAATACCCGAGGGATCCTCTCACAGGGGCTCCTTCTGATGACGTAATGAAAAAATACAATCAGGTAATGTTGCATCTGAAGGGAAAAGTGCCTGCAAAGGAAACTGATTGAACCCGAATAGATAGAACTACCCAGGATAGAGATGAGACTGTGCATTCCTATTATGAACGACTATTACAGGTGTTCAAAACATACAGTGGTATAGATAACATTGAGATGAAGGACATGACGCACTTTATTTACAGGTTTGTAACAGAATTAAGACCTGAAATTTGACAGTGGATTAAAGACAATAAAATCTGTTGGCAGTCTAAGAAAATTGATGAGGTGTTACGATATGCCAAATATTGCGAAGACGAGATGGCTGACAAACAAAAGGCTTTAAAGGAAAAGGTCATGTGGGCACAGGTAAAATTAGCAGAACAACAGGAAAAGCAGTTGAGTAAAATGAACCATAATACCCAAAATCAAGGTTCTGGGGGTGGAGGGAAGCCCAAAGTAAAAATGAGTCGAGAGGAGGCCAAAAAGAAGTTCCCCTGTCACGGGTGCGGACAGATCGGGCACTGGAGAGACGAGTGTCCATACGCACAAAATAGTAACCCCCACATTAATGATTTAAATCCACAGACGCAGAATGAAAAACCAAGAAAGAACCAGCAACAGGTAAAACAGAATCAGTTACCCCGTGCACCTAGACCAAATTTTAAGGGTAAAGCACTGCAGGGTGAAGACATCGAAGTGTGGGGAGGAAATGAGGATAGAAATGCAGCAACTTCGCAATTTCTGTTGAATGATACCTTCCTCTGTGATGAACCTTACTGACTGTGCCTGAGGGGGGAGGACGAGGAGTGCGTACTTGGCGCCTCCTTGCCGGTAGACCAGTCAGGGCCATACATTGAAGGAAAGGTAGAAGGCAATGATGTCACCTTTCTGTTGGACACTGGGGCTACCCGTTCTACTGTAAGAACAGCAGACGTACCAATCCTACCCCTCTCGGGAGAAGCAATCCAAGTAGTGGGTGTATCTAATCAGTTGATTAGTACCCCAGTTACTGAACCCATGGAAATTACAATAGGGAATTTCAAAGAAATGCATAGATTTGTTGTCTGTGATTCCAGTCCTGTAAACCTATTGGGACGTGATTTGTTGTGTAAAATGAACTGTACCATCTTTTGCACACCAAAGGGCGTCGAAATACAAACCCCAGACGAAGATGGAATATACAAATTAATGCTAATAAGACCTGACTCAGAAATTAAAAGACTGACAATACAAGACTTACCTGAAGAACTCCAACAGACAGTGAAACCAGAAGTATGGGATTTTACTGGAAAGGATGTAGGATTAATGGCAAATGTAGACCCAATTAAAATAGCCATAAAAGAAGATGCAGTTTACCCAAATACTAAACCATACAAAATGAGTGCAGAAGTGAAAGCAGGAGTTGCCATTGAAACACAAAGATTGCTAGAAGCAAACATCATACAAGAAGTGTTGAGTAGTCCATGTAACTTGCCCATAATCGGAATCAAGAAACCTAGTGGGAAGTACAGGGTAGTGCAGGACCTAAGAAAGGTAAAATAAAATCGTTGTTCCTTGCTGTCCTATTGTTCCGAACCCAGCAGTGATCCTGTATCAAATCCCGTGGAATGCTGAGTGGTTCACCGTAATTGACTTATGTCATGCATTCTTTTCAATCCCATTGCATCCAGACAGCAAATTTCTATTCTCATTTGAATTCGACAGTCACGTGTTTGTCTGGAATCACGTCCCTCAGGGGTATACAGAAAGCCCCTCAATTTTCAATCAGATTCTGAAAAAGTGCCTTGAATCCTTGGTTTTACCTGGAGAATCGGTTTTGGTGCAATATATAGACGACCTCTTGGTGGCGTCTAAAAGTCAGAAAGACTGTGTTGTTGACACCAATGCCTTACTGAACCACTTGGGTGAAGGAGGACACAAAGTATCACCTGACAAATTGCAGTTCTGTACCACTTCAGTAAAATATCTGGAGCACCAGATAGAGAAGGGTATCAGGAAAGTTACTTCAGAAAGAATTAGAATAATTCGAAACATGCAATTACCCAATACTCAGAAAGAAATCAGAATGTTCCTTGAGTTGTAGGATACTGCAGACAGTGGATTGTGGGATTTGCAGTTCTAGCAAAACCTTTGATAAAGATGACAAGGAAAGGAGCAAAGGACCCAGTGGAATGGAATGAGGAAAGCATGACAGCATTTACTAAATTACGAGAATGTCTGTGTACAGCTCCCGCTTTAGGAATGCCTGATTATTCGAAAGAATTTGCACTGTTTTGTGATACATGAGACAATTGTGCACTGTCAGTCCTAACGCAAGAGCATGGTTTGACTAGACGTCCAGTAGCATACTTCTCTGCTACCTTGGATCCAGTTGCTGCTGGATTACCCAGATGTCTGAAAGCAGTAGCTGCAACTTGCATGAGTCTTGAACAGAGTGAATCCATCATTATGGGACATCCTGTAACTGTGAATCCATCATTATGGGACATCCTGTAACTGTGTATGTTCCACATGCAGTTGTAATCTTACTGACCAGAACTAAAACCCAGTATCTCACACCTAGTCGGCTGACTAAATATGAAAGGATCCTTGTGGGTGCTGCAAATGTAACAATTACTCGGTGTAACATACTGAATCCAGCTACCCTATTACCAGATTCACTGATTGCAGAAGCAAAGGGAGAGGTCGAGCATGACTGCATTGACCTGACTGAGTTTAGTACCAAACCACGCCCAGATATCAAGGAAATGCCCCTACCTTTAGAAGATTACGAGCGGTTTGTAGATGGCTCATGTTTGAGACCTGAGAATGGAGGCCTAAGTGCTGCCTATGCTGTAGTCACAGTATCACGTGCAGTAGAAGCATCTTATCTATTTGGAGTAAAGTCTGCACAAGTAGCCGAATTGATTGCATTGGCAAGAGCCTGTAAAATTGGGAAAAATAAAAGAGTAACTATATACACTGACAGTCAGTATGGTTACTGGGTTGTGCATGACTTCGGCCAATTATGGGTGCAAAGAGAGTTCCTGACTTCTTCAGGTACTCCTATCAGAAATGGAAAAGTGGTACAGGAATTACTGGAAGCAATCCAGTTACCAAAACAATTGGCAGTGGTCAAGTGTACTGCTCACCAATCTGGCACTGATCATGCGACAGTGGGAAATCGATATGCTGACCAACTAGCCCAACATTGTGCAAGACATCAAATGTCAGTCAATATCAAATTGGGGGGAAATGGAAACAGCCGCCAACTTATGGTGTTTGAGAATGTGCAAACATGGGAGGAATTGAGAGATTTACAGAATGCAGCAGGACCGAAGGAAAGGAGAAGATGGAGAAAGTTGGGTTGTCAGAGGAACGAGGATGGTGTCATTGTTTGCCCTGATGGTATGCCTGTGTTGCCTGACAGCTTGCTTGCTCCTATCGCCCGGCTAATACATGGAGATGCACACATTGGTAGGGATGCCATGGTTCGTGTTTTTAAACAGACATGGTTTAACTCTAAATTCAGGAAAGTAGCAGAGGCACTCTGCCAGAGGTGCTGGACATGTCAGTAATACAATGCTGGGAAGAGAACAGTAGTTTCACTGGGTAAATTTGGGAAAGCAGAAGGTCCTTTTATAAGATTACAAATTGATTTCATTCAGTTACCCCCTTGTAGAGGAATGAGATACGTCCTTGTCATTGTTTGCCTGTTTTCAAAATGGGTAGAGGCTTATCCGGCCAAGAAGAATGATGCCATCACTGTAGCCAAATTGTTACTGCGAGAACTAATACCTAGGTACGGGGTTCCAGTCACAATTGAATCAGACAGAGGTGGGCATTTTCAGAATGAAATAATTGATCAGATCTGTGAAGCATTCCAAATTACTCAAAAAACTGCACTGTGCATATCGCCCAGAGGCTTCTGGAGTGGTGGAACAACTGAATGGCACTATCAAGTCAAGACTAGGGAAGATGTGTGAATCTACTGGCATGAACTGGATAGAGGCTTTACCTCTTGTCTTAATGGGAATCAGAAGTATTCCAGACCGAGTAACAGGCCTGAGTCCCAATGAGGTCCTGATGGGAAGAGTAATGCGACAAGCATGGGTACCAGGACACAAACTGATAAGCATTTCTGATGATTTGGTACTAGAGTACTGCAAGCAACTGGGTGACCAAGTGCGTTCTCTCTCTCACCAGATTGGGGAAGACGCCGTCGCCAGGCCAGCAACTCCAGTCCATAATCTGAATCCAGGTGATTGGGTGGTACTAAAGAAACACACCCGTTCAAGTTGCCTTGCACCGAAGTGGGGAAAACTAAGACAAGTGATTCTGGTAACCACAACAGCGGTGAAGTGTGCCGGTGTGCCGAAGTGGATCCATGCCAGTCATACGAAAAAGGTAACCGAAGACGAAGGAACTGACACTGAAGGTTGTCCAGCTGAGGGGTCTCCAGACGTTGGTCCTGAAGTAGCTGATGACGAACAACCGAGCACCAGTCAAGATGAATGGATACCTGTAATTGACCTGACATTTGATCCCATAAGAACCAGAAGCCAATCATACTCAGACAGAGAGTGGAATAGTGAGGAAGAGACAGGAATAGAAGCACAATCAGATTATCGAAATCCATGTCAAATCTGATGAGGAAGAAGGTCATATAGGGACAGAACAGGTGATCGACACCTCCAAGAATTCCTGAGATTGAAAAGGGACAGGTAGAAATTAGGGCGAAAGTTCAAGCGGAAGAAAATCAAAGATTCGAAGTGCTTGAACAGGATCAGATAGAAATAGACGAATGTGTTCAGGACACAGAAATTGAAACGTCCAAAAATCAAATCCAGTATACACCTGAACAAGGCCAGCTTAGCAACCAGGCAGAAGAAACTGAAACAAGACCTGGGACTAGTCAGATAGAAAGAGAAGAAGAAGCAGAAGTGCCACAACAGAGCGAAAATAAAAGAGCATTAGAAGAAAGCCAAACCACAGTGCCAGTTAAAAGATTCAAGAAAAAGGATAAAGAACCAAGGTACATCAAAAGACTGAGACTAAGACTGAAAACAGTAGAAGAAAAGCTTGAGCAAAGAAAGCAAGGTTCCAGTAAAACAGAGCAAACCGACGAGAACCCTAAGTGGAGAAGGGCCCGAATAAAAAGACTGAACGACAAGTATCAGGATTCTGAGTGGACGTACCTGGTGTTGGAGGAATTTGAGGATCTTGATATAAGTGACGAAAGTGATGAAGAATTTACTGCTGACCAGTCTACCGAAGAAGAAGAACCAACCTGAAGTTGCCCAGTGTAAGCAACCTGTGCAAAGTTACAAAGAGGGGTTGGAAAGCTTCTTTTGAGCAAAAATGTCTGATTCCAATGTGAATGGAAGACCTAGACGTAATTGTTGTAAAACATGCTGCAAAGTATGTGTCTGTAGTGTAGCTTTAATATTAATATTATGGATAGGACTAACAATTACTATTCCTTATATGATGAGTAAAGATACTAATATTGACTCTACAAAGACTGTGACAAAAGACACTGAAGAACTGACAACACAAAATGTAGATGGACATGAGAGAGCACTTCGCGTTAGACAAACTAAATTGGACTTAGAAGCACCAGATGAGGAAGGACTACATTATCACGGAATAAAGAACAGGACTCATTTAAATGTATTCGCAAACCTTTTAGTGCATTATGTAGAAACTATGGAAATAGAAGACTGTTATGTTTGCATGAAGCTACCTACTTCTGTAGCTGAGGGAGTGACATACCATCACTTGCCACTAACATATGGAACTTCTTGTAGGATTTTAGCTAGCTTGTTTTACAAAAGAGAACCGTTACAGTATTATTACTCTAACTCAGACGTGATATTTTCTGAACTTCCTATACGTGGAAATCTAAACCCTGTACATACCAAAAGTGACGTAACACGTTATATGGGAGAATACTTTCTGACTATAGGTACCATAGATTTAGGTGAAGCACACAGAGATAACTTGACCTGTTCATTACATGAACAAGAGAAAATGTTTCTAAACATGGCAGAGAAAAGAAGAGAAAGTTTCCAAAGAAAGGCGAATGAAAAAAGGCAGAAAACTCCTAAGTGGGCTGAAACCATGGGAAGCACCTCAAATGGTGGGGCTAATCCGGCTTTGTTGCTGGATTTCGAAAGAAAAGGGAAACTTTGTCTTCACCGAGAAAAGACTAGTTATTATAATAACATTTTCATTGGTTCCAGTCAATGCGAACACAATTACAAGGTAATTGGAGGTTGGGGTTTTAAAAATGGGTCAGAACCTGTGTTTCCTGGAATCTATTACATATGTGGAAACAAGGCTTATTTCAAATTGCCGGATCACTGGTATGGAAACTGCTATTTTGAAATGGTCTTCCCGAAAATATACCATGTGAATGAAATTGCTGGAAGCAGTGAAAACATTAATGGTTTTGTATGTAGTAGAAGAGAAAGTATAGGTGAAATAGTGGGTAGTATATTTAGTGCATTGATACCTGCAGTGGGAGTGGTTCTGAACACACACAGAATTTGCAAATTGTCAACAGTAGTGGATCGGTTATCTACTGACACTGCTAGTGGTTTTCTGATGATCAATACCGAAATGGTTGCAATCAGATCTATGGTTTTGCAAAACAGACTTGCTCTTGATACCTTATTAGCAAAAGAGGGCGGAGTCTATCGAATGTTGAAAGCGCAACATTGTTGCACTTACATACCAGATAAAAGTGTGGAACTCAAAAGGTATGTAAGGAACATTACAAATTTGGAAAAGGAACTCAAACCACTGGAGGTTGATAGTGCCTGGAAGAGACTTACTGTGGTCTCTCCACTGTAGGTCATTGGTTTTCCAATTTAGGTAAAGGTTTTTTGTTTAAGGTACTGATGCCAATTGCAGGAATAGGTTTTATCATATTCCTCATATTTGTTTGTTGCAAATGTCGCAAACACCAAAAGAAATATACTGTGAACAAGAGAGGCGTGAAACGGAATGTGGATGAACTTGAATTGGAGGAACTGAATAATAAGATTTATAAAAGGGTGAAGAATTCTCACCCTAACAAAGAAACAAAAGAACAATTGAATCGAATGTTGGAAGAGATTGAATTGGGCAAATTGTGAAAGTTGGCATCTGATTCTATTGGTTTTGTGATGATAGTAAATATCATCAAAGAGGGTATTGATGGAGCAAGAATTCGCACGTTACGCGACTTGCTCGTACTCATGAACCTCGAATAACTAGAATAAGATTAATCCAACATGTTCGTTTTACTAATTTCCCCATTATTCTGACATTATGGGTGTCCAAGAGATATTGCATATGTGTTTATTAACATTAACAACGCTTGTCATTAAAAATGGCCGCTGCTTGGCGGGGTTTTCTGCTGCGCATGCGTTAGTCACACTCATGTGATGTGACGTACTTGCAGTTCTGGTGGGAACTTTTCGCGCTTGCACACTGGACTTAAGATGGCCGCTTGATGTTCTCACATGCCGAAGCTTGCGCTGCCGCTTTTGTGCTATTATTCGTTTGCACAAATTATAACGCTATAAGTTAGTATAAAGTAAGGGGAGTCATATAGGGATTCCTGGTATACAGTGTATTCATTTATTTCTGTGTTTTAATTTGTTTTCGCGTACTTTTCATATGTTGTATCATTTGGGCCTGGGAGGGAAGCAAACCCTATCTTAAGAAGTCCCTACTGCGCATGTCATCCTGGCAGAGGGAAGAAAACCTTGTACCAGTGGAACTCAGCCAGCTGGCAGCCACAGTCAAGATGCTCATGAGAAAGTGACCTGCGACCCGGCAGAATCAAACTGAACTGTCCTGCAAATGCAACAATTGTATAAAATTCATTGTATTCTGGAGAACATGTCATGGGAACCCCAAATTCAATAGGCGGTCCCTAAGTATGCAAATGTGGTATTGTAGAAACTTGTCCTGGTTGGTGTGTTAACCTGTCCTACTTGAGGACCAATCGAAAATGGGGATTCATACACTTGCAACATTTGGGGGGTGGTACACTGACCCGAAAACAGTATAACTAGCCTAGGTTTAGCTAGAGAAATTGTCCGACTTGTCCGAATAGCTGACCTGTCACTGACCCAACGCACTCAATAGGTGACTGATACAGAGGGCTGCGGAGCACTCTGTCCGAAATTTCCATAGACTCAAGGGGTTGAGAAACCTTAAGTTCTGGCGGAGCACTTTGCTGGGGAATTCGATAACCCAATCGGGGTTCTGGCTGATAGCTGCAGAGAGGGTGGAGCGCAGGCGTTGCTTGCGAACTGCGGGTGCTGGTCTTACCTTGGTGGTCCTGTCCTGATCCTAATCTGGGTTTCCTGTCCTGGGGTGTCCATTCTGCACCTGCTGTCCTATTGGTGACTGTCCTTCTTTGGGGTTTCTCCTGTCCTTAACTGACCCGTACCCAGGGTTGGTCTTCACACCATACTAGGTAAATATAGTGCTGAAAAGTCTACTCTGCACAATCTATTTTTTGGTTTCTTTTGCTTCAATAAAGACACTCGTGCATATTTGATTTTCCATGCTTTCCGCAAACTATTAAATGAAAAGGTCATACATTATTGTTGTTTTCTAGCATGTTCCTATTTTTCCTTCCTTTAAGTATAATACTCTATACCGTTCATGAAATATAGATGTGTTTTATCTTTACCTTCTTTTTGCTGACTAAATGATGGTCCTAAAATTCTAGCGTGTTCCACTTTTCCCTTCCCATAGGTATATGGTATCCTTGATTCCTCGTAATTTAAACCAAAGTATCTTTTCCATACCCATATATCTAGGGGTATATTTTCCAACTGTGACATTCTAGTATGTTCCATAATCTTTCCCGTCTTTAGTTATTTTCCTCTGAAATCTAAACTCTGAAATTTCTGATTAGCATGTTCCCTGTTCTTACCTTCCTTTAGACTCCTAAATGGTTAGCCTGATTTATTTTCTATATGGATATGTCATCTTTGTAATTTTGGTTATTGATAGTTTATTTGCTGTAAACCTAATGCTTTCAGATTTTGATTAACCTTAGATAAAGGTTTTTAAAACTTTCTCCGAGTCTGTGGTCATTATATGAGTGCAAAGAAAATTACAACAGTTGGTATTTTGTTGTCTGCCTTTCTTTTACAGCTAGCTCCCTGATCCATTGTGGTCATAGGTACCCGTAACGGTGGATTGGTAAATCGGGTACAGTAGGAATAAATAGGAAGGAACAAGGGATACTGGTAGTAGAGAGTAAGTTTACCCGATTAATAAATATGGTAAATTGAAATTTATGAGCCCGATACGTATGTGGTAAAATTGTTGGTCGGGTGACCTGCGCGCTCTATCAATAGTATTAATTGTTTTGTCATTTTTACACTGGTTAGCACAATCTGGGCATCAGTTGTACCCCCTTAGTACTAGTTTAATGCCCAAATATAGAAATAATAAAAAGTGACTAGTCAACCGTTTCAAGCAAAATACATGTTTTGGTTGTTAGAACCTGCAGATTTTGCAGCTGCTAGATTATGTGGCAAAGCTGGCAAATCCATAATTATGCGAAAAATGCTGCAGCCTCACAATCTCATAATTCCAGTAGCCCTGACTATCTGTCTCTACTAAAGATCAAACATGTGCATGACGGAGGAGTCCCCTGGTGCAGAGTCTCTGAAGAGCATCTTAATGAGAAACTCATTGGATGTGGAAGCACCGCGCGTCATCCGTCCCCTTTACTTTAGGAGTCCTATATTTTACTGCAAATTATAGAAAACCTTCCTTGCACCGGTACGGTCATCCTCGTTTAAGAAGTGTCAACACCGACCAAGCCCTGAAGGAAACACAACTGCCCTAGCTGGTTTTTACTTCTGTTGACTCATGGGTGACTGAGGTGTGTCAGTTTGGGTGCTAGATTTCCTCTTGGCTGGGGTTTCTGACCTTCTCAGCAGAAGATGCCACAACTACGCCTTCCAACTATGGTCCTTCAAGAAAATGAAAATGGAAAAGGTTTTATTTTTGCTAAATGTATCTTCTTCACCTCCCGTATTTATGGTTTACTCCTCCACGGCCCTATGTTCTGCAGAAAGTGGTGCCAACATTGTGGGAAATGTTCCCAACCCTCTTTGTGGGCAGGCAGGTCTGCACCAACCTTGCTGTGTTCCAGGGGTACCTGCCTGCTCCCACGTGACAACCCCAGAGGCTGTTGCTTTATGCCTTCCTTCAGTCTCCCCGCCTCCTTTCATTTAAAGTCTGTTTTTGTCTGCACATGCGCTGTTGGAAAAGGGAGTAAAGGCTCTGAGGGGCCGCGGCTCAGCAGCTGCTGCCAGGCTCTGTTGTCGTGCCTGTGCCATCCCGGATGCTGGGTGCTATGCCGGGAGACTGCCCATGGAGCGTCTGATGCGCCACTCTCTGCCTGCGACCATCGGGTAACTGTGCCAGCAGTCTGCCACCCTGAAAGAAGGTAATGTTTCTAGCATTTTCATTCTGAGAAGGTCGAGAGTGGAGGGGGCGTGAGACTCTTCAGCAGCGCCGTGCAATCTAGCAATATGAAGCCCATTGGCAACAAATTACTGAAACAAACCCCGCCCCCCCCCCCCCGCAAAAGAAATGTCAGCCATTATAAATATTGAAGCGACCACAATGGTAAACAGATATTACACAAATGGTAAAAAAAAAAGTGCTTACCCATTAATTAAAAGACTCGGTGTACTGCCGCAAGCAAAATATCCAGTCCAGGTGGGTGGGGCCAAAAGGAGACAGGGCGGTAACAAGGAGGGACTAAAAAGCTTCACTGACAATGGAATGCCAGAGTTTAGCATGCACTATGACTCGGGCCAATGGAAAGAAGGGGCGGAGCCTAGACTCCACATCTGAAATTGGCTTGATTACAAGAAGCCTCGCAGAGCGTGCACCACATGCGCTGCAACGCTAGGCAAGCCCTAAAAAGGCCGGATTCGGTTCACATTTTCAGATTCTGCAAATACCTGCAAATGATTTGTAAGCAGAACTTTAGTTGAAATAATCAGTATTGATTTTAACATGTCCTTTTGGTCTTTCTTTACTTAAGTTATCAGTCAGGGGTCAGTAGGAGTGCTGTAGAACTTATTTTAAATTGTTTTCTTCTTAAATTAAATGTTTAAAGTATGTACTGATAAGAGGAAAATCATACCTGACCGGGGCATTAAATACTGGTCATTGCAAGTGATTTCCTAATGTTTCCATTAAAGGATCCGGATGGGACCCCAGAGGTCTGGTTTTGAATAACCGGTCAGGCCGAACTTAAAAAGCAATATGCAATAGATATATTTTAAAAATAATTCACAAATAGATACCAATAAAAGCACAAACCTAATAAATGAAAACACGACCAGCTTTACTGAAATATTTACAAGTGCTTCATGTATTTTTTTTTTAAATTAAAGTAAAGGTAACAAAGCAGATTGCCTTGATGCTACATAAATAGATTCTGTTAATTTCTAAGGTTTAATGAAGGATTTTGTGTACGCATATGGAGCATGGACGCCTTTTCCTTCATTGTTTCTATCAATTAGGTTTTGGTTTCATATCAGTAGCTCCCATAATAGGAATGTACAGCAGCATTGGCAATTTTAGTTTTCTTAGGTTTCCAAAATAAAATCCTTTCCTCGTGTATAAGAAGCCCCTCAGTGATACCAAAGCAGTGTCTAGGGGTCGGCGGGGGAAGGGACCAAGCACATGATTTTATTGGGAAGGTAAGGCTAGTGACAAGTGGGAATTAGGTAATTATTGCTGAGAGTGGAGTCAGGATATAATGAGAGGTCCGAATGTAGTCAATTTTTATTGCTAGGTACAATTCCTAATACATTTAGGATAAGCTTCCTGCAAAGGGCCCTTGGTCGTGCTTCAGGGAATATCCCTGCTACGTCTGCATAACAATTACGTGAGGCCTGAAAATGTCACACATTAGCTTCGGCAAACCATGAAATGTCACACATAGTAGACTTGCAACTTGGGAGCCCTGTTTAACATAGTTGGATGTAGACATGGTGTCCCCTGCACATGCAATAAACTATGGCTAAGAGCTCTGTAGGGACATATGATTTATTTTAATGCAAGCAGGTGCATTGAAAAGGTAACAGCATTACTTCCACTGAATGTGAACCCCTCAACAAGTAATTTAAATTCGTTACCAGGGCCATTGGAATTATGAAGCATTAAAAGACCAACATATGCAGCAGGGTTGACTACATTAAGCAGCAAGAAAAGGCAAATTATGCGGCATAAAGGGGCACATTTTGTGATGGTAGAACTTCAAAATGTTCTCATTTTGTAGCACGTTAACACTGCCTTGGCACAGGTGGGGCCGGCTCTAGGGCGGTGCGGTCGGTGCCACCTCACCGGGTGCTGATTTGAGGTGAGGGCGCTATGTTCATCTTTCAAAAGCACCTGATGCCCCGTACATTGACACAGCAAATTCCAGACCTCAATAAAAATGACAACTCGCGTGATTAATGTTCTTCCTGGAGAAAGACTGGAGCTTTGTCCAGTAGAAGTTTTGAATCCTCACAGTGCAGAGGGTTAATGTGCCTGCTGCATGTAAATTGCAAGGAAAGGAAAATATTTGATCCATATATTTTTTGCCCAGTCTTTCCTTGTCCTAATTTTGCAGGTGGTCATGGGGGTGGCGCCAACAAACATTGTCGCACAGGGCGCCACCAGGTCTAAAGCCGGCCCTGGGCAAAGGGTACTATTTAGACTAGTTTAATATACAAATATGGTTAAAAAAAGCACCAGAAAGGTAACCAGTCAACTTTTGCATTTGGCCTTCCACTGCATGGCAACAAGTCACTGAGATTTTTCGTACCTTTTGAACCTTGTAAGTTAGACAATGTTTTTTTTGCTGAAATCTGTAAACTATGCAACAGATCCGTTGTGAAAAATGCGGCAAATCTATGTGTAAAACAGGGCAGCCACAAAATCGCATAATTCTAGTGGCCTATCTATTACCTAAAACAGCAATTACCTATATTACCCATGCCTGCAAGAACCATCATATGCATCTGCATTATTTTCTGAATGTCATTTTATGTGATGTTTAAAATTTCACTAGCCAGACTATCATTAGTGTCCCTAGAAGTGATCTATAGGGGTACACACATTAAGTCTCAGTTAAACTGGTGCTACACCTCGGCACTGAGAATAAGGCACTAAAGGGATAGGGAAACTGCAAGTCTCAGAATGGGAGCTCTGCAAATATATGGTAGCTTAACTTGCTCTGCCAAAATGTAAATAACCTGCTTAAGGTTATTACTTTTGGTGGAAAGATTTAATATGCATCTGCACATCCCTTACATACTTACTTCCCTATTTTATGCACAAGTGAGGGAAACTTCACCTAGCCCCTAAAGTTGAATTTTGTTAATCAAAATAATATAATAAGAACTATGAGCACGACTACATTTTTAGTGTGCATGTATCTATTGCACAATGACAAAAATAACTTTCTCGCTAACGCTAAACGTAACATGGAATACTCCTACTGAGTTCATGAGGATGCAGGTGGCAAAGGTGAAATACCTCTACAGGGTTGGGGCGACTGCGCGGGAATGGGCATGGTTTGTGGGGGGACGACCCGCACCACTCTTTGCAGGGGGCCCGCTAAGGGTTTGGTATGCCACTGCTAGCAATAATAAACTATCACAGTCCAAGCAGTGAAAACTTTTTTCTAGGACAACTACAGAGACATTTTGAATACCGTGTTTTGCCTGATCATTTCTAGGTTAGACTCAACCCATGCATTAGCGCACACGCTTTCATCCTGAAAGGACTTGCTCCACATGGTTTGGAACTTACAGCAGTACCTTTACCTCGTGCATTTCTTGGGCCTATGAACTTCTGCCCACTGCTCATTTCAAACTAGTAACCACTCGTATCACTGACAATCACTCACTCCAAATACTTAAGAACTTTTGCTGGCAACAAATGATTAGATGATGCGTAGTCCACTTCATTTTAAACTAGAAAACACGCGGGTTGTTCTTTTACAGACATCCAAATCAATTAAGTGACTTTCATCAGCTCTCCACAAGTATTTGTCTTTAGAGAAAATGTAATTAAAAGAAAAGATTCTATGGGTTTTAGAAACTTAGGAATGCTGACCAGATATTTGGTGGCAAAGTCAATTAAACTGTAAGTGGAACATGTAATCAAATCGATCGAGTTTGAAAAATATTCTCACTCCTAAAACTGTGCACTAAAATCACAGGAATCCTGGCTAATTCTTTTATAGATTATTGGCAATCACTTTACTTAATCCTATAAATTGAAGGGAAAGGACTGTTTCCAGTGACCAAGAATGCCGCTGTTCATTTGGCTCTAGGTCTCTAGACACAAACCTGTTTTTCTGCTGGCACGCTCTCCAAGCTTGGTCTCCTTGTTAGGGACCAAGTGATTTTTAAACGTTCTATAGATGGCTCAATATAGTTCCTAGGCAAGCACAAGTGCTCTTATAGGATATAGTGACTTTCTAGGAGCCTGGCCAAAAACATCCATCAGTTCATTAACATGATAGGGATCCAACTTCAGGTTGGATTGGCTACTAGACTGAAAGTTTGTGGTTTTGTACTTCATCACTAAAATGCTCTACCAAACAACATTCAGGCCCAGAAATTAAATTTCCTCCTTAAAACACACATCTTCTATAATCAGTGTGAATCACAGGGATGTCTAGCATGAGCCCGCCGTGCTCAGTACGGAGTCTATCCCCCAACCTATTTAGGAAGTGCAAACCGGTAAATTCGTCCGTTTGCGCTTCTTAAATACGTTTTTGGGATGCATGAAACAATTTTTCAAAATTCGTTTTTTTTTTGCATTTCCTAAAAATGCGAATGCATTTAAGGAATCGCATTTGTGCGATTCCTTAAATGCAATGCATCAATTTTTTTTAAAATGCGAATTTTGAAATAGCAAGTGCAAATTAACACGAGGTTGACCCTCGTGTTAATTTGTGAAATTGTTTAAAAAAAGCATAAAAATGCATTTTGAAAAGTGTCATGTTACAGACACACATGTCCTTAGGACATGTGTGTGTGAAACATGCACTTTAAAATACATTTCAGGGGTGCATGGGAGGGTCCTTTGGACCCCCCTCTGCACCCTTGCAATGCATCAACAAATTGCGATTTCCTAAAAAAAAGAAATGCAAAACGGCATTGATTCCTATGGGCCTCTAGGCCCATAGGAATCAATGTAATGCCATTCCTTAATTGCGATTCGCAATTAAGGAATCGCAAATTTCGAAATTTAAGAAATCCTAAAAAAATGTAGGATTTCTTGATGCATAGGATTTTGCAATTCCTAAATAGCGATTCCTTAATTTTCGCTATTTAGGAAATACAAAATCCTAGATTGATACATGTGGCCGTATATGTTTAGAAGTTCTTTCCTACCTATATTAAAATGGCTGCACAGAGATTCTCCCATAGGCTGGGTGGTGGGAGGTTCTACGTGTGAAGTAGAGTAACTAGTTCCCATTGTTACCAGTATTTAATTTGAAAAACATTAAGTGCAAGGGTCCTCCTCCGCCACCCATTGCCCCTGCCAGTGCGGACAATGGCAGTATCAACGTAACACCTAACCATCACACTCCTAAGAGTGTGACAATTCAGACTATTTCAGACCACACAAAGCTATAATAATGACGAGAGGATGAAATTATTCATTTTTCAATGCGAATTGACTTAATAAACACAGTTGTTGTTCTCATATCAAAATTAAACAGACAGCCCCACAACATGGAGGTCAGTAGAGCAGGTGCCGACAGTTAAGTGCTAGTGCTGAGCACCAGAAACCACTGGCTCAAATTAAGCACTGACATTTGCAGCAAATGCTAACTCGATCACATACTGTGCAAGGATTATGTATCAGTAGCTTTGTGGAAGAGTGCGAAATGCGAGTGGTGTTTCAATGTTTAACGAGCTTGTGCTTCTCTTTCAAACTGTACAGACACAAAAATGTATGTATTGATGACCAGGTTGCTACCGATAAAACACCATGAATTTCAGACATCATCATGAATGCCAAGACAACTCTTTTTGTTGTCAAGTGTCCCTTTTGGTTTATGAGCAGCAAATAAATAGCACAACTGAAATGTGACCCCAAGCTGTCTTGCTGTAGTGCTTTTGTAACTGGCATTTCCTTTACTCGTGATGCAAAAGTCTGAAGTAATTGCTGTGCTTTTCCGATTGTCTTCGTTACCTGCATGTAGTACATATCAGCTTTCCGCCCATTTCACAAAAAAAGTAGATGAAGCTCTCTCTGCATTTGGACTTTGGAAGAATGGGTGGCGTTAGAAGGTTTGATTCACATGAAAAGGAAAAACAATTCAGAGGATGTATTTATGGTATGTCCTCATAACATTTTCTGCAATAAAATTCCCTTTATTGTTTCAGAGTTGTTGTAAGCATTTTCAGATCGAGGGTGCATAGGTCCCACATATCAAATTCCTTAATGGTGCAGGATTAAGGATACTTGCTTTTGCCCTACCCAGAAACATCTTCACTAATATGACAAACAGGTGTTTTCTACCATAAGCCTCAGGTAAGCATGTACCGCAGACAACTGTACTGTTGACACAATATATTTGCATACTAGTAAATATATGCGTTGGAAACAATTTTCCTCAAGTGCGATTTATTTATAACCTACTTCATTTATACCAGTTAAGTAAAGCAGTCACTTTTGTGAATTACAGTTCTAGTGGTCTGCATCCTTCATCACCTTCATACACCTCTGCTGTAGGTTGAAGTGCTGGAATTCTAGGCCTTTCGGATCCATCATAAACATTTTAAAGGTTTTGGGTGCCAGATAATAAATATTTACACCCCCTTTAGTGAGGAAAATCGACAGGAACTTAACATTTTGATGCAACATTATGTGTTGTGAATACCCAGTCACGCCCTACAGTTCTGCTACCAATATCATAATATGTCAGATCCTACACTGGCTGATAACCAGAGAAATAACTAGTACTTGTAGAACAAGACTGACCCGCTGCCGAGAGAAGGACACGCGGAAAGAGCCCGGTGAGTGGTTGTGGGGGGGATTGGGGGAGATGCGTGCGCGTGCGTGTCTGTGTGTGCACACGTGCGTGTCTGTGTGTGTGTGTGCGTGCGCGTCCTGATCCATTGTGACTGAACACAGCATGCCGGAATCAGATCACGTGTTCACGCGCGCAACCTGATCCGATTCCGGCATGCTGCACGTGCCTATCTCCTGTCTCCTGGGAAGCAGAGCTGGTGACTATATGTCTCACAAGCAAGACAGCGCTTTCACGCTGTAATCGCCAGGTGCGAGATCTAAAAACTTAAGATGTCCTGAACCAGTTTAGCCACAAAGCATTCTCCGCTGAGTGTGGGAATGTGGAAGAAAAGTTACAGCATTTTAATTTTTATGTGGAAGAAAACATATATAGGACAAGTATTTTAGGGCAGCAATATGCGACCCGTTGCCATATGCAAGCAGAAGTGGTTTTAGATAATAATAAAATAAAGATTGTGCTTTTTGGCAAGGCACAGTAAATCTGCTCAGCAGATTAGTGGCCATCTGAGCTTGGCCCAGGTACAGTTGCCAAATTGGTGGTGAAAATTCTGAACGTTAACATTGACCAAACCCCTTCTATGAAATCTAAGGTAGAATCTACTTGTGGTGCTAGTTATGCCACCTTGCATATCTTGAGGAAAACCTCCCCGTGGCTCCCTCCCAGATACCGAAAGACTTTAGCCCATGCCCTCAGCACTAGTCGTTTCAATTACGGGAACGCACAATTAAGGGCAGCCAACGATACCTTGTTGGCCAAACTTCAATTCGTACAAAACACAGCGGCTCGATTAATCTTGAGCTTTCCCCCTCGCAAATCTGCTGCCCCACTTCTAAGGAACCTTCACTGGCTGCCCATTAGAAACCCCAAACGGATACTTAAGATATGTTGCTTGACCCAGAAGGCCTTAAAACAAGGCACTGCCTACGTACTTGCAGTCTAAACTTAACTTTTAACAGCCCTACAGAGTGTAGAGATCTTCCCTTATGGGCCCTCTAAAGATCTCACGAATCTGCACAGCTAAATACAGTAGTAGATCGTTCTGTAATCTAGCCCAATTTTACAGGAATAAACGGACTCTTCTCATCTGCTCCTGTGCGGAGCACACCAAATTTAAAAAAAGATGTTAAAAATCTGGCTTTTCAATGTTGCACTCTAACCCTGGAACAATGCGGATTCTTTGACTGCTGAGTTAAGCGCCAAGATGCCCGTATTGGAGTGTGTCGTACGGTATAGTAAGTGCTCTGTAATGTAACATCCAGATTGAGGTATTCCTTTAGTCAGGGCCGGACTGTGAACCAAAACCTGCTCTGGTAAAGTGATCGGCTGGCCCCCCTTCTCCCCAATGGGCGGGGATGAGGTGCCGTCGAGCTCTTTGGCGGGGCCGGTTTTCGGCAGATTTTATTACAGGGCCGTTTTTTCAGCTATGCTGCAAAAACAGCCCCCAGGGGCCCGAAACCGGCCCCCACCCATGCGGCCCACCGGGGGATTGCCCTGTGCCCACAACGACCAGTCCAAGCCTGCCCTTAGTCTGGTCCGTGCCGGTGCCAAATGCACTAGCGGTAATATGCAGTCATGGATTAGGCACCCCTGCGAGGTTTGCTTTTTACCTCTTCAGGATAAGGTAAAGGATGGCTACAAGGGATTTTTTTTTATGAACTCAGTACCTGAGGTTTAGCATATAGCATTTCAGGGTTGATTAAGCAATTAAACCCTATCGTATCCACAGGATAACTATATTATTCTTGTGTTATTCCTAAACATTCAATGAAATCAAGCTAGAGAGAAGATAAAATGGAGGTAAGCACACAGCAAGTTAATTTTCTATGAAAATTTTACTATTAAATTGATCAAACAGTACAAATCATGGGGATAAAAAGAAGAAATGAATCCAATATTGGCAGTTATGAATAGATGTACATAAAAATCAACAAATCAATTCATAACGTATCAACAATTCCATAGATAAAAGAAGACCAAGTTCACTAGTATACAGAGGTATCCTTCTAGCATTGATGCTGTGGAGATGGTGATTAGGTCGACGTTTCGGTCTTGCTTGTAGGCATCAATAAGACCATCATCAGGACTAATTTTCATGCAAAAAGCCCCTTAGAGGAAACAGAGTGAAGATAATGACTGGTCGCCACCTTCAATGTTTTCAACTGAAGAATCTGCAGTGACGAGCAATGTCACCTGTAACTGCAGTGAGAGGATTCTGTTAGAAGTCTTGACTGGATGGACAAATATATCGTGGTATTAATCGCACGAACGAGAGTCGCCTGCTCTTGAAACTGACACTGACAGGAACAAGTGTAGAAAGCCTACAAGGGTTTATTGGGTTACCCAGATTCTTTCGTACTTTTACCTCTTCAAGCCTACTTTTAGTAACTAGATTGCGGCCATTGAGAAGGTCTGCCCAAATCGGTTGTGACTGGAAAGGAGTCTGATTGCAAATGCAAATGTTTACCCTGATTTTATGACCCTCTATGAAAGAAGCACATTTCTGAAATTCTCGTCTTGCCTTTGCAGTTTCATTGGCTTTTTTATTTTTCCCAGCAACTCATTCTCCAAAGTTATGAAAAGACTCTTCCCTCAGAAAGGTGCCTCAGAAACTTATAGCAATTCTGAGCCATGTGTCTCTTCATAATATCCGGACCACTCCAAAGTGATCTGCCGGAGAGGATTTCAAGTAGGCATTTGATTCGCTGATGTGCACTTGGGAGATAGGAATTCACTTTACATCTTAAATGCGATCAGAGTCATGAGTAAACGATAGGATGCTGCTCTTCCTGCACCCCAGGTCTGTGCAGCCGCCCACTGCATGGACACAGCTAAATTAAACCATGACCTGGTGCAACCTTGATAGGTAACATTCTACAGCCTTCTGTGGTAAACAGGTTTCAACATTTTGCCAAGGATGGCTCTTGGATCTCATACGTTTTTTTCCTCTAAAGCTTCAAACTAATTAGGATAATCTCCAGCAGAGAATCGGGTTTGGTTATTCTATAGGTCGCTTGTTAAACTTTCTTTAGGGTATTGTTAAGACTTTTAACACCTCATTGAAACTTTTCATCTTCTGTACAAGTGCTGATACTTTGGCTTGGAGTTCGCATTTTTATTTTTCCCACAGAAATTGCATTTCAGGACTGGTCGACTGGTGTTGGCATTTAAGATTTTTTCTTTGGAAGCAGAGTAGCACATGTATCTTTCAATCTCAATTGCCTAAGTCAAGTTGGATTTGGTAAGTAAATCCTTACTTGGATCTTCTATCTTTAATGAAGATGGACTTTTTTCCCCAATGCGCTTTTAAAAAAAAAATTATTTTTATTGAACAACATAGATCAACAAAATAGCATATGATAGGTTGACATTATACACATGAGAGGAAACGACAATCAGTCACAATATTGATCATGGTATGGTTGAGCTGAGCTGCAACAAAACAATGAACATTTCAATTAAGGCGATGTCATGTCGTCAATAGGAGAATCCCGCGGTAGAGTACAAATCTCCCCTCTGTAGGAATTCCAAGCCCCCCCATATCAGTAACCATTTCTTCGGGCAGCCCCTAGCAAGGTATACTGTCTTCTCATGAAATATGCACCAGTCCATGTGCTTTTTCCAGTCCGTTATTGTTGGCGGAGTTGTGGCTCCCTACAGTTGTGCTTTGTTCCATTTTGCCACAATGAGGCAGAGAGTGAAAATAGTGTGTATCCTTCTCCAGTATGATTGAATGTGCTCACACTTCCATATGATATGCATGAAAGTGCCTTTGCCACCGCACTGTCGCCTACATTCTCCCTGTGCCCACCCCATGCGAACAAAACAGGGCCCAGTGACATACATCCTATGTAATAGCTCCAACTGAACAAGCCTCAATCTAGCTGAGATTGCTACCTCTCGTGGAGAGGCGAGTGCCTCCTGCCATTCCTCATCATCCAGTTTGAGGTCATTTCCCTCCCACCTCTCTCTTACTGCCTGGATGGAAGTCCCAGTGTTTATCAGTTTCTTGTATGTGAGTGAGACCATTTTCTCTGGTAGATAGCCATCGAGTAATCTATCTTAGAGGGGTGTGTATTGTGGGGGAATGGACCCATTAGGAATACAGGATTGTAAGGCATTACGGACCTGAAGATACCGAAAATACTCAGTCTGCGCGATTTCGTATTTCTGTTGCATGGTGTCAAATGACATTACTTCTCCCATTGCCCATAGGTCTCTGATAGTCGAGATCCCGATAAGATCCCACTTGTCGAATCCCTTCGATTTCCAAAGACCCCAAGTGTCTCCGAGTCCCAGAGCGGTGTCGCCAGCGTCAGTTTTCGCTCCCATTCCAAACTTTTTGTTGCTGCGTGCCAGACCTGCACTGAATGTTTAGTAGGTCTGGTAAGTAGGATACGTTGCAGTCTAGAGTAGAGAGCTCGGTTATAGTTTCACCCTGGGAGGAGCCAGCAGTCCATGGAATAGCCTGGTTCGTCCATGGGGCGGTAGGTGCCATGGTTGATGGCTGCCAGGTGCGAGGCCCAGTAGTATTTTTTTTAGTTCGGGACACTAATACCACCATCATATCAGATAAGGGGGAGTTTGGCCAGCATGATTCTGGGCTTTCCTTCCTACAGCAATTCTCTCTGTAGTCCCTCTAGTTCTCTAAAGTAGCTGGATGGCACTGGATTGGTGTAGTTCTGTAGTGCGTAAAGGAAGCGAGGCAAGGACATCATTTTAAATAGCGCTGCCCTACACAGCAAGGAGAGCGGAAGCGCCTTCCAGGCGGTTTCAGTATTTGCAGGGGCAGTTGCAGGTTATTAGCGTAGCGGAGGTGTGGGTTCGATGTCACAAATACCCCCAGGTATCTAAAACCGGTCATGGTGAGTTGTATAGGGAAGTCTTTGGGTACCCTGGGGGGGGGGGGGTCACTTTGGAGAATATGGAGAATGGACTTATTCCAGTTTATGGAATATCCAGAGAATCTGCCAAAACTTGCGAATATGTCACACACCGCTATCAGTGATGCTCGGGGGGAGGTGAGGAATAGAAGGATATCATCAGCGTATAGCGAAATGCAGTCCTCTCATGATTCCGCCCATCGTAGGCCACGTCTGACTGGATCCCTCCGAATCCAAGCAGCAAGTGGCTCCAATGCAAGAGGAAATAGGAGGGGGGGGGGGCGACAGTGGGCAACCCTAACGGGTTCCCCGACCTAGTTCAAACACCTCTGGCTTCTTGTTGTTCATTACAACTTGCACCAGGGGCTCGGAGAATAAAAGTCCAATCCAACCGATGAATTCAGGTCCAAAACCCAGCTACACCAAAATTGCAAAAGGGTAGGGCCATTCAATAATATCAAATGCCATTGATGCATCTAGGGAAACTATGACCGCCGGCTCTTGTATCGTTGCTAGTCTCTCCATTACCCCATGTACCCTCTGGAGATTCAACACAGTATTAATCTGGGGCATGAAGCCTGACTGGTCGGGGTGCACAATGCCACTAATAACTTTGATCAGACGGTTAGCCAGGAGCTTAGCAAGGATTTTGAGTTTTGCATTAAGGAGAGAGATAGGCCTATATAAAGCGCAGTTTGTCGTGGGTTAACCCTCCTTGTGAATGGTGATGTGTGGCTATTCTCTGGTCTAGGGGAAGCCTTCCCTGCTCTTTACGGTCTGTGAACATAGTTTGCAGATATGGGGCTAGTATAAAAAGCTCGATTGGTAGGCCATTGGGGCCGAGCGCCTTACCCGAACTGAGGCATCTGACTGCCAATGCGATTTCGTCATTTGTAAAGTCACTTTCCAAGAGGTTTCTGTCCTGATCTTACAGGACCAGAAGGGCAATGTCTCTAAGGAGGGATTGTGAGTCTGCTTCTGTGTAGGAAGTGTGCGTGCGGTAAATGTCGCTAAAGTGGTCTGCAAATGTGTCGACAATTGCTTGTGGGTCCGTTATGGATTGCCAGTCTCCATCCCTCAACTCTGGCACCAGGCAGACGCTAGTTCCTGCTTGTCCAGCCGCGCTATACATTTCCCCGCCTTATCTCCCAGGTCGTACACCCTACTCACCTGTTCTCTCCCCATGGATTTGGCTCCGTCAGTTGCTATGGCCTTATATTCATCACTTTTGAGCTGCAGAGTATGGCGCTTTTCTTGCGTAACTTCCTCTCCCAGTTCAAGGACTGCCTCTTCTATTTCAACTAGGTCTTTCAATTAGCCTTTTTGAGCGCCAGTTATCAGAGGGGGCGCTTGTCCTGTATGACAACTTTAAAGGCTTCCCACAATGTTTGGGGGGTGAGAGGGGGGGGGGGGGGGGGAGTCTACTGTGCCCTTGCTGTCCTGAAAATAATGATCTATTGCCTGAAGCAGGGCCTTACTTACTTTGGGGTAGCGAAGATTCCATGGATTATTGGGAGCCACTCTGCCTGCCCCACTCCGCCCTAGCGTAAGATGAGCCCATAGCGGGGAATGATCGGAGATGCCTCTTGCCATGTGCCTAACCTCATTGATGTGTGTGATCTGGGAGGCTGGGACAATCGGGTAGTCTATACGAGAAAGGCTATTGTGTGCCCCAGAATAAAACATGTGTTGGATAGAGTCCGGGTGGTATGTTCTCCATGCGTCAGCGAGGCCCAGAGCCTCCCGGAAATCAGGTAGCCATCTTGTTGATGCACCAATGTCTCGAGGGAAATGTCTGGCCAGTGTCCCGGAGACTACTGCGTTAAAGTCCCCCCCCCCCCCCGCACCCATCAACATCATCAGTAGCCCCTCTGGAAGAGAGCAGCATGCCATGTCTCAAGAGTTGTGCCTTCATCAGTTCTTTGCAAGCTCATTCAGCCAGCAGCTGTGTTCGAAATCCGGTACCTTTAGCAGTCTCGGAGTCCAGCAAACGGTCGCCAGGCAGGGATGTTGCCCCGCTTCCGTGGGGGGGGGGGGGGGGGGGGGGGGGTCGGTCCATGGTACCTCGCCAATAGGGTCTTTCTGGTGTCTCAGAGGGAGTTATGGTTTCCAGCTCCTCGACAAACCTTCCAGCCATTGCGCTGGAGCCTTGGGAATGTCAAAGAACCAGGCCCTCTCCTCATTCTCCACCCGGAGTCAAGCCAGAAAAAACATGGCGTATTTCACCCCTTTATCACGTAGTGACTTTTTAAAGGCCAGAAAGGATCTGCGCTTCCTCTCAACTGTTTGTGTAAAATCATGGAAAAAGTACATTTCGGCGTTCGAGCCAGAGCGGGAAGCTCACTCTGGCGTTTGGCAAAATCACGTCTCTGATGCGGAAGTTCAGTACCCGAGCGAGCAGCGGTCGTGGGGGAGCCCTGGGTTTTGGGCACCCCCCAGGGACTATGTGCCCTCTCAATCACAAAGAATTTTGACAGGCCCTTCGGCTGCAGGTGTTTAAGCAGGAGTTCAACAGGTCTGGTGCTTCTCCCTCTGTCCGTTCCAGCATCCGCAGGATTCTTACGTTAATACGGCGTGATCGGCCTTCGTAGTCATCCAGCTTACTTTCCGCTAGTTTCCTGAAGTTCTGAAGCTCTCAGACTTCACTCTGAAGTTGTGAAGTGTCCTCCACCAGGCTCTCTATTTTGACCTCTAGTTGTTTGACCTTTTCGGTGATTTTATGAAGATCCGCCCTGATGAGTGTCACCTCCGCGGAGATCGTGTCCATTCTTTGCTCCAGGTATGCTGTGTCTGGGTTGCCGCAGTAAGGCCTCAAGACCACTGCAGGCTGAATCATGTGCCTGTTAGATGAATGGCGTATGGGGGATGAAAAAGTATGTGGCAGCCGAGTGGACAATTCTATAGAGGGTTTACAGGATAATCAGGCCCCTCCTAATGCAGAGTGATGTAGGCCTGATGGAGCCCACGTCTCAGCAGCGAGCAGTCTACTCACCTCAATAGAGATAGTGTCATTGTCGCTCCAGGGAGGGGGGGGGGTGGGGGTTCAGGGTCCCTATCGCACCGCTCCTACACCCGGAACCAGGATAGTCTGTGCGAAGCGCAAGTGGGTCGTTCCCAGGGGCCGTGGCTCAGCGCCCGGTGCCAGGGCGTGTGGTACGTATGGCTTCCTCCCACTGGCTTTACCCGGCAAAGTGTTGAGCACTCCTCCGTGATGTCTTCTGAGGCCACTCACTGGGTTTTCCTAAGCAGCCACTGCAACAGGCCAACGTCAGCCTTAGTTCAGCTTCCGGCTGTGAGTGAGATGCCTATGGCCTTACTACGTTACGGCGGCGGCAGCTAGGGGCACTTCACCGCCCAGTCGCACTCTTAGTTTAGGCCTCAGATCTTAGCTTGTGAGAACTCTGGCTCCCGGTCGATTTGGGCTGCGATTTTGGTGTCTGTAGAATCAGCAGACACTCTTCTGTCTTTTGACAAATGTAGGGACCGGATCTCTGTAGCGGATTAACGGGGATGGGAGAGGTAAGACGGAGCTACTCTATCAGGCGGCTATTGCACTACGCTGCGTAGCCACGCTGCCCAATGTGCTTTTTGACTGAGATTTTTAATTAGAATTAAAAAAAATAATAATAAATCCATTAAAAAAAGATTTTATATAAAACCCTAAAAAAGTTACTGCAATATGGTCAAGTGTAATTATAAGACAATACACTTCCTCCATAAAGGTCATTCGCATAGAGCACATTTCACCACATCAATGAACAGGATGAATTAATGGCAGGCCACGCCTCTACAAGTCATGTGCCAGTGAGACTTCTCTCCTGGCTATAACAATTTACCAGTGCTTACTTTGTGCAAAATGTAAGTGCAAATGCCCTCGTGAGGAGGCCACTAGAGCTTGCTCCATCCACGGATCCTGCCAGCACTGCCAATAACCGTATCATCACAACTACTACACACCACACTCCTACAAGTGGGGAAACCCAGTCTATTCCACAACCTAAAGTTATAAAAATAGCTTCAGCTGTAGATATTGGTCATTTTGAATGCATGTTTGATCATTAAACTACTGCTGTGCTCATCTCTAAATAATAAAAATAAGGCCACCATGTGGCAGGCAGGCTGTCATAAGTGGGAGTGTTGACAATTAAGTGCTGGTGCTGAGCCCCAGGGGGATGGAGGCGTGTCGACTTTCCAATAGTGAAAATTGCAATAGGTTTCCAAGTATTATGATCTTAGGTGGAGGGAAAAACTTTTAAGATACCGTAGATATCTTGAGGATTTGTCCTTGGATGCCGAAGAGATTAATGCAATTCAACAATGTCATTACAGAAAACAGCATCATGCAGCCAGCTCTGGAGTTTAGGTGAGTCGCCTTTCAGCCACATGATATTTTAACCCCTTGTGTGCAAAGAACGTAATGGTTACATCCTAAGCAGCGGTGTTACTGTGCAGAAGATGTAACCATTATGTCTTGGCACTGGCCCAAGGGGAAGGCAATGGTGCTCCCTCCATGGCGGCCCACCTACATGCCCTCCACTTAGGATGGCAGTGGAAGCACTTTTGCTGCCACCCCGAAACCCCCTCGACCTTGGCAATCGGATGACGTCAGCGAGCTGACATCATCATAGGCTACCGGGGATGCGCTGGAAGCCATTTGCTTCCAGCGCGTCCAGAGAGGGCACGATTGAGGTAAGCCCTACTCTCGGGGGAGGGGTGTTCTTTGGGGAAAACAGACACAGGAGAAAGGAAAGAGTTTTTCCTTTCCCCTGTGCCGGTTTTGAATGGATTCCAGCTTCACGATTGCGTGCGAGGCCCGGTATCGTGGAGCAGGACTCCATCCACTGGACCACCAGGGATACTTTTTTGTTTTGTTGGGGGAGAAACCCCTGAAGCAAGGGTCACTTCCCTGGAGGCATGTGTAGCTGTGTTTCGGCCCCCCTGGGGACTGATTCGGCCCATCAGCCCCCTTCCAGGGGTGCCGAAACCCACTAGGCACCAGGGAATTTCATTTTACACATTTTGGGAGAGACCTCCTGGGCAATGGTAGTTTCCCTGGGGCCAACTTCCTTTTACTGGGTTTCGCCCCCTCCTCCGGGTTAGATCACCATTTTAATCAGCCAATCTAGCTCCATTCGGGGGAGGGTGGCATTCAAAACCAACTAGAAGCCATGGATTCATTTTTTAATAATTACAGGGAAGAGATTCCCTGGGTAAGGATTGCTCCGCTTTTGGGTGATGAATGTTTTGGCCATTTCTGCCTCCCTTAGGGGAAGATCATCCTTCTATTTTTTGGCCTACTAGACCCCCACGGATTTTTTTGCACGTAATTATGTACAGTGGCCGCTTAGTCAAGGGTCACTCCCCTTTTGTGAATTAATGTTTGGCATTTCTCCCCCCCCCCTTAGGGGCAGATTGGCCTTATATTTTTAAGCCCATCTGCCCCCAAGTGGGGCAGAAGCCGATAGACCACCAGGGATTTTATTGTTTGTGGCACAAAATGTTTTGTGAAGTGGCCCTTTGGGCACGTGTCGCTCCCCTTTTGGAGGTGAATATTCTGGCTGTGTTAGAAGCCACTAAACAACTTCGGCTGATGGTCTGCGCTTTGTCATTATTTGTAATCTTAACTTTTTTTCTCCTTTTCATTTTAGTGCAAAGCTTTTGTTTTACTTTGTTGTAACTTGTGCTTGTGGTTTTGGCACTGGTAGAGCTGCAGTGTGTGTAGTTGCAAGTGTTTGGTAAGGAAACTTGTTTTCATATTTTACTAATTGAATTGCTGTATACCTTGTACACAATGAAAAACCATTACAAGGTGCAGCTCAGTTATTGGCTCTGGGTACCTTGGATTCTTTGCAAACCTACAAGCCGGATATATTCCTTAAACCAGAAGGGTCCCGCGGACTTATCAGTATATTGCTCTCAAATATTTAGCTTAGTTCGATGAAGTTACAGGTGAAAATGTAGGCACTAATTGCTTTTTTTTTCCAACACCATTTCAATAATTTTATTTATTCAAATGTTACTTTCTATAGGAAAACCTTGAAGGATCTCCATAAATGACCACTTGCTGAATTCAGAATTAGGTCTTTTAAAAAGTATAGCTTTCCGGGATCCATTATTGGTTTCACACCCATTTCTACTATTAACCAAAAGGAGGTTGAAAGCACACAAAATGTTAAAAAAATAGGCTATGTCCCAGTAAAATGGCAAAACTGTGTAGAAAATGTTGGTTTTATGACAAAAGGCTGCTTGTTCCTGAAATCTGGGAAGATGGCGATTGTAGCTCCCTCAAACCCTTCTGCAGCACTTTACCATTTTCCCCAAAGAGCTGTATTTTGCCTAATTTCTCGGCCACCTCCAGGGGAAATCCACAAATCCTGGGTACCTATAAAATCCTCAGGGTATTGGAAGAATAGGACGCACATTTGGCATGGATACCTTATGGGGACAAAAGGTTATGGGAGCCTAAGCGAGAATTATCTCGAATAGCCAAAAAAAGGCATGGCACGGGGTGTAGGTGCGAGGTCTAGCAGCAAAAGGGTAAATAGCAACATTTGTAATGCTGTCAAGCACCTGACCTGTTTTGGCACCTCAGCAGCGCCTCCCACAAAAGCTAAGAGTGGGCGAGCTCGATATGAACAGGAGTAATTTCAATATTCATATTCTGGGGCAGTGTAAGGATAGGTGCATGAAGTCTGCCTAATTAAATGTGCATCTGTGACACAAGGTTCAAAGATGGGAGGGAGCTTAATAACTGTAGTTGAAACTCTAAAATGTAACCGTTCTTCCCAGTAATTTAAACAGACATTTGGTTGGATTAATTTCCTATGATTTAGTGTCCTAATGCTAACAGTCTGAGGTAATATTTTCATCTACTCTAGGCTTTGACAGATGTCCTTCGGGGCAGTCTCAGGAGTTGCATATTTTAAAAGTCATTTCCTCAACATGGGAGTTTTGGAACAGTGTACCCTGTGTCTCCTTGGTATTGTCTTACCCTTCCAATCCTTTATCTTCGGAGAACCCTATATTGGACAGATTAGGTTTTTCTACTTGTGTCAGGTTCTTCAGAGAGTTGAGCCAAGTTTAGTTTCTCTCTATTATTGATTTAACATAAAGCATTGTAGCACATCCCTCTGACTTATGGTTGCAGGATAGTCTCTATGCCACTAAAACAGTATTGAAGGGTGCCATGAAAAATAATAACTCCCCAAAAAAATGGAATCACCTAGATTTCCTATTGTTGATGATTACCCCCCACCCACCCTCCCCAAAAACATGTCATTTTCTCCAGATGCAACCATCCCTCAACTCCTTGACACCTCTTTTGTGACTTCTTTTGATAGCCGAGGCAGCTCCAGGTTTAGTTCTCAGTGTCTGTCAAAACTCGTTCAGGAGACCATGGGCCAGGCAGGGGCAATACAGCCATGGGGTTTTAGCCTTCTGCCACTGCTGTCCCAGTGCCCGTCTTAATATGGCTAGAAAACTGAGATTTTCCGTGCTCTGTGGTAGCGAGGGCGAGCAATCACAGGCTTCTCAAGGAGGTTAGTGTGGGGGTACTCCGACATCAATATCATGCCTCCTCAGCAGTGAAGCAAATCGATGCCCAGCGCTCATCTTTATTGAAATGCAAAACTAACAGTTAAACTGAATGCAGAGCAATGTCATACATTCTCCCCAGTACAGAGATCTGGGCCTAAATCTATTGTGTTTTTTGCTCACCATGCCATTCCAGTTTGAACCCAGCCATATGCAAATCAGTCTTGACCATGTGCCCCATGGGAACAGTCCTGCCCGAACTGCCAAGCCAGGTCCCAGGGCCCAGGATGCTGGTTTCCGGTCCAGGGAAGACAAGCCGTGGCAGTTCGGGCTGGACTGTTCCCATGAGGCACAGGGTCAGACTGATTTGCATATGGCCACGTCTGAACTGGGGTGGCGGAGTGAACTAAAGAATGGTGATGGATTAAACCCAGATCAGTTGACTGGGGTGAGTGCTTGCAATGTTCAACACTCCGTCCATCATCCCCTTTGGTTTTGCTTTTATCTTTATTGAAAGACAATTACTTAATTACATAAAAACATTGAATTCCACCACACATTCAATAATGCATGAATACGTGATTCATGGGTGCATGTCTCTGTGCTTTCAGATGCATATGATGACTAATCAAGTTACCCCTCCATCTCTCTTTGTGGGTCTCGCCCCTCCCCGGATCAGGTTCAAAGCTTGAGGTAAGGTCTATAGGTGCAGCTCATGGTTTCCTAGGCCCCCGTTCAGTTGTAGTCTCTCAGGCCTAGGCATGCTCAGTCTCTCACCCAGTTTGTAGCAGCATTGATGGGCCACGTTCAGCAATCCTCAAGCACTGGGATTTTCATTTTACTGATAGCAGGAAGTTTCTAGTCACCACAGGGAACTGCGTATTGCTAAAGAAGTCACAGAAGGAGCAAAGGTTTCTGACAGTGGCCTTCCTCCAGATGGCGGTCTTTAGATTGCAGGTAACTGACTCTCTGGTGGGCATTTGTCTCATGGCAGAGCTTACTCTGGGGAAAACTTGGCACTGCTTCTTATACAAGACAGCCCTTTTCTGCAGGTGATGAGTCATTGGCATGGTGGAAGCCAGGTGCCAGCTTTGCATGCAGTGCCTCGAGCCAACTACCTCCAACCTTCACAAAGCACCCTAGAGGTACCTCTCTAGTCACTTGATCTACCGGACTGGTCCTGACCCAGTTGCACAGGGGCCACTTCTGGGCGCCTATCTATGCTTTTATCAGGTCTACCACTCAGGCACACAGCTCCAGATACCTTGGTAATTATGACAGGGATAAGTGACAAAGACCGCACAGCCTGGCCTGACAGTACCACAATTCATTGGGCACCCATGCTTAATGAGTCTGTCAGACGGACACTGTTAAATAAGCAGACACCTGCCATGATCAACTGCTAATACAGGATTGGAGCTCCCTTCTCTTATTCACAGGCAGAATGTGTTGGCACCCAGGACAGTCCAGTAATTCCCACTTCAGATCATAACACCAGTGATGTTCCCTTGCCTCTGGGGAGTTGGCTGTCAGTGCAACACCAACCATCGGATGAGTAGTAGTCCCTGAATACTCTGCAGAGTACCACCACCTTGGCAGAAGAGACCACATCAATAAACACAGAACCCTGGGCACCCTTTTTAGGTCTCACTTAGAGACGCAGCGCATGCGCTGCCCAACTTGGCAAGACCTAGGTCGTCTGTTTGGTTGCAGAAAGGGGACAGCCGATGTGCACGCTCACAGCGTACCCTTCAGCTTACGGCCGGACAGATGGAGGAGTGTGCTACGAAAAACAAATACTGATGGATTACCAAGGGGCTGGCGTGGGTTACTTTCGAGGACTGCGACGTCAATGTAATAACATGACTCCCCCCATATCCAACCTAGGTCAAGTTCTACACTAATAGATCTATCCACCCTGAGAATTGGACTGTGCAGCTTTTAAAATAATTTGCGTTTCAGTACCGGCTCCCGCTCTCACACCCGAGGCGCCACAGCGAGAAATGGGCAGCAGTGGCGCAAGTAGAGTGGGAGGGAAGGGATAAAGGGTATGGGGAAAAGGGGTGTGGCATGGGATGGGGCAAATTACGAAAAAGAGTGGCAGATTAGGTACTGCATGTTTTGATGGTGGAAAAAGGACCAACGGATGACAACAATGGGAATTCACAGATGTGTACATATTAAATAATACTAAGGTCTGTGGAAGGGGTAGCTGTCTTCAGAGGGTCTCAATCACTCCTAGTATTAACCTCACACCCATAACTCATTAGCAGCATAGCAAGGATGCCATGGGCCATTCTGCAAGCACGGACAATGGCCCCTGTGACTGCAGTTGTGGTAGTGAAGTACAGCAATTTACACAGTTCAATGGGTTCCTCGTGGTACTGGGCACTGGTGCCACTGGCCCTGCTGCACGAATTGTAGCTATGACCCTCTTCCCTCTGCATTCGCACACTCCATTAATCACAATGTCTTCCCCCACCCCCACAGTTTTCTGAAATCCTCCATCTGTATACATGACGCCTCGTCTGCTTCCACTGCATCTCCAACTCATCACACAGTTTTTCTATGTGTACTTCCTTTGGTCACATCCCCTTTCACCACACCTTCTCTCTCACAGACACACTTTCTCTCTCACAGACACACATTCTCTCACAAGCACACGCAGCTTTGTTCCTCAACTGCAAATGAAGCATATTCTTTTACTTTGGTGCTATGAATATTTCAACAGCTCTTTACTCCCTTTGCACACATTCACATAAAATAGTAATTAGACTTGCCCCATATGTGACCATCCATTTGTGCACCGTTCGGAGAGCCCAAGGACTGGATGAGTATGTACTCTGAAAAACATTATACTTCACTGACAACTGTGAAACACTTGCACTGCCTTTAAATTCAGCTCCAGAGCTCTCAATCGTGACCTGGGATCTACATCTTGGACTCACCCAAACTGTAAGTCACTCGGTTCACAGTATGCACTATGCAAGAGTCATATATGCATGAAAAACGCAGACACAGCATGTGGTAAAAGTGAATACTCGTGAGGAATGCACGATGAAGTAACACTTGGAAGGGGACTGGGACTGCGTTGCTGTCATGGGTTGCCTTATGGGTTTTTACAGCCCATGTTGAGACACCAAAATGGGGTTTGCCTGTAAAGTTAATATGACCTTGTAGTATACATCCCACTTAAATCCTTAGCTACCTATAGTGTCAATGGGACAAACCGTGTAGCCAAGCAAAAGTGAGTAAATGAAGAACATAGGCACTTTGAGGTGGAAGTCTTATCCCATGGAGCAATTAGTATGAATTCCTCCATTTAATCGCGATATCCCCATTTGGATTAATCAATTATTTCAAAAAAATTAATTAATCTGGTACTTTGGATATTAATATAGTGCTTGCTACCCCGGATGTGCTTTGCAGATGGGTAGCAAAGTCGGGTAGCACATCACTCTGGGTTACCCAGTGTTTGTAATTAATCAAGTATAAAGGCTAATTTGTCAAGACAATTAGAAATATTCTTCTCAATCAGATCTGTGCGATATTTTGTGGGTTCCAAATGGGATGTTAACAATCCATGTAATGAAGTTCACAGGATGGTGTTGTGTGTTAGCAGTCTAGTAGCTGGGTGGGAGGAACTAGGTGGTCAGGGACAGGAAGAGGCGGAGTAGGGACAGGATGAGGGCAGTTAGAGTAGGGACAGGGAAGGCACTGGATGTAAGCAATAAAGCTCTAGTTGAACTGTTACCAGTGTCCGTGTTTACTTGTAGCAGGATGCTACAACTGGCGACGAGGATGGGATGGGCATGAATGCGCCTGTCCGCGTCTACACCTGGATGTCCAAGAAACCCCTGCAGTGTCTTGGCAAGTTCCCAACTACACTTGCACATGACAACGTCACCATCGATGCAGTCATTCAAGTTATCATAGGACCCGAGGCTGACTGCTTGCTCAGCCTGCCGACTGCGGAGCGCCTTCGTCTCGTGGAGATCCTCTTCAAAGTTTGTGATGACCAGAACATCGTCAATCGCTTTCCTCGCCTTTTCATTGGGTTAGGGAAGCTGAAGAACCGTCAGATACACCTACATGTCAACAAACAAATTAGGCCCGTTGCTCAGCACCCCCGGCGCGTTCCTTTCCACCTTCAAAAGGGCTGTCGAAGAAGAAATCAATGACCTCCTGTCTGCCGACATCATTGAACGCACGGATGGTCCGACCCCGTGGGTTTCGCCGGTGGTCGTCGTACCGAAAAAGGGCAACACCAGCAAAGTGAGACTGTGCGTTGACATGCGCATCCCCAACACTGCGATAGAACGTGAACGCCATCCAGGGCCACTTCTATGTGACATGATCTCGGCGTTAAACGGCGCCAAAGTGTTCTCAAAATTGGACCTGAGCAAGGGCTATCACCAGCTGGAACTGGACGCCCAGTCACGCCCCATCACTACTTTTGCTACACATCTGGGGCTCTTTCGATATAAAAGACTAAGCTTTGGTGTGTCTTCAGCCGCCGAAATTTTCCAAGAAGCCATCAGACAAATCATCCAAAACATCCCTAACACGCTCAACTACAGCGATGACATCTTAGTCTATGGCTCTGACACCCGTGAACACGATATTGCACTTAACCGCGTCTGTCATGCCCTGCTCGACGCGAACTTAACCCTGAACAGAGACAAGTGCGAATTTCACCAATCTACGCTTAAATTCTTCGGTCACATCTTCTCGGGAGCGGGAATGAAACCAGACCCGGACAAAGTGGCATCCCTGAACACCAAGTGTCCTCAGGACGTCAGCGACCTGAGATCCTTCCTGGGGATGGCTAGCTATTGCGCCCGATATATCCGGGACTATGCGACCATCAGCCACCCGCTCCGCATGTTGACCAAGCAAGGGCAGCCTTTCGAATGGACTCCTCAGTGTGAGCAGGCGTTCACAGAGATCAAAAGGGCCGTGGAGTCGGCCGATAACCTTTCCTACTTCAACCCCAGACGCATGACTGAAGTCACTGTTGATGCCAGCCCCGTAGGGTTGGGGGCCATCTTAGCGCAGTATGATCATGACTCCGACCAGAGGCGGATTGTCGCTTATGCCAGCCGCAGTCTGTCCGACCCCGAGAAGGCGTACTCACAGCCTGAGAAGGAGAGCCTTGCGGTGGTCTGGGCATGTGAACATTTTCATGTCTTCCTCTACGGCAAGCACTTTACCCTAATCACGGATCACCAAGCGCTAGTCACCATCTATGGCAACCCCCATGCTAAAATGCCCCCAAGAATTGAGAGGTGGGGCCTGAGGCTTCAGGAGTATACCTTCACGATTGTACACAAGCCGGGGAAGTCTGAAAACCCAGCAGACTACATGCCTCGACATCCGCCTGCGTCAACTGCCTCTCACCCTTCGATTGCTGAGGAATACATCCATTTCGTAGCTGATCAGGCGCTACCTCCTGCCATTCCAATGGATCGGATTCGTGATGCCACCGCACAAGACAGCATTCTGCAAAAGGTTCTCAGCAAGATTCGAACCAACAGGTGGAGGCATGACCCTCAGGATACAGACACTGAACTGGACACTAAACATGAGCTGCAAGCATTCCGGCATGTACATGAAGAACTGTCGGTGACCTCAGATGGCATCATACTGCGGTGACAGCGAATCGTGATTCCCAGAGCTCTGCAGCAAGGTGTCATTGATCTTGCCCATGAAGGTCACAGAGGAGTCGTCTCTACGAAGCGAGCGCTCAGGGAGCGCGTGTGGTTTCCCCTATTAGATCAAATGGTGGAATCCACCTTGAAAGACTGCCACCCCTGCCAACTGACAAGCAAAGGCGATCCTCCAGCCCCACTGCAGATGACTCCCCTACCAGCGGGAGTATGGCAAGAAATTGCCGTGGACTTCTACGGACCATTGTCTTCTGGCAAGTACGTGATAGTCATAGTTGATGAATACTCTCGCTTCCCATTCGCACAGTTCGTACCCTCCACTGGCGCCTCCAGTACTCTCAAGGTACTAGACGAACTATTTGCCACCTGGGGTGTCCCTAGAGAAGTGAAGACAGACAATGGTCCTCCCTTCAATGGACATGACTTTGAAGCATATGCCCGACACCTGGACTTCCATCATAGGAAAGTCACTCCCCTCTGGCCACAAGCAAATGGCACAGTTGAACGATTCATGGCCACAATCAAAAAAACATTTCAGCAGGCCTGTGCCGAAAAGAAGGACCTACAGATCGCTCTCAACGAAGTCCTCAGGGCCTATAGGACAACTCCCCACTCGACCACTGGCAAGTGTCCGGCCACACTGATGTTAGGTCGCCCCATGAGAAACCGGATCCCGACCTGGGATGGCGCGCTGCAAGCTCTATCACCCACCCGCAACCATCTGGAGATGGCAGAGATGGACAAGAAGAACAAGGACAAGATGAAGTCGTATGCTGACGCAAAGCGAAGAGCCAGATCACCTTCTGTGCACGAAGGAGACCATGTACTGGTGAAACAAGATCAACAGAAAAAAACAGACTGTCGTTTTCGTGATGAACCACTACTGGTCACTCGGCAGAAAGGCACCATGCTGACGGCGGAGTCTGACCACCGTCGAGTCACGAGAAATGTGTCTCACTTCAAGAAGTGCTCCCAGGACTCAACCAGATCATTGCTTGACCCCACGGTGTTATCAGATCCTGGAACCTCTGATCAACATGATCCGGACGCTCTGAACAGATTGGATACACCCCAGATTGAAGAGGACACTGAAGAAATGAATGTAAGGCCGCGTCGCAATGTTCAGCGACCAAAGAGACTCATTGAAGAGATATAATTGAACACGTTGGCAGTTTTGTTAAAAAAGGGGGAGATGTTGTGTGTTAGCAGTCTAGTAGCTGGGTGGGAGGAACTAGGTGGTCAGGGACAGGAAGAGGCGGAGTAGGGACAGGATGAGGGCAGTTAGAGTAGGGACAGGGAAGGTACTGGATGTAAGCAATAAAGCTCTAGTTGAACTGTTACCAGTGTCCGTGTTTACTTGTAGCAGGATGCTACAGATGGTTCACACTTCTTGTAAAATTATCATGCAAATGGTAATATATTATAAAGGGTTGTTTAGAGTGTAAATTATGCAATATGTATTATACAATTTCTCAAACTACTGCAAGGCATGCAGTATTGCAGTATGGCTTTAAAGACTCGCCCACTCCACCCATATTTTGAATTGGCTTGTGTCATTGTCCTTTGTAAATGCTGGCTTCTGATTGGTTGTTAGGCTTGTTAGTCCCTCCTTAGCACCACCTTGTCTGCATTTGTTACCTCCCATAACGAATGGACCTATGAATTGACGGATGCAAAGGGCAAAAATATATACCAAGGTTTGCAACATGATTCCTTGAGGGCCAGTGCAAAGACAAATTTCCATGATCTCTAAAAGGGAACCAGCTATTCAACAAGTGCATATCCTGAAAGTAGATCATGACTCTGTTACTCATAGCGTAATGATTGCCTATTACAAATGTTGCATCTTCTTACAACAAATACAATCTTGGTGGGAGGTTGTATCCTTTGAGGTCTACGTGTTTGGCATTGGTGCCTCCAACATACCTCTCTGCATTTCACCAGATGATAGGGGAACCTGCTTGGCCGGATCAGATGGTTTTTGTCATATGGACACTGGAGTAGATCTTCGGAATCCATGGAGCTAGATGTAATCCTGGCCCAAAAAAAAAAAAAGAACAAAAAGATCAGTGGTTAAACTCCATAAGTAAGATGAATAATCTGCACATCAGTACATTACAAGGCGGCATCTCAAGTGCAGAGCAATGGAATTCTTCAATCCATATCCCCAAGGGCATTCACACAAAAACACTCCTTTCCAGTATTTTAGGAGGAACAATGGATGCGGTGAATCAAGTGAGAGAAAAAGAGTCTAGTGCTAGTACTTCACATGAAAAACAACCATATTATATGCACTTTTGGATTTTAAAGGCGAGGACTACAAAACCATTATTGTAAAATCCCATTGTAAAACGTCAGATGGCACATTCTCGGTTGTAATGTATAGTGAGAACCAGAGGGCAGCAGGAACAAGTCAATTGGAAGATGGGAGAGTATTTTATTCCACAATAAACGGGAGTACCCATGATATGGTGCCTTAAAAAAGCATCAGATGTCCTTGCACTGGTAGAAACACTTCACTGTATGTGCCCGTCCATGGGTGCAATATTCTCGAGGTAGAAGACATGTCTTTTTGAAAGCTCAATAATGCATTAAAGCTCCCATTATTCTTGGCATGGCAGCACAAAGGATTAGGTCGATGTGCCAAAAGCAGAGCCACCTATCTCAGACTTTATTCTGGGTGCAGATACAAGCTGCCTCTATAAAAGTGAAGTTCGCATTGGGCAGGATACTGTGACGCTTCAAAACATCGAATGAGTAAACGTCATGGTGGTTACTGGTTAAGGGGAAAACAAAGACAGAATGATGCGAATAAAGTAGTTGCAGCAGTACAATTTCAGGGAAAGGTCTAGAGCCGAAAGCACATTAATTAAAGACCTTCTTTCCCCAAAAAGAGATACATTAATTGTGGAAAAATGGAAAATGAAAAAACTGTCTACACTTGACACATTACGATTTTTACTATCGTCTTAAAAAATGGAAAGAAAATGTCGTTATGTAGCCGACTTTTAATTATTCAGAGCAAATACCTCAAATAGTTGCTGACAAACATGAAATAAGTCTAAAAACGCCCTCGAAACTGAGCTTTTATGTGTGCCTCAGACATTCGAGAATGAAACACAAGCTCAGACATACCTCTGCCATATGGGTGTACCCCTGCTTTCCTTTACAGTCTATTTGTGTGATCTATGGGACATTCACGGCCGCTGCGATGACCGGGTCAGAATAAGTGCCAGAATTGGGTGGGACCATGAGGACTTCTAGAACAAGCTAAACGTTCCGTACCAACGCATACTACTCTGTGGTTACATTGGGAACAACTCTTAGGCCAGTCCTCACCACAAAACGGAACCATCTTTCACAAATCTGCCTACCTTGCCATCTGTCTCCGCCGCCACCCCTGGATTATTAGATTCCACCATATACTGGGGCTATTGAAACATTGTGTTATTTCAGTAACCACCTATTACTATAATGTACTAGCTCTGGCAATATCAAGTTGCACATTACCAAAGGCTACAACGACTGTTGCTGCACAACCCAAAACTACCTTGAGGCCTTGGCTCATGCACACTATCCCACCTATGGAGTTAATCGAATAATGCCAATACCATTGTTCACCTCATATGATTCAATGAAAGCAGGAGCCATAAAGGAAAACAAAGGGGCTGAAATTGGTCTCACTGCCTGGAAGATCTACCAAACAATGAGTAAATCGAAGAGAAGGTGCTAGACGTGTCAACCACACTCCAGATGCTGCTTTCAGTAATGTAAAGTGAAGGTGTCAAAGCACAATAGTAAGAGGAACATTGTAACCCTTGCTTTACGAGACCATGATTTCTGCACCAGAGCAGGGTAAGGAAACCCAAAGTCATTTCAGATGGTGCCAGGATACTCCAGCTTCCTATATGGACATTAGGAAAGATTTATCATCTGATGCAGGCCAGCATATACTTCTCCTTTTCACTTTTCCATCATTGATTCCATCATAAGAAACTGACAACGAAGGGGCTTGTGTTATTGGGGAAAGCCATAGTATCTTGCATCCTCATCGATAGATTGGTTGGTCAGGAAAACAAATTAAGGTAAATAAAGTATCCTCAGAACTGCTACCACATCAAACACAATCACAGGGCATATCTCTTGTGGTGCTACTATCCAATATTTACAGACTGTCATCGGCGGATATAGTCAGAAATCATCAGCTACAAATCCAAGTAAGTGTTGTGGATTTTCAAAACCACCTAAGTACCAGCCCACAGCAGTAGATGCAGATTAATGAATGATTAAGGCACATTTACATTTTCATAAAGGAGCACTACCTATATTTGAATGTAATCAAAGCCATTGTCATACTAAAAGGGACATGAGACAATGTATAGGCTACTACCACATGACTGCACAACACAGAAGGAAGTGTTCCTTCACTATTTCACCATAGGCAGTAAGAAACTTCTGCGCCTTTTTCTCCTTATTTTTAATCAGAAGACCACAGTTGTAGTAAATGAAAATCACCACATTATCACGCAGACTACTGTGTTAAAGTGCATATCAACACTCCTAGAAAGGATAATTAAACTGCAGAGAAACAGAACCCGGAAGCAAGATCATTTCCTAAACTTTAAAAAATGTGACAATATATCCCTAGCAGGACTGACAGTTCCTTAAGACAACGCAAGGAAGCCTTTGGTGGTTGCAATACTAGATGGTAAGTTATTATAACAGCTATGGTCTTTTTCCCAAAATTTGGGCATAGAAAGCTTTCCAATGACAAACTTCTATTTTGCATGGAGCGCCCAAAAACTTTGTCCCATTCTGGAACCAAACTATGAAAGAGCTTCACTGACTCGCCTTGAGACAAAGGATCTGATTGAAGGTACTGAGCACCAAACTTTTACAGGCAAAGGCCCAAAAAACCTGCAAAAATTAACACCCCTGGGATGGACCTCAGATTCGGCAGTATATTACTAATCAGTATTTCAAATACAAGATTAAGTTGCGCAGAGGCAAACCATTGAAGTATAGAGCAAGCAACTCCAAACTCCTTGGACCCACACCCTAGGTTAGAAAACGTCCTCGTTTATAGAGGCATTTGGATAATAATCACGCCCACGGCCGATCCACCGCCCTCTCTATGAAGGGACTAGCCTCCAACAGGCATCACAACCCAGTATGACTCTCTGAAGCAGATAGCCTGTGTAGTTCAGCCCACTCCAAACTCAGGGCCTCATTTGATCGACGACTTGGTCTGCAAAATGGCCGTAAGGGCAGTCCAAAACAAACACCTAACTAAATACATAAACATACTTCTTAATAGAGCTTCTCCCACTTTCGTATTCAGTCAGATCTCGGTGTACAGACAGCAAAGTGTAATGAACATGCTCAACTCTCACCTCAAGGTTGGAATATCTCTTACTTACAGCAATGCAACCGCCCAATGAAGGCTGCTTCAAATACCCATCCACAGTGCACAGAAAAGCTTACAGCAATCCAACTCACCAAGGCCGATTTTGAGATCCAACGACTACTAAGCAGAGTATGATGATGCTTTGGATATATACGCGCAGTGCTTTATATAAGCCGCCTCCCTTTCGAACCACCCCTCCACCAAACAACCCCGACATGCAAACTCCAAGTATTAGCGTTTCCACCCGGAAATCTTGCAATCAGCTTCAACAGGTCAGAGATGGTTCCCAGAGTTTTAAGTGGCACGAACAAACGGTGTGTGTGTGGTGGTGGTGGTGGTGATGGTGGTGTGGGGTTGAGGAGAGGTCTCTAAAAGGGTCGTGCCCAATCCAATTAAGGCGTGGCTTACAAAGTAAGCTTAAAAAATCTGTGCTTAGCATAGTGTGCCGCCAGCCTAGTAATTCACTACTACTATCATTGCACCCAGATATACAATACAACATGTAAAATTACACCACCAGCAAGCCAGGACTATTAGCTTTGCCACCGATTGTCAGTTGCATAAGATAAAGATGCAACAACTGTGGTGGCTTCGTTGTATAGAATATTGAAAATAATATCTCAGTTCTGAAAGGAAGAGACTGTGAAAGAAGTAGAACGAGTCTCTTGGAAGTTACATCAAAGGCAGTAAAGGGTGTTACTGCTGCAGAGGGAAGATCTGTTTTTTTATCCTGAGGGTGAGGGCAAAAATGGAGAGCCTAAGAGGGACCCGTCTCAGCACCTGAATTGTATAACTGCCGGGGCTGAGCACCGGCAGGACCAGGCCCACTTGAAGCCCTGATGGTTCCATTGAAAACGGTCTGTGCTGGCAAAGCAGAGGCAGTGCGCAAGCTTCGTCATGTACATAGATACACATACACCCCAAGCAGGTACAGTACTGCACGGGTCATAGAAATACAATAATAAACAGAATCTGGGAAGCTCAGACACATTAGCTATGACAGGACCATGGATCCTCTCGACAGGAACTAACTTTGTGACTTTCATGAATGACGCCTTGCAGAAAGAGACCCTGCGTTTTTCAGTTTTTTTTGTTAAAGTATCCTATTTCATAACATAACACACTAACAACAGTACAGGTAAACATTTGAGTGTCAAGTTGGACTCTTCCTATACCGTTAACTGTAATGTAGCTCGCTTCCTGCACCTCCTATCTTGATAAAACTGGCAAGAGAAACCTAACGGCGAACACCGATGTGTATTTTATTGAACGGTTTATAGTAATGTACATTTGAAATTGCTGCATCAAAGCAAAACGCCGGCTTACAACGGACTGCATTCCTTATCAATTACATACACTGGTGCCTCGCTTCAGGGCCGGACCCGACAGGATTTTTAACTGAAAATTCAGCTAAACAACGAATGAAAACGGGCATTCCCTTGAAAAACTTCAGCCCCCAAAAAACTAGAACGGTCCCTTAAACAGAAGATCGCCTTTGAGGCAACAAACCTGAGCTGCAGCTGGAGGATGTCTGGATTTATCTTACAGGAGCCATTTAAAATCTCGCCATCAACAGAGAGAGCAGCATCTCTCTAAAGGGAGAGATCTGTTCAGCGTGCATTGTGACATCATCAAGACAGCCTGTGCACCTTAGCAACAGGTAAATACATTCAAAGCATGACAGGCAGTATCCAGGTGCTGGCCCATGACAGGCAGCAAGCATCCGGGGGCTGACCCAAGACAGGCAGCAAGCATCCGGGGGCTGACCCAAGACAGGCAGCAAGCATCCGGGGGCTGACCCAAGACAGGCAGCAAGCATCCGGGGGCTGACCCAAGGCAGGCAGCAAGCATCCGGGGGCTGACCCAAGGCAGGCAGCAAGCATCCGGGGGCTGACCCAAGGCAGGCAGCAAGCATCCGGGGGCTGACCCAAGGCAGGCAGCAAGCATCCGGGGGCTGACCCAAGGCAGGCAGCAAGCATCCGGGGGCTGACCCAAGGCAGGCAGCAAGCATCCGGGGGCTGACCCAAGGCAGGCAGCAAGCATCCGGGGGCTGACCCAAGGCAGGCAGCAAGCATCCGGGGGCTGACCCAAGGCAGGCAGCAAGCATCCGGGGGCCTGACCCAAGGCAGGCAGCAAGCATCCGGGGGCCTGACCCAAGGCAGGCAGCAAGCATCCGGGGGCCTGACCCAAGGCAGGCAGCAAGCATCCGGGGGCTGACCCAAGGCAGGCAGCAAGCATCCGGGGGCTGACCCAAGGCAGGCGCCAAGCATCCGGGGGCTGACCCAAGGCAGGCGCCAAGCATCCGGGGGCTGACCCAAGGCAGGCGCCAGGCGTCCGAGCGCTGACCCATGGCAGGCGCCAGGCATCCGGGCGCTGACCCAAGGCAGGCGCCAGGCATCCGAGGGCTGACCCAAGGCAGGCGCCAGGCGTCCGGGCGCTGACCCATGGCAGGCGCCAGGCGTCCGGGCGCTGACCCAAGGCAGGCGCCAGGCATCCGAGGGCTGACCCATGGCAGGCGCCAGGCGTCCGAGGGCTGACCCATGGCAGGCGCCAGGCGTCCGAGCGCTGACCCATGGCAGGCGCCAGGCATCCGAGGGCTGACCCATGGCAGGCGCCAGGCATCCGAGGGCTGACCCATGGCAGGCGCCAGGCGTCCGAGGGCTGACCCATGGCAGGCGCCAGGCGTCCGAGCGCTGACCCATGGCAGGCGCCAGGCATCCGAGGGCTGACCCATGGCAGGCGCCAGGCATCCGAGGGCTGACCCATGGCAGGCGCCAGGCATCCGAGGGCTGACCCATGGCAGGCGCCAGGCATCCGAGGGCTGACCCAAGGCAGGCGCCAGGCATCCGGGTTCGGACCGGAGACAGGCAGTGTTCGGGATCAGACCGGAGACAGGCAGTGTTCGGGATCAAACCCAAGACAGGCAGTGTTCGGGATCAAACCCAAGACAGGCAGTGTTCGGGATCAAACCCAAGACAGGCAGTGTTCGGGATCAAACCCGAGACAGGCAGTGTTCGGGATCAAACCCGAGACAGGCAGTGTTCGGGATCAGACCCGAGACAGGCAGTGTTCGGGATCAGACCCGAGACAGGCAGTATTCGGGATCAGACCCGAGACAGGCAGTATTCGGGATCAGACCCGAGACAGGCAGTATTCGGGATCAGACCCGAGACAGGCAGTATTCGGGATCAGACCCGAGACAGGCAGTATTCGGGATCGGACCCGAGACAGGCAATAATAGGGATCGGACCGAGACAGGCAGTAATAGGGATCGGACCAAAGACAGGCAGTAATAGGGATCGGACCAAAGACAGGCAGTATTTGGGTTTGGACTCATTTCGCTTCCCTGCGAGTGGCTGTGCTTGGAAGTGGTAAAGAGCTTTCTTCCAAGCACAACTGAGGCGAATCAGAACAGATTTAAACCCCCTAATTGTAATTTCACATTTACACCAGGTTCCATATTACAGAGTGGGCCCGCTTTGTGTGGCCCAGGACACTTCGATATTAAAGAAGGATAATGGTGGCGCACATGTAGCTCCAGTTCTTACATTAGAGGTATTTACCTCATTTGAATGGTGCGAGGCCCAATGCAAATGAGGGTACACTTTGCTTCTGCAACCAGGCTGTATTATGGATGCGGGCGCAGAGGTAAACGATTCCTTAAAAAGCATACTGAAAATGTGCCACAAAAAGGTGCCACACTTTAAGTGCGCCTCCTAAAGGTAGCCTTCTGGAGGCTCCCCATAGATACTCCCTTGCACTGCACCCGGCTGCAAGGGGATCTCTCTCTCCTCTAACTCCTTCTGTGCATCGGCTGCGCGGAAGCCGTTCGAAGTATAGGTGCTCATGTGTGTCGGCCAGCCAGCTCCCTGTGTCAGACGCCATGGCACAGGAAATACCTCTGGTGATGGCACCAGAGGGATTCGCTCCCCCTCACCCCTCAAACAGCCTCAGGAGCCGGAGAAGAGCTTACCCAGCTCCTGAGGCTGTATTTTTTGTTTCTATGAAATGACTAACAGCGCGCACGTTGCGCTGACGTCATTTCATAGAAACCAAAACTGAAATGAGCCTATGTTTTAATTTCTAAGTGCTCAGGGGGCTATCTCAGTCCCCTGAGCACATAGAAAGTCAGGAGAGATATTGTTGGAAAGGGGAGAATCTCCCTTTTCTAATTGTACCCCTCCCTAGTGGATCCAGTCTTGGGGATCACCCAAACAGGGATCCACCCACTAGGCACTAGCCCCCAATCTGCCACCAGGGGGGGGGGGGGGGGGCAGAATGCCCTCTAGATGCCAGGGATTTTCTTTTATTTGATTTAGGTGTGGGGGCTGCCCAAGATAGACATGCCAATGCCCCCACCCTCCCCCGCACATTTATAGTCTGTTTGCCCGCCCTGGGGGGCAGTAGCCCCCAATCTTTCCCCCATAAGGGGCAGAAAGCCCACTAGAAGCTTGGGGGGTTTATTTGATATAGGGGTGGGGGCTGCCCAAAATGAGCCTGCCAATGTCCCCACACAATTACAGTCTCTCTGCCCCATTGGGGGGGGGTAGATGGGGGCCACAGCCCCCAACCTGCTCCCCATGGGAGCAGAAAGCCCACTAGAAGCCAGGGATAATTTTTTGTTTATATGATTTAGGGTTAGGGGCTGCCCAAGATGGGCATGCCAATGTCCCCACCCCCTGGAAAAATTCTAGTCTTTCTGCACACTAAGCACCAGGGATTTTTTAAAAATCTATATAGGGGCAGGGGCTGTCCAAAATGCCCACCCAAACAAATTTGCCACAGTCTTTCTGCCTCCCAGGGAGGCAGATGGGGGCAAAAGTCCCTAATCTGCCCCCTGCGGGGGGGGGGGGGGGCAGAAAGCCCACTATGCATCAGGGATTTTATTTATCCTTTTTATATGTAGGGTTTCGGGCTGCCGAGAAAGGGCATGCTAATGCCCTCACCGCCAAAACGACTTTCTGCCTCCCCCAGAAAGCAGATCAGGGCAACACCCCCCCATCTGAAAGCCCACTAGGCACCAGGAATATGTTTATGGGCATGTCAGTGTCGCATTTTTTTTTTTTTTTTTTCAAGCACACATTTTGGCTTTTTCAGTGATTGTTTTATTCTCATATGCATTCCAAGCGGGGCAGAAAACCAATGAAACCAGGGAGAGTTTGTGTGTGTGTTAAATGGAGTTTGGCTGACGGTCTGCGTGTACTGACCTTTGGCTGGCATTTAGCTGGCGGTGTGTGAATCTGCACTTGGCTAATGGTGTGGTGGATTGGCGGATGACTGTGTGTGTAGATTGGAGTTTGCCTGGTGGTGTGCGTGGAGTGGTGCTTGGCTAACGGTGTACATTGAACTGAGGCTTGGCTGGCTGTGTGCATGGATGGTGCTTGGCTGCAGGTCCGGACTCGGCATCAGGAGTTTACCAGCTGGGCCGGAGGGGTGGGGGCCGGTTTTCTGACCTTGGGAGGCAATTTTGTCAATGGGAGCTAGTTTTGCAGCAGTGCTGCAATATCGGGACCCAGTAACCAAAGCGGGAGCGGGGCTTTTTACTAGCACGCCCCTCCCCCTGCCAGGGCCAGTTGAGCAGCAATCTGCCAGGGCTGGTTGATGTTCCCAGTCCGGCCCTGCTTGGCTGGCAGTGTGCGTGTATGGCGCTTGGCTGGCGGTGTGCGTGGATGGCGCTTGGCTGGCGGTGTGCGTGGATGGCGCTTGGCTGGCGGTGTGCGTGGATGGCGGTGTGCGTGGATGGCGGTGTGCGTGGATGGCGGTGTGCGTGGATGGCGGTGTGCGTGGATGGCGGTGTGCGTGGATGGCGGTGTGCGTGGATGGCGGTGTGCGTGGATGGCGGTGTGCGTGGATGGCGGTGTGCGTGGATGGCGGTGTGCGTGGATGGCGGTGTGCATGGATGGCGGTGTGCATGGATGGCGGTGTGCATGGATGGCGGTGTGCATGGATGGCGGTGTGCATGGATGGCGGTGTGCATGGATGGCGGTGTGCATGGATGGCGGTGTGCATGTACTGACCTTTGGCTGGTGGTGTGGCTTGCATGGATCCTCCAGTGTATTCTTACCCAGAATCCCCTGTAAGCCTCATATTTACTTACAAGTCACATTTTCCTCACATTACTCTGTGTTAAGTTGTAGGATCACTGCACAGGCATACATTTCCTACTACCCAGCATTCCCCTTGGTCTCCCGAGAAAAATGATACCTCACTTTTATGGATGCCTAAAGTAGCCTCAGCCTAAAAACGTATAAACAAACTGCCCTTTTGGACCCGCTTTCGGCCCCCTAAATCTCTGCATGTTTTTGGCCCTTCCATGTCATAGGCACTTGGCCCATTCACACAAGTAAGGTATCCTTTTTATCAGGAGGCTGAGGGGATCGCTGCATGGTAGGAAATGTGTGCAATGCGGTGATCCCGCAACTTTTCCACATAGATATTAAAGATAAATATGACTTTTTAGCTAAATTTGAGGTTTACTGTGAATTTTTGGAAGGAAAATGTTGGGGTGTCAACGCTAGCCACACCTCCCTGGATTCCCACAGGTGTCTAGTTTTCAGAAATGCCTGGTGTTTTTAGCTTTCCCTAGATATTTGCAAAGCCAAGACCAAAAACAGACACCCACCTATCTAGCAACAAGCATTGGCACAGCCAATAGGTCTCGCTTTCGGGACCTTATAAGTATTTAGTTATGCAGCATAATATCCTTGGTTCAACAACATCAACTGTTGAATGGGTAAACACTTATAAAGTCCCAAAGGCGAGACCTATTGGCTATGCCAATGCTCGTTTATGTTTTGAATACACATCCAAACCAAATGTTACGTGTATTTGTACGGCACCTATGCCTTAAATGGTTTTGAAAATATTAACATTAAAAGTATCTTAGCCAGGGTTTTTGTAAGCAAGGTTGATAAATCGGACTCAAAGCTTTCACTTGTGAACATGTTTCCGCAAAACTATCCAGTTAATCAATCTTCGACACACCTCTCAAACTAAGTAATGGAGTGTACATACAAAGAGGAATAAATAATTCCACTCAAAACACAGAATACCCCTGCACTGTACTCACGATCTTGAGGCAAATATGTCCTATTTATGTTGTCAGAGTTTATGAATCTGAATTGTGTTGTAATGCTGTAAGTGAGTACTCTTCACCTGGAGTGTGGGAGTTGAAGGGGGGTATGTGAATCTAGCCTCAAGCTGCAAAACTTGAATAGATTATTATTATTATCATGAAAGTCAATTTTTCAAGAAGCACATGCACTACAACTACAACAAATCTTTTTCCCCACCATGCGGTGACTGGGTAAAATGAATATCATCAAAAGAATTACGCAAAATTGCCCAATGCACAGCTGCATCTTTCCTTTGACGAATGGCCACACAGGAATTTATTAATTGAACACCGCAGTGCTGGGATGCATGTGCTCAAATGAAAAACATAATAAATTAAACGAAAAAGGATTATGCATTTTAACAATCACAAAGTGGAAATGTGTTATGTGCTTTAGATGCTTCGGTGGAATGAAAAGCATATCTGAGGACAATTGCATGGTTTTGACAGTGAATATCGAAACCACAAACCTTTCTAATCCAGCTATTTCTCGGTCAACAATGAAAAAACCCCATAAAAAGCCAAATTATCTTAGTGTCATTTGAGAGCGACATTTACAGCCCTGGATGCCTCATACACCAAAGGGAAACATCAACCATGTTTCATCTACTCCCTTCATACACACTCACTATAAAATTATCTATATGAGGCTTTTAGCCCTTCCAATCTACAACTTTAATCCGGTTGGGGCTCAGCGGAATAGACAGCTAACGTGTAGGCTTTGTAAATACCCAGATGAGTCTTGGCTTCCCCTGCTATGCTGCTGTCCCCGCCTTGCTCACAACCGTCGTCGGCTACTGTTCCTAGTCTATCGGGACAAGCTGCTGAGGCATTGCAGAGAAGCATCGGACTTGTGTTTTAGCAACAACTCCGCTCAAGTTCTTGCAAGGGCTGGGAAGTTTATTAACGTTATTTTTACGACATTGCATACAGCTCAGCACTAAGACACAGCTAAAGAACATGAGACGGCATCCAGGGGGTCAAATCGGATCACCTTGCAGGGCCCAACGACACATTTACAGAGATAGCTCACTAAGAGCTGTTGAAACATTCTCAAGTCCCTTTCTATACAGCCACTGTACAAAAGGACTTTGCTGAAAGTTAGGTACTGGCAGCTGTAACAAACTCGGGGACATTCTGATATTGCCTTTTGCACTTCACACTTTTCTTCTGGCTCTAAATGGTTACATTTGACAGTCTTGCCATTAACCAGAAATGCTGCTTGGGATTGGTCATTAATCTTGACTGCTTGCTTTTACAAGGTGCTTTTAAAACTTTTATTGATGAGATGTTTGTATGTTATGGTTTTAATTAACTGTATGATAAAGAGAAATGGATAGAAGAACAATGTCCTGCAAAGTAAACTTTGACTTTGCTATTCGAATCAACGATCTGTAAAGCATGTGATCTAGAATGGGGCCATGACGAGAGAGGAAAGCCAGATGGTGCCTTTGCTCGTGACTGTGCGCATAACTGCACGCTCTAGGCCTCACAAAAAACTGTGGTCGGCTTTTTAAAGCCCACTCACTAAATGTCGTTCCGGAGCAGCGCATGCGCTAGCTCAGGTGAGACCTAAAAGAAAGACCTGTTTTTTCAAGGGGGTCACCTGCGTTTTTGATCCCGGGCTCAGTGGCCATCTACGGAAACCTATCAAACCCACACATTTCTGAAAGTCATGGGAGGTATGGGATGCATGGACCTCCCAACATTTTCCTATCCAGAATCCCTTGAACACCTCAAATTTAGCTGAAAAAAAATTAATTCAAATTTTTCTCAAATTTCTGTGTGGGAAAGTTGTGGGATCTCCGGGATAACACAAATTTCCTACCACCCAGCATTCCTCCAGGTCGCCTGATAAAAGGTACCTCACTTGTGTGGGTGGATCAAGTGCCCACGACAGGCAAGGACTCAAAACATATTGCATCAAAATTACCCATCACAAAACATCTGGTTTTGCAAGGGAGGGGGGGCACCTGGGTTTTTGGCCCCGGGCTCGGCAGCCATCTAAGGAAACCTACTAAACCCACACGTTTCTGAAAACTAGACACCGTATGGAGTCCAGGGAGGTATGGCTTGCATGGATCCCCCAACGTTTTTCTACCCAGAATCCCCTGCAAACCTCAAATTTAGCTGAAAAAAAACAACACTTTTCCCCACACGTTTTTGTGTGGGATCGCCGTGCCGGCACAAATGTCCTGCCACCCAGCGTTTCCCTCAGTCTCCCTAGTAAAACGATACCAAGGGCCTGTGACCGGGAAGAGCCATAAATGTAGGGATTATACGCGGGTACTTGGGCCTCCCACACAAGTGAAGCACCATTTTTATCGGAAGACCTGGTGGAACGCTGGGTGGTAGGCAATTTGTGTGAGCCTGGTGATGCCACACTTTCCCACTCAAAAATATGTGAAAAAAAACAGTTTTTTTCAGCCAAAACTTAGGTTTGCAAGGGATTCTGGGTAAGGAAACATTGGGGGATCCACGCAAGCCATACCTCCTTGGAAGCCCCCGGGTGTCTACTTTCCAGAAATGTGTGTGTTTGGTAGGTTTCCCTAGGTGCCGGCAGAGCCAAGTACAGCTAGGCACTTTGCCAATAAAGGGTCATTTTCACTGCAAAATTGAGGTATGACCAAGTTGCGTTTTACACAGTTTCCTGTCGCGGGCACTAGGCCGACTCACACAAGTGAGGCACCATTTTTCTCGTAAGACATTAGGGAACGCGGGTTGGGTGGATATTTCTGGATCCATGCAGATTCCAGAACTTTCCACCACAGAAATTTAGAGAATTTTTTTTTGTGTGTCAATTTTATAGGTTTGCAAGGGATTCTGGGTAACAGAACCTAGTGGGAGGCAGTCATGTCACCCCATCCTGGATTCCCCTGGGTGTCTAATTTATAAAAATGTATATGTTTTCTAGGTTTCCCTAGGTGCCGGCCTAGCTAGGGTTCAAAAACGACAGCTACACACTTCGCAAAAAAAGGGTACATTTTCATTGTGAAAATGTGGTGTGTTCACATTGGGTTTTGTGCCCTTTCCGGTCATGGACACTATGCCTACCCACACAAGTGAGGTACCATATTTATCGGGAGTCTTAGGGCAATTCAGATTTGTAAAGCAACTGTTATTACCTATTAATTTTTGATGCATTTCTGCCTTCCAAATGAAAGACATTGTGTAAAAATGAAGTCATTTTGAAAAATGACCAACAATTCTCATGCTAGTATATGTATTCCAATTTTGAAAATGTGCAAATATGTACTGTTTCTAAACTCTATAATTTGTACCCATTTCAGAAATGCATAGGTGCCTTTCATATCGATTTTTCCATGTATACATTTTCACACAATAGTTTCTATATACCCGGTACATAATAAAAAGCCATTGCAAATTGCTACTCAGTTTTTGACTCTGGGTTCGTCTGGTTCTTAGTGAACCTACAAGTCCTATATATCCCCACAACCAGGAAGGTCCAGCGGATGTAACGGTATATAGTTTTCAATGAGATGTTAAGATCACAAGAAGTTACAGGTGAAAACGTTGACACAAAATGCTGTTTTTTTCAACTAATTTTCAATTTTTCCAATATTGAACTGTTAGTTTCTATAAAGAAACATTGATCGATCTACACAAATTACCCCTTGCTGAATTCAGAATTGGGTCTACTTTTCTAAAATGTATAGCTCTCCAGGATCCATTATTGCTTTCACACCACTCCTTTTTAACATTAACTGGAAGGAGGTTGAAACTACAAAAAATAGCAAACCTAGGCTATGTCCCAAAAAAATGCCAAAACTGTGAAAAATGTTGATTTTCTGACAAAAGTCTGTCATTCTCTAAAAGCTGGGAAAATGGTGAATTCAGCCCCACATACCCTTTTTTGATAACGTTTGCAGGGTAAAACCCAGACGCTTTCATTTGTAGCCCGTTTTTCCAAATTTTCCGAAAAAAAACTAAATTTTGCTGCATTTTGGTTAATTTCTGGGACCCCTCCAAGGGAATCTACAAACCCTGGGTACCTTTAGAATCCCCATGATGTTGGAAGAAATGGACACAAAATTGGCGTGGATACCTTAGGTAGTCAAAAAGTTACAGGGGCCTAAGCACGCATTAACCCAAATAGCCAAAAAAAGGCTTAGCACGGGGAGAAAAGGCCTAGCAGCGAAGGGGTTAAGGGTATTTCACAGCAAATTTGAAGTGCTACATTTTCAGCTAAATTTGAGGTTTGCAAGGGATTCTGGATAGGAAAACGTTGGGGGGTCCACGCAAGCCATACCTCACTGGACTCCCCCGGGTGTCTAGTTTTCAGAAATGTGTTGGTTTGGTAGTTTCCCAAGATGGCCACTGAGCCCGGGCCTAAAACCTCAGTTGACCCCTCCCTTGCAAAACCGGGTTGTTTTGGGATAGGCAATTTTGAGGTCTCCTCAGTACGTTTTGGGCCCTGCCTGTTGTGGGTACTTCGCCCACCCACGCGAGTGAGGTACCATTTTTATCAGGAGACTTTGGGGAATGCGGGGTGGGTGGAATTTTGTGGATCCACACAGATTCGAGAACTTTCCATCACAGAAATATGAGGTATTTTTTTTTTTTTGTTTGTTTACAAAGTTTGAGGTTTGCAAGGGATTCTGGGTAACAGAACCTGGTGAGCCACACAAGTCACCCCCTCCTGGATTCCCTGGAGTGTCTGGTTTTAAAAAATGTATAGGTTTGCTAGGTTTCCTTAGGTGCAGGCAGAGCTAGGGTTAAAAATCCACAGCTAGGCACTTTACAAACAAGCATTGAAAATGCAACAGGTCTCGCCTTTAAGTTAAAGCCATTTGCTTTGCTAATGGTATTGTATAGCAAAGCAAATGGCTTTAAGATAAGGAGACGTATTGCATTTTTAATGCTAGTTATTTTATTTTTTTAAGCACGGGCTATGTAGAATAACAGTGTGAGAAGAACAATAACATGTTTAGCTTGTGTGGAAAACCTTTCTGTATGTATTGCATAGCTTAAAGGTCTCTTTATACTTGTTAACACGGGTGCAAAATAAAAGTTTCACTGTTTTCTAATTTTAAAAAATGTACTTGTTCATTCAGTGCAGCTTTAAAGGTATCCTACCTGCCACCGAAGGCATTACTTGCCCTCAGGCACCTTGTGACGTCGAGACACGACGCGCACTAGTTGGCTTAAAAGAGGGGTGTCACGTTTGGGTTGTACACTTTGGAGGCGAGGGGAGTCTGGTAAAGTCTTGTGGTAAGTAAGTACCGTAGGAAGGATGCCCTGGGCTCTAGTGCAAACATGGAAAACGTGCCCTGTTACTGCTGGGGCGGTTGTAAAATAAGCGATTATCAGGGTTTATTTGCCGTTTGGGGCCCGGGGCCATTGCGCCTGCTGCGCCGGCGGTAGCAGCGCGTCTGAGTGATGCCGAGAGGATGGGGCGCAAGGGCCGTTGGCTGGGAGGCAGGACTGCGCCACCCCGAGGGGGGTGGGTGTAAGCAGGGCAGAGGAGGGGGGCCGTTTGTAAGCAGGGGAGAGGGGCCGTTTGTGAGAAGGGCAGGTGAGAGATGGTGTTTGTAAGCAGGGCAAGGCAGAGGGTCCATTTGTAAAGGGGAGAGGGGCCATTTGTACACAGAGTCGGTGAGAGAAGGTGGTTGTAAGGAGGGCAGGCGAAAGGTGGTGGTTGTAAGCAGGGAAGTGAAGGGGCCGATTGTAGGAAGCAGAGCAGGTAAGAAGAGGTGGTTGGAAGCAGAGCAGGTCAGAGGAGGTGGCTGGAAGCAGGGCAGGTCAGAGGAGGTGGCTGGAAGCAGGGCAGGTCAGAGGAGGTGGCTGGAAGCAGGGCAGGTCAGAGGAGCCAGTTGCAAGCAGGGCAGGTGAGAGGAGCCAGTTGCAAGCAGGGCAGGTGAGAGGAGCCAGTTGTAAGCAGGGCAGGTGAGAGGGGTAGGTGAGAGGAGCCAGTTGTACGCAGGGCAGGTGAGAGGAGCCGGTTGTAAGCAGGGCAGGTGAGAAAGGAGGGTTGTGAGCAGGGCAGTGGGCCTGTTGGTGTCAAAGGCAGGTGACCCGCTGGTTGGCAGAATGGTGAACATAGGTGCTGGGGGCGGGGCAGGTGACCCCCTGGAAAATAACCCCCCCCCCCCCTACTTCCCTGTGAGACACGCTGGCGCAGCACCTCACCCAGAACAGGAGGCTGACTGTCTTAAGCAGGCAGCAGCAGCCGCCCCCTGGCCGGTCCGCCATGGCTGGGCCCCCTCTGGATGGTCCCTGCTGTCCGAGCCCCATAGATGCTTCGATGGGTCCTCACTGAACCCTCCGGTAACTGTTCCCTCCCCGAGCCCGACACACTCCCTGCTCCCACCCAGTCCTCCTCGCACTGCTTTCGGTTTCAGGAACAACTCCCAGGCCCGGCCTGCTCTTTAAAGAGGCAGCCGCAGGCCTGTGGCGTAGAGCGGCTCCAGGTGGGTTTAATTTATATAGTGGTGTAGCAAGCCGTCGGTGCACTGGGTGCAGTGGCACTGTCGCCCAGAGGCGTGGTTATTTCTGCATTTTAGAGATCAAACGACGGCAGTGGGTACATTTCCCTCCTTGCACCAGGGCCAATGACGCACTGGCTAGGCCACTGACTCTGTGCATTATCCTAAAATGTATAGGATCCAGAGGGGGAGGAAACCTGGTGAAACTGCTTCTTTCTAGACCTAGGAACCAGGTTCTTCATGTTACATGTGCCTTCCTCACACGCATGATAGCCAGGGAAAACGTGCAAGCGGTCAAGTAGCAGACATTGGTGTTACATTTCACTAGTACCAGGCGCGCTGCTGGCTCGAACCCCAGAGACCAGACCAGAGGGTACATTACGTAAAGCTGCCTGTTTTGCTAAACATGGACACATGCTTTTTTGTTCCTTTTGTGTTGCTTTCAAAATGAAGGATCACTTTGCTCCATTTCTGTAACAATTTTGTGCGTGACTTCAGTCTTCTATTTGCTGATAAATGTATTAAATAAGGAAAGTGATTTATAGACAATGTGTTTTGGACTCGTGCCCCTTTCTCACCTAGACTCACAGAGGGCACGCAGAATGCATGCGCACAGCATGCACGCGGTCTCGTCTGCTTCACGGCCGTCGTCAGGACTTTTCTTATCTGCTTGTTAAATAATCAAGCAGATAAGAAAAGTCTATACGACAGCCGTAATGCAGGAGAGCCAGTTTGGGCCGTATCCTGTCGCGGGGACTAGACCTACCTACACAAAAATGAGGTACCATTTTTATCAGGAGACTTAGGCTAACTCGAAATTGTAGAGCAACTGTTATTATCTATTGACTTTCTATACATTTCTGCCTCCCTAATGTAATACTATGTGTAAAAAAGAAGTCAGTCAGTCACTTTCAAAAATGTCCTGCAATTCACAGGCTAGTATTAGTACCTACAATTTCGGAGATGTGCAAATAGCTACTGTTCCTAAACTCTATATTTTGTTCCCATTTCGGAAATACATAGGTGTCCGATACCTATTTTTCACTCATTACATTTTACCAAATGAATTGCTGTATACACCGGTACACAATGAAAACACTGCAAGAAGCTGCTCAGTTATTGGCTCTGAGTTCCTCGGGTTCTTGGTGAACCTACAAGTCCTAAATATCCTTACAACCAGAAGGATCCAGCGGATGTAAAGGTATATTGCTTTAAAAAATCTGTCATACTTAGAAGAAGTTACAACGTTGGCACAAATTGCTGTTTTTTTCAACTAATTTTCAACTGTTCGGGTCTATAAAAAAAACACTTGAAGGATCTAGTCGAATGACCCCTTGATGAATTCAGAATTTTGTCTACTTTTCAGAAGTGTATAGCTTTCTGGGAACCATTATTTCTTTCAGACCCATTTCTACCACTAACTGGAAGGAGGTTGAAAGCACAAAAAGTAGCTAAAATAGGCTTTGTCCTAGTAAAATGCCAAAACTGTGTAAAAAAAAATGTTGGTTTTCTGACAAGTCTGCTTGTCCCGGAAATCTGGAAAGATGACTATCTTGGCACCATAAACCCTTTCTTGATGCCATTTGCAGGGGAAAAACCAGACACTTTCTTCTGCAGCACTTTTCCCCATTCCCCCCCCCCCCCAAAAAAATGCTGCTGCATTTTGGCAAATTTTTGGGTCCTCTCCTGGGGAATCCACAAACCCTGGATACCTTTAAAATCCTCAAGATGTTGGAAGAAAAGGGCGCACATTTGGCGTGGATACCTTATGTGGACAAAAAGTTACAGGGGCCTGTAGGACTTGGCCTCATTGGTTAAAGTTCGCTAAACCTTTTGCTTTCCCCTAGACTGTTTTCCTGACCTAGAGATGACAATTTAGATGCTTTGGGTACGTTGCCACTGCTGATCAGTGTCTAAGTACAGGAGTTCCCTATGTAAAATGTAATGGTGACTGGTTGGCCATGATTGGTATGTTTGCCTTGCTAGTAATGGTCCCTAGTGATGTGCACTGTGTGTGCAAGGGCTAGTAATGCAAGGGCGCACAGAGAAGGGAGACCTTCAGTGTATGGCCTGCGTGCAGAATGCCAAGTTAGCATGTAGTCCTGACAAGTGCAACCACTTGTCATGCCTGACCTTCCCTTTTACATACACATGGGGCAAACCTGTGGTAGGTACCAGGTAACCCCTGGGCAGGGTGCAGTGTAGGTAAAAGGCAGAACATATACTGAGGTGTGTGCTATGTTCTGACCATGAAAAACTCTCCAATTCGTTTTTCAATGCTAAAAGGCAATCCTGCCCATAGGACAGAATGGGGAGGTTGGGTGTTTTGTTTATTAGCCTAGTTTCCTGTCAGTTTATAATGGAGAGGTGAAGTTTAGTATGTATTAACTCACTGTTATAACACATCTTTCTGTGAAGGTGGTTTTGTCACTGTGTGTTCATAAACCACTCTTTTAGAAAGTGGCTGAGATTTGTGCTCTGAGCATTTCTGTGTGTCTCTGAAATGTGGAATGTCTGTCTGGAACTAAATGGTGAGAGGAGCTGGGAGAGGTCTCGACCCAGGGAGGGGTTGAAATGGCACCAGGCTGCCCTGTATCAGGACAGTAGGGGGGAGGAGAAGCCCGGGAGGTGAAAAGGCCTGGGCTGGTGCTATAAACCAATTGACCCACCTCCTGCTAAGTGATTAAGGATCCAGCCCCCAGGATCAAAGGGAGAGAGGTGACACTGGGAGGGAGATACCCAGAACGGATTTAGGGATGGATCCGGGACCCTTGATCACATACAAACTGCAAAGACATTAAGGGGTATAACTATGAGAGCTGAAACACCTGAACGTGGGAATGAAACCAATATGGATTGAGACTGACAAGGCTCTGACCCATTATGTGGTCAAGAGGAACCTCTGCTAAAGAAGGAACAACTGAAGAGACTGCTGTGGATGGACCAACCCTTGCTTCGTGATCTGGGGCTGGTCTGGAGTTTGCGGTTTTAACTAAGGAAGAGGCTGTTGGGACTGTGCTTGGAGGCACTGGGTCTCCCTGCTTGAAGAAGACTGTGCTTTGTGCTGTTTCTTGTAACCCGAATGGCCCAAGAGGAGCAGACTCCCTGTTTGAAAATATAGGATCATAAAAGTTTCTGGAGAAGTCCCAAAAAAACACGGTGTGCGCGTGCTTTTTGCCGCTGGAGACCCTCAGAAGTTGTGCCTTGTGATCGTGGGCACGCAGGAGTAAGCTAAGTCTCAGGCACGCAGAGTGTGTGTCGTAGTGCAGGCCAAGGCATTGGTGAGGAGCGTCTAGTCGTCGTAGGCACCAAAAGAAGTGCAAGAGTGTGTAGTGGTGCAGCCAGGGTGTTAAGGAAGAGTTCAAGGGGTGGGGAGCGCACCAGACACGCCCAAACAAAATTACCTCTTAGCAGGATGGTACATGAAGTTAAGGAAGAGTGCCTGGACATGGTGTGCATGGGAGAAGAGGTGAAAGTCGGACGTGCAAGAGTGCGTGTCGAAGTGCAGCCAGGGCATTGGTGAAAAGTGCCTGGACATTGTGTGCACTGGGAGTAGAGGAGAGGCTCAAACGCGCAGGGTGCATGTTGAGGTTCAAGTGGAGCGTTGAAGAGCGCCGGATCGTCTTGAGCAACAGAGAAGAGGCAAGTCTTGGATGCCCGGTGGGCATATCGAAGTGCAACCTGAGGTGCTGGTGAGGAGTGCCTGGTTAGGGTGTGCACGAATTGAAGTAAAGTCTCCACAGTGCTGAGGGCGAGCCCCCTCCCTGTAGCCCCGGTCCCGCTCTCGGCTGAGTACCGACGCCGAGGGCTGGGCGCCGGTTTTGGCGGCCATCTTGGGTCGGGCTGGGTTGGTGAGGCCATCGACAGCCCTATAAAAACAGATGGTGATGGCTCCGCGCAGCGGACGCGAGCAGCGGACACGCCGGACCTGCGCCGGAGTCCTGCCAGAGTCCTGCCCGTCTGCGCCCGTCCGCGCACGATCGGGCTCAGGGCCTAGGGACTCTGGCACACGGACCTGCTATACTCTACCTGATCTTCTAGCACTGAGGTCTGACAGGTATTGTTTGTCTCCTATTACATGTGCTACTATCAAGGAAAATAACATCTTCCATATCCCCAGCCCTGCGAACTTGAGTCAGACACCTCCCCTAAAATTCGCCACCCTTAATACCAGGTCTCTACAGAAACATCATTTCGAAATTTTCACCCTTTTACAGGATGAGACCATTGATATCCTGACACTCACAGAAACCTAGTTGAGTGATATCTCCTCCCCGGATATCATAGCTGCTCTCCCTAGTGGTTACGACATGGTCTGGCACAACCGACCAGAGGGGACCCGAGGTGGTGGTGTAGCAACGATCTTTAAAAATCATCTCATGGTAACAAAAATCCTATCTGAGACCATAAACGCCGCGGACCTGCTAGGGATAAAAATCACCATGAATAATTCCTATCTCATCATCTTAACAATATACTGCCCACCCCAAAGCACACTAACGTTCAACTATCTCTTTTTCCCTATAATATCGGACCTATGTACACGCTACAAAAACATCTTGGTGACTGGTGACTTTAATGTTCACTGGGACAAAAGGGACAAAGATTTACTAGCCTTGAAATTGCAGACTTCTATGACCGCTCTCGGATTGACACAACTTGTGGAATCTCCAACCCACAAAAAAGGCCACATTCTCGATCTTATCTGGTCCTCTGTGCCAGAAGCGGTCATTACAAACATTACACCCTGCATTTGGTCAGACCACCACCTAATCTTATATAACATACCGCTCTATAATTTTCAGACTAAACTTCCACTAAAAACCAAAAAAGTTCGTCAGTGGAAAAAAGTCAACTCTGATATCTTGACCAAAGTTCTGTCTAAACATAAACAGAGATCCATAATTCCATCAGATGATAATGACTTAGATTTAAACTAGGACAGAATAATAACCACCCTTAGGCAATCTATTGATGAGATAGCACCTGAAAAAACACAAAAAGTAAAAGGCGCAGAAAAAGGAGCCCCTTGGTTCACCCAAAGTCTACGGGACCAAAAAAGAAAGCTCCGTTACCTCGAAAGATGCTGGAGGAAATCTAAAAAGGACACCGATAGGGAAATATACAGAACATCGTTTCAATTGTATAAAAAGCTCATTATTTCAGCTAAGAAAGACTACTATGAAACACGCATGAACAACGCCACAAATATTCAGAAAGAGACCTTTCAAATACTGAAAGAGCCAAGTAAGAAGGAGGAAAAGACTGACATATCAATCAACTGTGACACTTTTCAGGGATATTTCCTTGAAAAAATAGACATCATAGTGTCAGATATCAAGAAGGACAACCCGGCTACATACACCCTGCCACTGCCCCCTTTACACTCCTCAACCCCTATCGTCACTAGATTTCCTGAAATTGACGCTACCTCCCTTAGACATCTAGTAGCATCTACCAAGTCGGGTTCCCCCGCCGACCCATGCCCGCCCGATATCTTTCGACTGGCAATCCCGATCCTAGAGGACCAGATTTTAGACCTCTTAAACACCTCATTAGCTACTGGATCACTACCAACTACCTTTAAAGAGGCACGCGTCAGACCGTTGATAAAAAAGCCTGGGGCAGATCCAACTAGCCTGAAGAACTACAGGCCAATCTCCCAGCTGCCATTTTTAATCAAAAGTAAAAGAACAACACGTACTAAAATCCCTGGCACCCCTCCTGGAATCCCACCATCTTCTCCAGGAGCGGCAAGCGGGCTTTCGTGCTCACCATAGCACGGAACTAGTAATGCTATCGGTATTGGATGAGCTCAGATGCATGGCTGACAGTAAAAAGCCAAGCGCCCTGATATTATTAGATCTGTCAGCGGCGTTTGACACTGTCAGCCATGCACTGCTCCTGGACAGACTAGCCAGGTCCGGGATAAGAGGACAAGCTCTCCAATGGCCGACAGCCTTTTTATCAGGGAGGACGCAAAGGATCCAGTTGGCAGACCAGGTCTCCAAAGAGGGTGCCTTAGTTTGTGGAGTCCCGCAAGGGTCTGCGCTCTCCCCACTTTTATTCAATTTATACTTACAACCATTGATAGAATCCCTGGCAAACATGGGCTGTAAAGTTTTTAACTATGCCGATGATACTCAGCTATTGCTGAGT